>NC_083424.1:18105195-18730195 GCF_020745735.1 Hemiscyllium ocellatum
TCATTATTCCTGTCTCATTACACAGGACCAGCTCTAGGACAGCTTGCTCCCTCGTCAGTTCCATTACACACTGTTTAAGAAAACTATCACAGATACACTCAATGAACTCCTCCTCAGGGCTACCTTGACCGAGCTGGTTCAACCAATCGACATGTAGATTAAAATCCCCCATGATAATTGCCATACCATTTTTAAAGGTATTAGTTTCTTTGTTTATTGCCCACCCCAATGTAATGTTTTTTTTGGTGGCCTATAGACTACGCCTATCAGTGACTTGTTCTTCTGAGAATTTCTAATTTCCGCCCAAATGCATTCAACCTTATTCTCCATAGAACCTATATCATCTCTTAGCACTGCCTTGATCACAGCTACATCACCTGCCTTACCTTTCTGCCTGTCCTTCCAAATAGTCTGAAATCCCTGGAGATTTAACTCCCAGTTGTGACCATCCTGTAACATGTCTTTGTAATGGCTACTGAATCATATTCATTCGTGATGATTTATGCTGTTAACTCATTGACTGTGTTACGAATGCTACAAGTATTCAGGTAAAGTGCCCTCATGCTTTCCAACATCTCTCATAATATCTCCTGTGTTATCCTTCTATTTCACTGTGTTATTAAGTCTGCCTTGAACTTAAACTCTCCTGCACACATGCTAACCTGTTGCTTATCTTTTTATTTCCCATCATACTTCCTGTTGTTCTACCTTTCCCTCCCCTCCCCCTCCCCATCTCCCAACTCACATTGTTCAGGCTATTCTGCCCTAACCCATTACACCCTCCAGGACTCAAATCCAGCTCTCCCTAAAACCTACTTGCAGTGAGTCCTGATTGGCTGCAGTCCTGCCCAGCTTGTGACTGTTGGCAGAAGGTTATGGATTTGCAGGAGCTTATTGCTCAGACACAAGGACAGCATCTCCCCAGCCTTCTCCCAGCCACTGCCTAAGAAATGTGGAAGAAGTGGCAGCCATGGAAGAAAAAGGAACAGGATTTGAGGCAAAGCTGGAAAATGAATTGATAATCCTGTAAACCATTGGATGGTTGGTCATGCCTCAGATTGGGCAGTGAATGGTGCCTGGGGGCATGTGGCACTGCTGAGGCGGGCAGGAGGGGAGAACTATCATACATTCACCACTTAGGTGAATTTTTAATGTCAATATTTTGTATGATTTTTACTCTGGTTTCCATGCAGAGTAAAAGTTCTCCAAATCTAAAGATGTAACCAGCAATTGTATCTGAGATGGTTTTAATATTTAAGTATTGATTGAAGAATAACTCGATTTGTTTTAAGTATAGACATCAGGGTGTGTGGACTTGTCTCTGTGGGATATTGCCATCTCTCTTTCTCCATGTTTCTCGTCTCTGTTTAGCAACTGCCTCTCTGTACCTTGCCTGCCTCTCTTTTTCCCTGGGTACATAATGGACATTACCAAACTCCAGAACACAGGCTTCCCAACATAACCAGCACTCTTCGATCAAGGAAACATTTTTAAATAATTCTGGAACACCTCCCACATGTTCTTTGTGCTCATCACTGCGCAGAATTTTCTGAAAGCGGTAAAGAGCTTAAGTCTTTCTGTGGGAGATGGTGAAGTTGTGGCAATATCACTGGATTGGTCATTCCCATGTCCTGACTAATGGTCTGAGGACAAAGATTCATATCCCAAACGACAGCTGGTAGAAACTAAATTCAATAAATAGTCTGGCATATTAAGCTCGACTCAGTGTTGGTGACCATGACAATGATGGCTGATTACTGTAGATCCGTATGGTTCACTTATGCCTTTTCGGGAAGGAAGTTCTACATGAGATTCCAGATCTACAATAATGTGATTGACTGAATTGTCCTCAGAAACAGTCCAGCAAGCTAATCAATTCAAGAGCCTTTAGCAATGGGTAACAATGCTGGCTCACCCTGTGACACCCACATCCCATTGAAGAATAACCATCAGTTAATCATTTGGACTTCTTGTTTATTTATTCACAGGATGTGGGCTTCACTCACTAGACAGCTACCTTGCCCTGGAGAAGGAGCTGTTGAACTGCCAGTCCAGGGCAGATAGGTACACTCCCAGTGCTGTTAGGGAAGGAACACCAGGACTTTATCCCAGTGATACTGAAGGAACGGCGCTGCATTTCTGAATCAGGATATGACTTGGAGGGGAATTTGAGGCTGATGTGTTTCCATGTAGCTGCTGCCCTTGTGCCTCAAGATGGTAATGATTGCACATTGGAAAATGCTCTTGGAGGAGATTGGGGAAATTTCAGACTTAGGAACACCTGTTCTCTTTCTTGTGAAACAATGGGCCAGTTGCACTTTCGGTGTCCTCTCAGGTTTGAAAGATGCTGATGTTTGCAGATTTGCAGTCCCGTTGATGATAGTACATCTTCAATTTCACAACCAACTCACTTGCTATATTCCGGTTTAGACACTGTGACTCCAGTCTATGTGATCATTGGGGTCAAACCTGCATTTCCATCCATTTGCACACCATGTCAGGACATTTCAGTTTTCACTTCCCAGCAAAACTCAGCGAAAACCAGGAACCTGGTCTTATTTCTCTTTTCGTTAATGAGGGCACAATGCTAACCTTCGCCAACACTCCTGTGGGATTTCAGTGGCACAGACTGGGAAGCAGATGTGCTGAGCTAGTCCCCCCTTCACCCTCCCAATGCCCCTGTAGCCGAGCAAGAGGTCAGGCTAACAGTATCCTCAGAAAGATATGAGACCAACTCTATCACACCTGAGTACTTGGGACTATGATATAGTGGCCATAATGGAGATGTGGGTTTCACAGGGGCAGGAATAGTTGCTAGATGTTCCAGGGTTTTGAACCTTTAAAAAAAGAACAGGAAGGGTGGAAAAAGAGGAGGGGGTGTAGCATTGCTAATCGGAGAGTGCATCACAGCTACAGAAATGGAGGCTGTCGAGGAAGGTTTGCCAACTGAGTCAGTATGGGTGGAAATTAGGAACAGCAAGGGAGAAACCACCTCATTAGGGGTTTTCTACAGATCCCCAAATAGCAGTAGGGAGATCGAAGAGCTCATAGGCCGGCAGATTTTGTAAAAATGCAGATGTAGCAGAATTATTGTTATGGGTGACTTCAACTTTTCCAATATTGACTGGAACCTCCTTAGTGCAGATGGTTTGGATGGAGCCATTTTTGTCAGATGTGTTCAGGAGGGTTTCCTTACTCAGTAGAGAGTTTCCTTATTCATAGAGACTGACAAAGGGAGAGGCCATTTTGGATTTGGTGCTCGGCAATGAGCCAGGACAGGTGTCAGATCTCACAGTGGGAGAACACATTGGTGACAGTGACAATAACTGCCTCACATTTTCCATGGCCATGGAGAGGGAAAGGAACAGTGAGAAGATATTTAATTGGGGAAAAGGAAATTATGCCACTATCAGACAGGAGTTGGGGAGTACAGATTGGGAGCAGTTGTTCCACAGAAAGGGCACAACAGACATAAGGAGACTATTTAAGGAACAGTTGTTGCGAGTGATGCACAAATTTGTTCCTCTGAGACAGGTAAGAAGGGGTAAGATGAAGGAACTTTGGATGATAACAGAGGAGCTTCTCATCAAAAAGAAGGAGGCAGCTTATGTAAGGTGGAGGAAGCAAGGGTCTAGCACAACTTGAGAGGATTGCAGGCTTGCTAGAAGGGAGCTCAGAAATGGACTGAGGAGAGCCAGAAAGGGACACGAAAAAGGCTTGGCAAGAAGGATTAGGGAGAACCCAAAGGCATTTTACTCATACGTGAGGAATAAGAGAATGATCAGGGAGATGGAAGGGCCGATCAGGGATAGGGGAGGGAGTCTGAGCAGATAGGGGAAGCCCTAAATGAGTTTTTTGCTTCAGTTTTCACTAAGGAATGGGACCTTGTTGTGAATGAGAACTTTGAGGAGCTGGGAAATAGGCTTGAACAGATCAAGATTGATGAAGTTGATGTGCTGGAAAGTTTGGCAAGTATTAAGATTGATAAGTCCTCAGGGCCAGACTAGATTTATCCTAGGTTCCTCCGGGAAGCGAGAAAAGAGATTGCTAAGCCACTGTGAAGATCTTTGCTTCCTCACTCTCCATAGAGGATTGGAGAGAGGTGAATGTTGTTTCTCTTTTCAACAAGGATAATAGGGAAATCCCTGGCAATTACAGACCAGTCAGTCTTACGTGGTCAGCAAGGTTTTGAAAATAATTCTGAAGGATAGGACTTATGACTAATTGGAAAAGCATAGCGTGATTAAAGGCAGTCAGCATGGCTTTGTGAGGGGCAGGTCATGCCTCACAAATCTTATTGAGTTCTTTGAGGAGGTGACATGACAGGTCGACTTCAGCAAGATATTTGATAAGGTTCCCTACGGTAGGCTCATTCATAAAGTCAGGAGGTATGGGGTACAGGGAGATTTGGCTGTCTGGATTCAGAATTGGTTGGCCAACAGAAAGCAGAGAGTGATTGTAGATGGAAAGAAATCTGCCTTCAGGAGGCAGAAGGTGATGAGGGTCAGTGGTGTCCCGCAGGGCTCTGTTCTTGGGTCTCTGCTCTTTGTGGCTTTTATAAATGACTTGAATGAGGTTGTTGAAGTTAGTAAATTAGCTGATGACATAAAGGTTAGATGTACGTTGATAGTATCAAGGGCTGCAGCACGACTTAGGACGCAGAACTGGGCTGAGAAATGGCAGATGGAGTTCAACCTGGATAAATGGCAAGTGATGCATTTTGGAAGGTCAGACTTGAATGCTAAATATAGGATTAAAGACAGGATTCTTGGGAGTGTGGAGGAACAGAGGGATCTTAGCATTCAAGTGCATAGATCCCTCAAAGTTGCCACCCAAACGGATAGGATTGTTAAGAAAGCATATGGTGTTTTGGCTTTCATTAACAGGGAGATCGAGTTTAAGAGCCATGAGGTTTTGCTGCATCTCTACAAAAACCTGGTGAGACCACACTTGAAATATTGTGACCAGTTCTGGTCAACCTATTATAGGCAAGATACAGAGGCTTTGGAGAGGGCGCAAAGAAGGTTTACCAGGATGCTGCCTGGACTGGAGGGCTTGTCTTATGAACAGAGGTTAAATAAGCTTGAGCTTTTGTCTCTGGAGAGAAGGAGGAAGAGAGGTGGCCTGATCGAGGTATACAGGATAATGAGAGGGATGGAGAGAGTCAATAGCCAGAGATTTGTCCCCATGTCAGCATTGACTGGCATGAGGGGGTCATGGTTTTAAGGTGTTAGGAGGAAGGTATAGAGGAGACATCAGAGGTAGGTTCTTTACGCAGAGAGTTGTGAATGCATGGAATGCGTTGCCAGCAGCAATGGTGGAAGCAGAGTCATTAGGGACATTTAAGTGACAGCTGGACATTCACACGGACAGCAGTGAATTAAGGGGTACCTAGGTAGGTTATTTTATTTTAGATTAGGAATAATCCTTGGCACAGCATCAAGGACTGAAGGGCCTGTCTGTGCAGTACTTTTCTATGTTCTATGAGTATACAGGGTGACCCCGCTCTCCACCCCCCCCTTCCCCAAATCCGTAGAATAGTTTTCCATGGTTTCAGTTACCCACGGCCTGAACATATTACAGGGAACCTTCCAGAACCAGGGACCAGGGGGCTGCTGGGAAGGTACATTTCCCATTGAAATGAATGGGTTTTTCGCACTTATCCGTGGTTTCAGGCTTCCGTGGTAACTCTTGGAAAGTAACCCTCCATGGGGGTGGGGGGCACCGACTACTATATTCCCCTCACAAAAACTCACAGAGCAATTATGAAACAAAGACTCCACCAAATGGACTCAGACAGACTACTGATGTATTGTTACCTGTCGAATTTTATTGTTATCCAACAGACAAAAATAACATCAAATGTTTGTTGAGACTGGTGGGTTCTTCCAGCATGGAATTCTCTGTGCCTTCAGGAATGCTGTGCCTCTGCTCTCAGCCTGGTCACCTTTCAGCTGAGTGCTTCATGTACATTCCTGGACAAGGCCTGAGGTTCTCACATGCAAAAAGCACCCAGCCAGCCGGAGACACTGGGGGTGTCTGCTGTTGTTTTCTTGGTCAGGGTCGTTTCAGAGTGAACGCTAAAGATGTGAAAATGTTATATTTCATTCCAAAATACTTCATTTATAAAAATGCACAACCGTTTGCTCAATGTGCTCATTTTCTCCCTAAATCCAAAGTGATGGATTCATGCAGCCGGATTGTTGGAAAAGGGCAGAACTCGAGGTCAGCTGACAATATATGCAGCACGGCCGAGAGGCTATCAGCTAAATTTGATAAATCAACCCTTTGTTTTATTATTTCCCTCTTGCTTAAAGAAATTTCAAAACCCAGAGAGAGAGTCAGGGTGAAGACACAAGCTGCTTTTGAACTCTGCCTGTGGTGGAGGGAAGGTAGACAGAGGTGGCTGGTGAGGTCACCCTCTCCTGGTCAGTATCTCCCCCACAGCCTTCACTGGCCATGGAGTTACGGTAAACACATCTCCACCAGGTTTACAGGGGCTGGAGATGCTCTGATTTTTAAATGCATCGCACTCCCAGTAGAAGGGGCTGTAGATGGACAGAAAGAGGCCATGAGGAACAAATATATATTTTATAATGAATAAAAATTATTCACCAGCACCCTCTGCTGACTGGACACTGAGAATCAGCAGTTGGCATTTAGCCAGGTAGATGCTTGAACTGAAAAGGTGAAAATATGATCAAGCACCCTCACCAAAATTAAAGTAAGTCTTCACATTACTGTGAGGGTCTAACATACACACTCTTATTAGGATATCCAGGTTTTGATTTACAAATGAAGTTTTCTCCCCATCCTTCCCCAGGGTGTCTCACTTGCACCAATGCCTCACCCCACCATCAGCCAAGTAGCCTTTCTTCATGTGAGATAAGCCACCGAGTGTCTGCTGGCTATTCAACCAAGCAAGGCGTCACAATCTGACTCTCTGTGGTCCGGGCTGGACAGATCGATATGAAGATATCCCAGAACAGTGCTCCGCAGCAGGAGGGCAAACTGAAGCAGAGATACTGGGGTGAGTTGTAACAGCTCTAGCCCCCTCACTGGTGTCAGTGAGCTCAGCACAGACCAAGGGTGGACCCTGACACCCTGCTGGTCCGAATCACACTGAGCTACACATTTACCAGTCGAGTTAAGCTACTTGGTGTGTTTATACCGTCAATAACTGGGCCCACGACTCGGCCATGTGGTGCATGGAGTCCTTCATCTGGATCTCTTTAGATGAATCCACTCTGTCTTGTGCTGATGCCGTTGATATCAGTTGACCTCAGTTCATTAATCCGACCTGCTCTAGCTGGACCAATCTGTTTACCATCAACATGATTCACTTTCCAATAAACTTCACCCAAGAGGCTGAGCAGGACAATTTGCAACATTTGGGCATAAAGTGACCCAATCAGCCTCAGATGTAGAACATACAATGGACCCACTGGACAGATAGATTCTAGTTATTTCCCATACTCCCCACCCTCGCTTGCCGATAGCCCCTGTGTATTTTTGCACTTGTCCGTCAATGGTGTTTTCCCCCACAGTTAGCAGAGAATTAAACCGAAAGAAATGACAATGTTAATAATAAACAGGTTGATGGTTAAATGAGCAGCATGTGATTACTGGGACGTCCAGGTTTTAAACCAAAGCCATCACATTTTCAATCCAGTTGTGAGTTATCATTTTTCCATTGATTTATGGCCAGTTGAGGTTACATTTCAATCATTTGTCTATAGATCCTGCTTCAACTCGTTTGATTCTGCGAAGTCCTCAGACTCAGCTTTAGCAGGATTCCCTCGTTGTGTGTCAAATTGTCTAATGGGTTTACCCACCATTGGGGCATAGTAGAACTCAAATGGCACTTCGGCATCCAGACTTTCCTTTTTGTAAAATCCTAGTTTCAACAGCAATTCATTGATCTCTTTCCTGGTCATTGGCATAAGGTCCACTCGCTGGGAAGGCAAGAAATGAAAGAATTGAATAGTAAGTCAAAATGAGGTTTGACAAAGTTGTAATATAAGAGAATAAGCTTCAAAGGCAATGGGTAGCAACATGAAAATGTGCCTTAGAAATCTTACAAAATAAAATACATTTTTTAAAAATAGTTACTTGATTCAGAATGATACAGTGCACTTTCACCTTTTAGGTTTGGGTTTAATCATAATGGTCTATTGTTATATATTATATAGTTATATTCAAATGTGTTGGATTTCTCAATCCCATGTGAAACAGGTTTGAGTAGCATCAGTAAATTTGCAAGTGAGCCCACAACATAGACATGGCCCTAATTGACATTAACTTGTCAATCTCAATGATTTAGTACAGGCTTCTCTTATGAGGTTTTGTTTCTGCCTTAAACAGAGTATAAGAGGTTTTCCTTCCCACTTAACCCAAGTTCTACTACTGGTTTAGAATGTTGTGGTTCATTGGCAATGACCATATCTCCGGACCAGGAAGTCTGAGTTCAAGACCCACTTATCTATATGGGTTGATTAAAAGTCACTTTATAGCCCAGGCGTGTACAAGATGTTGGAGCAGGTTGCAAAAGTCAAACTTTATTTCATGCACCAGCATGCACATGCTGTCACTCATTGAAATGAGTGCAAAGGGAACTATAAAGAAAGAAACGGTCTTACAGCTAGTTCCTGGTACGCGTAGTTCAGAAGGATGAGCTCAGGATCCACTCCTGGGAAGTACGTCAATGCCAGGTTGTGAATTTAGAAGCTGGTCAAGAAATATCACTCATACCCAGAGTAGAGTCGACAGGAATATTTGCCCCTTGCTGCTCCTGATTTCATTCTCCTCCCCACTGGGAAATTCTTCAACTTCAAAGGGCAGCTCTCCCTCTCCCTTTCTTCTCCCCTCCCCCAGAATCATGATCACCATCCTTCAACACATTAGCTTTGCTCAACCAGTAACAAACTTGACTTCCCACTGGATTACCCACTCAATTACCTTATTTGGTCCAGGGAGAGACACAGTTACATGGACAAGGTGGAGGACCCAGGTTTGTCCGTGATCTCATTGTAAATCAGAAAGTTTACCCTAGACACCAAAAGATAGGAAGTGGGCTTGGGCGGTTCTTGATTTTGATTGATGGCTGTGACAGATTATTGGGCAAAATTAATAGACAATTCCTTTTATCTAACACTTGTGTCACTGCTTTGAGTGTTCTTTCATTCTAACATCTCTGTCACATAAAAGAATTACAATGTCAAATATTAAAATGATCTTACATTCAGTTCTTCAAAATGGTAGTTCAAGAGGAGCAGTTCAGGAGTTGCTCCTGGAATATATTTCAGCACCAGGTTGTGACTTCAGCAGCAGGTCAGGAAAGCATTAACTCAGAAGGGTCACAGAAACGGGTGAAGTAGGTCGGGAGGTGCAGCAGACACACATCAGTTTGTAGCCAAACCCCAGCCCGCAGATAAATTCCAACCAACCCCCACCCTCCCCACCCCACCCACCCACCCCAATGCCTCCCCCCCCACTTCCCCCCGCTCCACCCCCACTTTCTTTCTTTGCTGGGTCTGGGCAGGGGGTTGCTTTTTGTTCCTAACCATCATTATCTTGTCTTTCTACCTCAGCAGGCAGATAGCAGGCAGATGTACATCTCTAGTCTATATGGAATTATTTAATCTCAGTTTTGGCAGTGATGAGGATGTGACAGTTGTCACAGCCCTCCTTCAACTAAGGAAAAACTTTCCCTTAAATCCATGCCTTTGTCTTTCTCTGGAGTCAGAGGATGAGTTGACCTTATAGAGGTATAGCTCAGAACTCACCAGAGCCAGCTGATTCCAACAGCTTGTGGGTATAGGTGATAAACACGAAAAGGTGGGGAACAGAGCTGTGAGTTAAAGGCTAGCACACTCTCCCTGAAACCCAATATAGCACCAGCATAGAGCCAATCAATCCAACCTTCCTGTTATGAACCTGATATGTATGTCCAGATTCTCAAAAGGATACTAAAGAGGTAAGTCCTCCTCAACGAAAGCCTTCACCTGTAAATCAGAGAAGCAAAATGAAAAGGAACTGTTAGCCTGTGCCGAGATGAAGTTACCTTACCCAACATAAACAAGGTCACATAATACAAACCACCCGGCTGTGTGTTATTTTCTAATAACTGCCTTTCACAAGAACATTCAGAAATTATTCAATTTTCTCTCTGTCCTTTCTGAAGGTATTGTGAAGTTCCATGGGCTATCAGCACTTCTTGCCAGAGATTTTTCATCTTGGAGTATGGACAGTGAGTGTTGGCTGTCCGACTACAGGAGGCATCACATTCCAGCTTGAAGCTCCCAGACTTGACATCTCCACATTAAGACGCAACTTTTTTTAAAAAAATCAAAATACTGACTGTATAGATAGGTATAGTTGGTGCTACCCAAAACTTCTGAACCTTCAATGGAATGTGAAAACAATGGTTACAGCCCCAGCTCAGACAATCTGAAAATGCCACTGGCACCTGGAGTCTGAGTTGCAGAAATTGTGGAAATTAGGGAGGAGGAAAAGTTACCGGGATGTTTTGCTCCAGGAGGCAGTTACACCCTGTAGGTGAGACAGAATGTTAGAACTGGTCAACAGGTAGAGAGAGGATGGCAAGATGCAGGTCAGGCAGACATATTGAACCAGCAGGTAGTGACAGAGGAGTCACAGCTCCTGATCCTGTCCAATAGGCTTGCTCCCTTTGTGGATGAGAAAAAGGATTACAATTTGGATAAGATGACTGACCATGACTCCAACATGAAGAAGGCTTTTCAAGTGATGAAAGCAAAGAAGAACATATTAGTGAAAGAGGTTGACATAGACAGGCCAACAGATACTGTTTTCTACAGTCGTGACAGAACTCTGAAGGTGTATTGCATTCCTCGTGCCAGGGTTAAGGAGATCTCCCAGTTAGAGAAGGATAAATGGGAAAAATCCAGTTATTGAGGTCCATGTGAGAATCAACACAGCAAAACCTAATTCCTAATCCCTAATTACCTGTGGGACGTGGAGAGGTTAGGGTACAAATTAAAATGCAGATCAAAGGCAACCATCTCTGGATTCTTACCTCAGCCATGTGGCAGTTGGCACAGGTTTAAGCAGAAAACGTGGCTCAAAGAGTGGTTTAGGATTTTAATTCATGGGGCACCATGTCAGCACCTAAGCAAATAAGATTTAGTTGGAATTAGGATCCATGTGCTGATGAAACACACAATTAGGGCTATGGACCACACTTTAAATTATCGGGGGGTGGCGGGGTGGGTGGTTTGGCGAGGGTAGATTTAGAAATCTGAGAGGGAAGTTTAGAAGCTTTGAAACAACATTGTGATGTGGATAAAGACACGCACAGTATGAATAGGAAAGGATAAAGAGTTTAACAAAAAAATTGCATGTCAGTAAATAAGGTCATTACTAGAAATGGAGGTAAACAAAGTTAACGGTTCTTTATTTAAATGTATGAAACATCCAGAATAAGACTGATGAACTAGTGCCAAAAATAGACATAAAAGACTTAGAGCACTATTCCAGAGATCTTCCTCCAGGGTGCTCAAATTTGGAAATAAATATCCCAGAGAACACAATCTTTCGGAAAGACCGACAGAATAGTAAAGGAGGAGGGATGGTCCTGACAGTAAAGGAAGCATATCAGGGTGAAAGAATCTAGCCTCAGAAGATCATAATTCAGTGGTGTTTAAACATCACAAACATCAAAAAAAATTGAGAGTTGACCTCTTAACATGTTGGACAGAGACTTAAATGATAAATTATTGGAGTTTCTCAGGAAGGTAATGTGATCGTCGTCACGGGTGACGTTAATCTACTTACAGTCCAAGGCAACCAAATGAGATAATTTACTTTACCAAAGGAAAATCCTCTTTGACTAATTTATTGGAGTATTTTGAAGATGTAACTAGTAAGTTAGAAAAAGGGAAACCAGTAGATGGAATATATCTGTTCAATAAGGCACATGGGCAAGCTAAGGACTGACTGAATTGGAGTAATAAAATAACAAGGATAGATGATTGGTTAATGGACAGGAAGGAGAGTGGCATAAGCAGGGCATTCTCAACTTGGCAATTTCTCAATATGTACTAACCCTCAGGTTAAATGTACTACCAGGCATCAGTCTCTAAGAGAGAGTGAGACTATGTTAATCTTACTCACTTATTCTGTGTATATTCTCCTCTGGACCCGCCATCCAATCTTGACAACTTACTTCACTACCTACTTTGCTGTTATCGATGAAATTTGCTGCCATTATTTGATAACCAATTGATTTAAATCACTGATGTAGATTGTAAATAGTTGAAGACCCAACACTGAACTCTGTGGCACTTAACTAGTTATAGTTTCCTGCTCACCCACCAATCCTTTATCAAGTTAATATGTGAATCCCCACATCATGTTGTGTAATAACCTTTGATGTAACACCTTGTTGAATACGTTTCAGAAATCAGAGTACACCAAACCTAGATGCTCCCTTATCCATCTTGTACATTACATCCACAAAAGGAATCCTAATAAAATAGTTGAGCATGCCTTCCCTTGCTTAAAGTTTTGTTGACTCTATCGGATCATGATATGATTTACTCAGTATTTGCTATAACCTGCTTGATAATGGATTTGGAAGTTTCCCTGTAAGTCTAACTGGACTCTAATTTCGTGCTCTGACTCCTTTCTTTCTTGATAAACATTGTATTTGTCATTTCAAATCCACTGGGAATCTTGCAGAATTCTAGAGAGACTGGGGTGCAGGCCACCTGGCTTTGATTAGTTGTTACCCTTTAGGACAAAGTGATGGTGATTGTGCTAAATTCTTGCTTCCCAGCCACCTCTTCATTTCCAAATATCTTTGGGAAGTTTTTGTAAAGGATGGGCTTAAGGGCTAACATTGTTGATGATATTTGACAGCAGCATAACCTTGAATGAGTCCTGTGAACATTCCTTCATGTGTCTCAGACAGTATTATCAAAGTGGCTGTTTTGTGCTGTTTTTCTGTGCTGCCAGTTTATTACACTGTATAAGAGAGAGAGAGTTTTGTTCCAAGTCATTGAACTTCACCTCAGACTGGGATCACAAACAGGAACAAACCTGGGCCTCCAGGACCAGCCATTGATCGAGGAGTCCCTGACAGGCAAGAGGGCATGAGGCTCATTGCTTTCTTTTCCTTTTTGTAATTACTTAATAGATGTTCACAATTCAGTCTTTTATTTTTCTTTCCTTTTCCATCTTTTATCATTACTCAATAAATATGTGTGGCATGCTGGCTCATTGGTTAAAGCTGCTGCCTCACAGCACCAAGGATCTGGGTTTGATTCCAGCCTCGGGCGACTGTCTGTGTGGAGTTTGCACATTCTCCCAGTGTCTGCGTAGGTTTCCTCCGGGTGCTCCGGTTTCATCCCACAGTCCAAAGATGTGCAGGTTAGGTGAATTGGCCATGCTAAATTGCCCATAGAGTCAGGTGCATTAGTCAAGGGTAAATATGGGAATGGGTTTGGGTGGGTTACTCTTCGGAGGGTCAGTGTGGACTAGTTGGACCGAAGGGCCTGTTTCCACACTGTAGGGAATTGAATCAAATCGAATGTTCATATTTAAGCAAATTGCTATGATTGAATCTTAACTACATTTAACCGAATCTGTAAAGAACCACTTGGATACACCATGTGATCCAAAACAGTTTTCTAAGTCTTCTATGACAAAGACAGATATAAAGTACCTTGTTAATATCTGTCATGCTTTGTTTGCCATCATTAATTTCCCAAATTCACTTTCGAGGACTAGTTTTCGTCACTCTTCTCTTATTTAAATGTTTGTAAGAACTATTTTTGTACTGTATAAAATCCAAACAAACTGTGGATACTGTATATCAGAAACAAAAACAGAAATCTGAGGAGGTTCTGAGGGAGGGTCACTCAACCCAAAATGTTAACTCCGATTTCTCTGCTGCTCAACCTGCTGAGCTTTGCCAGTAATACATAGTTTTGTCTGTTTTTTATATTACTGGTTACTTCTCTCATTTTGGAACAAATGCTGACACATTCAGATGGAGAACATTTAACCCTTGTCTTTCTACCATTTTTACAAACTGCATACTTATCTGCTGGTGTGCTTAACCGTGCTGTTGGCACTTCTTAACGGTCATTTTTATTTGTGACTCATTTTTAAATGATCAGTTTATTGCTTTGGCATTTTTTAATCACTTTTTTATGTCTTAATTGTTATTTTTGAAATGTATGTTTGTACTCTCTGTCTCTTTCTAGCCCCTAACACTATCATTATTTCAGTTTAATACTACCTTTCTCTGTTACCGTTTTCCCTCTGCATTACTACATCTCTTCCCATAGGGTCCCCCCCATCCCGCTCCTTCCCACCCCCAACCTCAACACCACCACCACTACCCACACTGTTTAGTTTAACGTTTTCCCAATCTGAGTTTCACAACTCACTGAGCTGTTCAGGTAAAATGCATCTCCTATTTCCCCACTATAAAAGACCACTGATTCTCTCTGTACAGATATCATAAGAGATGCTGAGCATTTCCAACACTTCATGTTGTGACTGCAGTAAAATACCCCTTTTGCCTGCTCTCCAAACAGCAGTCAGACTACCTGAGATGGTCTCAACTCCTTCAGCAAGAAACACAGCAGCAGCTGCCTTAGACCTGGTTTGGCACAACATGAAACATAAATTTCAATTAAAAAAAGTTAAGACATAAAAAGTGTGATTTACTGAGCCAAAAAAAAATGCCACAACAATAAATTGATCATTTTAAATGAGTCATAAATAAAAATGACCATTAAAGCATGCCAACAGCACTGTTAATTAATAAAATGCCTTTTGCTTCAGAAGCAGAATTAGGGAGAGAGACAGATCAGGCCCCAACTCTTTGGGAAACAAGACAAGTTGAGAATTTAGATTTAATAGCGTTGACCTGGTGTCCTCCTCCTGTGGTGCAAATTCTAAACTGACCTTGGCGGAATCTTTCAGTCTATGCATTCCTCCATGTGCAATCCACTATGTGGATGGTTCACTTTGGAAGGGAAGAGGAGAAGGACCAGGGTGTATATCCCAACATTGAGCAGCATCTCCAGGTCTCAGCATTCCCTTTCCCACAAACACCCAACACTGAGGGAAGACAGAGATCAGGAAACAACATAGGAACATAGAACCTGAAATAACTCCTGTGTAGGGCCCAGCCCAGGGACCTCATTCCAATCAGGAAGGAGGGTTGGGAAGGGCCAGAGAGATGAGGCCCTAGGTCATTTCCTCTGACAGGCTTCATTCGTCACCTTGACACGTTCTTTGCCCATTTCAAGAGCTTTCATAGAATCTTCAAGCTTCGATGTCAATCATTGAATAACGGTTCCAACTAGTGCCGCCCTTCTCTTGTGTTCAGACTCGCACCTTGGCATGTGTATTCTTTTTCCAAAAGCCTGCTGAATGGTCCTTATTTGAAATTCTGTTCAAATCCTCCGTCACTAAGTCCGCAGCTGTGGGCTTCCAGCCCTTTCCCTCACATTGGAAATACCTACAGACAATTCTGTACCAAATTAAGTTGTCATTGGTCATCCGGTGGATTGAGTTGGTAACACAGCCAGCAGACAAGGATGGAGAAGAACGTGAGCAGCAGAACATCCGCTGCTAAGCTCTCAATAGAGGCTACAAGTCTTGTACTTAATTTACCATCTTCTTTACTCCAGCGACTGGGTGGTCCTTCAAGGTAGTCTCAAATTCCACTAATGTCCCACAGCGGCAGCCTCAAGCCCAGGCCTCTGCTTTCCACCACAGACTAACCCGTGCTATCCAAATGCCATCTGTTGCCATAGAAACAAGCCAGGCGTGTGGAGCTGGGAGAAGGAGTATCAGAGGCAGGTTTAAAAGCACACAAAAAAAAACAGCCTAGCGATTAATTCCAGTGAATTGGGGATTCAATACAGAGAAACTGATCCTGCACAGGAACCCTGCACTTCATCGGGGACAAGGTGTGAGGGTGGGGTTGAGGACAGGTTGCTGAGAAACAGCTGCCGCCAACATTCCCTCACACAAAGGACCATGAGGCAGTCAAGATACAGGGAAGCTGGTGCTTCCTGCTACTTGTCAGACCAGCAACATTCACTGACCAACTTGCCTATCTGCAATATAAGCATTGTCCGCAGCCTCCTGTCTCCCTAGGACTGGGCACTGTCTCCACGCCCCCGACCCCATCTACACCCCACCTCCTCCCAGGCCCTGGAGTTTTCTAACTCGGCCGATCACTATCTGAACAACATTAACCTAGTGGCTTTACTGTATTTAACCTGGAGCTCTTGTGGAGCTGTGGTAGTGTCCCTGTTTCTGACCTGGGAGGCCCAGGTTCCAATCCCACTTGCTCCAGAACTGTGTGTCATAACAGCTCTTATCAAAGCTGATTTGGAAAATATCGAAAACAGAAGCTAGGGTTCTTGTGGCACATTGGTAGTATCTCTATCTCTGAGCGAGGATGCCTGGGCTCATGTGCCATTTACTCCTGGCATGTCTAATCAGGTTGATGAAAACCAGTAGCTGACAATGTGGTGCTAGAAAAGCACAGCAGGTCAGGTAGCATCCGAGGAGCAAGAGAGTCAACATTCCAGGCATAAGCCCTTCATCAGGAAGGCTTACGCCTGAAACATTGATTCTTGGGTTCCTCGGATGCTGCCTGACCTGTTGTACTTTTCCAGCACCACATTCTCGACTCTGATCGCCAGCATCTGCAGTCCTCACTTTCTCCCTGATGAAAATGAGTAACTAATCTCCTGTTAACTGGACCAGCCTGTGTCCCTTTGGCTGATGGACTGACTTTGCAGGGGTGTTCTAGCCAACGGTCAACTGAATAAAGTCCATTACAAGCTCAGAAGCTACTTTACTTCACAATAGGTGAATATGGGAGAATCAATCGATAGAACTTATAGAGTCTTAGAGTCATACAGCATGGAAACAGACCCTTCAGTGCCATTATCCATGCTGACCAAGTTTCCCAAACTAAACTAGTCCCACTTGCCTGCATTTGGCTCATATCCTCTAAACCTTTCCTATTTTTGTAACTGTCCTAATGTCTTTTTAATCTTGTAACTGTACCTGTATTTACCACTTCCTCACAGTGTTCATTCCACATATTAACCTACTGTGTGAAAACGTTGCCCCTCAGGTCTCTTTTCAATCTTTCTCCTCTCACCTTAAAAATATGCCCTCTAATTGGAAAGACTTTTGCTGTTTACATAATCTATTCCCTTCATGATTTTACAAACCTCTACAAGGTCACCCCTCAACCTCCAAACTGATGAAGGGCTCCTGCCCGAAACATTGATTTTCCTGCTCCTCGGATGCTGCCTGACCTGCTGTGCTTTTCCAGCACCACTCTAATCTTGACTCTGATCTCCAGCATCTGCAGTCCTCACGTTCGTCCAGTGAAAGAAGTCCCAGCCTATCCAGCCATTCCTTATAACTCAAACCCTCCAATCCTGACAACATCCCGATAAATCTCTTCTGAACCTTCTCCAGTTTAATAATGTCCTGCCTATAACAGGGCAACCAGAACTGTACACAGTATTCCAAAAGTAGCCTCACCAATGTCCTGCACAATCTCAACATGGCATTCCAACTCCTATGCTTAATGGTCTGAGCAATGAAGGCTAGTGTGCTAAATGCCTTCTTAACCACTTTGTCTACCTGTCACACAACTTTTAAAGAACTATGCACCTGAACTTCTAAGTCTCTCTGTTAGACAACACTATCCAGAGACCCACAATTAACTGCCTAGGGTAATGTGCACTCTTCTGAAGTTTAAATAAAGTTTAATATCCCTTTGCCTTATTATCCACTCACAACCTTTCTCTGGGGTTTCAACACCTATTTCTATTTTATTCAAATTCTACTTCAAAACCTTGCCTGATCAGACAGCATCTGCATTGTTTCTCTCAGTGTTTTCGCGTTTGCTGTTCCCAACCAAAGCAACTAAAACTTTTCAAAATGTAGCATTCTCCTCAAACACACACAGATACACACACACACACTCACAGACACGCACACACACACAGACACAGACACATACAGACACACACACACACAGACACTCACAGACACACACACATACACACAGACACACAGACAGACGCAGACACACAAACATACAGACACACACAGACACAGACACAATCACAGACACACGCACAGACGCAGACATGCACACACACACAGACACACACACAGATGTAGACACACACAGACGCAGACACACAGACAGACACACAGTCAGACACAGACGCAGACACACACACAGACATAGACACACACATACAGATGCACACATACAGATGCAGACACACAGACACACACACAGACGCAGACACACACTCACAGACACACATACAGACACAGACGCAGACACACAGACACAGACACACACACAGACACACACAGATGTATTAATGCACTCCGTCTCAAATTTGCGATTGTGCCAAATTCTTCTGGCATAGAAGTGGCCAGCATTTGCTAAGAGCTGACATTCCAAGACCCTCATTACTGGCAGTGTCTGTATAGAAGAAACCCATTTCACTGTCACCGGGAAAGGAAGGCAGAAAACACTTATTCACTTCAAAAACACTGACTTCTCGGTGGAAAACTGGAGAGAGACGAGCACAAGGAAAGTCCTTACCTCTGTCAGGACAGATAACTGTCACCCGCCGCAGGTCTGGAAAAGGGAGAACAATTAATCAGAGTCAATTGGAACACTAAAAATTCTGCAACTACTCAAAGAATCTGAAACTATATGAACGAAGTAACCGGCAGGAAGGTGAGATGGGAGGGTGCTCCTCCCGTTATCTCCCGGGTTACTGTTCTAGCTTTACCTCCACCCTGCCTCGGGCTAGTGTTGGCGGCTTCTCCAAGTTGAGTTTGTAGCCGGACACCGCCTGGGTCAGGGTCAGAGTCAGAGTCAGCAGCACCAGCGGCTGCAACATGTTGCACAGATCCAGTGAGCACCAGCCCCCACTGAACAACTCCGCTTTCTGGCCCTCTATAAATCGTGTTTGCCACGTCAAGGACTCCACCAGGGAGCATGGGGGAGGTGGAGGTCTGGGCTGGAGGCGGAGACTGAGATTGAAACTGCAGAGCCGCATTGTCCACCCGATTGGAGCCATCTCCAGATAGTAACAGGGAGTCAGATACAGGACGTTCCTGCCTCCTTTTCCCATCCACTGGCCAACGAGTGCAGTCACTAAAGGGACACCTTCTACCAACTCTAGGAGCGCATCTGCACAACTCAAAACAGCTCAGCTAAGGCCGAGTTAAACTAAAACAAAATGATAACAATTTGTGTCAATGAAAAATGTTGCATTTCCTAACCTTCAGATGAGTAACAAGTAACACAACTAGGTTTCTCAAGGACTCAGATATGAAGGTACCCAAACCAGGAAGTTCCCAATCTCGATCCCCAGTGGTGACCTCAGGCAGAATGAGCTTCCAGTGGGTCACTGTATCCAGAGGTTAATAACCTTGGTGACAATTCCTGCTCCCCTGTTCTGTTCTATTCTCCAGGAAGTGCGGGTGCTTCCTGAGTGAAGGACTGGAGCTGGGCTTTGATACAATGGAATTGCCTGTTGACCCAATGGTCAAAGCCAACTATGAAGCATGATACCTGGAAGTGGCACCAGAGAAAGTGACTACCCAAGGGATAGACTCAGAGGGAATTGGAGGATAAAATTTGTCAGTCCCTCTCAGAAAACAGATAAAAGTATTAAAATTTGCATCATTAAATGTTTTAAATTGTATTATTGGTGACCTGCATTAAATAGTGCTTTTCACGCCCTCAGAACATCACAAAGTTCTTTAGAGCCAATAGGGTATCCTTGTAATATAGAAAGTTCAGACACTAATTCATGCACAGTGATAATGACGAGATAATCTGTTATAGTAATATTGGTTGAGGTAGAGATACAGGCTAGGATGCTATGAGAAAAAGGCACAAGCTGATGGGGTATATTATGTAAAACAGTAGATATCTGATCTGCACTGAAGCATCTGAACTCAGCTGCAGTATTAGTCTGGGCCCTGTAAATGCTCTCACCTCCCCGGGCAACACAGGGGGTAAAACAGCTGAATGGGCAAGACAACAGAGGGCAGGAAATTCCTGTCAATGTTCCAATGCAAGCGCAGAAGGATGAAAAATAAAAACAAAGAAGCCCAGTCTGTACAGCATGTTCAGATCTGTTCAGTAGTGAAATTGCATTTTGTACAAGGACTAAAGCAAAATGTAACAATACAGGAGGATGTAAGAGGAGGAGTGGAGGTCACAGATATGACCTATGGCTAAAAATTAGTCTCAAGCTTGCAGTGCGCAAATGCCTGATGAAGGGCTTTTGCTCGAAACATCGATTTTCCTGCTCCTCGGATGCTGCCTGACCTGCTGTGCTTTTCCAGCACCACTTTGATCTAAACTATGTACTGCCAAGTGTTGTGCAGACATACAAAGTGGAAAATGTTCATATATTGGTTTGTACCAAGTCAAAAGATGTCAGCTGGAATCCCACAGGACACTCTATCATTGGCCTCAGTACCACTAATTTAATCATGAGAGGGCAGGTCTCTTTTCTGGACCTGTGTTCAGAAATTCCTGCTGGAAGTGTGTGAATGTGAGCATTGCTCAGGACAGAAAGAGGCTCAGCTGTGAAGCTTCTATTGCTTGAAAAGTCCTTTGAATAATGTTATGGAAACGAATTAGGTATTAGTTGTGGTTTGTGGTCAAAAGCTCAGCCCAGGAACAATTACATCACCAAGGCCACACACAGACCTAATTAAGCTTAAATAGCTTCCATGGAGGGAGATGAAGTTCGTAATTACAGAAAAGAAAATTGTCATGGGGATCGAAGATGATGACTTTAATCTTTCCAATAATTATCTGGAGGTTACTTCTGCTCATCCAGTACTGAATCGGTATCAGACAAGCAATCAGACAACATATAATGGAGAGATTGAGAGAAGTGGTGCTGAGGTGAAGTTGAGTATCAGGTGGAGACAGTTTAAACAGCTAGAAATTGATTCTGTGCTTTTGGGGTGATGTCCACATGGATGAGTAATAGGAGAGTGTCAAACTTAAATCTGTGGGGGACACCAGGGAGTAACTGCAAGATTAGGAAGAGTTACTATTGCAAGCGTTACGGTTCTTCTAATAGAAACACAGGAGCAGGAGTAGACCATTTGGCCCATCATTGCTCATTCTACCATTCATCATGTTTGTGACTGATCCTCTATTTTAATGCCCACTCTCTCATCATACCCCTTGAAACATTTAGCTTCAAGAAAATGTATTTATGTTTTAATTACATTCAATGACTTGGCCTCTACAGCCTTCTATGGTAGATAACTCCACAGATCACCAAGTGAAGAAATTTCTCCCCATTTTGGTCTGAAATGGCCTACCCCATAGTCCATGACCCCTTGTTCTGGACCCCCTGCTGGGTAAACATCATCCCTGCATCCATGGAATCTGTCCAGACCTGTGCAGGGTTTTTCACATTTCAATATAATTCCCTCTCATTCTTCTAATCCCCAGTAAGTATGGATCCAGTTGACTCAATGTCACAGGACAAACCTGCAATTCCCTTGAATCAGGTTGCTGCTGTCCCTCAGCAGCAAGTTTATCTTTTCTTAGGTAAAGAGATTAAAACTGCACGCAGTACTCCGAGTGTGGTCTCACCAAGGCCCTGTATGGCTGCAATTAGACCTCCTTGCACCTGTACTCAGACCCTCACACAATGAAAGTCAACATATCATTTGCCATCCGAACTGCTTGCCTTTCGGTGACCACTGTGCAAGAACACCTCTATCATGACTTAAGTAATGCTCTGTCATTCCATTTTCCCACCAAGGTGGACAATTTCACAAGTATCTGCATTATACTGTATCTGCCATTTTTTTTCCAAACTGTCAAACTATCTAAATTGCCCTGAAACCTCTTTTCATCCTCCGGCACCACTTCCATTTCCACTCCCGCCTAGTTTGTGACAAGACCAAGTTTTGAAATTACAACATTTGACTCCCTGATTAATATATGTTATGAGGTTAGGACATGAGTATTAATCCCTGCAGGGAGAAAGTGAGGTCTGCAGATGCTGGAGATCAGAGCTGAAAATGTGTTGCTGGAAAAGCGCAGCAGGTCAGGCAGTATCCAAGGAACAGGAAATTCGACGTTTCGGGCATAAGCCCTTCATCAGGAATGAAGGGCTTCCTGATGAAGGGCTTATGCCCGTAATGTTGAATTTCCTGTTCCTTGGATGCTGCCTGACCTGCTGCGCTTTTCCAGCAACACATTTTCCGCTATTAATCCCTGCAGTATTATATTGTCACTGTCTTCAACATTGAAAATGACCAATTTATTTGCCACCATCACAGATTTTGTTTTCATTCATTCACAGTATGAGGGTGTCACTGGCTAGGTCAGCATTTATTGCCCACCCCTAATTGTCCAGAGGGCAGTTGAGAGTTGACCACATTTCTGTGGGTCTGGAGTCACATGTAGGCCAGACCAGGTGAAGATGGCCGTTTCCTTCCCTGAAGGACATTAGTGAACCGGATGGGGTGTTACCTGAGATTCTGATAAGAGCCATTTTCATACTGTTGGCCATGGCATGGATTTGGGAGATTCAAAGACTTTGAAAATGAGATTGTTTGGAAAATACGGTTTATAAAAACCGAGGGGTCAGCGGTTAGAACAAAAGAAAACATGCATCTAGTAACTTAATTAGTGACGTAACCATTAGTATAATGTAATTGCACCAATTATTGGACTTTTTTTCTGAGCTGCAATTTATCTTGCTATGATCACGTTAAAAAAAACAATGAACATGGAACTGTGTCATTCTTGCTGCAAGTTAGAATTTAGCGTAGTATTTGTAATTGTCACTAGAGGGCAGTCAATTGCAGCCTTGGCTGATAGTGCTGTTTGGTGTACAATCGCTCACTGTGGTGTTACAGCCTCGGTTTCACGATAGTCACACGTTCCAGTTCTAAACTGTCAAATGCTGCACCCTTAAACCTACGATTGAACCAATTCATTTTTTTACAGCCTCAATCAGTACAATCCAGTCGTAATAACAACCTGACTGTTGCCTGAGTTAAAATAATGAACCTGGTGTTGTGTGATTTTTAACAGTTAAAATACATAAGACTTGCATTTATATAGCATCCTTCAATTTTGATCACTACATGTCCCTGAGCGCCTGAAAGCTAATTCGTGTTCTTGAAGTCTAGTTGCTACTACTACTGTAAAGAAGCGTGGGAATCAATTTGCATAAAGAAGTTCCCACACACAATTGTGGGATAATGAGCAATTCATCTTGTTTTGTGATATTGATTAAAGGATAAATATTACCTGGACACCAGGAATAATTCTTCTTCAAAATAATGTCATGGAATCCTTTACACCCATCCAATAGGTAGATCCTGGCTGGTCTAGTCTCGTCCTGACTCGGGGGTCAGAGTGCACTAACTGAGTCACAGCTAACACACACAAGTATTGATTCATTATAAGAACAACATGAGCTAGCTTCAGCCCTGTGCACTTACACCTAAATCTGTTGAACGATTGAAGATACTGGCAAGGAGTCTGACAGAGTTTGTCTCCTCTCTCACTAGCTTTGTTGAGTATTATTCAGACTTGGAGTCCTACCAATTTTGAGCTTTCCTAATCTATCCAAGATGACAGGACTATTCATTTAAATATTAATAAAGCACTTAAATACCAAGCATTTCCCATCAGAAACATTATCTGTATTATAACTCAGATAGACAGGCAGGGTTGGATAGAATGGACCTAAAGTTGGATTCTTCCGAGTTCCTGAATGCTATGGGAACTCCTGGCTGCTGGGAGTAAAAGTCCCATTTTCCAGCCAGATCTTGGATGAGATTCCTACTAGTGTGTGAGGAGAGGCTGGTTTGTTGTATCAGTGTGCACTAACAGCTTCATTATTATCTCATTTCACCTCACTGAGACACAGCTTCCCATTCTCCCACCAGTCAGATTGAAACGAGACAGTAACAATCCTTGAATTAAAGTTTA
Source organism: Hemiscyllium ocellatum (assembly GCF_020745735.1). NCBI lineage: Eukaryota > Metazoa > Chordata > Chondrichthyes > Orectolobiformes > Hemiscylliidae > Hemiscyllium > Hemiscyllium ocellatum. The sequence continues at coordinate 18,129,257 of NC_083424.1, forward strand.
AAGCGGTAACTTGGCAACCCTAGCTTGCTGTTTGCTCCTCTGAACTCTCATTAGGGCATGCTCCCTAGGCAGTGACCACATGTGCCCTCTGCCCACCACAACCTTCAAATTCCCCATTCACAAAGCAGGATGCCAGTTACCCTGAGTTCAATATGTTTGGGACAAATAATGTAAATTATGCAGGGCAGATGCGAACTGCCAGCTCTTCCCTGGCTGCACAGTCGGACTTTAAGGATAATAACTGGAATTCCATGAGGTTCTGGCAGTGGCTGGTACTTCTGCCTGTAGTAAGTGAGCACCGTAGAGGAATAATGGATAGGTACTGAGGCAGATTTGTGAATATAGCATGAGAAATTTACCAGGGCTCACTGAGAGGAACCCTCTATGAAATTTACCAAAATTAACAATTGTTTGATTTTTGGCAAAATTCAACCCTAAGTCTTTAAACATTTTGGTGTTTTCATTTACAGAGACAAATTAAATATGTTATGTGCAGGTGAGGAAGGGTAATCAGCTCCACTCATTTTAACAACCTCAGTCAATCACAACAAAGACTTCATTTCTTTGTGGCACACAGTCAATTCAAACATTTCAATGAAAATGCAGTTCACTAGATCAGAACAAAACAGACAATGACCAAAGTTTTCTTAAGTAAACAAAGGTGTAATTTTATTATCTCCGAATACTGGGAAAAATATATTTTTTTAAATGCTACCAAATACGTTCGCAAACACAAATAAGGCCTAACAAGAAGAGAGTGTGGGCAAAAGGGGCTCATCAGCGTGGAGGACAGAATTCATGACCTGAAATTGTTGGATTCAACATTGAGTCCTGAAGGGACTCCTAGTGATGGGAGATAAGGAAATAGCAGGAGAACTTAACAGGTACTTTGCGTCAGTTTTCACAGTGGAAGACATGAGTAATATCCCAACAACTAGAGCGAGTCGGGGGCTGAGTTGAGTATGGTTGTCGTTACAAAAGAGAAAGTGCTAGAAAAGCTAAAAGGTCTTAAAATTGATAAATCTCCTGGCCCCGATGGGATACATCCTAGAGTTCTGAGAGAGGTGGCTGAGGAAATAGCGGAGGCATTGGTTGAGATCTTTCAAGAGTCACTGGAGTCAGGGAAAGTCCCGGATGATTGGAAGATCGCTGTTGTAACCCCCTTGTTCAAGAAAGGATCAAGACAAAAGATGGAAAATTATAGGCCAATTAGCCTAACATCGGTTGTTGGTAAAATTCTAGAATCCATCATTAAGGATGAGGTTTCTAAATTCTTGGAAGAGCAGAATCTGATTAGAACAAGTCAACATGGATTTGTAAGGGGAGATCGTGCCTGACAAACCTGTTGGAATTCTTTGAAGAGGTGACAAGTAGGTTAGACCAGGGAAACCCAGTGAATGTGGTCTATCTAGACTTCCAAAAGGCCTTTGATAAGGTGCCACACGGGAGGCTGCTGAGCAAGGTGAGGGCCCATGGTGTTCGAGGTGAGCTACTGGTATGGATTGAGGATTGGCTGTCTGACAGAAGGCAGAGAGTTGGGATAAAAGGTTCTTTTTCAGAATGGCAGCTGGTGACAAGCGGTGTCCCGCAGGGTTCAGTGATGGGGCCGCAGCTGTTCACATTATATATTAATGATCTGGATGAAGGGACTGGGGGCATTCTAGCGAAGTTTGCCGATGATACAAAGTTAGGTGGACAGGCAGGTAGTACTGAGGAAGTGGGGAGGCTGCAGACGGATCTAGACGGTTTGGGAGAGTGGTCCAGGAAATGGCTGATGGAATTCAACATGAGCAAATGCGAAGTCTTGCACTTTGGAAAAAAGAATAAAAGCATAGACTACTTTCTAAACGGTGAGAAAATTCATATGCCAAAGTACAAAGGGATCTGGGAGTGCTAGTTGAGGATTGTCTAAAGGTAAACATGCAGGTTGAGTCCATGATTAAGAAAGCGAATGCAATGTTGTCACTTATCTCAAGAGGGTTGGAATATAAAAGCACCGTTGTGCTACTGAGACTTTATAAAGCTCTGGTTAGGCCCCATTTGGAGTACTGTGTCCAGTTTTGGTCCTCACACCTCAGGAAGGACATACTGGCACTGGAACGTGTCCAGCAGCGATTCACACGGATGATCCCTGGAATGGTTGGTCTAACATATGAGGAATGGCTGAGGATCCTGGGATTGTATTCATTGGAGTTTAGAAGATTAAGGGGAGACTTAATAGAAACTTACAAGATAATACACGGCTTGGTAAGGGTGGACGCTAGGAAATTTTTTCCGTTAGGCGAGGAAACTAGGACCCGTGGACACAGCCTTAAAATTAGAGGGGGTCAATTCAGAACAGAAATGCGGAGACATTTCTTCAGCAGAGAGTGGTGGGCCTGTCGAATTCAATGCCGCAGAGTGCAGTGGAGGCCGGGACGCTAAATGTCTTCAAGGCAGAGATTGATAGATTCTTGATGTCTCGAGGAATTAAGGGCTACGGGGAGAATGCGGGCTAGTGGAGTTGAAATGCCCATCAGCCGTGATTGAATGGTGGAATGGACTCGATGGGCCGAATGGCCTTACTTCCACTCCTATGTTTTATGGACTTACGGTCTTAAGGCTGTAATCAGAAATTGAGGAGCTATGCCTCCAGTTTGTTTTGAACATTGCTGGAACACTGCAGCAGGCCTGGGATGGATGTATTTCATGTTCTTTCAATTGTTGCTTTCATACTAACATAAAGCATTGACATATTTTGTGCTATTAACACCTAACTTTAACACCTTCTCTTCATCTATATCCCTCCATGTCTAATGAGCTCCTGATCAGCAAGTTCCTGACACTGGCTGTGGACTGTTCATCAATTATTGAGCCAGATGAATAAATGTCTTATTACTTGCATTTATAAGGTAACAAACTCAAATCTAACTTATTACTTCTCATTTTAGAATCATTTTAGACTCACATGAGTACTTTGTGGAGATCAGGTAGCTGGATGGTTTATGATCCAGAAGTGATGTTAACAGTATGGGTTCACCTCCCTCACTGGCTAAAGGACTCTCCTCCTAAACCTTTCCCTCAGCTGAGACATGGTGATCCTCAGGTTAAACCACCGCCAATTGGTAGCATGGTAGCTCAGTGGTTAGCACTGGTGCCTCACAGTGCCAGGGACCCAGGTTCAATTACAGCCTCTGGTGACTGTGTGGAGTTTGCATTCTCCCTATGTCTGCGTGGGTTTCTTCCAGGTGCTCGGGTTTCCTCCCACAATCCAAAGATGTGCAGGTTAGGTGAATTGGCCGTGCTAAATTGCCCGTAGTTTTCAGGGATGGGTAGGTTAGGTGTATTAGTCAGAGAAGAGTCAAGAGTGTAGTGCTGGAAAAGCACAGCAGGTCAGGCAGCATCTGAGGAGATGTTTCAGGCATAAGCCCTTCATCAGGAATGAGGCTTGTGGGTTGGGGCTAAGAGATAAAGGGAAGGAGGGGTGGGGTTGAGGAGAAGGTAGCTGGGGGAACGATAGGTGGATGAAGGTGATAGGTCAGAGGGGGCAGTGATGGACAGGTCTGGAGAGTGGTGCCGAGTGGGAGGCTTGGGACTAGGATAATGTAGGGGGAGGGGAAATGTGGAAGCTATTGGAATCCACATGTATCCTGTGTGGTTGCAGGGTCCCAAGGCAGAATAAATGGTGTTCCTCCACTAGACATCGGCTGGTAACCATTTGGCTGTGGAGGAGGCCCAGGACCTGCATGCCTTTGATGGAGTGGGATGAGGAGTTGAGGTTTTCAGCCACGTGGCAATGGGGTTGGTTGGTGCGGATGTCCCAGTGATGTTTTCTGAAATGATCCGCAAGAAGACGTACTGTCTCCCTGATGTAGTGGAGACCGCAACGGATGCAGTGGATGGCATTGATAGAGGTACAGATAAATTTCTGACAGATTAGTCAAGGGTAAATATAAGTTAGAGGAATGGGTCTGGGTGGGTTACTCTTTGGAGGGTCAGTGTTGAGTTTTTGGGCCGAAGGGCCTCTTTCCACACTGTAGGGATTCTAATTCTACTTTGAAAAAGGGGCAGGTGTCAACAGTAACTTCTTTCTTTGGAAAAGAGAAATCAAAAAATTCCAGGAAGTATCTATTATTTATGCAGATATGTATAACATTAGATGTTAATCATTTGTCTTTCTTCTGTAATATATATAAGATACATACTAACTTAAAGTACATGATATATTCACTACACTCTGCTGTTGCAAACTATTATATGTAATGCAATCAGGAGAAATTTCTTCTTTCAAAGTCTTTGGAACTCAATGCCACAGAGAACTGTGAGGGCAGAGTCCTTGTGTACATTTAAGGCTGTGATAGATAGATTCTTGATCAGTAGGGGAATCAAGGGATATAGGAAAACACAGAAAAGTGAGAAATGCTGGATCATCTATGATTCTACTGAATGGCGGAGCAGGCTCAAGAGGCTGGGTGGCCTACTCCTGTTCCGATTTCTTGTGGTCTATGGTCATACTATGTTGTAACCACACTATACTGCCGTCTTCTTGATGCAATGAGAGTTGAGAAAAAATGTTGGCCTTATTAACATTGCCCATATCCCATGAATAAATAAAAGAATGTTAAACAAGATCAAATGCCAAAACATTCTTTGTTTTATTACATAGGGGCTACACACTGTATATACACATTGAGTTTATATATGGTTAAGTCATGCTTTTTGATGAAGAAATTTCCTCTTTAAGAGGTAGGCCATATGGAACAGTTTGGGTGTGAAGCAATATCATCCATGCACACCAGTATCTATTGATCAAAAATAGGCTCCTGTTAAATGTAAATACTTTTTCTCAATAATCACAACAGACCCTGATGATTTAAGCTGATGATTCATGTTCTGTGGAGGGGGTCGTTATCAGCTATTTCATGTACAGTCTGATCCCAGCAGACTTGGTTTTCAGTGGATTAATATTGTTCCTGCAGATTTTATGAGCCCTGTGATTTACTTGAAAGCTGCAGGAGGGTTAGTATGAACATGATAAATAAGGTCACAGGTTACTGCAATTTCCACTCTAACAGACTGTAATGTATTCATTGTGCTCATATTCTGTAAATCATTAATTCCGATGGAACAGGTCCTGTGTTACACAACCATGTCACATGCCTATTCAGTGTGATTAGTTAACTCATAAAACAGAAGCAAAAGAAATCTCAGTTGGTTTTCTTCTTTCATTATTAAATTTATTTTACATTTTCTATAAGATGAGGCACAGCTTTGCTGTGGAAAGAATACTTTCAGTGTTTGGGTACTGGGATATCATTTTGGGTGTAATACATTTATAGATGCAGAGAGTTCTTCTTTATAGCAATGTGTTCCAACTTCAGTTGAACCTCCTCTTCTGCAATTTTGTTACACCTGGTTCTACTAAGAGTTTTTTGACTTTATCTTACAGCACCTTACTGGCTTCAATACTACTCTCTATTGGAGAAGCACTCAGGAATGGGTTAAAATTCAAATGCCCTTTTATTTCTTTAATATTATATGACCATAACAAGCTAGACCAGCATTAATTGGCCATCCCTTATTGCCCTTCAGGAGGTGGTAGTAAGATGCCTTCTTGAACTACTACAGTCAGCATTTAGGGGGAGAATCGGGTATACCCACAGTATTGTTAGAAGGGAGTTACAAATTTTGTGCAATGATAATGAAAGAACTGTGATATACTATACTTCCAAGTCAGGAAGGCGTGTGGCCTGGAGAGAAACCTGAGATGTTGGTGTTCCCATGCATCTGTTTCTGTTGTTTTTCTAGGTGGTAGAGGTCACTGAAAGGTGGAAAATGATGTTGTAGGAGCCTGGGAGAGTTGCAGCAGTGAATTGTGTAGATGGTACACAGTTCTGCAAATGTGCATCAGTTGTGCAGGGAGTGAATGTTAAAGATTATAAATATAATACCAAACAAACAGGCTGCTTTGCTCTGGATGGTGCTGAGCTTTTTGAGTGCTGTCAGAGCGGAACTCATTCAAGCAAGTGGACAGTATTCCATCACAATCCTGACCCATGCCTTGTAGAAAATAGACAGGCATTGAGGAGTCAGAAGATGAGTTCCAGGCTGAAAAATGTCTAGTCTCTGACCTACTCCTTTAGCACAGTATTTTTATGGTGAGTCTAGTTTATTTCTTGATCAATGATAACACACATGATGTTGATAGTAGGGGATTTTGAAAATGTAATGCCATTACCAAGGCAGAATGACTAGATTCTCTCCTGCTGGAGATGGTCATTGCCAGGTATTTGTTTGGTGTGAATATTACTGACCACTTATCTGCCCAGGCCTGGATGTTGTCCAGGTTTTGCTGCAAATGAACACAGACAGTATCAATGTCGAAGGAGTTACAAATAGTCCTAAATATTGTGCAATTATCAGTGAACATCCCCAGTTCTGATCTTACAATGGGGAGAATGTCATTGATGAAGCAGATGTGGATGGTTGGACCTACGGTAATAACCTTAGAAACCCCTGCAGAGATGTCCTGTGGTGATTGACCTCCAACAACCACAACTTTCTTCTTTTGTGCCAGGTATGACTGCAACTTTCGGATAGGTTTTCCTATATTCCCATTGATTACAGTTTTACTAGGGTTCCTTGGTGCCACACTTGGTCGAATGCAGTCTTGATGTCATGGGCTGTCACTCTCGGTAATTCAGCTCTATTGTCCAAATTTGAATGAAGGCTGTAATGAGGTCAGGAGCTGAGCGACCATTGGAAATCATTTAGAGCCAAACTAGGTGTCACTGAGAAGGTGCTTTTTGATCACATTGTTGATGACACCCTCTATCACTTTACTGGTAATCGAGAATAGGCTAATGGGATAATAATTGGCTGGGCTGGATTTGTCCTGCTAATTGTGCACAGGACATATCTGGGAGATGTTCCACATTGCAGGATAAATGCCAGTGTCATAAATGTATCAGAACAGCTTGGCAAGGTGAATGGCTACTTCAATATTACTGCCTGAATTTTTAAGGCCCATTACCTTTGTAATATCCAGCATTTCCAGCTGTTCTTGATACCATGAGCTGTTCCATCCAGAAATGTGGATTGTTTACATCACATTCCTGACTTGCAGATAGTGGACAGACTTTGAGGAATTGGTAGGTGAGTTATTTGCTACAGAAGTCCTGGCCTCAGACCTGTGTTTGTTGTTGCAGTTTTGATGTTCTGATCCAGTTCGCCTTTTAATCCTAGTAACCCCCAGGATGCTGATGGTGGGGGTTTCAGTGAAAGTAATACAATGTCAATGAATGACAGATTCTTTCCTTTTGTTTGGACATAGTCATTGCCTAGCAAAATGTGTAGCACAAATATTAATTGTCACTGATCAGTCCAGGCCTGCAAACTCTCTCGATGTTGTTGCAAGGACAACTTACATTTAAAATCCACCTCCTCCTTTCCTTCAAAACTCTATCTGATGTGTTGGCTAAAAACTTTTCTGTGGAAGTGCCCTCAGAGTTGTAATCATAGTTAGAATTAAACACAAGCAATTACAATAATCACCAATGATCCCAAAATGATGACAAGGAATAAACAGTGGGTAAGGTAAGTCTACTTTTCCTAAAGGCAGGAGAAGTTCAAATATAAAAGATGTTAGAATGCATAAAATTAAAACTAAACCAAAATCACTTTATATTCATGAAAATAAAATAAACCAAAGGTGAAATGTGAGGACCACCCTGCTATAGTCTTGGTAATATTAAAATCATACAACAACATTGTTTGATGGATCTGAAAAATGGTGGAGCATTTTCCAAACTAACAACAACAACTTTGTATTTGTGTTGCATTTTCATGTAACAAACATCCTAAGGTGCTTCAAAGGAGTGATTATCAAACAAAATATGACACTGAGCCATCAAAGGAGATGTGCGGGGAAAAGACATGAGGGGTTTTAAAGCATTTCTTCTTCAAGAAAGGGAGAGGTGTGGGGCTTGGACCCAGGGCAGCCAAAGGCATAGTTACCAATGATGCAGCAATTAAAATTGGGAATGTACAAGAGGCCAGAATTGGAGGAGAAACATAGAAAATAGGAGCAGGAGTAGACCATTCAGCTCTTCAAATCTGCTCAGCATTCATTATGACTAAGGCTGATCATCCAACTCATTATCTTGTTCCAGCATTTCCCCATATTCTTTGATCACTTTAGGCCCAAGTGCTATAGAGTAACAGGGGTCCTAGCAATGATTGCTGCAGTACACCACTAGCCATTGCCTGTTATTCAGGAAAATACCCTTTTATCCCTATTCTTTGTTTCTTGTCTGCCAACCAGTTTTCTATCCATCTCAATATACTACCCACAATATCATTCACTTTAATTTTACACATCAATTTCTAATGTGGGACTATGTCAAAATCCTTCTAAAAATTCAACCACTCACATTCATCAGCTTCTCCTTATCCACTCTACTAGTTACATTCTCAAAGAATTCCAATAGATTTGCCAAACCGTTTCTTAAATCCATGTTGACTCTGTCCAATCCTGTCACTGTCTTCTAAGTGCTCAGCTATTAATTATTTTATAATGGTTCCAACATTTTCCCCACTACTGACATCAGACTGATTGGTCTATAATTCCCAGTTTTCTCATTCCTTCCCTTTGTTATACAGTGGGGTTACATTACCTACCCTCCAACCTGTAGGAACTGTTCCAGAATCTATAGAACCTTGAAAGATACTAACCAATGCATCCATTATTTCTAGGGCCACTTCCTTAGTATTGTGGAGTGCAGATGATGATTGGGCCTTGAGGCTTTATTGACCTTTAATCCCATCAGTTCCCCCAACACCATTTCCTAAATAATACTGATTTCCTTCAGTTCTATTCTCTCACTAAATGCTGTGTTCCTCAGCATTTCTAGTATGTTATTTATGTCCTCCTTTGTGAACACAAACCAAAGTAAGTATTTCATTAGCCTGCCAATTCTTTGTTCCCTATTATAAATTTCCCTATTTCTGACTGTAAATTTGTCTTCACCAATTGTTTTCTTTTCACCTATCTACATAAAAACCTTTGCTGTCCTTTTATGATGCTGATAGGCATACTCTTGTACTCTAATTTCTCTTTCTTAATTTAATCCCTTTGTCCTCCTTTGCTGAATTCTAAACTGCTCCCACTCCTCAAGTCGGTTGGTTTTTCTTCTGGGCAGTTTGTATACCTTTCCCTTGGATCTAATACTATTTCTAATTTCCCTTGGACATCATGGATTGGCCACCTTTTCCAATCTACTTTTGTGCTAGACGAGGATGAATGATTATTGCAGTTCACCCATGTGCTCTGTGAAGATTTGCCATTGCCTTTCCACCATCTTCCCTTTTAAGTAAAGGTCTCCAGTGTAGTTTCCTTTATTTAGTCTCAGAACCCTAGTCTCAGAATCAACTACATCACCCCATCTTGATGAGGAATTCTATCATATTATGATCACTCATCCCCAGGGGCCTTGCACAACTACATTGCCAATTATTCATTTCTTATTACACATTATCCGGTCTAGGATGGCCTGTTCTTTAGACAGTACCTCAACATATTGATCCAGAAAACCATCCCGTACACCAGAGTTGAAGAGTGTGGTCCAGTGACCCCTATTGAAAAATGTACGTGTATCCCACAAGGGTGTGATGCCTCTTTAGTTGAATAGTCTGACTGCCTCCACTCATTTGGATAAAAGGCAGAATGGTTTCCAGTATTTGCAGGAGAGGAGACAAACAGTGTTGCAGTTCCCTGACCACTCACTAAATGTTAACCGGGGGAGGGAGTGTGTGTTTTGGGGTTTGTTTGGTGCATGTCCATGGATGGGACACACTGTGACCGTGTCTGTCCCTGCCCCTGTGGCGCGAAACCTCCTGGGGTGCTGGCCGCCTCTCCCCTTGAAGTGTTATTGTCCCATGACATCAGGGACAGGAAGAGGCTCTGAGGCAGCATCGGGAGAGTGATCCTGTCTCAGGGAAAGTGATCTGGCCTGAGGGAGAGTGATTATGTCTCAGGGAGAGTGATTATGTCTCAGGGAGAGTGATTCTGTCTCAAGGAAGGTGATCCAGCCTGAGGGAGAGGAATCCTGTCTGAGGGAGAGTGATGCAGTCTGAGGGAGAGTTATCCTGTCTCAGGGAAAGTGATCTGGTCTGAGGGAGAGGAATCCTGTCTGAGGGAGTGATCCTGTCTCAGGGAAAGTGATCTGGTCTGAGGGAAAGGAACCCTGTCTGAGGGAGAGTGGTCCTGCCGGAGGGAGAGGAATCTTGTCTGAGGGAGACTGATCCCGGAGGGAGTGATCTGGCCTGAGGGAGAGTGATCCGGCCTGAGGGAGAGTGATCCTGTCTCAGGGAAAGTGATCCTGCAGGAGGGAGAGGAATCCTGTCTGAGGGAGAGTGATCCAGCCTGAGCGAGAGTGATCCTGTCTGAGGGAGACTGATCCTGTCTCAGGGAAAGTGATCTGGCCTAATGGAGAGTGATCCTGTCTGAGAGGGAGTGATCCAGCCTGAGGGAGCGTGATCCTGCTGGAGGGAGAGTGATCCTGTCAGAGGGAGATCGATCCTGTCTGAGAGAGAGAGAGAGAGAGCGATCGTGCCGGAAGGAGAGCGATCCAGTCGGTGGGGGAGTGATCCTTCCGGTAGGAGAGCGATTCTACCGATAGGAGAGTGATGTGATCCTGTCGGAGAGTGTGTGCCCAGGAGTGGTGGTGGGGAGAGCGGCAGGGGTCAGTTCCCCAGCGAGAGGCAGCCCTGGAGCAGCGCAGTCTGGGGTGAGCTCGGGCAGCAGCGTCTGCAGCAGCTCCGCGACTTCACTCAGACGTCAGGGGTTAGCGGTGCAGTGATCGAACCTCAGGACAGACACTGTGTGACCTTCCTGGATACAATATTACACCGTCTTTCCTGGATACCGCAAAGTATGTTCATGTTGCATACTCCTCCCCCCCCCCCCCCCCTTTAGGAGATACATTGACCTGCGTTTCTCTACCTCCTGAATATCTCTCACAATCTGTTATCTCTTCTTTCTCCGCAGTTCCGACAGGATGAGCGCTGCTCTGCTCCAGGAACAGTCAGCGGTCAGTTTTGGCTCCCTAACTGTGACAGAAACAGACGATGCTGGAGACGACGGGTTCAGGTGAGAATAGGATCTGTCACTGTCTCAAACCATCTTGCTTCTACGTGGCGTGACAGGGTTGGAACCGTGTTTTCTTTTTTAAATGCCTTTTTAAAATGTCCTTTCCATCTCTTGGTCTGATATGTCACTGCAGCAGAATTCATCATGGTTCCCAACTCCCTTCGCTCTACACACCTCTCACCGACTAAGTCTTTCATGAGTCTGTCATCATTTCACTGCACCTTTGCCTGTCCCAGTGCAAACTAGCTGCTCTGCAGCAATAACTCGTTTTCTTGAATATCTTAGACTCCCCAATCATCACCCCCAATTTTCCTTAATCACTAGCTTTGCCTTAACTCCGGCCATGTGTTGATCGCTCACACCGATGATGATGACAAAACTGGACTCCTCTGTCGCCTTAACTTCACGACTGGGTCACTGTGTCTGCAGACTGTCTCTCTAACATCAAGTCAGGGATTCTGTCCTGGCAGGATTGACAGCACCAGTGTGGCTTTGGCTGAAAGATGGGCAGACTGCCACAGCTCCATGTTTAACCTTCTTGCTGGTGAGGCTGATCAGATATTTTATAGTTTAGTTACCCTGACTGAGTTGAGCTTCAATCCCCTCCATCACCAACAACTTTCAAAGAGAAAATGAATTCTGAAATATAAATCAAAGATGCTTTAAATGTTCAGCAGCTAAAGCAGTGACTATTCACTGCCTTCTACTTGCACAGCAGAATGAGCCATGTCTCTTGGCTAACCCTGTGTGCTGTTTAAAGTTTTTACATGACATGGTTAAACTGTGCAGATGGGAGCATAAAGTTACAAAAGGACATAGACAGACAGGCTAAGTGAGTGACAGGTGGAGGTCAGGTGGCTGCGGGCAGGCCATTCCGAAAGGCCAAATGAACAAAGCTGGGGAATGGCACTTTATTCAGACCATCTTTATTCAGATGGTACTCTGCACAAACTAAGGGCAACCCCCAAGATGTCACTAATCTCCTGCTACCTTCCACACCACCTGCCTCATCAATCCTGGTGCCTCTCCTTCCACCCAGTTCTCTGTCATCATTTCTCATCCTAAAAGCCCTGCCAGTGACCCTCTCGGAACAATGGATTGCTACGCAGCCCCTGAGAGCTGGAAGTCCTGAAATGAGAGGTAGAAGATGCACAATGAGCCAGTTTAATCCACCCACAGCATATTATGGCTGCAGGAGAGGCTTATAATGACCATGCTGTCCTGGCCCTTTCCCCCCACTCCAACTCCCATACACCTCTGCTTCTCCATACACGTCCCCCTCACCTCCATCCGAGGCCCCAAAGGGTCCTTACACATCCGGTAGAGATTTTCCTGTACTTCCATTCATGTCAACATCTGTGTCCTTTGCTCCTGATATAGTCTCCTGTACATTGGGGAAACAGGACGCCAACTTTTGGAACGTTTTAGAGAATGTCTCTGGGACACCCGCACTAAACAATTCCCCTGCCCTGTGGCTGAACACTGTAACTCCCCCTACCACTCTACCAAGGACATGCAAATCCTGGGCCTCCTCCACCACCAGATTCTAGCCACCCGACATCTGGAGGAAGGGCACCTCATCTTCCGCCTTCACCCTCCAACCACACGGGATCAATATTAATTTCACCAGTTTCTTCATCTCACCTTATCCCAGATATAACCCTTCAAATCAGCACCGCTCTTGAACCATCCTACCTGTCCAACTTCCTTCCCACCTATCTGCTCCACCCTTCGCCCCGACCTATCGCCATCACACCCCACCTTCATCCACCTATCACATTCCTAGCTACCTGCCCCACAGCCCCACCCCACTCCCATATAACTCTCAGTCCCTTTGGGCCTCCCCCACATTCCTGATGAAGAGCTCGAAGCATCAACGCTCCTGCTCCTCAGATACTGCCTGACCGGCTGTGCTTTTCCAGCACCACACTTTTTGACTCCTCAATAAAGTCCAGCCCATTAAGTTGAAAGACCTGGTTGGCAAATTGACTGGCAGCAAACAGCATTAGGGAATACATGGGCTGGTACTCGAATTGGGTGGCTGTGGCAAGTGTTGACAAGCAAGAATTTCTGTTGGAGCCTCAGTTGTTCACTGTTTTTATTTAATGGCTTCTGTGGTCTAGTAGAATGCCCCTACTTTGACACAAAGATAGGTGACATTGTCAGCAGTAAAATGCTTTCAGACGAAAGCATAAAATTGCAAAGGTATATTAACAATTTTAAGTGAATGGAAAACTGGAAAATTGATTTTACTGAAGGTAAATGTGAGGCTATCCCATTTGGACCTAAAAATAATTGAACAGAGTAATTTATAGAGTTATAGAGTCATACAGCACAGAAACAGACCCTTTGGTCCAACTGGTTTATGCCAACAATGTTTCCAAACCAAACTAGTCCCACTTGCCTGCATTTGGCCCATATCCCTCCAAACTTTTCCTATTCATGTATTTATCCAAACGTCTTTTAAATGTTGTAACTATACCCACATCCACCACTTCCTCTGGCAGTTCATTCTAGACACAAACCACTCTCAGCATTAAAAAAAGTTGCCCCTCATGTCTTTCCAAAATCTTCTCTCACCTTAAAAATTGGCTCTTAGTTTTGAGCTTTCCCATCTTAGGGAAAAGAGCCTTGCTATTCACCTTACCTCTGCCCCTCATGAGCAGTGTAATTTCTTCACGTTGAAAAACTAGAAACAGTAGTGAGATTTGGGGGGTCTATGTAGACAGATCACTACAATGTTATGAACATGTACAGAAAATAATAACAGTCCAATAGAATACTGACTTTTAATCAGTACTAGAATAAAAGGGTGTAGAGATAAGATGAATGTTTGTTCTCTCCCTCATACTTCGGCTTTGAGGCTGGGGCATTTAATCAGGAGGGAGGCTGGTGGCTGAGGAACCTCATTCTTCACCCCATTTGTGTCTGTGACAGAAGACTCAAGGACGGTTTTCCTGTTCCACCATCAGCTAATGTCTCTGTGAGGACCTGATCCTACTGCTGCAGATATTAACTCAACAGCAGGCAGGAAGCTTGCCATGTGGAGAGCACAACAAATAAACTAGTCGGAGTTCTTTTGACGTTTCTGGGGAAGGTCCCATGTTCAAAGACAATGATCAAGGCACCTAGCCTTGGTGGCTGGAAGGCGTTTACTCTCTTGCCCTTATGCCAAACCATCTCCCGCGTGACTCACACACAGTGACACTCACCCATAACATTAATTATTGGCCTGGGATCCAATGTCAACATAATAAAGGAGCAGGTAGGGTAGGTAGAGAGAAGCTATCTTCATTGTTTAGGGACACTGCAGCTAGGAACGTAATCTAGTAAATGGAGTCAGATGTTTCAGGAGGAAAATCGAGTAAGGTCAAAGTTTGGAAATTTCTTCTGCAATTGACAGTCAATGCTAGGCCAGTGGTCTATTTGAAGTTGGAGATTTTATATTTGATAATGTTAAGGGGTACGGGGAACGATAGAGTTGGGTCACAGGTTTGCTGGAATTTTCTTTGAATGGCAGAATATGCTTAAGGGGAAAAATGGCCAACTTTGCTGTTCTCAGATTATCTTATTTAGGAGCAGAGTTGATAACAATTCTACTGCTCAAGCCCATAGTATTGAGGTTTACAATAATTTTCTCTGGAAGTAGTTACAATGGCACTGATTGGATGGTTTACAGGTTCCATTCCATATATATTTGTTCGGAGAGATTACATCTTTAGTAGGTTCACATTGACTAGCTTACATGTTTGCTTCAGCAACTGGCTGTTTCTTTGTTTCTTTTTCTGTTCACTCTCGACACAACTGTTGATAATGATACAAGGAAATAATTGATTAGACAATTGTATAACACCCCCATACCTGCATGGTTAACGGATCCATTACTCATTTGATAGGGTCTAATGCTTCCATTAGATTGTGGAAGGGGAAACTTGTATGAATACACAAAATGTTCTGTTGCTAATGTTGCTAACATGATTTGAAGGCTTCCCTAACTTGTACTTACCTTTTGTAGAGAGTCAGTTACAATAACTGCTATCCCTCTCTCTGCACAGGCTTCATTTTGACTTCGCTTCTTCTGCATAAACTTCTCTCTGTTTCTAAAAGGATCTTTTCTTTGATTTTGTCTCCTCTTCTAGCCTTAACAGTCATCTTCTTCCTCTCTCTCCTCTGGAAAATTGAGATAAAACTACCCGTCTCTTATCTGAGTTTCTGAGGACAATTTAGACATTCTGACCCATTCATCATTTCCTCATCGAGACTCAATTGCCTCTCCTTTAACTGACCTGAACCTATCTGGCAGAACACCAAACGCTCTGGGTTTTGAAAAGTACTAACTTCAGGCTGCATAATATTTGATAATCATTTGGAACAGCCCCTTTGATCACTTTGATATTTTTCCATGGTTCGTAACATTGTGTTGTAGGAATAAGTATAGCGATTGCATTTGCTTTCAGGCTGTATTGCCCAAATGGGAACAATGAATTAGCATCTTTATTGTCAGTGTACGTATATTGTGTGCTGTTGAAATTAAATGGTTACCTGGTACCTGAGGTTCAGAAACTATCAGTATTGTCAAAAGCTGCGAGAATTTTTTTTATCAGTTTAAGGCCTATAAAGTTTAATCATTTGATTATTATCAGTCTTAGCATCCTTTAAAATCACACAGTCTAACTTTTAAGGAAACCACAAATATGAAACAAAATACATTGTAAACCTTTATTTGTTACTCTTTTTTGTTCTCCTCTAGACTTGAGGCCATTCTCATGGTTTCTGCACTGGCTTCTTGCCCCTTACTTTCCATAAAGTCCATCCTTCTGCCATACTTACTCTGTGCTTTGTTCCTGACATTATTGACTGCCAATCCCCCAATAAATTGTATTTAAAATCTTTCTGCTCGGCTAAAGCTTTTTGCCATGCTATCTATTTAAAATCCTCCAGCTCTCTATCCACTCCGGACTGCTTGCTTTTTTGGAGTCCATCCATCTACATTTCTGTCACTAAGAACTTTCATTCCCACACTTTGGAACACTGTCCCCACTGCTCTCTGAGTTGTGCTCCTCCTCCACCTTTTAAAAAGTTTCTTAAGGCTCACCTCTGACTAAGCTTTCAGCTAGCCTCACCTACTGATGGATTTGCCTCTTATATTTTTTACATTAAGGTACCACTGGGTAGAACAATCTTGTGTAAAAAGAAACAAAGAAAACCTAATTTTTTACTGTGCCTTTTGCACCCTCATGATTACCCAGAATCCTTTGCAGCTCACAAAACACTTTTTAGCTTCAGTCACTTTGGTGATGAGAAAATGAAGCAGCAAATGTGTGTACAGCAAAATCCCGCAAAGAGCAATGTGATCGTGATGAGATCAGATGCTTAACGAGCTGGTTGCAAGGCCATAGTAACATGTTAGATTATAACACAATGGATACAATCTTATAGGGCACTTCGTGATGATGGCTATGATAAGACTGTGGCAGATTAAGATGGGATTACCGTCAAAGTCTACCTCAATGTGTGATGTACCTCACTCCATTTTTTTAATGATTCTACTGAGTGATGAAACAAGTTTCTCACTAGGCAGCAGGATGTTGTCAGCAGAAAAAGTATTTTGGTAGAGTCGTAGAGTCATAGAGTCATAGAGATGTACAGCATGGAAACAGACCCTTCGGTCCAACCCGTCCATGCCAACCAGATATCCCAACCCAATCTAGTCCCACCTGCCAGCACCTGGCCCATAACCCTCCAATTCATATATCCATCCAAATGCCTCTTAAATGTTGCAATTGTACCAGCCTCCACCACATCCTCTGGCAGCTCATTCCATACACGTACCACCCTCTGCGTGAAAACGTTGCCCCTTAGGTCTCTTTTATATCTTTCCCCTCTCACCCTAAATCTATGCCCTCTAATTCTGGACTCCCCGACCCTAGGGAAAAGACTTTGCCTATTTATCCTATCCATGCCCCTCATAATTTTGTAAACCTCTATAAGGTCACTCCTCAGCCTCCGACGCTGCAGGGAAAACAGCCCCAGCCTGTTCAGCCTCTCCCTGTAGCTCAGATCCTTCAGCCCTGGCAACATCCTTGTAAATCTTTTCTGAACCCTTTCAAGTTTCACAACATCTTTTTGATAGGAAGGAGACCAGAATTGTACGCAATATTCCAACAGTGGCCTAACCAATGTCCTGTACAGCTGCTACATGACTCCCAACTCCTGTACTCAATACTCTGACCAATAAAGGAAAGCATACCAAATAAAAAACATCTTGCTATGTAATACATTAAGAAACCTGAATATTGCAAAATGTAATACTTAAAGACATCAGCACCTATAAAGCTCTTGCTTTTATGACTGGCTCATATTTCCCTGTAACCAAAAAGCAGCTGAACAGGATTGACTTAAACAGATCAGCTTTCTTCTCCCTCATTATTTCTGCCCTGGTAAATTCAGGGTCTGGGAATGAAATCTGATTCTTCTAACCTTATAACACTCAGTAATATATTGGGTGCATTTACCTACTGCTGAAAATGTGTTGCTGGTTAAAGCACAGCAGGAATCTGATGAAGGGCTCTGCATTTACCTACTACAACATCACAGGAACTAGATGATTTAAAAATAATTTCAACATCCAGTTGCACTGCCATGTTCAGTCTCTGTTGCTCTGACAATATAAATTCCTCAGAAATGTTTGAGATGACAAGCAGTTTTTACTTTCACAGAATCATAGAATCCCTACAGTGTGGAAGCAGGCCATTCGGCCCACCTAGTTCACGTCAACCCACCGTACAGCATCCCACTCAGACCCGCTCCAGCCCTCTAACCCTGTATTTCCCATGGCTAATCCACCAAGTCTGCACATCCCTGGACACTATGGTCAATTTAGTATGGTCAGTCTATCTAACCTGCACAACATTGGACTGTGGGATGAAACTGGAGCACCCAGAGGAAACTTGCACAGACACAAGGCGAATGTGCAAACTCTACACAGATAGTCTTCCAAGGCTGGTATCAAACGTGGGCTCCTGACTCTGTGAGGCAGCAGCGCTAACCACTGAGCCACCATGTTGTCTGCTGTGGTTGATCCTCCATTTTTTTAGTGGTTGATCAGATTTCAGGATGTATTCTGTTTAGCCCTAGGCAATAGAGGGTTTTTTTAAATGCATGGGATCTGGGCATTACTAGCTCAGCTAGCATTTATTGCCCACCCCTAATTGCCCTTGAGAAAGTGCCACTTTAATGCCACAGCCAGAGTGATCTAGGTACACAATGTTATTAGTGAGGGACCTCCTCCACTTTGACCCACTGATGATGTAAGAACAATGATATATTTTCAAGATAAGATGTTGTGAAAGGAACTTGGAGCTGGTGTTGTTCCCATGTCTCTGCAGGCCTTATTCTTCTGTGTGATAGAGGTCACAGGTTTAAGCAGGTTCTGCTGAAAGGACCTTGGTGAATTACTGCAACGTAGGTTGGAGATGTCATACATTGCTGCCATGGTGCAACAGTAATAGAGGGAGTGATTACTTAAGGTGATGGATAGGGTGCCAATCAAGGGGGTTCATTGAATCATAGAATCCCTACAAGTGTGGAAACAGGCTAGTTGGCTCAACAGGTCCACATCAACCCTCCCACCCATACCCATTGTCCTACCCTGTTACTCTACATTTCCCCTAACTAATGCACCTAGCCTACACTTCCCTGAACACTCTGGGCAATTTAGTATTGAGAGTGTATTGCTGGAAAAGCACAGCAGGTCTGGGAGCATCTGAGGAGTAGGCCTTCATCAGGCAATTTAGAATGGCCAATTGACCTAACCTGCGCATCTTTGGACTGTGGGAGGAAACTGGAGCATGTGGAGGAAACCCACGCAGACACTGGGATAATATGCAAACTCCAGTCACCCAAGGCTGGAATTGAACCTGGGACCCTGGTCTATGCTAACCAATGAGCCACCGTGCTACCCGTTGCTTTATCATGTGTAATACTGAGCTGCTTGAGTATTGTTGGTGCCATACCCATCTGGACTAATGTTGTGTATTCCATCACATTCCTGTCCCTAATAGATGGTGGACAGACTTTGGAAAGTTAGGAGATGAGTTACTGACTGCAGAATACCCAGCCTCTGACCTGCTTTATCTGCTTGCAGCCTCAGTCTATTTAAGGCTGATCCAGTTAAGGCTTTGGCAAATGATTGTCCCCAGGAAGTTGATGTTAAAGGATTAAAGAGGTCGATATTGACTGTCTCCCATTAATACACATTTTCCCCCATTTATTTTCAGAACTGAAGATCAGGAGAGAACTATGTGGATAGATGATGCGATATAAGATTTGCTTAATTTAACACGAGAAATTAACATGAATTTCACTGAATGTGCAGAAATTTGTAAAGCAAGAAATAGACAGAATTCTGCTGCAAGGACTTTGCTAATCCAGTGTTCTCAGAGCTAAAGATTTTTATTCAGGACAGACAGATTTGGGTCACGCAGTAATGACAGTGATCATTTTATATTCAACAAATGCACAACATAATTGGAAGATTAGAGCTACTAGAAGAATGTATTCGAACCAGTTCCTCGCAGAATCCAAAATATATTTTTCTTCCACTATTTTATTTAAGGAATGACTTTTGGATAAAGGTTGTTCTGAAGTTTGCCTGTGCAAGCGCAAAGCAGAGGAGTTGTTTGAGATTTTAAAGTCTATGATAAATTTACAAGAATCAGATTGTTCTCAGTCTATCTTTAAACTTGCTGACACTAATTTATTTTTTTAAATCTATATTTCACCTGTTGTTATGAAAACTAGTAAAGGCCAGTGTCTATGTATTTAAGATCTCAGCATTACAGGTGAGAATAAACAGAGTCAGCTGAAACATATCCCAACCAGTATTGATGCTGTCTGATTGCTTTGTAAGCTAAACATGTTATAATCAACATTTTGATTGATGCTGGACTCATCAGAGGCAAAAACATGGATGTAGGTTTGTTCGCTGACCTGGAAGGGTTGTTTTCAGATATTTCATCACCATACTAGGTAACGTCGTCAGTGAGCCTCTGGATGAAGCACTGGTGGTATGGCCTGCTTTCTGTTTATGTGTTTGGATTTCCTTGGGTTGTAATGTAATTTCCTGTGGTGACATCATTTCCTCTAGTGACATCATTTTCTGTTCTTTTTCTCAGGGGTGGTAAATGGGACCCAAGTCAATGTGTTTGTTGATAGAGTCACCAGGATACATGAACATTAACTAGCCACAAAAAGACATGATCCACTCTCACTAGTATCCTTACATACAGATGAGGAAGGACACCACTTCGACTGGGACAACACATCCATCCTAGGACAAGCCCAACAAAGACATGTTCGAAGATTCCTAGAAGCATGGCATTCCAACCGGAACTCTATCAACAAACATATTGACTTGGATTCCATTTACCATCCCCTGAGAAAAAGAAGGGAAATGACATCATCAACCTAAGAAAACCTAAACACATAAATAGAAAGCGGGCCATACCACCAATGCTTTGCTCACTTAAGATGTTACCTAGTATGGTGACAAAATGTCTGAAAATGACCCTTGTAACTCAGAGAGCAAACTTACATCCAGAACCTCAATCTGAGCTACAAATCTACTCAAAACTCGCTGAGGCAAAAACATGTTTGATCTGAAAGCATTGTGTGTATCTTTCTGTGCATATAAAAAATGTGTCATTTGATTGTTAGTATTATCATCTCTGAATGAGATAATTGTGTGTTTTAAACTGTACTCAAACATTAGACTGATTTTTCAGTGCGGTACTGCAGGAGAACTGCAGTGATAAATGTGCAGTTTTCTTTGTGAGATGTCAGATCAAGTCAATTTTTGCCTTTTCAGGGGAGTATGACAGGTTCCTTACTTCTATTCAGAGAAAGAGAGAGAGAGTCTTTTGTGTTGTGCTGGCTGGCATATTTTCCTTAATAAAAAAATGAAACCTAATTCAACATTCATTCATTTTTTGGTTATGAGACTTTGCTGTCTCTGTTCAGACTGTTCTGTTTGCTTATATAATCATGTGACTACACTTCAAACATTAACTGAGGGACAGCACTTTTTGGGGAATGATAAACACAAGTCTTTATTTCCATTCTTAACTTTGGCTGTTGCAGGGAAACAGTCCAACCACCTCTCTACAAAAGCTAAATCCTGTGGATACTGGGAATCTGATATTGAAACAGAAAATGCTGGATATACTCAGTGATTCAGACAGGATCGGCGGAGAGAGTTAGCGTTTTAAAGATGAGTTTATTCAGTTTCTCTGTACACAGTTGCTACCTGACATGTTGAATATTTCCAGTTACAGTCTGACTATTCATCTCCATGTATTAAGCAGACTAGTGACCAAATTTTGAGACTCAGCTTTATGTAAGGCTCAGCTAATCATGACTTTCATCAGTTCATCCAAAGTGAAACTTATGTTGGTAATGTTAGAGTTACTAATGTTGAAGAGAGAATCTGGCTTGTCGGTGATAGCTGCCTTAGTGGAGCAGCCACTGACACTCATCCCCAAAGTTCATCGATGAGAAATTGTGACTTGAGTCAAACACCAGGGGCTTGTGGGTGTTGGGACTTTGTGGGCTGTCGAGAAGCACATTTCAGATGAGAAGGTGGAAAACTTGCAATTTCGTGGTGACTTTAAAATTTGACTTGCTTCCATCATTGTCCATTATCCACAGGCTAACTCACCATTTGTGTGAAAGGAAAATCTGATGCAATAAATAATTCAAACACCATCGCACATGACACAGTATCAATAACTGAGCATTTTGGTGTAACTGAAGAAAGGGTGTGTATAAGATGTATTGATATTTTTCAGAAAAGTGCTCTTGAAATGTGGGAAACATCCCAAGAGTCTCCTATTGCTTGTGACAAATGCCTTTATTTGAAAGTCCCCATAAGGAAACATTTCCTATCAAGTGTGCAGCTCTGAATGTAGCCACATGGTCTGACTGCTCTCTTGAGGTGGAATGTCTGATAAACTAGAAGCTAAGAATAGTCTCACTGTGCCCGATGATAAAGGACAGAGAAAGCTGCAGCTGAATCAGTGAGAGTGGGGTAGAGTAGACAGGAAATGCTTGCACTATATGATACACATCTTGGGCTTGAGCTGTGGGTCCTACTTTCTGCCTTGGGACTGACTCTTTAAGAAATGGGTTTAGCTTTGCAGGCCTGGTTCAGGAGTGGGCCCTGAACAGCTGGGAACTGCTGCTGTGGTTCTTGAGGTATATATCTGGAGAATTGTTTGTCCGTTGTGCAGTTCAGCCATGCATGAAGAGGCACTGAGGTGATCCCGTCATTAGAGGGTGTCGATTTTAACCCTTCACTTCCTGATGCATCAACAATTGTAATTCGAAGGCAGTCCCTGTCAGTCGGGTCCACACCAATGAATGTCTATGCTCAAGCAACATATACTTTGCACTTTGTTTTATGGTGAGACAGTGACAAGACTCGAAGCAGAGCTGTAATATAAAAAAATATTGTTGTGATGCAGCTGAACACTCTAGGAGTTGTTTATATCTCCCCTACAACCTACTCAGACAAGCCTTCAGGTGGTTCACAGCCAGAGAGTCAGAGCAATCACAATTTTGAACTGTCATTTGCAAGTCATCTCTCTTCACTGAGTGCTGCCATTGACAGCGGTACCTTCAGCTGCCTCCACACTAGGCTGTGCAGTGCTGTCTATCAGCAGTGACTCATTTGGTCACGCTGTCCTGAGTCAGAAGATTGTGAATTCAAACGTATCCTAAGTGTTGGAGATTTGAAATAAAAACAGAAGGTGCTGCAGAAATGCAGCAGATCCAGTGGCACCTGTGGAGAGCAAAACAGAGGGTGGAATCTCTCAGGAATCTGATGACATGAACTATGATGAGATTTGTGGCAGGTTCTGATGTGATGTCCAGTGACCTCAGCATCTGGAACGTCTGACTTCATCTTTTATACCTCTGACAAACGGCGAGTTTCTCACATGGCAGCAGTGATTTGACAATCAAGAGGGACTATTGCATGTTAAATGCCTTGTTAATGGCCCAATTTGCCTCAATGATATTGATATCATTAACATTTATTGGTCAGTGTCTTGAGCATAGGAGTCAGGATGTCGTGTTGCAGCTATACATTTGTGAGACCACTTGTGAAATACTGTGTGCATTTCTGGTCTCCTTGGTGTAGGAAGGACAGTGTGAAACTTGAGAGTTTTCAGAAAAGATTTACAAGGATGTTGCCAGGGTTGGAGGGTTTAAGCTATAGGGAGAGGCTGAACAGGCTGGAGCATCGGAAGCTAAAAGGTGACCTCATCGAGGTTTATAAAATCATGAGGGATCTGGATAGGATAAATAGACAAGGACTTTTTCCCAAGGTGGGGAAGTCCAAAACTAGAGTGCATAGTTTTAAAGTGAGAGAGGAAATAAAAGAACCTAAGGCAACTTTTTCACATAGAGAGTGGAACGTGTATGGAATGAGATGTCAGAGGAAGTGGTGGAGGCTGGTACAATTACAACATTTAAAAGGCATCTGGATGGGCATATGAATAGGAAGGGTTTGGAGGGATATGGGCCAAGTGCTGACAAATGGGACTAGATTTATGTAGGATATCTGAGCGACATGGACAAGTTGGACCAAAGGATCTGTTTCTGTACTGTTCAACTTTATGGCTCTATGAGTCTCTAATAATACCTTATCAAATATGCCAAATAATCTAGATGATGAGGAATTTTGACATGGAAATTGCACTTGTTACGAAGGACTCTTATGGTGGGCACAGGGCACCAATCTCTCAGGGCATCCGCCATGGGCACTAGTTACACGTACCCCAAATCCATGGGCCTTGATATCTGATGTGTGTTAGCCTCTAGGAACACACAAGGCAGATCTCTGATCCATTTACAGGAAGTTTCTGCATTTTACTGCTGCACCTCAGGCTGCCCCAGTAACTCTCATTGCAATGCTGCAGTAAGGAGACTGTGTGCTCAGGGACACACCCCCAGCTCATGGACTGGACCAGTCTGCCTCTCCAGACTCTTCAGTCACTGTCATGGAGGTCACTCACTCTGAGCCTACCTGATGTTCACAGCATCCCTGTATTGCCTTGTTTTGCTTATTGCACTTTGCCCTCTCAGCCAAAGTTACCAGGCTTCTATCACTTCAGCCTTGTCTTGCCTTAGCTCTGACAGGAAGGAACCTTGTTATAATTGTCAGCAGGCTTCAGTCAGGTCAATAGAGTAGCCTTCTATCAGGGGATCATGGGACAGTAAGTCAAGAGCAGCTTAAGCTTGGAAACAGTCAGTTATTCCACTCAGGGCAGTCACAGTCAGGATGATGTCCACATTAGGGGCGAATGTCAGGCTGACTTTAGTCTTTTTGCTCTGTTGGAGGCTGCTTTTTCGCTTGGTATAAGAGAGAGAGATTAAAGGAGATGAAAGTGCGTAATATTCACCCTTCAATCAACCTCACAAACAGCAGATTATCTGATCATTATCACATTACTATTTGAGGGTTTGTTGACTACGTTGGCTGAAAAATGCTTTGAAACCCATTTGTGGTTGTGACAAGAGCAAACTAAATGCAATTATTTTGTTTCTTTTTGATAGATAAGTACATGGTGACACCAAACATCAACAAAAGAGACTTTTTATTAGACTTTTTGAAAGAAGAGTACAAGAAAACACAAACCATTTTTGTGTATTATGAGCCATTTTGTATGTTCTTGATCAGAAAGTAGCTAGCTTTCATGTTCAGCATTCTGAGATTTCTTCCAGCTTTTTCTTCCAGGAATTTAAGACTTATTAGATACTGGAAAAGGCGACTTAGATAAGTAAGCTGGCCTATTTAACATGCCTCAGCCCCACCTTCTCACTATACCTGTTCCAGAAATAACAATAAAGAACTGAATGCTGGGGGTCAGAAACAAACAGAAGCAGAAATTGCTGATGAAGCTCAGCAGGTCTGGCAGAATCTATGGAGAGAAAGGAGACTTAATGTTTCAAGTGCAGTGACTCTCTCTCAGAAGTCTGAAGAAAGGTCATTGAACTCAAAACATTAACTCTGTTTTCTCTCCAAAGATGCTGCCAGACTTGCTGTCTTTCTCCAGCAATTTTTGTTTTTGTTTATTAAATATGTATATGTAAGCAGATTAATGATAGTAGAAATCTAACATAAGCAAGTGTAAAGATCACCCAGTTTAAGTGAAAATGGATGACAGTGGTAATTAATATTGAAATGGGAGAAAATGGTTTGGGAATCTTATTTATTTGGTTTCCAATGTACACAGCCAATGCAGAGCAGCAAGCAATAACAAAATAAATATAAACCTATACGATGAAAACAGTAAAATACAGATCAGCAACTATCAACATCAAATCTGACTTGGTTCCCGTCTGAACACGTTTGCATAGTTTCCAGTTCTGGTTTCTGAGATGCAGGGGAGATAGTCAAACAGTGCCAATACCAAGGACAGGCTGTTCCTTGTGAATAATTATTAAAAGCCTGCATCGTGGAGAAAAAATTTAAGAAAAAAGGAGATGGTGTGGATGGATGATTGCAGGGAAGTAATACATGGAAAACCCCAGAGACTTGCTTAAGGCCAATCAGTGAGAATAGAACAGGGGGAGCAGGTAAAACTGATACAACACAAATGATATCAGCAAATTTTCCTCACACGAGCTGTGATTAATACAGTTGAATAAAGCTCCAGATAGAATAGATTCAAAATTTTGGAATTATTTAACAAGTGATGGTGTGCCACGATATGGACAATGAAGAACGTTCCAAAAGAAGTTGGGTTATTAGCATCCCTTGTTCTCAATGATTTTGTGATATGCAGTTTGAGAGAATTGATTGTTGTCATCTGACTTCTGGACTTGCATGCAATGGGTTCCTTTTGAGAAATGTGCTGTGTCCTGTGAAATAAATTGAGAGATACCAATGAGGGATGATTATAGGGTTAGTAAAGGAAAGATCTGTCAGATAATGAAAGTAATTTTTATACATTCGTGGATGAAACTGACATGTATTGCTCACCGCTCATTGCTTTTGAGAAGATGGTGATGAGCTGACTTCTTGCACTGCCACAGTCCGTGGGGTATAGGGACACCCTGGAGCGGTTAGGAAGAGATTTCCAAAATGTAATCACACGACAGTGAAGGAAGGCACTATAGCTCCAAATCAGGACAGTGTGTGGCTTGGAGGGGAACTTGCAGGTGATGGTGTTCCAATGTATTTGTTGCCTTTGACCTTCTAAGTGGCAATGTTTGTAATGTTGAAGGATACTGGGTGAGTTGTTGTTTGCTTCTTGTAGTTGATACAAATTACTGCAACTGACTGTTGGTGCCGACGGGACTGAATGTTGAAAGTGGTGGATTTTCTTTAATCAAGTGAGGTGCTTTTTTCTGGATGGTGTTGAGCTTCCGAGTTGTTGTTTGAGCTGCAACCATTCATACAAGTGGAAAATATTTCATCATTCTCCTCAATTCTCTGATAATGTGGCATATACACTGGGCAGAACAGGAGAGGAGTCACTTGTCCTAGAATTCCAAAATCTGACGTAGCTTTGTAGCCATAATATTTTTATGGCTAATCCAATTTAGTTTTTCATCAGTGGTAACTCTCAAAATATTGATGGGTTACAGCAATATGCTACAATTAAATGCTGAGGGACAGTGGTTGGATTCTTTCTCATTGGACATGGTCATTGCCTGGCATGTATGTGACATGTATGTTACTCGACACATATCAGCCCAAGTATGGAAGTTGTATAGGTCTTGTTGCAAATACACATGGACTGCTTCAGAATTGAGGAGTTATGAATGGTGCTGACCTCCCAAAATGCATCACCTCATACTTGTCTGGATTAAACTCCATCTGCCATTTCTCTGCCCAAATTTCCAACTGATCTATATCTCCTTTGACAACATTCCTCACTACCCACATCTACACCAATTTTTATGTTGTCTACAAACTTACCATTAAGACCACCTACATTTTCATCCAAATCATTGATAAATGCTATAAGCAAGAGGTCCCAGCTCTGATCCTTGCGGAACACCACTGGTGACAGAACTCCAGTCTGAAAAACAGCCCTGCACAACTACACTTTGTCATCTATGCCCAAGCCATCAAACCTATCAACTCACCATGGATCTCATCTTCTGAATAAATCTATCATATAACCTTGTCAAATGCTTTAGGAAAGTGCATGTAGACAACATCCACTTCCTTATCCTCATCAGTCATTTTTCTCACTTCCTCAAAAAACTCAATCAGATTTGTGAGACAAGACCTCCCCTGCACAAAGCCATGCTGACTGTTCCTAATAAGTCAATTTTTCTCCAAATGCAAGTAAATTCTGTCCTTAAGGATCTTCTCTAATAATTTCCTGACCACTGATATGACACAACACTTGTGATCTACACTCCCGTGTGACCTGACTGAGTGAGATACTGTAGATTAACCTGAAAGGTAGAGTTGTCAACAAACCCTGAGTGTCTTCAGGAGAGGAATGGAGAAAATAGAAAGCTGATTTGCTGACATTGTAATGTTGTCTTTTAGTTATACCACTGAACTAACCAGTTTCACATTAACCAGTCTCTGCAAATGTTATGCAAATGTTATTCCCTTGCTGTAAAATGAGGTGAGTGTTCATTGCAAAGACGGAGGTTAAAGGAAATGATTGCTAACAAAGGCAAGTCTAAACTAGCTATTATTGTGATCTGAGTGTCGATTATACCTGACTAATAACAAAAATGGAAGCTACCATTAAATTGTTGGTCACCTGGAATGAATGAGACAATGACCATCTCTCAGCTTCATATGGAGAAACTTCCAGCAGTGATGTTTTAAGAAGAAGCAAACCTCATGTCAATGGCAACATTTTTTTTTATTTTGAAAATATACTTTATTCATAAAACTATATACATATGTAGTCACTGAAGCAGTTTGGTTCTGTACAGTAACGTGAAAAAACAAACATGTTGTGCTGCAGTTATTGGCATTTGAGATATCATGAGGTCTCACAGCTGCTGGGATGTGTCTCAGTCTCTGCTTTGCAAGTCCCAGTGATAGTGTTGTCTCTTTCAAACTGGGAAAACTGCTTTATTGCTAGCCCTCCACCTGAGTTTTTAATCCTGCGATCAATTCCAATATCAACAATGCAGAAAGAAGGCAAATTGAAGAGGAGGAGGAGGTGGCGACAGCTTGAGAACAGTTTGAGACAATTATTGACGTCATCTGAATTGTAGCCTCCTACTCAATGAGCTCCGTTTATATAATTTGCAGTGTCTGGAAACAACTTTGCGAATGAAATTAAATTGATGACGTCACTGAGGGGTGATTATAGGTTAAATAAGAAATTAATAGCTAGTTGTTTAGGTGAGAAGTTCGTGGGGCGTATTACTTTGTAATTTTCCTGACCTTGTTTAATCAAAGCTCCTCAGGGACTGGGGGAGTTTTCCATACAGAAGCCGCAGGTTACAATCTGTTCAGTGGTAAATTGGCACTGCTTTTGGTACACCTTCTTTCCTTTGTAGTGGAGCAACAGAATCTCTATTAACTAATGGTGTTTTTAATTGCTCACAGGTTAATTTCCTTCAGTGCACAGGTTTCAGCAGTTCACTTTCCACCAAAGTTAAAAATCATACAACACCAGGTTATAGTCCAACAGATTTATTTGGAGGCACAAGCTTTCAAAGCACTGCTTCATTGTCAGGAGGTTGATGAAGAAGCAGTGCTTCGAAAGCTAGTGCTTCCAAATAACTCTGTTGGACTATAACCTGGTGTTATATGACTTTTAACTTTGTCCAGCCCAGTCTAACTCCTCCAAATCAATTTCCACCGGTATGATTCTCCCCTGGTTAATGACTTCATCTGTCAGCTTTTATTCCTCGGCTCTTGAAGATGATGCTTTCAGTCATGGTATAGTTTAATGCACCTAGGAAGCCCAAGCAAAAAGAAAGACTTGCATTCATGTAGCATTTTTCATCTCAGAATATCTCAAAATGCTTGAATCTAATCATTGTGTAAATGGCCGTTTTTAACATAGGTTTAGACATTGGTGGGTCATGTTGCCATGTGGATAATCTCAAGACAATTCTGTTCTGATCTTATGCATTTCTTTCATCCACTTTTGAGTTCAGTTTAACAAGCGGTGAACAAGACCCTAACTAATCCTAGTTTGTAAAGCTAAGCTTTAAGCAAAGCTAAACTAAACCAAGTTTATATAGCATCTTTACCACCAATCTGAGTGCAATCAACAGTGTTGCAGCTAAGATAACCAGGCAGTGAAGGGCTGAACCAGAGCCCAGTCTTTACATACTGATAAATCTTTAACCAAAACATGTTCCTTCAAAGCCAACAAACACTATTTCCATCTGCTTCCATATATAGAAACATAAATAAGTTTGAGTTACTGTCCAGTATCTGAATTCAATTAAGCACTCAAGTAATATATAAGTAAAATCGAAGTCATCATTGGACAAGCATATGGACGCCCATGGAATAGTGTAGGTTAGGTGGGCTTCAGATTGGTATGATAGGTCGGCGCAACATCGAGGGCCGAAGGGCCTGTACTGCGCTGTAATGTTCTATGTTCTATTGAGATTCATCAGTGTCCAGCACACGGGTGAGTAAATGAATGAATAATGTTCACAATATTCTGGGGAAAGTGATGTACAATCACAGCTTGATTATTTCCTATTCTGTCTTGGAAATTTCCAAGTAAGAAGTTGCGAATGGAGTAACTTACTACAATTGCAAAGAAACTTTCTGACTAAAACATGCTCAAAAAGACATTTATTTTGAAGCTTAGAATGTGAAGCTTACAGACACTCATTAATGTGAAGCTTACAATAAAAAATTGCATGAGAAGAGCCTTGTCATATCCAGATCACCTTCATTTAAGCAGAGCAAGCTAAGAGGAGAATTCATGGAGGTTAATTCTGAAGGTTTACATAGTGAATCTATTTGATCCAATACTTGCTTTTATATGTCTTAGTTAAGTTTTTATTGGAAAAAAAGTTACTCAATTGCATTTAAGATTGAACAGAACAGCATGAAATAACACTGTGAAACTGAAACATTGAGTGTGTGTGGTAGAATGTGAGCGTCAAATGGTGGCCCTGAAAGTAAAATTAAATATTTGGATGTTGAAATAAGTGACCCCAGAAATGAGTAAGCTGCAAGTCATTGCAAAACTGAAACCTCCTGAAAGTAGAGTCATTTTGAAAAAGGAAAAATAGAACATGAAACAGAAGAGGGATATTGGTTTATCAAGTCTTTTTTTTCCCACATGCACCACATGCAATCTACTCTATTGTGGAATCTACCCATCTGTTTAATTTCTTTAGAGAAAATTCTACATAAATACTCCCTGGTACCCAATGATTTTGAAGCAAAGCTCCAGAGTACTGGTCCATACCAACAGTACTGGCTGCTGTGTCACACACAACATTCCTTGCCCTCTATCTTCCCACCAACCATTCAAATAGACAGCTGTAGTGACCAGATGAGGAGGGGTGATCAGCTCCTTTTTTTAAACTCATTTTTGGTCAGTTGTAATAAGTATTGTAAAAACGGTGTCTTCTTATGTCTAATTTCTAATTGTGGCCTGAAATGAGAAAGAAAGAACTGTTTTAAAAATTAAGGATAGTAGGGGGATTGTTGCATGTTTGAAATCAAATAGCCTGGCACTCATTGTTTGCACAGCTGCTGACGTGGCAGTAGTTGAAGTGTAGTTTGCAGATAAGTTGGAGTGAAAGGGGTGCATACAAATGGAGCTTTGGCTGGTACAAGTAGCTGATTGGTCTATGGGCTAGTAACTGGTTATCGATGACAAAGGCATTCTACCTGTCAACAGCTATGTGACAGTTAGCTGAACTGCTTTGAGCTGTGAAAAAGATGGTGAGAAACCTTTAGAGCCTCATCAACTCAGGAGCTCTCTCTGTTCTCAGCATTAAAAGCCACTTTAGGCCTGAAGAAAATCATTTTATTTTGCCTCTGGCAGTTAATTAATGAGTCAGAGACTTTTTAAAAGTGACCCAGCCATGTTGTGCTTCTGGAAAACCTGAGGAAGCATCTGGAAAAAGAAAATCAAGAAGCACTCTCTGATCAGCACAGGAACGATCTTGGCAACTCTTGTGAGCAAGGACAGTTTATCCCTCTGTCCATAAGCTGTAATTTAAGAACATAGAATATGGATCAGAATGGATCTAGGCCGCTTGGTCCACCATGTCTGTGCTGACCATGACGCCAGTGTAAACTAGTCCCATCTCCTTGAGCACAGTCCATATCCCTGCATTCCCTACTCGTTCATTTTTTTCCTTCATCTCCCTGCTTGTGTGTGTAATGGGGAGCTTATTAGGGAGTTCAAGTTTAATTATTGGTGTTATATATCTATAAGGTCAAAATTATTTACCCTGAGCTGGTGTCTGAATGCTTGTAATAAACAGTCATTTCTATTAAATAGTGAAACCTGCTCTGTGCTTTCTGTCAATTTGGGTCTAAATGATGGGTTAAATGGAAAGATTTGTATATTTCAAAAAGTTTAACTTCTGTGATTTCTCTGGGAATAGTAGGGCCTGATTTCCAGTGTGCTATCCCAGTGAAGTGTAATAATGTTCTTTTTAGTCATAACACTTCAATTCAAGTTGGTTTACCAATCAGAAGTGGAGAGAAACCAGTTCCAAGGTTTTCTTGAATGAAAGAAAGTGAAATTTTATCATATTTTCAACATGAGGAGAAAAGGCAACATCGAATGCTTACATGCAATGCAGATAATAAGCTAAAAGGAAGAGGGGAAGAGTGTGTCTATAGAGACAGAAAGATACAGGAAGATACAGAATGGAGATTTTAGAACCCACTGTGAAAGTAAAACTTGAATCCCAACAATTTAGTTGTAGCGTTGCTTCCTCAGGAATAAAGAAGTTTCTAGAAGCCTTGATTTCTCAGTGAACAGTGGTTTTTCCAAGTTTCCTTTTCACTGGCATTGCTATTTCAAATTGGACGAGAGAGCAAGAGAGAAGAGCTTTCAGTATTCCTGCTGTTATCAATCTGTGTTACTTTCTCTCACCTTTGTTTCTCAAAGCAACTGTATTATGGGTCAAAGCTACTGTATTAGGCTTCATTCACATATTATCAATCTACCTCCTTTGACTTCATCAAATTGAATGCTCTGCAGGTTTCATCTCTTTTCAGCTCCATATGCGAGTGTGAGTAAAACGAGAGCTGCAATGTTTTTGATATTTCACTGAGTTTCAGCATGTCTTGATTAAAATGGTAATTCTGATGCAGCCCTTTTCATATATTCCATATGAACGTTTGGACTTGTCAGCTGAGCACAAACCCAGTTTTGGTTAGGGGTGTCCTGTTTCAATTAAAGCCATATTTCAGTCCATGTAAGACTCTAGGGTATTAAAGTTGACTGATGAAAATTTGAATAATGGTAGTCCATTTTTATTCAGCATGTAAGAGTATTTGAGTTCCTCAGTCTGCGCTGATCCCATTGATCTCCAATCCCATTGATTCAGCAACACAATGAAAAATAACTTGACCTGAGCATGTTCAAGGTATTTTTCCAATGTTATGTTTTCTCCTTTAAAAACGTATTTCTAATTTTGACAGCATGCAAGTCATCACATGGAATGTTGGTACTGCGGTTCCACCCGATGATGTTTCTTCACTTTTGGGTCTGAATTCAGTTGATGCAAGAATTGATATGTATGTCATTGGGTAAGTTAAGACTTTCCTTTGATTCGGGATTTGTGAATATCACAATTATTGACAGGGTGAATGATGTTAGTGGTAAGAAATGAAATACCTTTGTATTTGTATCTACTAACTCAATGCAAATTGGGTGTTAATGGCAAAACTTTTGTGGCTCAAGAGTTATCTTTAGATCCAGTGCATCTCGTGGTGTCACACCTCAGTCCCAGGTTTGATTCTCAGCTTGTGCTGAGATGTTTAATGACAACTGTCAGATGATATAGTTGTCCTCAGTAGCTATCAATAAAAAGGAGAAATGTTTACCCAAGTTCCCGTTTATCATGCTGTGCTCCAGGTGGAAAGGGGCAACGCAAGCAGTGACTGGTCTTGTAATGTCACTGGCCTAGTAATCCAGAGGCGTAGGTTCCTGATCTGGCAATATGAGTTCAGGTCCCACCATCGCAGCTAGTGGAATTTAAATTCAATAATTAAAATCTTGAATCGAAAGCTATCGCAGTGATTACGACTATGAAATTAGCACTGATTGTTGTTAAAATGTGGAAGGAGAAAAAGGGGGAGATTGAGTGTGATGAAAATGATGCTCGCACTCTTGCAAGTGGTTGAAAAGTGTAGAGATGTCCCAAGCGAGTGAGGAGGCAGCGGTGAGGTTGTGCAGGGTTACCAGTATAGGACACTGGGAGGTTAGGGTGATGGGAATGAGAACAAGTGAGGGAAGATGTTACAGACAGTAGTGAGAGTGGCATGAGCCTTGGTTAGGAGGTAGGTGCAGTAGCAGAGAGAGAGTTAGTGTGAGGTTTCACAGAGAAGGTGGTGGCATTTATCCTGGTGGAGTGGAGAAGGTCACTGACCTTCTTACAGTATGGCTGGCCATTCTTCCATACCAGGGAGATGGCATTGACCCAGACAGCAACCTCTGACCAGGCTGCCAGGGCCTGGGAATATGTTCTCTGGGAAAAGGACTCCAGCCCTCGACATCACCCCCTTGATCGGAGCCTCCAGGTTTCTGTCAGAGAGTTGCGATGCCCTCTTCTCTTCTCTGAAATCTTCAGAATGACAGTCCACTTCGAGCAGGGCAGCTTCGATATGTCAGTGTGCATTCTGGCACAGCAGCCTTTTAAATATGGTATGGTCCCCAGTCTTTCGGGAGGTTATCCAGGAATGATGAGCTGTTTTGGGAATGGTGAGTGGTGGGATAAGCCTCGAATCAAGTGAGAGGGGTGTTGTAGGGCTGGGATAGTTGGTTAATGAGGAGATTTTCTAAAATACAATGAGAGATCTTGTTAGGTATTGTAGTGAGAAATCTTCCATAACAATCAACAAACCTGACATTTAGTCACAAGACATAAGATTCAGCACATTTGTTTCCTATATTCTGAACTTCTGAAAATAAAGCCCAGGATTTTGTCTTAACCTGACCTGCCACCTTCAACAATTTGTGTACACATCACCCTGGGTACCTCTGCCACTGCATCCTCGTGAGAATTGAATCTTTCATTTTTTTATTGACTTTCCTGGTTCTTCCCACCAAAATGTATCACTTCACATGTTGCTGATAATGATGCCATGCTTGGTTTTAAAAGTTGTCAGATTGTGATGGAAGAAAAGACTGAGCAAGATTGGAGTTCCACAGATTTGGGGTCCTGTAAATTTAATGATAAATCTCAATAACTCTCTTGGTCATTTGTCTGAATTGATATTTGAGAGTCCTCACTGTATACACTTTAGCTTTTATTTCTGTAACAACAATTACTGGTCTTCAATACATTTGACTTGCTTGTTAAATAAAAGCACCCTCAATCTTTGGGACTAATACAGTGAAGATGCAGGAAGAAACAAAAACCTGTGGATTGATACTTTTAGAGAGAAATTATACCCAGTCCTAGACTGGTTTGTGATGTAGATTACAAGCATCATCATCCCAACAATTTGTATTCTCTATTATATCCATTAAACTACTAAACTAATAACTTTTAATTGTCTAGGATGTATACACTGTAGTCAAATCGAAGGGGTTCCCTCCTCTCTCAAGGATAATGTGGTGCTGTCTGATTCACTTTTTACAGTCTTTTTACAGTCAGCAATTAGGGTCTGGGATGGTTCCATTTCTCTCACAGGCTCAGGGACACTGAGATTAGCTGAAATTCTCCACGAGATCTGTTAGCTCAGCACCAACAAAGAGCTGAACCCTAGAACCCCCCCTGCTGTAAAATGGTAGGTTCCTCTCCCAGTCTGCACTAATCCAATGTTATGGGCAAGTGGAACACTCTACTTTCATTTCAGTATGAATCTGTCTTCAAAATAAATGAAATTATTTAGTGAGTGAGGGAATCAGCAAGTGATCAGGAATGAAATGCTTTTGTTCCGACATAAAGAATGAGACAATGAGAGGGAGATTGAATCTGTCATAACATTTTGTTCATCAGCTTAGTTAATGAGGCGGAGACGGAAAAATACCAGAAATAGTCAGCAACTCAATTGGTGCTTGCATTAATTATTGATCAGGGTTCATTACGGTTGCTATGTCAGGAAGCAGGAGAACAGGATATTGTAGACACATATGAAGACAGGAAAAAGGAACAGGTATAGAGCAATCAGGTCCTTGTGCCTGCTCTACCATTCAGCTAGATCATGGTGATTTTGTGCCTCAACACCATTTCCCTACACTATCCTCCATCCCTTGGCATCCATATTATTTAGAAAATTTCAAATTTTGCTTTGAATGTACTCTGACTGAGTCTCCATCTGTGGTAGAGAATTCCAAAGACCCACCACCCTGTGAGTGAAGAAATCCCTTCTCATCTCAATCCCAAATGGGCTACCTCTTACTCTCTTTCAGGGTTCTCAATCCCCTCAGCCAGTGGTACCACCAGCGGAAGAGTCTGTAATGTTTTAAATTTTTTGGATACACTTCCAGTCACAGCTGACAATATCACACTTTGGATGCAGAAAGATCTGGTCCGAGCAAAACTGAGACAGCTGGTGGTGCTGGGGGAAACCAAAAGGCTATCACAGCCAGAACTGAAACTTTCTGGACAGACCACATTGTAGTAGAGGACTGCGTATTATTATGGGGAACAAGAGTGATTGTCCTGAGCAAGGATCACTGCTGGAAACTGGCTGAAACCCACCAGGATCATCCACGGGTTTCCAAAGTGAAAATGTGGTGAGACGTTATGTCTGGTGGCCAGGATTGGATGCAGACATAGCTGCATTTGTGGGGCAGTGCCCAGAGTGCCAACAAGGACAAAACTCACGGCCAGCAGCTCCCCCACATTCATGGGAATGGCTGAGTAAACCCTGGACTCGGTTACACATTGAATATGCAGGTCCTTTCATGGGCTTAATGTTCCTAGTTATTGTAGATGCCCATGCAAAATGATTGGTCATTTGCCCATTCAAAATGATTGGTCATTTGTCCATTTGTCAATCAAAGGACTGACAATAGAAAAACTGCGCACATCTTTTACAATACACAGACTCCCGGAAGTGTTGGTCACAGATAATAGGATATTGTTTACCAGCAGGGAATTTGAGTATTTCCTAAAGTTGAATGGTTTTTGGCATTTAAGGACTCTTCAAATCATCCAGCATCCAATGGCCTAACAGAAAGAGCAGCCCAAACATTGAAAGCAGACTTGAAAAATCAGCTTTGCTAGAAACCAAACTTTCCCGGTTCCTAGTGACTCTAGGACCACCCCTCATGCAACTACAGGGACAGCTCCAGCAGAGTTGCTAATGAGGCAAAGACTCTGCACCAGGTTAAATCTAATCTTCCTGGCGCTGGGGCTGGGGCTGGGGCATCAGGAATGCCAATGCCAGACACGAGACTCCATTAAGCAGGAGAGACAGTTTACTTCAGGGGATGAAGTTTGGTGATTGAACCACAGAAATGGCCCTACATGGGTAAGAGGCATGGTAGACGCGAGATCAGGCTCTGTGACGTATAAAGTTTGGGTCAGTGTGATGGTCCTGAACAAGCATGTGGACCTTATGAAAGCTGCAAACCCACAAATGGTGCAGGAGCAGAACATGTCCTGCCCCATGAAACAGTTGGAAAGACTGTCCGAATCTGTGGGTTCTCCCTCTCTGTCAGCATTGAGGAGGCCTCTGAATCTGAGATGGACACAGCGGATCTTGCATCAGCGATGCCTTGCTGCAAGAAGAGAATGAACTTCCCCTGAGGTGCTCTGGGTGCAAGGGGCAAGCTCCTGTGCATTACATACCGCCGTATCTGACACAGTGTCAGAGGAACTTGCCCCTTGCCCCAAGATTGGCCCATATACTAAAGTAGATGATTTCAGAATTTTCTATATTATATTGCATTCACTTCCTTAGTCTGGTTAAATTCTATTGACGCCTCTTCGCAACTCATGTTCCCATCTAATTTTGTGTCATCAGCAACCTTGGAAATATTATATTTCATCACCACATCCATATCATTGACATAGATTATGATCAGCTGGTTCCCAAGCATCAATCCTTGTGGTACCTCACTCTCGTCACAACACAAATTACAGACTTCTCAAAAACCTTTTTCTCAATACTTGAGGTATTTTTTACTGTATTGAATAGTAGGGCTGATTCTCTGAAGTGTGTTGGAAGAGTAGTGCTGATTGCAGCCTGTGTATTGGAATGAAACAAACTCCTATTGTACAAGATGTTTCTAATACATTAAGACACAGATTGCTTCATGCACTGGATGGTTAATATGGGGACAGGGAGCTGATTAACATACAAGATCCATTCCATTAATCTCCATCCTGATGTGAATCTTGTCTGCCTACCAGACAAAATCCTTTGTACCGTGCACTGAAAATTACTTACGTTCAGTGGAGGATGAAGGATTTTCACTGTTGCATTTCTGTCATGACATGGCTAATTAAAATTCACTGATATGTATCAAATTTTGCCCACATTCGATTTGAGATCAAAGAACTTGAAATAAAATCGCTACAGACCCATGGGACAGATTTTGACCTTGTATGATAGTGAATTACAGGTAATAAACTGCCTGGATTGCATTCCTCCCAATGGGCTTGCTTGGGAATTAAATCTGAGCAAGATGTAAAATAGACAGTCAGTTTATTGTCAGCTCTTTGCTTAAACTACCTTCAGCCATTGAGGCCTTCACCTTGGAGTTGGCTGCCCTAAGTTTCTCTAACTCTCTCCATTCCTTTAAGACATGCCTTAAATTCTGCTTCCTTGGTCAAACTGTCATGATATCGCCTTATGTGACTTGAGGTCAAATTCCGTTGGATTATACTGCAAAGAAGTGAATGGTTGACAATGTTAACGGTGCTGTTCATTGTAAATTGTTGCTATTCTATCACATGAAGCCAAAATCCTTCCAAGTGAATTGTCATTGCTTGCTTCGTTGCTTCATTGACACTCTTCACCTTTATCATGTAGCCTCCTGTTATTGACCTGAGGCCCTGTATCCCTGGTTACATGCTCTTTCCGCCTGTGTTTCCTAATCTTTATATAATATGGAAACAGGCTATTCAGCTCATCTGGAGCATCTGGTGTTCTGATCCAAACAAGCCTCCAGTCATTTAACCTTATCCATATACCCTTCTTATCTCCATAACATTTTTATCTACCTTCCCCTTAAATAGATCTTTGATTTCCCCTTTTCTATGGCCCCACAAACAAGATTTTTATACAGTATTGGCTGCTGTCCAAAATTCAAAGCAGCTATTTGTCTTTCTCTTCCTGCTGGACTTATGTATAAAATAAAACACTAATCTTTGATGTGGTTAAAAGGCAAACATCCAGGAACAAAAGAGGAAAGGCTTTCCAGACACATTTTCCACAAATGCATTGGCCCTTTAAGATACAGATGACTGGTGTGTGCTGCTTACATCCCAGTTTCTTGACTCTGCACTTTCAAATGAATTTTAAATGAAGTAATCACAGGTTTAATGCAACAGCGTAAATGCCCCGGAAACTGCTGTAAGCATTCTGAAAAATGGTTACTGACACAGTCAAGATTTTATTTTCCTTATCCTTGGCAACAGTAGTATTCAAGACTGTAAAAGCCAGAGTACAACATTGGAAAATATTTTTAAATTATTTATTAATGTTGTTAAAAAAGACAATCAATTTTTTAGTTACAGGCAAAATAATGACATAACTTATGGCTTAATTGTGTTGTCTGAACAAACTGCATTTAGCTTGACTGGGGGCTGATATGGTCTTTAAGAGTACTTCGGGTTGTTTAGAAAATGGTGATGTAGTTGTATTTATTTTGTCCTTGTCCCTTTCCCTGCACCCACCTGAATAGCTCACAGATCATTGTACTCATTTTCTTCTGCTGTCGTTGACAAAGCTGGATGTATCAAATTTTCTTTCATGACTGACATCCAACAAAGCTCATTTTTCAATCTCTCAGAGGAGTCTCTTTCAGAGCCCAGTCATTGCAGTGTTCCTTCGACAGCTTAACCCTGTAGTGCTGTCATGATGCAGCCATTAAGATGTGTACATCCGTCACTGTTACAAAATAGCAGCGTTTTTTTCTGGTGTGTATGCCAAGCTATTAGAGCCTGCACAATACATCAGGATGGTTTCTGTAACCTATCTGTGAGCTGTGTCCACATGAACAGGGGTAAATAAGGGTGTGAAGGTAAGTGCAGGGGTTCACTGAACTTAATCAATTCTCCCATGTACGAACTTAGGAGGGAAGAGAAAAGGACAAAGAAAATCTGTTTCTCCATAGGTAGGCATTGCAATTGGACCACATTTTGCAGGGAATGAGCAGGGCTACATTTAAATGTCTGCTTTCTCCTGCAGCGGACCTGCTCCCCTATTTTGAACAGGGTAACATATTGTTATCCTTTCAGGATCACTAGAAACCATTGAATACGATTTGAGTTCAAACACCGAGAAAGCTGGAGAAACTCAAGCAGGTCTGGCAGCATCTGCGGAGGGGGAAACAGAGTTAATGCTTTCAGTCTGGTATAAATCTTATTCAGGTCTGAAAGGAAGTTGGATCCAGGCATGGAGCAGCACGAGAGTAGGTCAGGGTGCGATCATGGGCTGAGTGGTGAGAATCGATTTGCTGATGATGATAGTTTCAGTGAAAACCTCAGTAACAGGAACAGCAAATCAATAACATGAATGATTAATTGATGCATCCTTTTTTTGAGACTGAGATGAAGCACAGAATGAATTTTTATATTAACAGTGTTCTTATTGCATTTTTTCAAAATGCAAGTATTTGATCACATGCAGAAAAGTAAAACAAATCACGTGACAACCACTGGCTTCAGGAGGTATGGGATACAGGGAGATTTGGCTATCTGGATTCAGAATTGGTTGGCTGACAAAAGGCAGAGAGTGGTTGTAGATGGAAAGTATTCTGCCTGGAGGTCAGTGTTGAGTGGGGTCCCGCAGGGCTCTGTTCTTGGGTCTCTGCTCTTTGTAGTTTTTATAAATGACATGGATGAGGAGGTTGAGGGGTGGGTTAGTAAATTTGCAGATGACACAAAGGTTAGAGGTGTCGTCGATAGTATAGAGGGCTACTGCAGGCTGCAGCGTGACATAGACAGGTATGCAGAGCTGAGCTGAGAAATGGCAGATGGAGTTCAACCTGGATAAATACAAAATGATGCATTTTGGAAGGTCGAACTCAAATGCTGAATATAGATTAAAGACAGGATTCTTGGCAGTGTGGAGGAACAGAGGGATCTGGGTGTTCAAGTACATAGATCCCTCAAAGTTGCCACTCAAGTGAATAGGGTTGTTAAGAAAGCATATGGTATTATGGCTTTCATTAATGGGGGATTGAGTTCAAGAGCCGCGAGGTTTTGCTACAGCTGTACAAGTCCCTGCTGAGACCACACTTGGAATATTGTGTCCAGTTCTGGTTGCCCTACTATAGGAAAGATACAGAGGTTTTGAAGAGGATGCAAAGAAAGTTTACCAGGATGCTGCCTGGACTGGAGGGTTTGCCTTATGAAGAAAGGTTGAATAAGCTCAGGCTTTTCTCTCTGGAGAGAAGGAGGAGACCTGATCGAGGTATACAAAATAATGAGTGGAATAGATAGAGTCAATAGTCATAGACTTTTCCTCAGGGCAGGATTGACTGGTACGAGGAGTCATAGTTTGAAGATATTAGGAGGAAGGTATAAACGAGGTGTCAGAGGTAGTTCTTTACGCAGAGAGTTGTGAATGCATGGAATGCGTTGCCAGCTGTGGTAATGGGACCAGAGTCATTAGGGACACTTAAGCAACTCTGGACATGCATATGGACAGCAGTGAGTTGAGGGGTGTGTAGGGTTAAGTTATTATAGTTTGCATTAGGATTAAACCTCGGCACAACATCGTGGGCCAAAGAGCCTGTTCTGTGCTGGACTTTTCTATGTTCTATATTCTATGTTCTATGTGCCAACTGTTCAGTTTGTGCTTATTTTGCTGTAAGTTCCTGCTCACAGTTTCTCCTTAGATTCCAATCTTGGTTCTTGAATTTATTTAAAAATTCAAAACTTGTACAAAATCCAAAATAAAACAATGTTTGTAAGTGAAAGAATAATCTGCAAAATATTTCTACAAGTGCAATTGTAAACGTTTAAGTGAATAAATACATGGAGTTACTTTGACAAATTATAACATTATACCAGAGTTGGCATTCACTTCTCCAGGAAGCTTCATTTAACAGCTGAATGAAGACATTGCCATGTCAATGCTGCTGATCAGGATGAAAACTAGATGAAAACAGAGAAAGCAATGACATGCCTCATACCAGTACCATACATACCGATTTGTCACTTCTGGGGTTCAGTCCTAAGTTAGAGGATTTATTGATTGTCAACAGTAAAGATACTCACATTTTGAGAGTCCTGAGCAGTGACTTAATCAAGGGCCACTTTTAAAAACCCACAGTGAAGTGTAATGT
The DNA here is from genome assembly GCF_020745735.1 of Hemiscyllium ocellatum. Classification (NCBI taxonomy): domain Eukaryota; kingdom Metazoa; phylum Chordata; class Chondrichthyes; order Orectolobiformes; family Hemiscylliidae; genus Hemiscyllium; species Hemiscyllium ocellatum. The sequence goes on from NC_083424.1 coordinate 18,171,017, forward strand.
GCTATACATCTACTGATTGCTCACTTGGTAAACCAACATAAAGCTGAACTGTATTTACCATGAGGTCCCCAATTTGGTTCTTGTCTCAGGCTAAGTTAGCTCATCTAAGCATGCATTACGACAACTTTATCAGAATGAACTTTCGCCTTCCTGGCTTTGAGATCACTTTGATCACATTGCTGCTGAAAAGCACAGGCCTGTGAGTAGGATAACATTTGGCAGCAGTACCAGAAAAGCAGGGTTTTTATCTGTGATGCTAGTCACCTGAAACTCATTTATTTACGTAATCATTCGCAAGTTAGTATGCAAATAATTCGCAATTAACCCTTGATGTAGCACACTGATCTGTGGAGAATATGTGGGAATTCCAAAGTGTTTTCTTTTCTACTTCTGATAGATAAGAAAATGACATATTTTCACCCCAGTATATGGACAGAACAGAAAGAGGCCATTCTGGCTCTTGAACCTGTTCCACCATTTTGTGAGATCATGGTTAATCTGCATCGTAATTCCACTATCTTCCTTCGCTGGCAAAAAATCTCATTTAAAATTAATAATTCAGTTCGCACTTATGTTTCTATGTTGTGAAGACAGTTGTTGGTGAGTAGGAGTATCAATGCCTCCTTGGCGAATATTCATGAGGCCAATCAATCTATTCTGTCTCTCAGGCAGGAGTCAATAAATATTGATCAGGAACAAGACTTTGCAGGATAGCCATTCCCTGCCACTCTCCACTCTCACAAGATTACGACTGTTCAGAGAAATCGTCAAAACTATTGCTGTGGGTCAGTACAGCAAAAGAATAGGTTGCAATCGATCCATCCTGTCTTCATGATTTAGTACAAATAAATTGCAAACTAAGTCACTGTGACAGCTGATGTTTGTGAATTCTTGTGCCGCTCATGATGAGTCTAAGGTCTTCCTTCAACAATGGATTTAGATATTTTATTTAGAGCTGGGTTCATTGCTTATGCTGTATAGCCGTATTTGAGGTGGTTAATAGGTAGAGTAAAATAGATCTCATCAAAATACCTCATGGGAGAGAGTTCCCACTTTGTCCAAATTTTTATGACTTTTTTTTGGCATGACCCAGCTTTGATCCTGATGAAAGGTTCTGACCTGGAATGTCGACTCCCTTTCTCCTCTGATGCTGCTCTACCTGCTGTGCTCTTTCCAGCTCCACTCTATATCTACTCTGGCCTTGGATTCCTGAAGAAGGGCTTATGCCCGAAACGTTGATTCTCCTGCGCCTTGGATGCTGCCTGACCTGCTGCGCTTTTCCAGCAACACATTTTTCACCTCGGATTCTGGTAAAGGTTCCTTATCTGAGTTACCTCTATTTGTGGAGGAAGTTTCTTTCTACCTGTCATGTAAGGTCCTTTAAAAATCACAACCAAATCACACCAAAATCTTTTGTGCTTCGGGAAAAACAAACCTGGCTTATATATCAAATGTAAAATACCACAGATGCTTGAAATCTGAAACAAAATTCAGAAAATGGTGGGAAGCACTCAGCAGTTCTGGCAGCACCTGTGGAGAAAGAAATGTGTGGACAATGTGTCTAGAGGAAACATGGATGACAGAGTCATGGACAGCTACCATCTGACATCGAAACTGAGAGGAGAAACTAGAATAAAACTGAAACCTGCAAAGTTAGAGGGCATAGGTTTAGGGTGAGAGAGGAAAGATATAAAAGAGACCTAAGGGGCAACTTTTTCACGCAGAGGGTGGTACGTGTATGGAATGAGCTGCCAGAGGATGCGGTGGAGGCTGGTACATTTGCAACATTTAAGAGGCATTTGGATGGGTATATGAATAGGAAGGGTTTGGAGGGATATGGGCCGGGTGCTGGCAGGTGGGACTAGATTGGGTTGGGATATCTGAACAGCATGGACAGGTCGGACCGAAGGGTCTGTTTCTATGCTGTACATCTCTATGACTCTATAAAGAAGCAATATGGAGGCATAAATTATGAAAGATATCAGTACATTTAATAATCCTTCAGGCTTATCTCTGTTTTCCTCTCCACAGACACTGACAGATCTGCTGAATATTTCCAATGTTATCTATTTGTACTTCAGATTTCCATCCTCCACAGTAATGCACTTTCCTTTCTATTGTGACTCTTTTTAAACAAAATTAATGGTTTTAACAGAGGTTAGGTTCCACTATGTTGCTGGGTTAATCCACAATTGTTAACACACAGATAAATTGTTGTCTTGGTTAAAACAGTCTTTCTTAACTAATCCTGGATGAAGTTTGACATAACAAAACAAAACACACCGGGACAAAGATTCTCCAATTGGAATCCAAAAACAAGGACTGCATTCATTTAGTAACTAAAGTATGTAACAGATCATTACTCCAACATGAAGTGATTCTGCCAGATTTGGAGCTAAGGTAGATATTCCTTCTGCTCACAATCCTGTTGCTAGGTATTGTGTTTTCTAATATTTGGGACAACAAAGGAGATGTCTCCTTCTCTGTTCTCAGGTTGTGAGTACCAAGTTAATCAGCAGTGCTCTATTCAGATAATTGAGTACTTGAGTAGATGGAAAAGGAAATATTCTCATTGTTGTTAACTGGATCTACAACTCAATTAAATTCAGTAGTTAGCTGCATGCCTGTACTATTGAGAGGGAATTGAGGATCATAACAAAGTGGACTGTGGGTATGTCACCCATGTAACAGATCCCTGCCTAGAATGAACAGTTTGAAAGATGTATTGTAACTGCTTAATAACAATTCTTATAGTTAACAAAAAGTGCTCACTTCATAATCATTTTATTCAGACAGCTGGAGGTCTGGTAGGGTGGGGAGAAGGGGGTTGTGAGGCCTGGGGATGAACAGATTCTGAAAATGTGAACACTGACAAAGATTACTGAGCAATTTATAGCTCCAAGCCCCAACAATAAGGCGTCAGGTCATTAACATCACTGAGCAGAAATTGTTGGTCACTCAGAAAGGACAATTGTTGGCCACCCCGAAGACTGATAGTCCAGCCCACTCTACAAGTTACTCTACTTGCTGACCACCTCATATATTAATCTTATATATTAAAAGGCAGAAGAAGGAATGAACCCAGTTTCATATGAATGTCTAATCTCATTGCTGAACTTGTTCTGAGAGGCAGGAGAAAGCAGACATTTAAATGTAGCCCTGTTCATTCCCTGCAAAATATGGTCCAATTGCAATGCCTACCTTTGGAGAAACAGATTATCTTTGTCATTTTCTCTTTTCTCCTAAGTTGGCACATGGGAGAATTGAAAAAAATGGAGTGATCCCCTGCACTTAGCTTCATACCCTTATTTGTCCCTGTTCATCTGGGCACAGCACAGAAGTCAGCTGCAGAATCCATCCTGATGTATTGTGTGGGCACAGAGGCAGCCATGATAGTTTGGCCGACATACCAGCACAAAATATACAATTTTGTGACAGTAGTGGATGTACACATCTACATGACTTTATCATGACAGCACTACAGGATAAGTTGTTGATGGAACACTGCAATGACTCAGCTATGAAAGAGACTCCTCTGGGAGATAGGAAGATGAACTTTGTTGAATGTCATTCATAAAAGAAAATCTGGTGCATTCAGCTTTGCCAGTGACAGTACAAGAAAATAGCTAAAATCATCTGTGAGGTGGGTATGGAGAAAGGGTCAGGGTCAAAATAGATGCAACTACATCACAATTTTCTAAACAGCCCAAAGCACTTTTAAAGACTATCACAGCCTCCAGTCAAGCCAAGGTATCCAGTATCTTCAGTTCTTTGTTTCATTTCATTAAATACTGTGTTGGTCACTTGTGCAAGAACCAGCAGACAGATTTTAGAACTTAGTGAAAGTAACAATGAAGATATCAGTTTCAAACAATTTGATTCCGTCATTGCCTTATTTTAATCTCTCAATATTTGGAATGTGCGTGTTCAGTGTTTGGGATTTTCAGAAGGTTATGTTCTTTTGCCAATAAATATGGATCAAGGATTCAAGTCTGAAACATTATCAGAGAATGTGAATAAGAGCAGGAACTGTCTTTGTGCCAGTCATCTCAGTTTAAGCCTTTAATATAGCGACAAGTGAAGGCACGTTCTGTTTCTTACACAATCGTAGTTGATCATAATTTCAGTATTAACTGCACATAGTTTTGACTGTTTTTAGAAAGTTCTTTGTTCCTCTGTAAAGATATTGAATCCCCATTGGGACTACGCCATCTCCCATTCTAGCACTGTGTTCATTCTTATTTGCAGTAAGTATCAGCCTCAGACTTGGCCAATCCTGTTCTCATGCATACATTTTTCTTCAAAGATAACCAGATAAAGACTTCTGGCTGATCTGCCCTGCATAGTTCAGAAGGCTAATGGAATGATGGAGTACAAGGATAGAGAAGTTGTCCAAAGTTCTGCTGCAGTTATACAAACCCTGGTTAGCCCCCACTTGGAGTACAGTGAGTAGATCTGGGAACCCCACCTTAGAAAAGACATATCGGCCTTAGCGGGAGTACAATGTAGGATTACAAGAATGATACCATACCTGGTTGTTTTGAGGAGAGATTATACAAATTAAGCCTGTTTTCTCTCGAATTTAGAAAGTCAGGGGCTGATCTGTTCAAAGTCTTCAAGATATTAACAGTAAAAGACAGGGTAGATAAAGATAAACTATTTTCACTGGTTTGAGATTCTAGAACTTGGGGCACGTTCTGAGAATTAGAGCCAGACCGTTCAGGAGAGATGTTAGAAAGCACTTCGAAACACAACCTTCTTCCATAAATGGCAGTGAGTGCTGCATTAGTTGTTAAATTTAAATCCATGATAGTTTCTTGTTGTTAAACAAAGGTATTAAGGGACCTGAGCTAAAAGTAGATATATGGAGTTGGACTACAGATGACTACAGACTACTGGGTGGGGCTGAATGGCCTACTTCTGTTCCTACGTTTCTGTGACACACCAAGGTTAATTATGGTGCAGCCTTTTTTTCCTGTTTCTCTCTCAGTGATCTGGGATCAAAGCTGGGATCTCCCTGAATTTGAACTGGCAAACACACCAATTAATGGCACTGCCACTAACCTCATGGAACAGTTTCTGCTCCAGCCTCTGGCGCTTCATGTTACCTGTTTGGTTCTAACTATTATTACATGAACTGTTGCATGCAATATTAACTTGTAACTTGATATAATAAACTGAAACATGAATCCAAATCAATAATCTGTAAATAGGTTTTTTGTTCTCATTCTTTGGAGCAATGCATAGAAACAAGGCCATGAAGTCTTATTGTAAAAGCATTAGTGAGCATCCTGGTAGCAAGCTATCACAAACTACCATATGTATATTTTTGAAAATGAATCATGTTGAAGACTCTTTTCAGAGTTATATTTCCTTGGGTTTTGGAAACTTATGTTAGATATGTTGTTAGATTTAGGTTTTATCATTACGTGGACTCAAGTACAGGCTCTGAGCTTGTGATCCTAGATACAATTCTGGGGTTGGGGGTGTGGGGTTGGGGAAGGGGTGACCCTATCTTTACACAATATGTATATGTACATGGTTCCCAGCCAGAATCCTAATTGACATTCCCACCACAACCGACTTAGAGCAATTGTCGATCCCCATGACCACCACGTTTGAGAAATTAACACAGATTTGGTTGGTGTAGTTTAACTCCTTCCTCCCTGAAGCAACAACAAAAACAGAACTTGCTAGAGGAACTTAGCAGGTCTGGCACCATCTTTGAAAGAAAGCACAGTTAATGTTTCAGGTCCAGTGATCCTTCTTCAAAACTGATTGTAGCTAGGATAGAGTTGGTATATGTGCTGAAGATGGGATGGAGGGAGGGTGGAGGAGTAAATGATAGATGGAGGCAGAGCCCAGAGAGAGAGAGAGAGAAAGAGAGAAGCATGGAATGTGTAAAGGTCAGCCTGGGAGAACCAACAGACCACTAATGGGCACCATCAGTAGCTGATAATGGGTCAGTTGTGACAAGAACCAGTGTGTGGGGTTTAGAGTAAGGACATGGGAGTAGGTGATCAGGTTCTGAAATTGTTGAACTTGATATTGAGTCCAAAAGGTGGTAGAAGTCCCAAGTGGAAAATGAGGTGCTGTTTCTCCAGCTTTGGACTACCAGCTTCACAGGAGGACTCCAGCAAGCCTGAGAGAGAGATATTGCCCAGGGAACACGGTGCTGTGTTGAAGTGGCACCCAACAGGAAGCTCAGGGCCCTTTCTACAGGACAGAACATAGGTGTTCTTCAAAGCGGCCATCCAATCTGTCTTTCATCTGCCCAATGTAGAGCAGACCACATTGTAAGCAGTGATACAGTAGTCTAGATTAAGTGAAGTGTAGGTAAAGCAGTGCGTCACCTGGAAGGTATGTTTGGGCCCTTGGATAATGAAAGAGAGAAAGTAAACGGGCAGACATTACACCTTCTGCTGTTGCAATGGAAGGTGCCATGGGAGTATTGGGAATGGAGGAGGAGTGGACCCTGGAGGGAATGATATCAGCTCAAGGTTAATAAGGGGAGGTGGTGGAAATGGTGGATAATGATCCTTTGGATATGGACGCTGATGAGGTGGTAAGTAAGGACCAGGGAGACCCTATCACTGTTGTGGGAAGGAAGAGAAGGGGTGAGAGCGGAAGTGCAGGAGTCCTGCTTTAACCAACCCACCCACTGGGGGGAGCTGGAGGGTGGTTCCATGGGTGTCAGGCAGACCCCCATCGGTGCACACTCAGGAGAACCAAAGCCCAGTTCAATTGATGTTGCTACTGGAAGCCTCTGCCTTTACTTCAAAAGAATGGCATCTCACCTAGCTCTAAAGGAAAATCAAAGTGGCCAGCACAGACAGTGTGTCCATCGAGAGCATTCACATAATGCCAGGATCTCAAATAAGATGTATTAGCCTCCACATGGTTATATGGGTTATCCAAGGCAGGTGCTGTGGTCCCCTACATGAAGTTGGGCAAATTTCCTGTGAGAGTGTAGAGATGTACCGTCAGCTCCATCCCATCGATTTGCCAATGTAATCAGAATACATTTCTCACTGGTTGAGGCTATAGTCCCCTGCTCACAAGGTCTCATAAGCCCCACATCCCATCAGCTGAGCATCTGAAGCATCTGTCTGTGACTGTGGAATGTTGCAGGAACTCCCCCAGAGGCAGAGGCAGCTGCTGCCTGAGTGAAGTTTAATGGGAATCCTTCATGGGCCTTCCAGTAATACAGTAGCTCTCTCTTTTGTAAGGGGTCGAGTAAAGGAGCTGAGGAAATCTGGATTGGACATTTATGGAAATGATTAAAAGACTAGCATCTTCACAGATCATTTTGCATTCTGCCTCTTTCACATCAGTGTCACATGTCAAAGCAGCAAACCTTTGAGCATCACATTTTCACAGGGAATAGATTAATGATCGGATGAAATAGGTAATTAATCTGTTTAAACTACCAATAAAGAAGCCAATTAACTAAATAAGAAAGAACAAAACCATTAAGTTGGGATTTATGTGCCAATGGGGAATGGCAGGCAGCAGAGCCTAAGTAATTAAGTTGCTCTATGTAAAGCTGCCAATCTGCTGATACCAGGGCCATAGGGTATTTTACTACATTAGATACTATATAAATGCAAGCTGTTTTTGAAGCATGATCCATACGTTTGCTTCACCTTCGGCCTGCGATAAATTGTCTGCCTGGCAATACTTTGAGAATTTTTAAAAAGACATTGAGTACACGAGTACAGGATCTCAACAAGAATGTCAGAAGCACATAGAATTATCAAGGATGTACAAGTGGGGACGGAGATATTTGTAGTAAAATGAAATGACAGAATCCAGCACAATTATACAGAGAGAATGGTTGGAAGCCCAAACAGAATAAGAATTAGAGAACAGGGAAACAGGAGAGATAGAGTTCTATATGGTTCCAGGTAACAGGTAACAAGTGATCAATTTTAATGCCACTGGCATCAGGTATTGTTGAAATCAGCCCAACTATAAACAACAGTGCAAATGATCATCCATATAGACTATATATGTACATCATATATCATGCATATCGCATCATAGGGAGGGCCAGTTCCAATCAGTTTTTTGAACTGTTGCCTCTCATTCCCTTTAATTTACTCCTTACCTTTCCTAAATCTGGTCTTTTTATTTATTGGAAGTGGGTGTCACTGCTGGGCCAGTATTTATTGCCTTTACTTCAAAGTTTACTTTGAGAAGATGGTGGTGAGCTGCCTTCTCAAATCGTTACAGTCCACTTGGTGTAGATAGACCCACTATGATGCTGGGGGAGGAAATGCCAGCCTTTTGACCTTGTGACACTGTAGGACTGTCCTGTACATTAAAAGCTGGACAATCCGGCCCAGCCAAATACCATCAGTCTACTCTTGATCATCAGTGAAGTGATGGAAGGTGTCATGCCATCAAGCAGCACCTGCTCAGCAATAACCTGTTCAGTGACTCCCAGTTTGGGTTCTGCCAGGGCCAGTCAGCTCCTGCCCCAATTACAGCCTTGGTCCAAACATGGACAAAATAGCTGAATTCCAGAGGTGACTGCAGAGGAATAGTGACTGCACTTGATATCAAGGCTGCATTTGCCTGAATGTGGCATTGAGGAGCCCTAGCAAAACTAGGGTCAACTGGAACTGGGGAGAAAACTAGACCAGTTGGAATTATACTTGGCACTTAGGAGGATGGTTGTGATTGTTGGACGTCAGTTATCTCAGTTCCAGGACATCGCTGCAGGAGTTCCTCAGCCTAACCACCTTCAGCTGCTTCATCAATGATCCTCCCTCCATCATAAGGTCAGAAGTGGAGATGTTCACTGATGATTGCACAATGTTCCGAACCATTCGCAACACCTCAGATACCAAAGCAGTACCTAACCAAATGTAACAAGATCTGGGCAACATCCAGACTTGGGCTGACAAGTGGCAATTAACATTTGCACCACACAAGTGCCAGGCAATGACTAGTGCCAACAAGAGAGAATCTAACCTTGATACTCAATAGTATTACCATAACTGAATCCTCCAATATTAACACAGCACTGTAGAAATTCACAAAGGCCTTTAGATAGCATCTTCCAGATCCATGACCACCATCATCTAAGAAGGAAAACGGTTACAAGTACACAAAACACCATCACCTGTGCTCCTCTCCAAGCATCTCTCCATCTCAGACTTGGAAATATATCCCCTTTTCTTGGGTCAAATCCTGGAACCACCTCCGGAATGGCACTGCGGGGCCTACCTACACCAAACACACTGCAGCAATTCAAGAAGATGGCTGACCACCACTTTCTTGAGGGTAACTAGGGATGGGCAATAGATGCTGGCCCAGCCAGGGACACCCACATGCTACAAATGAATTGTAAAAATTCTTGTACTGAAACAGCATGATGAGGGGTGTGTCAACTTCTGGAGCACAAATCTCCAACACCGGAATGCTTTCGGGGCCCATATTCTTTGCAGTATCCAATGCCTCAAACCATTTTCTGGTATCATGTGAAGTGAATCAAATTGACTGAAGACAGTCTTCTGTGATGCTGGGCACCTCCATTGGATGCCGTGACGGATGGTTCACACAGCATTTCTGGCTGAAGATTGTTACCAATGCCCCAGCCTTGTCTTTTTCACTGATACTTGCAAAGGTGCTATTTGCCGTCCAGTTCCTTACTCCAGTGGCAGCCCTTCATTGTGAGTGGATACATTCAGTGTCTGTGCAACTGAGGAAGACATTGCATCTGAGCCCAAATGTATCCTCACTGAATTCCCATCACAACATGCAGTTAGCAGGAGGAACCATGGCTGATTACCTACCCCTTCCCCCCAGCCCGCAGTCACTGATCCCAGTTAATGTGCTGCTTCACCATCTGTCTGAGGCCAGCCAGAATTCAACGCAAACTGAGAATGAACCCGGGACCTCCTGTCCCTGAATGGCTGTTCAATGCTGGGAGTACTGTCAATATCAAAGGTATCATGAAGGGGGAGCCATGATTTCAAGATGGTGTGAATCACCTCCTATACTTCACTGAAATGTTACCTACCTATTCCCTGTACAGATTTTTTTCTCTTTATATTCTGACCACCATCTCTCCAGAATTCTAACAAACCTGTTACCTCTGCCTCTTTGAACCAGTTAAGTTCATTCCTCACAATTAGTTTGATAAGCAGTGTTTCAGACACAGAAGTTAAGGATTGTGTTATTACATTAATTAATATAGCGCCACATTTTATCTTTTGCAAACAATCTAAATAGACTAATACAGCCCAGCAAGAGGCCAGCAGGCCCATAGTTCTTGTTTTGTCTGTTTGATTGAGCTTGAATATGATTAATGGATAAATCACATTCCTGGTCTTTTCCCATATCCCTCCAAATATGACTTTTTTGAGCTTTTATTTAATTCAGTTTTACTGACATTGCTTACTTCATTTTTCATGAAATGAATTCCAGCTCAGAGCAACTCGTATTAAAAAAAACATTGCACAGTGGTTTAGTGGTTAACACTGCTGCCTACAACGTGAGGGACCCAGGTTCAATTCCATCGCCAGGTGACTGTCTGTGTGGAGTTTACACATTCTCCCTGTGTCTGCGTGGGTTTGCGCCAGTTTCCTCCCACAATCCAAAGATGTGCAGGCTAGCTGGACTAGCCATGGCAAATGCAGGGATAGGGAGGGAGATAGCTCTGGATGGGATGCTGTTTGGAGAGTTGGTGTGGACTCAATGGATTGAATGGCCTGCATCCACATTAGAGATTGGATGATATTCATTTATGTTTCCTCAAGTTCTCAAGTCAATTATCTTATATCTGTATTTCCTGGTGATCAACTGTCCTACTGTTCTCCATAAATGAGGGACAAGTCCTTGCTTAATAGACCGATCACATGAAAACAACCTGCAATTTTCCACCGATTCACATTAACAGTGGAAAATCATAGATGGTGTGTCTATGGTTGCCTACAGATTGCTTCCCACTGGGACTGCAGAATCAACTCTTCTAGGAATTGCTTTGAAGTGCAGTGTTTTGTTGATGAATAAAGCACTCACAGCAACAAGCTACAAATGGCCAATACCTGCCAATTTGTTTTTTTATTCTGTTGATCCAGGGGAAAAATGTTGGCTAATGGCATCAATAAAATTCCCTGCTTTCCTTGAAGTAATGCCAGGGAATCTTTCACATCCACCTGCACGGGTTTAACATCTCATTTGAAGGCAGAATCTCTGCCAATCCTACTATGTGAGTCACAGTATGTTCTTTAGCCCTGAAGTGGTTTGAATAATTACCCTACAGCTCAGAGGCTTGGGAAATGTCAATCACTGACTCTGCGAGAGAAGTGAGGAAAAGGAAAGCAGATGCTGTAAATCTACAACCAAAACATGAAAATGCTGGAAACAGTCAGCAAGTCGATCATGTTAGTGTAAAGAACATTTAAATTATTGCTTTGGGGATAGACCAGTTATCTAAATTGATAGATACTTTCATACTACAAGCATTAACTTGCCTGTTGTCGTATAGATGCTGCCAAGTATTTCCAATGTCTTTATTTTTTGTGTTGTGAAAAAATGTCAGGTGTATAATTCACTGGTTTCTTGTAGTTCTTTGTGGTATATCCGAGTCAGTGTTCTGATGCTGACTGATCCAGCTTTTCCAGCCCCCAAAATACTCCCTTCCATAGTCATCAGGTCAAACTTAGTCTGCTGCTTCTGGTTTTTGTATGCATTAAACTGATGTTTGTGCACATTAAAATAATGCTGTGGGGGATCCAAGATGGCGGCAGTCTAGGAGGATTGCGTTGCAGAGCTCTGCAATGCAGCACAACTGGGACGAACTTCTAACCTGCCCAACCTGAAACATTGCAATATCCTGGAACTCTGGAAAGGCTATGGAGTCCCAGGAAACTCTGAAAAATCACCTTCCCTGCGTTTTTGCTGTCCAGAGATGCCAAAGAAGGGAGGAGGAGCGTCTGAGGCCGGGCCCACTGCCCAGCCTGCAGGATCTTCGGGCATGATTGCCTACCAGGTCCTGGTGAAGGAGCTCACAAAATCTCACAAGATGTTGGGTAAGCAGGTAGAGGAGAAGCTGGCCTTGATCTCTATCATGCTGCTGAAGCATGGACAGCAGCTGGGAGACCTGGAAAAGAGGACGGATGAGATTGAACACAGAGCCACGGTGGTGGAAGCTGATACCAGTTCCTTCAAGGATAGGATCCAAGCCCTGGAGATACAGGCCTGTAATTTGCATGATCAAATGGATGATCTTGAGAACCGGAGCAGGGGAAAAAATATTCGAATTGTCGGTCTGCTGTAGGGTAAAGAGGGTGAGCGGCCAGCAGAATTTATTGAGGACTGGTTGCCAAAATTCCTTAACTTGGAGGCTGGAATGAAGGCTTGAAGATCGAGAGGGTCACGACGTGGAGGTCAGGTCTAGGTCAATGTCCTCGTTCTCTCTTGGTGCGGTGTCATCGCTATAGAGATAAGGAGAGAATTGTGGAAGCTTCCGGAATATAGGGGAAAGATCCAAAGGCCCTAATTTACAAAGGCTCTAAGGTCATGTGATCCAGGAAAAAAAATCCTATGATGGTGTCAAGAGAAGACTGAGGGAGCTTGGGATCCAGTACACTCCGAGGTATCAGGCGGTACTTCGGAAAACCTTAGATGGATGCATACATCTCTTTGACACGTCGGAGAAGGCACGAGACTTTGTGGACAAATTAACTTAATCTGAATAATTTAGTATGTACAAATAGTAGTGTTGTTTGCGTATGTCTTTCCTTTTTTTCTTTTAAAAACAGAGGAGGTCTTGTTGGGGCTTTCTTTTCCTTTTTTTTAATTGGTAATAATCTGGTTTAAATTATGTTGGGCGGCGGTTGAGATGTGTACTCTCAATTTCTAAGTTAAGTTATACAAAGGATGGGTGGGGTATTTACCCATTTCCCTTTAAAAAAAGTTTCTTTATTCACATTGCTATTTCATGGTGTATTTTCTTTCTTCTCTGCTTGTGTTTGTGGTGCGCCTCTAGCTAGGAGGAGGGAAAATGGTTGGGATGGATAGCGGCCTACTAATGGGCAGTTTATGCTCGGTTCTGGTATTTAAATGCCTGGACTGCAGACTTGGCAGTGGGATGGGGAATTGGGTTTTGGGATGAGTAGATGCCCCCTTTGGGCAGGGGCTAAGTTCCTCTATTCAGCGTTGTTGGTGCTTTATATGTCGGTTTGGTTTTTGGTTTTTCTTGGATATAATCTTTGATAGCTAGCTTTGTAGGTTTGTTAAATGTAGTGGTTTTATTTTATGTAGTTTGGTGCCTTTTCAGGGTACACAATTAATCTTGCAAAATCAGAGGCAATGTCTATTGGTGGTCTTACAAAGGAGCTAGGTCTTGAGGGTGAATATCGATTCCCATTTAAGTGGTGACAGAGAGGTTTTGTGTATTTGGACATTTTCATTACTCCGGTTCTGGATTGGCTGTTCAAAGCTAATTTTGTTCAATTACTTGGCAAAATCAAACAAGAGCTTCAAAGATGGGATGCACTTCCAGTCTCGTGGTTGGGTCAGATAGCGCTTATTAAGATGAATATTCTCCCCCGTTTGCTATACCCTATACAGAAGCTTCCCCTGATTTTCGATAAGCAAACATTCAGGAGACTGAAAGGCTGGTTCAGCTCTTTTATTTGGCATCGTAAGCGACCCCTTATTAAATTAGCTAATTGACTCACAGATTGGGGAGAGTGGATCTCCTGAACATTAAACCCTACTACCAAGCTTGCTTTTATTCTACATAAGTGATTGGGCTTTTGGGGATCCTCTTTCAATATGGTTAGATGTCAAAGCCTCCCAGGCAAGGTGCCCCCTTACTAGCTTGCTGTTTATGGACAAAATGAGGATAGTTAGGGAATATTGCCATAACCCAATAGTTAACAGTACTGTTAAAGCATGGAGGGCAAGTTGGCAGAGGGAAGGCAATATTGGCAAAACATCGTCTCTAACACCTATAGTGGGTTTTCAACTGAGCATGGTAGATTCAGGATTCAAACATTGGGCAGCTAGGGGTGTTACTTGAATGGGTGATTTATTTGAGGGAGGCACAATGATATCCCTTGATCAGTTAGCACGGATCTATGTAACAGGGACCTCTCTCATTTTTTTCAAGTTATGGATTTTTTTTCAAAAAAGACTACACTTTTGACTGATCCCCACAAATCCAACATAGAGAGGAGGGTGCTCAATGCTAAGAGTACACTTTCTGTCAGCACTTTATATCATCAACATGGGGGGGCAGGGGTGCCCCCTCAAATGAGTTTGATCAACTCTGCGGGATGTGAGAGAGATAACTAGGTGTTGAAGTCTTCTCAGAGGCATGGGAAGATATTTGGGAAAACGCAATAAAGATATCAATTTGCAGGATCCAATTGGCTCTGGACCGTTTGTCAAAATTTAAACCAGGGGCATCTTCAACATGTCCCAGGTGCTAGATCCGTACGGGCACTCTTACCCATTGCCTCTGGTCCTGTGGTAGGCTTCAAACATACTGGAGTACTGTGGCGGGTGCAATGGAGAGGATTTTGGGTGTAAAGGTGGAGAATGACCCAATCTCTCTTCTTCTGAGCCTGCCCAGTGTGTTCCCTGCCGATGTGCATAGAAAAAATTTTTTCAACATTCTCACTTTCTGTGCAAGAAAGAATATCTTGCTAGGCTGTGTATCCGAAAATCGCCCAGGCCAGTCAGGTTAGCGGGAGATTGTTATGGAGCATATTCCCTTGGATTTTCTCACAAGTATGGTACACCACTAAACTGAGAATTTTTTTAAGACGTAGTAACCTGCCATACTACCAAGGACTTTTATATAACTGTTATGATTGTGTTTTAAAAGTCCAATATCTAGGGAGAAGGAACTGCAAAAGTATCAGTGTCTTGCTTAGCTCAGTTGAGTTATTACCATCTATTAGTTTTGTTGTTGGTTGTTATTTAGTTAATAGTTAGTTGGGTTTTTAAAAAATTACGTATTTTTCTATATATATTTATACATTTGTACATGAGGGCAGGTTGAGTTCTTTTACTTTTATTGTGTTCTTTCTTTGTATTGTTTTGAATTGTATTGTTTTGCATTTGTTGTAATATTTTTAAAAATCTATTTTGTCAATAAAAATATATTTTTTAAAAATTGTGTTAAATTTGCCATTGCACACTCAGACTAAATACATTAATACACTAGAGACAATTCCAGTGGGCGCGCTAATCGCAGGAAGACTTGGTCCTGGCCCATCTGAAACAGCAGAATATTGCTGACCTGTTTGTAATTTGAATATTATAATTGAAGCATTATAAGATTAGATTGCCTTCAGTGTGGAAACAGCCCTTCAGCCCAACAAGTTCACACTGACCCACCAGAGGATAACCCATCCAGGCCCATTTCCCTCTGACTAATGCACCTAACACTATGGGCAATTTAGCATGGCCAATTCACCTGACCTGCACATCTTTGGACTGTGGGAGGAAACCCACAGACAGTTGCCTGAGATTGGAATTGAACCTGGGACCCTGGTGTTGTGAAGCAGCAGAGAAAACAACTGAGCCACCATGCTGCCTGAGCAACACCCTTCCAGTGCTTATCATTGTGCTGTTGGGATATTTACTCCTGGGTGAAAGGCATAGATGCTTAATTCTCTTCATGACCTACTCCTGGAACTGCATCCAGTCGGGTGAGACAGCTCCACCTGTGGCATCACTGATTGGTTTTTGGAACAGCATATGACAGTATCACAATGTCACATATTATCTACTCCCTGTAGAGAGCTGCAGCTCCATTCTTGGAGCCACACATAGTGGGTGGGAGGTTAAGGGCATGTTTTTCTGTTTTCGGATACGCGTACTCAGCCATAGTGCCTCTAACGCTGTCTCAGTATTTTTAGTGTTATTGGGGAATTGAAGGGAAACTGTTCAGAGGAAGTACAAAAGGCATTTGATATTTTTATAATAACAAGTCCAGTAGCTTGTCTCCCTCACCTTTGAGACATATTTATGTCTTGAATAGTATCACATTTGGAAATCATGGAACACAGAAGAAGCCCATTCGTTCCATCGTATCTGTCTCAGCTCTTTGTCAGAGATTTCTAGTTACACCCACATCACTGTTGTTTTCCTGTAATCCTGGCCTAATCTTTAAGTGCATATCTACTTCTCTTTGGAAATGCAGTAGCCCCCCCTTGTACCCATGAGGCGAATGTTTCAAGATCTACCATGGAAGCGCAAAACCGCAGATAGGATCGAACCCATTCATTTCGATGGGAAATGTACCTTCCCAGCAGCGCCTGGTACCTGGTTCTGGAAGGTTCCCTGTAATATGTTCAGGCCGCAGTAAACCACGGGTAACTGAAACCACGGAAAACGATTCAGTGGAAACGGGGGTCACCTTGTACAGTTTTAACTCAACTTCCAGCACCCTATTAGGCAGTGCATTTCAGATCACAGCAACTTTGTGTAAAAATTATTTCTGCTACCTAGCTACACCTCCCAGATTGTTTTCTTGTTGCTTGATTTTATAAAACAAATCTTGCTGGAAGGCTGGCCTATCCAGCACCAGTCATGCTTTGTGAGTCTCCCACCATCGCATTTAATTCCTCCTTGACTGTCAGACTGAGGGAGTACTGCACTGTTGGAAGTTAATTGATGAATGGGGCCATCTGCTCTTTCAGGGAGGAGAAAGACCCCTAGCACAATTCAAGGAGAGCAAAAGAACACCAAGAATCCTCCTGGTGGTTTGATGACATTCATCCCGAAGCTAATACCCCCAAAAATAATTGGTTATCTGTTCATTATCACATTGTCGCTTTGTGGGCATAGTGTGTGCATTTTGGCTGCTGTATTTCCAACATTATAACAATGTATACGCTTCAATACCATTTCATTGATTATAAACTAATTATGGTACATTCTGATCACACTGGTGCTATATGAATGCAAGCTATTTTTCCCTTGTTCCAGTGGGAATTATTTGGGAAAGTGCATTGGAGTGACATTGAAGTGGAGAAATGGAAGCCTTTCTTCAGGGAATGTTGGACGGCATTGACAGCATAACTCTCTTCCTGCGCGTTATTCTTTGCTTTCTTATGGATCTGTTGATAAGATGAGACAAGCAAACAATACTTGAGGGGAACCCTTTGAGTTAGAATGAGGGGGATGTTGGTGCTTTGGTCACCTGGATCTGCTCTGTCTGCCAACCCAAACATCTCCCAGAGGCTCTGCACCAGACCAGTAGCTTGTTCCTGGTTGGAAGTTACCTATCCAAACTCCAACATGCCTCCTCAAGGAGATTTTTCATTGGCATGATGTGAAATAGTCTCCTGTACTAGGATTGAGGATTAGGTGTAGTTTAAAGTTTGTGGGATCTCTCCTGGGAGTTACAGATGGCAGATGTAACAGGTCCCCACTTGGGGAGTCGATATCAGACTTCATCAGCTGCAGAGTGAGTGAACCTTTGAACAAGGTGCAGGTAAAAGGTTGTTTCTACAGCTATTCATGTTAGAAGGTGAATATGTGACTGTGTTTCCAGGGTACCCAAGGGTGAAGAGGAACAGTAATGTGTCATTTATCTTCCCTATGTTGGTCACAGAGCTGACTTTCAGTGCTAACACTCCCCCCAGCACCATGGATATCAGCAGCACTTCTTTTTTTGCTGCCAATACCCAGGAAAGTCGGAAAGCCAGTCTTGAGAAAATCTTTTCCACGCCCATCCAGTGTTCTGCCATCTCTTTGTGATCCTGCCTGATCTTCCACTAGAATATAATAATTGAAAAAGCCGCTCAATCTCACCCAAATGTCCAATAGCCAACTCAATGTTGCAGATGTCTCACTGCCTTCCCATCCTCTGGAATTTTACACCCATTCTTAGACTGAAAAAGTCTGCATTTTAAATACTCACCCTACTCCCCCAGTGCAGGATTCTCACAATATACAGATGGGTTTAGAATTGAGTTTGCGCTGATGTAGGTCACAGACAGGATATCCAGGCCAGGAAGTATCCCAAGGCTGGGTTGGATTCCCAGACCTGTGGTACAGTCTTGGAGAAATGGCCAAGTGAATGTCCAGTCTCCAGTTCTTTAGCTACATGGCCATTCCTTACCCATGATCCTATCAGGACAGACATTGTCAGCAACTTTCCACCAGGAAGAGGAATGGAACCCTAACTAAACCTGCTGCTGTCTGACCCAACATCCACATTTTCCAGCGAGAGTTCACAAAGGGGAACTTTGGCTGATATTGACTTTCCTTTTCTGGCCCAGAGGAAGACATCAGGCTTGGGTATAATGTCCTTCCAAAGTCAAATGACCTATGAGAAATTACAACTTGGAGAGGTAGCAGAATGCAGACTATGGCAGAGGGACCCACCACCAGGAGAGGAAGAGAGAGAAATGAGATAGCATTACTTGCTTTAAAAAAAATTGTAACAATCTTTTGTGTTTGAAGTTTGCAGGAAGTGAATTCAATGATAAATAAAAGACTGAAGGATGCCATCTTCACTGACCAATGGAGTGAGCTCTTCATGGACACACTTAGTCCCTTTGGTTATGTGCTGGTAAGTTGATAAGGATAGAGGTCCTGGTGATTGCCTTTAGGCTGTGAGCATTGTTTACACATTTGGCCTTTTATTGCCCATCAATGAGAGAAAGCAGAGACAGTGTTAGATACAGCCAATCTCCATTGTCTACCAGCCAGAATGTGGCTTACAACTGAGGGTGGGTGTAGGGGGAGTTGCAGATAAAGGGAGTGGCTGGGGCTGGGTGGTGAAGTGGGGCTAGGTGAAGACAGGCAGAGTTATGACCTGGTAGGTGGCAGGGAGGAGGAGAAGGGAGGAGGAGGGGCCCCCTGACTCCCTTCCCAGCCCCTCTCCCTCCCTTCCACTCCGCCCAGCCACCTACTGGATTCATTCCTCCCAGTGACCAACCACTGCCTGTCTCCTATCTCTACTTCACCACCCTGCCCCACCATCCTTTATCTGCAGCTCCCTCTACACCCACCCCCAGTCCTGAAGAAGGGTTATACCCGAAATATTGACTTCTCCACCTCCTGATGCTGCCTGGCTTACTGTGTTCTTCCAGAATTCTGCCTGTCTACTTTGGATTCCAGTATTTGCAGTGTTTTTCATCTCTAACCAAGACTGTGGCTTGAAGCTCTGTTGGATTGAAGAGACCAGGTTTTTGAGGATATAACTGAAGCTGGAAGTTTGGGGGAAGGAGGAATCTTGAGAATGGCTGTCACCATGAAAGTCGGTTGAGAATAAAAGTTGAAATCAAGTAGGAGAAAGTGAGATCTACAGATGCTCCGGCCCGAAACGTCGATTTTCCTGCTCCTCGAATGCTGCCTGACCTGCTGTGCTTTTCCAGCAACACACTCTCAACTGAGAATAAAAGTTATCAAGCTGGAAAAGTGAAAATGAAGCAAGCTGTCACAAGCTGAGAATAACTTTAGACTGGCTTCTGGAGAATGAATCCACTTCAGGGCTAGAGTAAAGTATAACTGTGGGGGCAGTGCTTTAATTGCTTTGAGAATTAGAGTAATAGAGTCATAGAGATGTACAGCATGGAAACAGACCCTTCGGTCCAACCCGTCCATGCCAACCAGATATCCCAACCCAATCTAGTCCCTCTTGCCAGCACCCGGCCCATATCCCTCCAAACCCTTCCTATTCATATACCCATCCAAATGCCTCTTAAATGTTGCAATTGTACCAGCCTTCACCACATCCTCTGGCAGCTCATTCTGTACACATACCACCCTCTGCGTGAAAAAGTTGCCCCTTAGGTCTCTTTTATATTTTTCTCCTCTCACCCTAAACCTCTGCTCTCTAGTTCTGGACTCCACGACCCCAGGGAAAAGATTTTGCCTATTTATCCTATCCATGCCCCTCATAATTTTGTAAACCTCTATAAGGTCACCCCTCAGCCTCAGACGCTGTAGGGAAAACAGCCCCAGCCTGTTCAGCCTCTCCCTGTAGCTCAGATCCTTCAACCCTGGCAACATCCTTGTAAATCTTTTCTGAACCCTATCAAGTTTCACAACATCTTTCCAATAGGAAGGAGACCAGAATTGCAGGCAATATTCCAACAGTGGCCTAACCAATGTCCTGTACAGCCGCAACATGATCTCCCAACTCCTGTACTCATATTCTGACCAAATTATGGGGTCATTTTTCTGTAATTCAAAGTATAATTGGTTTCTGAAATAATGTTTAGTCAGTGTTGCTTTTAGTTGCTTCCACTTGGTAAAACTGATGACCACTGTCTTGGGGTACTTTCCATCAACATCTTCCTCTAGTCACTGATTCCATTATTCTCTTTATCTGTTCTCTTAGGTTGAATCAGATTTAATACAACCTCCGTATCCCAATCAAAGCAAAGCTGAATTCTGACCCTGACATTCCCTCAATCCCAAATGGTATAACATCATCTGATTTAAATCCCGCCTCTGGCTATCTGGTGAATATACCCTCATCCCTAACCTGTTCCCCTTTTCACCTTCAGACCCAATTTCTCACCTAACTGACTGCTATCCTTCACCCTTTGATAGTCATCAACAAGCACATTGACTTAGATACCATTTACCACCCCCTGAGAAAAAGAACAAGAAATAGCATCACTGCGGGAAAAGACATCATCACAGGAACCAAAGGAAACCTAAACATGTAAATAAAAAGCAGGCCATACCACCAGTGCTTCACCGGAGGCTCACTGATGATGTTACCTAGTATGGTGCCGAAACATCTGAAAATGACCCTTCCAGCTCAGCGAGCAAACTTACATCCAGAACATCAGCCTGAGCTACAAATCTTCTCAAAACTCTTAACAATCCCCTTCCTGTCTCCCCCAAAGTGCCCTCACTTTTGCTTTCAGCTGCCTAGACCCCATACTCTTGAATTTCTTCCTTCACTCTTGCACCTCCCCTCCTTTACAACTTTTCTTGAAGGCTACCTTTCACCAAGCCTTGGTCCTGCTTCCAAACATCCCTAACAATAAAGACACAGTTGCCATTTGTATCTTAATTACTCCGCTGTGAAGTGTGCTGGCTGGTATTTCTGTATTGGCTGAGAGATAATGCTGCTGTTGTAATATTGTGTAGATGTTGCTGTGTTTTAGAGGCAGTAACAATCTGTCTCCCTGCTCTAGGTAACCTCGGAGAGAATGCAGGGGCAGCTGCTTCTAGTGTTTGCTAAGTACTATCTCCTTCCAAATCTCCAGGACATCCAAACCGACTGCACCAGAACTGGCCTGGGTGGATACTGGGTAAGCCTCAAAGTTGTGTCACAAAATAATGCGGCATTTGAAAGAATTGCCTAATCATTTATTGCATCAAGTCAGAACCAACATCAGCTAAACACGATTAGTCAGGTTAAAGATGGCGTTGTCATAATCATTTGCCACAGTTGCTGCCTGTGCTCTCTGATTTATCCTCTTGTACCTGAGAGTGCTGGAAGACAGCTTCACTGATGTTTGCTGTGCCTTGCCTAAATGATTAGCCATCACATATGAGTCTAAACAGTCAGAGTGAGCAAACAAATTTGCCCAGAGAGTATCACAGCCAAGCTTCCCTCCAGTTGGTAGAGGAAGGTATTTCAGGGCTGCACAGGAAGATAAAGTTCTGGCTTCTTTCACCTTCTGCAGAATCTATTGGTCCTGAGGCCAATGTCACACCATCAAACAAGTCAGCACAGACTGGTGACTACTTTCCTCGTATAACCCAGACTGCATCGATCAACTGACCTGGGAGGTCTGGTCTGGGAAATAGATTTTAATACTAAATCTGAATCCATTACTAACTTGCAATCAGAGGCAGGTTATTGGCTCATAAACCTGCTCTGATAACACCAATAAAGCAGAATACTGTGGATGCTGAAAATTGTGAAAACCAGAAAATGTAGGGAAAAGTTTAGCAGGTCAGGCAGCATCTGTGGATTGAGGAAAATAGACATTTCAGGTCTGAGACCTTTCATCAGAACATTAGATCCATTTTATTATGTTGTGTGATTTTAGCATGCATCCTAATTATCACTGCACCATCACTAGTTCTCAGAAAATGATCACAGCCCCCAATGAGAAAAAAAGTTAAAGCAGCACGAGAAAACACAAGGATCTCTTCCATTTTTGATATCAGTTGTGATGGGAGATTAAAAGATGTTGCAGCAAGTGGAAGTTGCTTCAGAACTTTCCTTGATATTGCTGTTCTGTGATTATCCCAGTCCAGTTACATAACCAATCATAGTTTGTTGCGTTTTTTTTAGTGCATTCAGTCAGAAGCAACTCATTATGTTGCTCGTTCACATCCTGCCCACATTGTTCTATTGTTGTTTGAGATCAGAATCAGCTTATTAATCCAGGGACCATGAATATGAACCCATTCTCTAATTACTGTCTGTAGATGGTTAATTTATTCTGTGAGGCATACTTGACAACACCATGCTGTTCACACCAGTCTTGCTGAGTGGGAAGTGACATGAAGACAGCATGTTTGCCTGCATTGGTTTGACAGTGTATATGTAGATGTGTGCTTGCAGAGCTCAATTTTATTCTGAGATTGAGCTAGTGCAGAAGGTGAAAAGTCATCCTTCACTCCATGACATGGCATTTACCACTTCATAACTCTCAGTGTGCCACACTGTGCATCACTGTGTGTGTGAAGGGGTTGCCTGTATATAAACATATTTTCAGATGGATTCCATTTATTATACAACATTGGTCATTCAACTGAGGGTAGAGTGCAGCATGCCGTCTGCCTAAACACCTGAAGGTCTGAATCCAGTTTTTGGACTTTGACTGAGGGCTATTTCCAGCTTACCTTAGAAGTTCTCCCTCAGCAAAACGATGTGACAGAGCTCATGGGCTCACAGTTACTGAGAGCTGGCATTGGCTTCACTGAGGACCTTCCAATAGCCCTGAACATGTTAGAGGTCAAAAGATTATCAATCCCAGATGGTACTGGTGAGTAAGATTGAAAAATAGGAACAAGGAGTTGGAGTTGGCCATTCAGTCCTTCAAGCCTGTTCCCCATTCAATCTGATCTTTGCTGATCATCCAACTCAGGACCCTGTTCTCACTTTCTCCCCGTACCCTTTGTTCCCTTTAGCCCCAAGAGTTTAGATATTTGTTGTGATTAATATTCAGCTTGTTAGGGCCTTCTACTTACCCAACCCCAACAACACTCAGTGATTTGGGATGGGCCCCACATGTTAGAGCTGCCATTAGTTGGAAATCCAACCCAGCTGAACCTCCAAAGGGAAAGCAGGATGCAGCATTGAGACAATGTGTGCACACATGTGAGTGGCCCAGTCCAGTGGCTCCATGCTGTGATGCAGTGACACAATGGCCACATGAATGACCAGCGCTTTTCTTGTTATATTGTAACAGGGGAACAAAGGAGGAGTCAGCGCCAGGCTGTCTCTATGCGGTCACATGATTTGTTTCCTCAACTGTCATTTGCCAGCTCATATGGAGAACTCCGAACAGAGAATGGACAACTTTGAGAGTATCCTCCAGCTGCAGCAGTTCAATGGCCCTGCTGCCAATGGAGTCCTTGACCATGAGTAAGTGTCAACATCACTCCTCATGGAAAATTCTTACCGTAGCCTTTCAGGTGGAGAGTAAGGGACTTGGATGGGGGAGACAGGGTTTAATATACATTTTGAAGATGATGCCTGATCTAGTCATAGAGCCATAGAGATGTACAGATCGGAAATAGACCCTTCGGTCCAATTTGTCCATGCTGACCAGGTATCTTAACTAATCTAGTCCCATTTGCCAGCACCCGGTCCATATCCCTCCAAACCCTTCCTATTCATATACCCATCCAGATGCCTTTTAAATGGTGTAATTCTACCAGCATCCACCACTTCCTCTGGCAGCTCATACCATACACGTACCACTCTCTGCATGAAAAAGTTGCCCCTCAGGTCCAGTTTGAATCTTTCCCCTCTCACCTTAAACCTATGTTTTGGTTTCTCCCACCAAATAGACCTTGTCTATTTACCCTATCCATGACCCTCATGATATTATAAACCTCTGTAAGGTCACCTCTCAGCCTCCAACACTCCACCTGTTGGGTTGAAAAGCCTCCCTCTGATATTGTTATTAAATTCCCTATAGTATGGAACAGACCCTTCAGCCCAACAAATCCCTCCAAACAGTAACCAACCCAGACCCATTCCCCTACATTTACCCCTGACTAATGCATGTTACACCATGGGCAATTTAGCACAGCTAGTTCACCAGAACTGCACATCTTTGGATTGTGGGAGGAGACCAGAGCATCCACGCAGACACAGGGAGAATGTGCAAACTCCACATGGACAGCCACCCAAGTCGGGATCAAACCCTGGTCCCTGGCACTATGAGGTAGCAGTGCTAACCACTGAGCCACCCCTGTGGTTTGTTATCCCGCTTTGTGCTTTGCTATCCTATGAGTCTACATGAACAAGGTGAAGACTTTGACTGAGATTTCAAAGCCAGAGAAGAATGAAGGCTGGAAATCTTGATACTTATTGAGTGCCAGGATAAGGATGTTTGGTGAGGACATGTGTAGGTTGAGGAGTTTTGCAAAGATGAAGGTAACATTGAAGAAAGTGACAGGGATAAGGTGAGATAAAGTTGAGATGCAACTAGACAATATGGCTGAAAATTTTGAAATTCAGAAAAGTATCCAAAGAAAATTTGATTTGGGTTAAGGGTTGAAGTTATTTGGAGGCTCTGATGAGTTGTTGTTGTGTTTTGATGCAGCGTTGTCTTCTGGTTTGGGGACCTGAATTTTCGAATCGAACAATATGACATCCGTTTTGTGAAAAGTGCCATTGAGAAGAACAAATTGGGCATTCTGTGGGAGAAGGACCAGGTAGGATCATTGAAACAAAAACACTTTATGGGAATCTTCAACCCAGCATTGTTGTCTAACTCATCGAAATAATCAGCCTCACAAAACTGGACAGAAACATTGTGGGTCCAGTGTTCAGGAAGCTTGGGGCCCAATCACCAGGAGGCTGGTGGGTGATGTTACTGGATTAGTAATCAGTAATTAGATCGAGTGATCTCGAATGCTCTGCTGACAGAAATTCAAATTCCATCACAGCATCCAGAGAATAAAATGTTAGATTTGACAATATTGCACCGGATTGTCACAGAAACCTATCTGGTTCACTAATACCCGATAGCGAAGGAAATCTGTTGTCTTTACCCAATCCAGCTACACCAATATGATTGACCCTTGACCACCATCTGAACTGACCTAGTCAGCCACTCCCTGTAAGTGGGTTCACCATTAGCTGTTCAAGATCAGTTAGGACTGGGCAGTAAATCTGGGCCAGGCCGGCGAGTGTCACATCCCAAGATCAACGAAAAAAAACTTGTTGCCGACTTTTCACCTCAAGGTCATAGATTCCTCTCCAGCCCTGGTTACAAGCATGTACTCTCCAATTGGTTGTCTTTGGCAATCTCATGGAGAGAAGCCAGCCAATTGGAAAATGTCATATTGCTGGCTGGGACAGTGAGAGGGAATCATATTCTGTGATTGTGAAAGAATCTCACCTAGGATGTGAAAGAATCTGATCTAGGATGTAAGAAAATGAAACAACATTTAATTTCTTACCAAAATTAACTTGAAATCTTTGAAGCATACCTCAATTAATTCATTAGCTCAGCAGGGGAATACAAGATAATGGTTATCTTGGAGACCTGAGTCACCTTTTCGGCTCATTCAAGCAGTGGAACATTTTTGTGTACTGATTGTAGGACGTGTGTTTCATAAATAGACTACAGAACATCAGCAACTACTTATTACTGTGGTTGTGGCGGGGAGGGGGGGCTTTGAGTCTCCCAGAATGGGAGATAGTAGTTACAGCTGAGATGGACAAAGAGTTAACACAAGCTCTGCACAATCTGTCCTCTCTGTGTTCTTGGACTACTTTTACCTCAGTGGAATCTATCACAGATGCCCAGTTGTCCATTTTGTCATTGCCCAAGGAAAAAGGCTTTGAAAAGTAGGCAGGTTACCATGACAACAGAATCATTTTGGGAACTGTTAAAATAGAAAATTCAAGTGCCCTCTGGCTGAACATAAAGCTTGAATGGAATAAACAGACTGAAAGAAGAAAACAAATCGTTGTTAAATCAGGCACTGAAAAGAAATAAAACAGCTTTAGCCATTCACAGGTAGAATCTTAATTCAAACCCAAGCTTACTTTTCTGATTGCTCTGAGAATGACATGGAATATTTTTAAGATTATCATGGCCTGCCATTTTCTTTGTTTCCTGCCCCGATCTACAGTTCCGATTCACTCAGGGCGGGATCTTTCTCCAATGGGTGGCCTCACCAAAGCAGCCTTTCTCAATGTGCAAAGAAGGACTTTTCTATTCTGGAATGCAGCATGACTGAATGACATCTTGCCCCTAACTGACTGACATTTCACAATTTCTCTCCTAAATTTATACTTTCAAACATTTTTACAAACATTTGTAAAGTCCCCGATCATTCCTTTGGCACTTTGACCACACCTGTAACACCCATACTGTTATCCCCACAGATGCTGGAAATAAATGAGCAGTTTATTTTTTTCAAAGCAACATGGATAAAGGGCAATCTGTAACAAGATGGGGTCAAGGGGATTGGTTGACTTCATTTCTTATCTGCAAACATACATAATACCGCCAAGCCTGGAGTAGCCTCTTGTCTGGACAGGTTATTAAAATCTAAATGATCTTTTGAAGTATTCCTTGCAGAAGATATGAAAAATGCAACCAATCTCTCCTGTAGATTTAACAGTTGCCATTATCCAAATGCCTACAGAGCTGAAACACAATGAAGATAGGCTTAGTGGCTGCAGAATGGATGCAAGGAAAAAGTATTTTATCACAAGGAAGTGCAAATAGCTGAGTTTCAAACTCTGCCATTATTCAATGCCAATCTATTTTGGGAACATTTATGTGGACAATGGAAGCACCAAGACTATGGTCACCTGACAGAAACCAGCAAATCAGAAGTAGCAGACAGTTTGAGAGCTGCCTCATGTCAGTGAGTGTGGGAGGCCAGAGGATCACAGAGAGAAGAGATCCCATCAGCAAAGAAAGGAACCTACCTAGGACCCTATAATGGACAATGAGTGGGTCTATGCTTTTGTCTAAATAAAAACCGAAAGAACTGCAGATGCTGTAAATTGGAAACAAAAACAGAAATTGCTGGAAAACTGCAACAGGTCTGGCAGCATCTGTGGAGGGAAATTTGATTTAATATTTTAGTTTGAGTGACCCTTCCTCAGAATGTTTTTGTTTACAGATTTGCAAATCCCAGCCTGATCTTTGCGGAGTTATAACTTCAATTGGTGCAAAGCCAGAAACTGACTGTTGCAAGGAGTAAACCACTGTGACCTCATCAGTTAAAAAACATCCTACCTCCATTTAGTTCCATCGGCAAAATAAACAGATATTGACTTTTCTTTTAAAACTTTTGAGTCTGTTTGTGGAAATCATAGTGCTTAAGGGGTTAAAACATTTCTTTTAAACATGTCTAGTTGCAGGTAGTCAAGAGGGAGACCATCCTACTGTCTATTCCCTATCGATAACACAGTCTGTGTCTGTACTTGAGGAGATAAAGACAGAAAATGAGGAAATATGAGTGGATCTTTGCAATATCTGTAAATGCAGAAACAGAATAAACATTTCAGATAAAATAAACTTTCAAAGTCTAGAGCTCTATTTTGCTTCGGTTCTGATGCAAGTTTTTGACATGAAATATTATGATATATTATTTCATGGGATGCGGGGTTACAGCAAGGCCAGCATTTGTTGCCTCTCACTAATTGCCTTGGATAGGGCCAAGATGTTAAGAAGACACATTATCCATGTCTAGTGAGAGAAAGTATAGATAGAGTCAAACTGAAAGAGAAAGTGCACAATTACCTGAGGATTAGTTATGGGTCAGAATATGGAGCAGAATGTAAAAATTAGAAAATAGTATTTTTTTAAATATGAGGGAGTATGAGAGAAAGCCAACTAGACATTTAAAATCAGGTAGTAAAAGTTTGTATGCGCCTTTAAAAAGCGAGAAGGAGTAAGTAAATTGAGCATTGGCTGTTTAGACAGTAAGTCTGGGGAATTAGAATTGGGAAATGAGAGAACAATTGATAAATTGAATCAATATTTTATGCCCCTCTTCACTGAAGAGGATACTAATATGATCCCAAGAATAATTGTAGAACAAGAGCTGAAAGGGGAAGAAGAACCTAAGCAGTCATAATCACCAGAGATAAAGTACTGAGCAAATTATTAGTAAGTTATTAAAACATAATCCCCATTTACTTACAGATACATTGAACTTTATGAACAATATATTTTCTTTTAAAAACAAGCATACAGACCAAATGTTTGCTGAGGGTATAAATTCAGTGGCTGTCTAAAGTTCCTGATGCTAAATCCCAATAGAATCATGGAATATCATACCTGAAGAGTGTCAAGGTAACTTTAGATGGTGACTCTTCAGAGCAAGAGATGTAATTCAATGTGACGTCACAGACTGTGGACATGATACAAGTTATAAGAAGGGCTGTTGTGGGAAAAAGACATATTTGTGTTTTACCCTAGCAGGAATATACAAGAAAAATACAAACTGCAACCCCTGGCCTCAGTGTGCTAGTGTGCTAGCTTGTGGTCCAAAGTTCCACTGTGCTAAAGGGTGCTCTGAAGGAATACAACTGAGAACATTCATTTAAACATCTCTGCATGTGCAGGTAAAAACACTGAACTCTCTCTGATTGCTGAAAGCAAGTCAATACAGTCACTGTAAAAGGAAACTGGAAAAATTCCTTTCAGCTAGCTGCAAACAACTCCTTAAATTCAAACTTCACCACTGGAATCTTCCAACAAAATGACCGCAATGTTTCACAACTGATTTGTCACAAACAAACTAAAGACCAATTTGTATATTCCTTTTGCAAACTTTACCTTTCTGGAATTGCCTCTTATTTCTTGTCTGAGTGTTTGTCATTACATTTCATCTTTTATCATGTTTTAGTAGTAAATTATCTCACTTCTTTATTAACTCAAGAAATGCTTAAATTG
The DNA here is from genome assembly GCF_020745735.1 of Hemiscyllium ocellatum. Taxonomy (NCBI): domain Eukaryota; kingdom Metazoa; phylum Chordata; class Chondrichthyes; order Orectolobiformes; family Hemiscylliidae; genus Hemiscyllium; species Hemiscyllium ocellatum. The sequence goes on from NC_083424.1 coordinate 18,200,083, forward strand.
GCTTCTTTTGTCAACTTAAATATAAGGCGGGATCTAGGGTTTTGATCATAGAGTCGTAGAGGTGCACAACACAGAAATAGTTGGTTCAACTCAATGAGGCATTGAAGGAATCATGATGTTTCCAAGTCAGGATGGTGCATTGCCTGGAGCTGAGCTTGCAAGTGGTGGTGTTCTGATGTGTCTGATGCCCTTGTCTTTCTAGATGTAGAGAGGTAATGGATTGGGACATACAGTTGAAAGAGGCTTGGCGAGTTGCTGTAGTGCATTCTGTAAGTGCCACACAATTTCCACAAATGCTATCCGACCCTCTGAGTATTTTCACATTTTTCCGTTTTTACTCATATTTTGAACTTTCTCGGTATTTCACAGTTGCATCATTTTTTCAGTGACAGTTGAGCAATCTTCACCAGTATTGAGTTGCTATTGTAAGAGCTGGGCATCCCCTATTGGCACAGTGAGCACAGGGCATTTATCATTAATGCTGGAGAGACTCTCGATATTGTGGCAACTGTGTCCTGTGCCCAGTACGGTGGAGGCTAGATGCCAGTATTCTAAAGACTGCATGTTTTATAATATTAGATTGACTTTTGACAAATTATATGAGAATATACTAGAACTATTCAGCAGGTTTGGTAACATCCATTTAGACTCGAAACCCAATGTCATTAGAATGAAAGGTAAGTGGTCTCTGATTGCACAGAGACATATGGCTACCTTTTCTGAACTCGATGTAGCCTATTTGGAAGCGTATATACACACACACACACACACACACACACACACACACACACACACACACACACACACACACACACACACACACACCCTCTCACAGACTTATACCCCATTATACATACACAGACGCATACTCTCTCACATACACTCACACCTCCATACACACACACTCACTCAGTCTCCCCTGCGCACGCACACACACCCACAGGTTTGAGGGATGAATTTGTACTTGAAGAATTACATTTTATTTTGCTCAAAAACTGCATGAATCCATGTCAGATTCGTTAATTCCCACTTTATAAATAGAATCAGTCTGACCTAACATTGGGACACAGACAGACTTTAACTTCACGCCTTCAATGCGTTATCTGAGCTGAGATGACACCTAATGTTAAAAGCTATCTTGAGAATGTAACTTTAAAGAAGTTCTAGGATTTACATATGCAGCAACTGGAACTAACATAGTCATTCTAAAAGATGAAAGATTTAAGCTAAATTTGTTTAAGATTTTATTCCATGGCACTGCAATCCTGTTGCTATAAAGTCTGTGTCTTATGATTTTGCTCCACAACTACCTGACGAAGAATCAGCGCTTCGAAAGTAGAGATTCCAAATAAACCTGTTGGACTATAACCTGATGTTGTGTGATTTTTAACTTTGTCCACCCCAGTCCAACACTGGCACCTCCAAATCATATTTGGAAACTGTTGGCCTTATTCAGTCTGAACACCATCTGCCACTTTAATGAGGTGGGAGCACCCTCTGTTGGTAGTGTATATTCCTGTTGACCTAATCTAATGTTTCCGAATTGGCATTCATGAGATTAAGAATGAATAACCCGGGTTACCTATTTAGTATATCAGGACATATTTCTTATGTCAAAGTCTTCAGTTATTTTGGCTACATCAAATGTGAACAAAATCTATTATCTAATGCAGTCTCAATTAAATCTCCTCATCCTAAATGCCATACGACAACAGGAAAATCCAAGACATCTTTCACTTTCATTCCCCAGTGTTGTGACATGTTTCACAATGCTGTTAAATGTAGCTATCAATGACAGATATTTGTATCTACTATTGACATAAACAGGCTTTTTAACTGAAGGGCCCTTAACATCAGCACCACTTTATTTTAAATCATTATTAAAATACATTTTGTATTGATGTTTATCAAATTTGGGAATGAGAGTGTTGAGAATTGTACATCCTCCCAGCTTTTCAGGCACTGTCAAAATGACAGAGACGGGGTAAAGCTCACTCTACATTCCCTTAACATTCTTTGGCTCATCTTCAGGAATGTAATGTGTTTCCACTCTCCCAGCTGTAATGAGTGAGATTGTCACTTCAGTGCTCAATTAGAGGCTGTCTTAATGTGTACCACCAACTTGATAGAAAGTAGACTGTTACATTCTCAAACTGACTTCACTAAGGATCCTGACTGGGGAGACTATCATCGTAATCACTTGAGCTGGTTCTGGTATGTGTTACTGTGGGACGGACATTATAACTCAGTATAAACCCTCTCATCACAGCCATTTTAAAACGATCAGTAATGTGGAAAGAACGTTTACATTTAGACAGCAGCTTTCACAAACTCAGGCACTGGCAAAACATTGTGCAGCCAATGAAGTCATTCTGAACTTTTAGCACTGATGTGATAAAGGAAATGTGTTGGTCTAAAAATGGTCCATTTAGCCCAACTGGTGCCCAGCGGCCTGCTTCCACTAACTTCATCCAACGCAGTTACTGTATCCTTTAAACTTATACATGGTAAGATCCAACAAACAGCAACTAAGTAAATTACCTTCCTTGTCTGTCTTTGCTAATGTTATTTGAGGGACCAGATTTGGTCAGGAGACAGGAGAGACCTCCACACACTTTTTCACCTCTTGCCACACGCTCCTGCAAAGTGACTGGGACCGTGGTTTACTATCTCGTTGCAGTATCCAGCATTGCTAACAGTGTAGCACTCTCTCAGTACTGCACTGATGTATCTCCCTAGAGCATGTGCTTCAGCTTTGAAACTCACAATCCTTAGACTCTGAGGTGTGAATATTGCTGCTGAGTCAAGACTGACATCTATTGGTTGATGTTAATATAATTTGTGTGCCTTGTTGCTGCGCTGCTTGTTAACAGTGATACTTGCTTTTTACAGTTGAACATTGCAAAGGCAATTGAGCCAGCACTGAATGGATTTCAGGAAGGGCCTCTCAACTTTAGGCCAACGTACAAATATGATGTGGGCACAAACACATTTGACACCAGGTAAGACAGCTTTGGCCTCTGGGATTTCTCAGCTCACTTGGCTGATGACATTTATGGCATTTGTTATTAAGTTCAATCTGCAACAAGCTCCAAGAATGACCAGTGTGTAAATATATGTGGGCTATTGCTCAGCCATTTCAACTAGCTGCAAGCATCTAGCTAATGGGAAACATTCAGCAAACTTCCTGGAGTTGATTATATGTATAAAAATAGAGTAATACATTGTATCCACTGAAAAAAGAATTTATTATGGACTGACAGGTATATTTCGATGGTGATTCTCAGTCTTTGCAACCACATCGATAACAAGTTATTAAAGAACATTTGAAGTTAATTATATGAAAGATATTTTTCTCTTTTCATTTTCCCCTGCCCTCCTGCTCTTTCAGAACTCTTTCAGAATTCCCAAGGTGTGTGCCATTCTCTAGATGTCAATGTAGACAGTGACCATGAGGAGGCAGTGTTCGATTATTGTTGTGACTCTCTGGGTTAGCTAACTGGTGTATCCTTCCTAGAGCCATCACTAACATTAGAACTTTCATTAAAGTACGCAAAGTCTCCATTTTACCTGTCAGGTAGAGTCAGGTTAGCAAAGAATATTGACCAGGTTTCTGTACTTAACAAGTCCAGGAAACTTTGCTTTAACCCACACCTTATGAACCGACACTATCGATAAACCAACAAAAATTATACACCACAAATACTGTGAAGTTTATTGTATTATTCTGTCCAATTCTTATCGTTTTTAAAATGTATTTACCTCTATGTAATTATACTTGTTGTTCAATCGAATGGCCATTTGAAATACAAACAGTTGAGTCAATTTCGTTTCAAATATCGTGAGATACTGCCGATGTCTGAGTAGTCAGTTGAAGGTGAGAGGTGAGAAGGTTTTCTGATGGTAAGTTTTATTTAAGGCAAAGTTGCATTACTATTTTAATGATTGATGCTGTAAATAAAGTAAACAGTGATGTGTATATCCCTGCATTATATTTCTATTACTTAGTGTGTGTTTTTATGGTATTATGTGGACCTTTTAATCAGCTGGAACATTTGATCAATCAGTACACTCCTGGTCCTATTGGGGAGGGTCAATAAAAAGTTTGTTGTATGACTATTTATTACAAATAAACAGAATCTATCCACAGATAAACAACTATGAACTGTCAGTAATTAACTGTACAAGTTGAAACTCTAACCTCCTTCTAAGACTCCTTCCACCCACACCTATAGACAGACAAAAAAGAATTGATGCTATGGATAGAGAGGAAGAAATATTGAGGAAGAGTTCAATGGCACCAGTTCTCTGGATTTAATGAGTGTCCTTGACTTTCCCAAGTCCTTCTGTTCTCTGATCTTTTCCTCAGGTTCTCTCATTTATTTGCATGAGCAACTGGTTCTCAAATTATAAAGTCTAAAGTTTACAGCAACTGGTGAGGGTAAATAAACTGAGTTTCTTCAGGTTTTAGTTACTTTACTGGAGAGTGAGTGAGTGAGAGAGAGAGAGAGAATCTGTCTTCTGAGCACTCCAAGGCTTCTGCCAATATTGTTCACACTCATCACTTCCACAAATTGTTTTGCCAGTCAGGAGCCAATCAGATTGTTGTTATCAGGCTGATGGCCTTTGGCATCTACAACTGGTCATAATTCCACAAGCTAATCAACCATTTAGTGTCAGCCAAGGCTCACTTGTACTCAGAACCTCAGAGTATGGTGGATTACAGCCATCCTCTTCCCACTCCCCCATTGCTTGAACCAAGCAGCAGTGTAAATGCCACCCATTATGAGTTTCAGTTACTTACTTTATAATTCCTTCCTCATTCCTTTGTTGTAAAACAACCCATTTCCCAATTCAGTCCACAGTCAACATAAAGTCAAATAAAATCACACAGTTTTAAAATTATGACTATCTCAGTGCAGCAGAGCATATCTCCTTCCCAGTAAAATGTTGATGATTAGTGTTTAGAAACTCTAAGGGAGCCCAAGACAGTTTTGAAGTCAACACTGGATGAATCAAACATGACCTTTGAGGTGGAGCAAAAAGAATTTCCAGATATCACTTGCATTTTTTTCCACAAAATGTATTTTTTTAAAACATTGGAACAGTATATTATATAACAGTTCATATTTGAATTAAATGAAGTGCAGTACATTTTGTTTTCTTGAACTACAGCAGCTGCAATACTGTAAGCCTGTAGTATCAATTATGGACCAGAAGGGAAGAAATCAGCAAAAGTGCAGTCATACTTGGAAATGAAGATACTGAGCACATTGGAGCTCAATTTTAAAACATAAAGATCAGTTGGACACAGTTTGGGTCATTCACAAGTTTTCCTGGAGGTCAAATTTAACAATTTGCATTTCATTTCAAACATACAGCCTGAGGGGTTTGTGCAGGGTCCAGACCTTGCTATACCACAGTGAGAGGGTTTTGTGAGCTGACCTGATTGAATTTTTGTGGTTCCTGCTCTGTTATCAGTGTTTCCCGCACTGAGATCTGGGACTTTGGAATGTCATCACTGCTTGGAAGATCATATTTCAGATAGACAAGGGTCCTCTCATCATTCAGGAACTGTTTGAATGTGGGGAGACATTTATTTCTCTACATTGCCATTTCCCTTGCACTGACTGCAGGGATAGGAGTAGATGGGCTTGTGAGCGTTAGCCTAGTGAAAAATCTTTCGCCTCTTGGTCTCTGAACATAGTGTTTTCCTGTGAGCTGGGTCCACCAAGCTTTGTCAAAGGAAGCACCTGGAGACGCCCCAAACACTGAGTAGGTTTCAGAAAGATGTCTCAGTGCCCTTCTGATAACACCTTGGACTGGTATGTGGGAGTTGTTGCAAGTTGTCAGCTGATTTGCTGCTATGAATATGATTTGCACTGCAGTAACTAACCAAAGCACCTTCCAGACTCGTAACCACTTGAAGGGCAGCAGACACGTGGGAACAATTAAACCTGCAAATTTGTCTCCAGGCCACTCGGCATGCTGACATTAAACTATATAAATGGTCACTGTCCCTGGGTCCAAATTGTGGAACACGTCCCTAATGATGTAATGGGGCTCCCTAGAGCCCATAAACTGCAGTGGTTCAAGAAGGCTGCTCACCTACATCACTACCACCTCAAAGGCAATTGGGAGCAGTAAAAAAAAGTACTGGCCCAATGTGCAATGCTCACACCTTATGAACAACTTAAAAGAGTGTTGCTGGCCTCCTCCCAGTTTTTACAAGGAGAGCTGAAGCTTTGTGTTCTTTTTTAAATCAGAAAATACTCACAGTTCCAATTATCCAATGATTCCTAGTTCGAAGAAACGCAAACCTGCCTGGACAGATCGGATTCTCTGGAGGGTGAAAATGTCCGACTGCTACGACCTATCACCAAATCTCAGGAGGAGCAAATCCCCAGATGGCAAATCCAGTCACATTCAAGTGCTCCAGCATGTTTACCGTAGTCATATGGAGTACCTCATCAGCGACCACAAACCCGTCACCGCCATCTTTTCCCTGAAGGTGAGGCAGTGCAGCTTGTTGTAACAGCTCTCAATCGCGGAATATAAGGAAAGCAGTCCTGACACTGGGATGATCAGGTTACAGTGCATGGCCCATTGTGTAGAAAGTTCCCTCTCTCTGTCTTTCCAGCTAGTTAATGAGTTCATAGAGTCATACAACATGGAAACAGGCCCCTCGCCCCTTGCTGACCTGGTTTCCTAAACTGAACTAGTCCCATTTGCCTGTGTTTGGCCCATATTCCTCTAATCTCCTATCCATGTATCCAACCAAGTGTCTTTTAAATGTTGTAACTGTACTCGCCTCTACCACTTCAGTGGCTGGTGTTACTTTCTGCACAGTATTTCACCAGAGCTCCCTGTGACTGCCACCTGTTGATGGAATGTGATGCAGATACCCAAAGTAATGTTTATCTTCAGTTCATTGAATAACCTGCAATGAAAACTAGCATCAGTAATACTCAGGAATCACTAAATGTGTTTGTTGGACTGTTGTAAGGATCTATCTAATTCTCTAATGTCCTTTTGGATGTTGAAGGAAACCTGCTGTGCTAAACTATCTGTGTATGTCACCAGACCTACCGCAATATGGCTGACTCTGAAAGAGACCACCACATTGCTCAGTTGTGCTAAAATTGTGACAACAAAACATAATATCTCCAACTCTATAAGTACTTGAAACTGAGCTCTTTCTGATTATGTGAAACCCGGGATCCTGAGGAATTCCAGTAAAGAGGTTTGAACACTTCATGTGATATCAGCCCAGCCCAGGCTTTACTGGAAATTTTGCTGGCTGCTTCCATTCCCCTCCCCATCACACTATACTTCCAGTCTCTTTCAGCATTGGGTTGACTTGGTGGAGAGTGACAGATATAGGTAGCAGCTGTGGCTTCTATAGCAGTGTGCTCTGGTGGAAAGAGATTGAGGTTGGTGTTGACATTGAGTTTGCTCATGGTCTGAAGCAGTTACTAAGAGTATGGAACCAATCTGAATTTTACTTGAAAACCTGGAGGATAGATCGGATTTTAATCCCACATGTGTTGGGCTTTATGAGTGATATCATGTGGAGAGGAAGCACTCCCAGGTCATAGTTTATAAAGATGTAAATTAATCTCTGTTCCAAGCTTGGAGATTGCCTAATAAAGCAAAAAATGTGCCATGCTCTGATGTCTCTGAACATTAACAACATTTGGCATTGAACGATGAGAAGCTTTTCTCTGGAGATCCAGAGTCACTAGGAATAGATGGCTATCTGTCAAAATTTTTCTCACCGAAGACTCTGTATTTATTTTCTTCTGATGTGTTTTCATAGTTTTCCCATAAAATGCAGACCCCATTGATTCAGCTCCAGGTGGAAGATGAATGGAACAAGCCTTCAGATGCTGTGGTTAGATACAGGATGGCAAGCTCCTTCGCCAAGAGCTCATGGGATTGGCTCGGTTTGTACCGGGTAAGTTATTTATCACCCATTTTGGAGAGGCTCTAAAAGACCAGAGTGGCCAGAAATCAAAAGGCAGTCGCAGGCTGTCATGTTTGGGTAATATCTTATTGGCATTCACATCACTCCTGCACTTGATGGGGTTGGAAAAAAGATATTAGCAAGGGATCATTGATATTTTATATTTGTATAATTTTACAAAATGGGTGCCTCATATTTCTAGACTCAAAAATCGTACACAAGTGCAGTCGATCTTGGGAATATTGGCATTCTGAGATGTGATAATTTGATATTTTTGCCTCCAGTTCCACTCCAGTGCGGTTGACTTTATTTTTGCTCACCTCAGAACATGGCTGTCACTGGCTGGCCAGTATTGATTGCCCATCTCCAGTCACCCTTGAGAAGGTGGCAGTGAGCAGTCTTCTTGAACTGCTGCAGTCCATCTGCCGTGGGTTGACAGACAATCGCATTAGGGAGGAAATTCCAAGATTTTGAAGCAGTGATACTGAGGAATAGCAATATATTTCTAAGTCAAAATGGTGAGTGACTTGGACCTTGCAAGTGTGATGTTCCCTTGTATCTGATGCCCTTGTCTTTTTAGATGGAATTGGTGATCATAGGTTTGGAAAATGCTGTTTAAGAATCTTTGGTAAATCTCTGCAATGCATCTTGTAGATAGTACACACTGCTACTTAGTGTGGGTGGTGGAGGTAGTGGATGTTTGTGGATGTGGTGCCAATCAAGTGGGCAATTTTGGTGTCATGCTTCTTGAGTGTTGTTGGAGCTGCACCCATCCAGGCAAGTGGTGAGTATTCCATCACACTCCTGACTTGTTCTTGTAGATGTAGACCGTCTTTGGAGAGTCAGGAGGTGAGTTACTTGCTGCAATATTCCTAGCCTCTGATCTGCTCTTGTAGCCACTGTGTATGTGGTAAGTCCAGTTCAGTTTCTGGTCAGTGATAGCCCCTAGGATGTTGATAGAGGGGGATTCAGCGATGGTAAAATTATTGAATGTCATGGACAGATTGACTCTTATTGGAAAAGATCATTGCTGGCATTTATGTGGCACTAATATTACTTGCCACTAGTTAGCCCCTGGTGAGAATGCCAGATTTCCTTCCCTAAAGGGCAATAGTGAACCATCTGGGTTTATCTGACAATTGACAACAGTTTCATGGTTATCATTAAACTCTTCATTCCAGACTTCTATTGGATTCAACTTCCACCATCTGCTATTGGCAGGATTTGAACCCAGGACTCTAGAACAATACCAAGATCTCTGAATTAGTCGTTTAGCAATAATACCAATAGGCCATCATGATGTGCACATTATGTGCAATAGACGAGTGCATTATGACAAGGTAGGTACCTACACCATCTTGTTTAGAGACCAGATCATCCTGAGTGAAGGAGAGTGGTTCAATTGCTCTATAATCTGATGATGGGTCAAATGTTACATTTAACTTCTCCCTTCCATGCCTTGGCTTTGGTGGTTGAGTTTTCTTTAAAATAATGGCAAGCTGCTAATGCAATGCCGATTGAGGGGATTGAGTTTTATAGGGAGGACTGGACAAACGTTATTACCCCAGAGAGAAAGGGTTATGAAAACCCACCTTATGGGTTTGACCTTCCCGTTAAGGTTCAATGAACCTTTCATTCACTCCTCTATACTTCCTGCCTGGGTTGCAGCTAAAATAACAGAGCCATGAATTTAATGTTACAATTAAGAAATCTGAATTGTAAATACTACTGAGGTGTTTTTTCCTCACCTCCCTTGCTGTGAAAATAGAGATTAGAAACAGCTTCAGCTCTCAAAGGCTCAGACTCCTGCTGTAGCCTCTTCTAATAATTTTCCAACAGTTGCTATTTTAAAGCCAGTTAATCACTAAAAAATTTATAACCCATTTGAAGGAAGGTTACTTCTCACATAAGGCATAGAAAACAAAACTGAATATAATTAATTTCGCAGTAGTGAGTTTTAGTTTTTATTTCTTCAGGAAATTGAATAGCATGGGGTCAGATTTCTTGGTCTTTTTGTACAATTGATTCTCAAAGGGTTAAAACTCCTCTCATAGGTCCAACATCAACTCTTTCTTCTCCTTCAAGTTTCAGGGAGAGCTTTCCAACATTATAGGCAGTGACTTATGCCAGCTATGGACTGCTGCATCTTCTGCCTTCTTCTGGTGAGGACTGGGTGTGTCGTGGTAAAACTTCTCTCACTTCAAAGAATTTCAGATTCCACAGTACTAGGTCTATACAGAAGCCAAATAGGCCTCGGGCACCAAGGCAGCCTAGGGTTTTTGAAGAGAAACTTAGAAGTCAATAGCTTCAAAGACAATGTTACAGACCACCGTGTTGATTTTCTTTCCTATCTATACTGACAGGTTGGGTTTAAACATCATAAGGACTATGTAACCTATATCTGGGCAAAGCATGATGAAACTGATGCCACGAAGCAATGCTATCAGGTAACTACTGTCACACAATCATTTCCCTCATGATACTGAATGTGACCTCTTTGCTCATTGGGATTGGTGTACTGGGCATGCTGATGTGATTGTGGTGTGTTAAACATCGATCTTTTTCCTTTGTTTTATGGATTCAAATCCAGTATCAAGGCTAGATTGGTTAAGCAGGCCAGACTTTATGACAGAAGAGTTGTCAAGCATGGATTTGCTTCAAAGCATGAGTGGTTAGCACAGTAGCCCCCTCACAACTATACTGAATTACAGATAAAGGATATAGTTCAATGTGGGTCCCTATGATCTGGATTGTAAGTGCTGAGACAAGCTGATTTGATTGAATGAATGATTTGTTTCCATGGTGACTCAATGTCCTTCCGCCAGTGAAGGTTTTCACTCTCTAAAGGCTGAAGGACTCTATTTAAAATCCATTTGAATAACTGCAGACCATTTTAATTGGTGTGAACGTACTGCACAAAATTGCAGTAATTTGGCAGAAAAATGTTGATTTTGTTCAGTCCAATGAGACTGCTCTTCTAGGACCTTTGGGGCAGAGTAGATTTTTGAGTCTGCTATACCTGAGACCCTTCAGCTTGATGGATACTGAAAGTTGATTTGGACATCTCAATCTTTTATTTCAATGTCTCAGCTATTTGAATAGTTCAATAATTTATTAAAGTTATGGTTCTCTATACCTTGATTAAAACACAAGAGCAAACGTCACTGTGAATCTTACCTCTTACCCAAATATTTAACCCGCCCTTTCTCTATGGCCAACACTGACTCACCCTGGATACAGTTCACAGTGTCCTTTGCTGTAGAGTAATGGAAGGAAAAGGAAAGTTAAAGAACATGAATCCACACAGATATTCATCCTTGAGTGACCACAGTTTCACTCATTCTGAAGCAGCAGTTGGAGCACAGAAACAGCAGGGCACTAGTTAATCATCTGGTCACAACACATCAGATTGTGAGGGGGTTCAATGCTTGTTTCTGGTTGGGGGGGGAGTCTTGAGTCAGAGGTATAGGCTTGAAAATGAGAACTCTCACTTAGTATGGGGATATGGTGGACGTTCCTCTGTAAGAACGTCTTTGGAGTCCTCTTCCCTAGAGAGCAGTGGAGGCTGGGACATTGAATGTACTCAAGACTGAGTTAGATAGATTTTTGTTTTATCTGGAGTGTCAATATTTATCCAAACACAGGAAAGTAGAGTTAAGGTGACAGTCAGATTAACCATGATTTTACTGGATTTGACCACGCTCCCATTCCTATTGCCTTCATTTGACAGGATCTTGGTTAATCTGTAACCTAACCCAACCTTTGCCCCCTATTCCATCATGACATCTTTGAACAAAAATCTACAATCCAAGATATAACATTAACAATTATCTCACATCATCTGACTTTTGTGGAAAAGAATTAATCCTCTACCTCCTTGAGTGTGAAGAAACTTTTCTGATGTCATTCCTGAAGGCCTGTCTCCTGGTTTTAGATGTTGCTCCCTGGTTCAACTCTCCCCAGTCTGCAAAAAGATAGCTTTTGTATCTGCGCCATCCGTGTCGCTGAATATCTTACAAATATTGACTGAATCACCCGCAACTTCTAAATTCAAGGCTTACGACGCTGGTTTATATAATCCATCCTCAGTCCACATACCCTTCTGGTTGCCCTAAGATGACTAGAGACCAGGGACCAATCTTGTTCTGTGCTGTTCTGTTCCGCACCATATGACACAATCAAATACTGAAATGTCAAGGGTTCACAGGTCTATTGCTGAATGAAATCACATCTCTAGATGTGGCTGTTGAGGTGAGGTAGGACCAGGCTCATCTGTGATGCCTTCCACAATCAACAGCCTGTCGACAGTGCTATTTGTGCTCAACCCTAAAAATGGTGACTGGTAACGTGTGGCAATGTGACTGACACCCAGCCAGAGTCAACCTCTTCAGGTAAAGAGAGAATGGAGAGAAAATTCAGCAAACTGCAATCTTATCAGTTCCGTGCTATTATTTGTTGTGGAATTTCTTCCATCTTTCTGCAGGTCATGTTCAGTGAGGAATCCCTGCCAAAGGGCACTGGGGAGTACATCCTATGCTACTACAGCAACAATTTCAACACCATTGTGGGAGTGACTGAACCCTTCCAGGTCAGAAGATGCAACCCAAGATCTGCCCTCACGTGTCTCTACTGCATGTGTTTTATGTTTCTGAATGCAATTTAACAACTGAGTACCACAGCGCATGGCAGTGAATGCACATGTCCAGGTTTGATGGCTTTTTGGAGCCATGTCTAGTGCCAGTCCATTAGTAATTCATTTCGCAATTTGGTGACACCTCTTTCTGTGTCATTGGGAGACCAAAATTGGGCATGCGCTTGGTGATACCATTTATGTATCCACTATATAAATATTTTCTTGATTGTGCCAGTAATAATACGCTGACAGATAGTTTGAATCAATACCAGAAACCTGGACATAAGCAGGATAATGACACAGAAAGCTGTTTTGGTAAACTGAATTTTCTCCCATCCTCTCTTGAAGCTCCTGACTCAGGGAGTCAGTAATTCTTTTTTTTGTACACACTTATATCTATGTATATGTACATAAAATCTGGAATATTAGAACTAGAAACTAACAGTTGGGTGTATATGTTCTTGGTACCTTCAGAAGCTAGTAGAGGTAGTAGGAATCATTCCTAGTAGCAGTCCAGGATTCCCTTCCTCACCAGCAGCCTGCAAAAATAAACAAGGTAGAATTCTTATTTTTTCAAGTTGGAAAGGTGATTATTCAAACATCAGTTAACACATATCAATACACCACAGTGACAGCAGTGTGTGTGAGTAAACCAAAAACATTTTAAAAATGAATTTACTGCTGATTTGAAAAACTGACCACATTGTTACCAGAAGAAAGACTGGGTGAATCCTGTGAAAAAACTCAAAATGTCAAGAGGCATAGCAATGCATACACTGGCCCAGCCTTAATGAACTGGGGGAATCAGTGATTTTATAATGCTATTTGAGAAACTTAAGCAAAAACGTAAGTTAATTTTCAGTAGTCACCTAGAGATATTCGCAACAAAGTATGAGTCAGCTTTACCCTTATATGGGCAGGACTTACAGGATTAAATGTATTTAACAATGCGAAACTGATTAAATAAGTTAGAAAACTTCCAAATGTCATTTTTGAAAGGTTTAACACCTTAACCATGACCAACATCATTGACAGTAGTTTATTTAGTTCCATGTTTTCTGGTTGCAGATTAGAAAGTCAGATATATCTCCAGAATCTTGGTGTCCTTTTTTCCCTCAGTCACATCAGGACTTCCTGGGTTTCCAATGTTCTTCACATTTATTCCAGCCTTTAGTGCAATATTACCCTTTTCATTATTAAACAAGCATGTGACAAGTACTCTGCATGTAACAGGATCTGTTCCAAATATTTGAAAAGGTGTCTTTGATAGTTTTATCACCCCTTTAGTAGGGAAGTTTTCTTTCTGCAGTATTTGGTGAATTGATTTCGCCTCCCCCATGCCCCAGTCCCTGTTGGTACTTTGGGTCATATTATTCATCCATTACCTTGGCCAAATTTCAGCATTTACTGAACTCAAGATCAACAGTTCCTCCTTGGACTATCGAGGTATTGTTTCAAGAAAGTCTCCTGGATGCACCAAATAAATTTTGCTCCATCTAAGCCCTTGCTAAAAAGGGAGTCCCAGTCAAAATTGGGCAAGTTAAAATCACCACCACAACCACCCTGTTGTTTGTATATAATCTGCTTACATATCTGATCCTTCATCTCCCAATAGCTCTTGGGAAGCCTATTGTTTAACCCTATCACAGTGATTGCACCTTTCTTACTCCTGAGTTCTACCCATATTGCCTTGCTGTATGAACCTTCCAAGATGTCCTGTCTTAGTACAACTGTAACATTCTGCTTAATCAGCAATGCAAATCCTCCATCCCTTTTATATACCTCTCTATCATTACTGAAACATTTAAACCCTGGAACACTGAGCTGCCAGTCCTGCTCTTCTTTCAATCATGAATCTGTAATGGCTATAACATCATAGTTCCCTGTACTAACCAAGGGTCTAAACTCATTTGGTTTACTTGTTTTACTCTTCGCATTGAAATAAATACATCTCAGACTGCCAATCATGCTGTCTTCATTACGCTGGCCTTGCCTCCTAGGCTTACTTGATCTCGTCTCTTACTTGATCTCTCCTCTTCAAACATTCCACATGCTGACTTACTGCTCTGGTTCCCACCCCCTTGCCACACTAGTTGAAACCCTCCCAAGTGGCAGTAGCAAACCTCCCTGTGAGGATATTGGTGCCCCTCCTGTTTAGGTCCTGTCCTTCCTGTACAGGTCCCACCAGCCCTGAAAAAGATCTCAATGATCTAGATATCTGAAGCCCTCCCTCCTACACACATTCAACTGTATTATCTTTCTATTTCTGTCCTCACTAGCATGTGGCACATGGAGTAATCCTGAGATTACAACCCGAGAGGTCCTGCTTTTCAACTTCCTGCATATGTCCCTAAATTCCCTTTGCAGGAACTCATCTTGCTTTCTGCCTATGTTGTTGGTATCAGCTTCTGGCTGCTCACCCTCCCCCTTCACAATATCCTGTACACGCTCAGAAACATTCTTGACTTTCACACCCAGGAAGGTAATGCACTATCATGGAGTCTTGCTTGCAGCCACTGTAACACCAGTCTGTACCCCTGACTACAGAGTCCCCTGCTCACCTACACTTTGACCCTCCCTGCCATACAGTAGAGCCAGTCGTTGTGTCTCTGGTCTGGCTGCTGCTGCTGCTTTCCATTGAGAGGCCGTGCTGCCAACAGTATCTAAAACAGTATACCTGTTTGAGAGGGGAATGGTCACAGGAAGCTCAGGGACTGCCTGCCTCCCCCTCTACCTGACCACATGGCTGGAACTCCTTTCTGCCTCTACTCTGCTTCTCAGTGAGTCTCACCATCATTCCAACCGATCCATGTGGTCTGAGAGGAGCTGCAGGTTGACACATTTCCAACTGTGTGGGACATTTCACTTCCCCACAATCTCCTACATCTCATGGGAAGGGCAGACCGCTCCAACACCCGTCATTCCTACCCCTCAATAATTACTGGATGAAAAGAAAAGGAAGACCTAACCTTGCTGTACCTTAATGCTGCTCACTACCCCCCTCAGCAAAGCCCAGAAAGACAAACATGGATTGTTTTCGCTAGTACATTGGAAGCTGAGGGGTGAGGAAGTCGGGGGTGGGGGGAGTCGAGGGGTGATGCAAACACTGGACCGAGGTATGTAAATTTATGAGAGGTGTGGATAGGGTAGATAGTCGAGTCTTTTTCCCAAGGTGGAAATGTCAAAAACTATGGGGAACTAGGTTGAGGGGGAAAGTTTAAAGGAGATGGGGCAAGGCAAGGTTTTTACCCAGAGGGTGCTAGATGCTTGGAAAGCACTGCCAGTGGAGATGGTAGAAGCATATATGATTGCAATGTTTAAGGGGTATTTAGACAGACACATGAACAGGCAGAAAATAGAGGGATAGAGACTACATGCAAGTGGATGGGATTAGTTTAGAATAACATCATGGTCAGTGTAGATGTGGTGGGCACAAGGCTTGTTCCAGGTTAGTGTTCCATGTTCTAAAGAGTGATTTGGCCAAGGCAGAGCTGAAGCAACCAACAGAAGAAAGACCGTAACATTTAAGTTAAAAAAGGACATAGGGTACCTGTGGTTAGAGTCCCATAGCAGAAGATTTAACAAACTCAAAAGGGTATTATGACAGGAGGCAATCTGTCAGAGTGTAACAAAAGGAAACCTGCCACCCTCCAAGTACATGCTCCTGTAAAAGATCTTGAGCATGCAACCCCAGTCCAAGAGAGAAAACCTTACATTCAAAGCTCTAACCTCAGCTGAGATCAGGTGTGTTGCTATGAGTTCTGTGATAAAATCTGAATCATCACCATTTTGGCTTGAAGAAAATGGGAACTCTATCTTGTTTATTCTTGCAGACTGCTGGACAAACACTTTACTCAACCACTTCCAACTGGTTCAGTGAAATGGTATGTGCTTCTCCAGGTGAAGCTGTGAAATATGTCTCCCAACCCTAGAACATTTACACCTAACTATTGGTTCCTAGCTCTAAAATATAACAATATATTACAAGAATATATAACACCTAAATCAATTGATCAGAATTAACCTGTAAGCCTCACGAGTGGCCCTTGAGGTTCACATGACATGTCAGAGGTATATGTTCATGTGGTGTACAGACCAAACCCCACTAGAGTTCAATATGATTGATGTATAGAGGGGCATGCCAGTCTAGGGAGAGGGTGGTACACGATCAGCTTTCAGTTTCTGTCGGTCCTGTTTCCCAAAGGAATGCCACAATCACCTTCAGTTGTGTGTTCTTCCCCCAGAGAAGTATTTGCAATTATATAGCACCTTGCATAAGCTCAGGACATTCCAAAGAGCATTACTGAAAGTAGGTTCCTGAGGAAGTGTAGTCACTGGCATGATGTGGAAAATGTAACAGCCAATTTTCACCTGACAAGCCGTTTCAAACAGCAATGTGATGAAGATTGGATAATCTGTTCTGATGTGTTGGTTGTGGGATGAATATTGGTCAGGACAGAGGGGAGAGTTCCCTTAGTCCTCTTTGAAGTAGTGTGATAGGATCCTTTACAATCACCTAAGAAAGCAGATGTGAGACTCAGTTTAATATCTCATCCAAAACATGTCCTGTCTGACAGTACAGCGTTCCCTCAGTTCCTCACTAGACTGCCAGTCTAAACTTTACATCTGGAGTGGGACTTGAATTCAGAACCTTCTGAGTTGAGAGTGCAATAAAAGTCCAGTTCACAATAGGCAGAGCGGATTGATATCTGATCAGCCTGTGCCATACAAATGTCAGCTCCAATGTTGGAATTGTCTTTCAATGTTTGAAACTGGGAGCATTAAAAAATGTTGAAGACATTTAAAAGGCATTTGTATGTGTATATGAATAGGAAGGGTTTGGGGGGATATAAGCTGGGTGCTGGCAGGTGGGACTAGATAGGGTTGAGATGTCTGGTCGGCATGGACAGGTTGGACCGAAGGCTCTGTTTCTGTACTGTACATCTCTATGACTCTATGACTCTATGTCACAAGGGCCCTTTTCCCAAAAGATTGCAGATTGACATTGTGATAGGGAAGGACTGCGCTACACCCTATCAGGTGAAGGACGGTGTCCAATCTGAACAGTGACCATTCCCAGCTCTGTATGAGGTGCCAGCAATCGGTCAGACACAGAACCAGCTTTTCCCTGCTATACAAATGCAGACAAAATCAAAGTAAATTTCCCATTTCTTCTCCCTCTAGATTATTCTGCCCTCCTCAAGTTCTGACACCAGCAAGTCTGACAGCTCTGATTCCAGCTCAGATGGAGAGGAGATGAGTACCCTGAAGCTGATCCGCCCCAAATCTCGCAGCCCCAGCCCCGGCAAAATGAAGAAGGGGAGCAGCCGGAGCCGCAGTCGGAGTAAGAGCCCAGTTGCTCCAATAACACGGTCCCTACAGGGGCTCAATCTCAGGGTAGGCTCCAAGCACAAAAGCAAAAGCCGCAGCCCCTCACCCAGAGGGGCTCAGGTGTCCATTTCCGGCCAACCCAAATTGTCAGGGGGCAAACCCACTGCAGGAAACAGCCAGAACTCAGCAAGCAACCTGCGGGACAGACTTTCACCTTCAGCTACGTTCAAAGACCCAGCATCTTGGGAGAAAGAGCAGGCTTTTCTTGGCACAGGCTCTGCTACGATGGGGGGACCCAGCAGTCAGGTTCAGGAACTCCCTGTGCAGCAAAGGGACAGCGCTCAACATCCACAACTGTCTCCGAAACTCTCCCAGCATCATGGTCAGGATGGAGCCGTCACTTTAAAGTTAAATAAAGCAAATCAACTCTCCACCGGCAGGTCATCTCAAAGTGTTCAAGTCCCTGGGTCAGAGTCACGGCCACCAATATGGCAGTAGGAAGAGTGGAGCAGCATTTTCAGAGAGAAGAAACTGGCCACTGGACAAGGCAAAGTAACAAGGAATCAAAGGTCTCATGTTGACGCAAGGAGCCAACAAAGCACAGAGAGACTGGAGAGACTGTAATTGTTACATGTAATTGGAAGATGTGTGGGACAATCAGCCTGCATTCTGATTTTTAATGTGATATGAGTTACCCCAAGAGGCTGGATGACTTTTAGAGCCTCTGGAATTGATGAGTGGATGCAATCATGATGTAATTATTTAATTAGTTACTTAGTTCACTCTAACTAATGTCATTACCATCCCACTGTGTGAGTGAGATTCAGAGCACACACTCCAGCAAACTTGCTCCTCATCTTCATTATTCTCTTCTGTTGCTTATCAATCTTGCCCTCTTTCAGTGTCTCTCCTTTTTATGCTTTCCTTTCAGAGTGAGTGACTCTGTGGCTGTTCTTGTTTCACCTGCTGCCTTCTCACGCCTGTCTCTCTTTTTAAATGTCACTTTCTCAGTATTTGCTTCATTGTTCTGATGCAGAGTGATTCTTAGCTTTTGTGCATTCATGGGAAAATCACACTCTTGAGCTGCATGAGTGGAAAGTAGGAATAGAACTTTATATCCTTTAATCTCCATTCCCTCCCAGCCTGGATGTCTGTTGGGAGTGTGAGATTAAAGAATCACTTCAAAACGATATTTCCCGAATGTTTATTAATACTCTGTCATTGTCCATCTCTCTCTATTTCCTGAAGTTTACTGATACAGTGTGTGCCAATTTATTCATCCCGGAACACAGCATGTGTGGAACTGTACATCACACTTTGCTGCAGAAAATGGGTCCAGGGTGTTTTGACTCTCAAACTGCTGCCAGTTCACCTCTTGCTGTATGGAAAAGATGTGAGGAATGTTGCTTCTGGAAAACAGTATGCCTCTTGGCTGCCAAGCAGCACCTGGAAAATTATCAGGAATGTTTCATACAGAGTGCATCTTGAGCCCTTATTACCCATCAGTGCTGGAATAAAGCTACCAGCATTCCTAGCCTATATTGGCAGGTGACCAGCTTTCTACTCAAGTATTCAAAGAACCACTGCTCTGTCCATCTGGCTTTTGGTGACTTACCCTGGAACCAGTCTGTAGGATGTGGGTATGGAGTCTAGCACTGAGTCACCTGATTGACACACTCCCTCTAAGGAAGGTGATGGTTCTGGGCCTTTGTTCTAAACTTCCCCAGTAGTTGATAATCAAAATTCATCTCATACTGATGTAGAAGTATAGATCTGTGAACACAAGTGAACATTAGACTTGGCTAAATGTGAAAAAAAAATAAAATTAAGTTATACTTTTGGATGTATATAATTACATAAGCTTCTTGTATAAGATATTTTAATTTATTTACCTTCTACCTCCAACTCTGGTCAATTCTTCCCTTGCCCAAATACACCGGACTTAACTGGTGCACAATTCTACAGACGTTGAATGTTCTGCTGGCTGTGGCTCACCTATAAGGTTAGTCAGTAGTAGTGAAAATATTAATCATGGTAAACACTTCAGTAAAATCACGGACCTTTCAGTGTAGACAAGAACTCCAGAAAAAACAGGAACTCTTCAGTAAGGATGAAGATTCTTCATTTACAATGTGGATCTTCAGTAGAAATTAGGACACTTAAGTATAGGTGAAGATAGCTTCAGAAGCAAGGAGGACTGTTTAATGTAGTTGAAAGCTCTTTCATATTAGACCAGATTTATTTAGTATAAGACATTTTTGAGTGTTGCAGCAGTACCACAAGACCATAAGAAATAGGACCAGGAGTAGAACATTGGGCCCTCCTGGGTCTGCTCCAACATTCAATAAGATCCTGGCTGATTCAACACTCCTCACGTCCACTTTCCTGCCTTTTCCCCATAACTACTGATTCTCCTGTTGATCAAGAATCTATCTCAGCTTAAAAAATACACATATACTACAGTAGCAATCCAAAGGCCTTACTAAGCTAATGCTAAGAGTTTGAATGCAACACAGCAGCTAAGAATTTAACTTTTTTTTATAAAAAACATAGTACGGTGACCATAAAAGTACTGGATTGCTATTTTTAAAAATCTGGCCTATTATTCAACACCAGGTTATAGTACAACAGGTTTAATTGGAAGTACACTAGCTTCTGAAAGCAAGTGTGCTTCCAATTAAACCTGTTGGACTATAACCTGGTGTTGTGTGATTTTTAACTTTGTACACCCCAGTCCAACACCGGCATCTCCAAATCATTGCCTATTATTGTTCTTTAGAGAAAGAAATCTGCTCACCTAACCCAGTCTATCACAACTTAACTGCGATCTGAAATGGCCTAGGAAGCCACTGACTTTCATCAAAAATAGTACAAAGTCACCATAAGAACAGCAGCAGTTAAGTGGTTTGTCACAACCTTCTAAAGAACAAATAAAAATCTGTCGTTAATACCAGCGACATGTACATCCTGGAAAAAAAACCTTTTAAAAAATCACCTGATGAGAGCCACCTGATGAAGGACAGTGCTCCAAAAGCTAGTGCTTCCAATTAAACCAGTTGAACTATAATCTGGTGTTGTGTGATTTTTTAACTTTGTACACCCCCAGTCCAACACTGGCATCTCCAAATCTTAAAAATCTTCAGTATGGTCGAAGACTCCTAATATACAACATGGAATCTTAGTAAATCCAAGCACACTTCTAAATTGATGAAACATTTTCAGTATAGGCATGCAATTTTTTTACAAAAACCACAACTCTTCAGCATAGCTGTGGAGTTTTCAGTATGAACCAAGATTCTCCTCCATAGATATGCACTCTATAATAGGACTATCTAAAAGATGGACCTTTTAATACAGATCAGAACTCTTTGGTGGAGATGAAGAATCTCCAGTAAACAGATATGCATCAATACAGATAAATGTTTGGTGGAGGTAAGGTTTCTTCAGTATAAGACAAGGAATCTTCAGTAAAATATGCTAATTATTCTATATAGACAAGGACTAATCAATATAAGAACCTTTTTAGTTTAGGCCTGGAATCTTCATTAAAATGTCAATTCCTCAAAACAGACAAAACTTTTTTTTTATATTGGACTCTGCAGTATAAGGACTCTTCAGTGTAAGGTCCCTTCATTGCAGATGAGACTCTTCAATATTAGATAAGGATTGTGCAGTGTGCATGTGGACTGCAGTGTAAACATATCACATTTCAACGTAAACGAGGCAAAGGGATTAGGAATAGCAGAGTCAATGGGAACTTGGGAAAGAACAGCACTGAAAGATCGGGGCGAAATAAAGTGACGTTGAATTTTCAGTTGCTGATCCCTATCCTTACTAAATGTAGTATTCCAGCAGTCATTTCACAATTTACAAAAACACTTTCAGTTTGTGGGAATTGGTTATGAGTTCTGTCTATGTAGTTTAGCCAGAGTCAAACTTTACAACCAGAAATGTTTCAGTAGGATTTCAGGTTAGGATAGAAGTAAAAATACAGCTCAAGGCTTCTTCACTTTTAGTAAAATTTTTGTCGTGCACTGAAGTATTCTGCAGGTTAAATATGAGTAAAAAATGAGGTCTGCAGATGCTGGAGATCACAGCTGCAAATGTGTTAAATGAGACAATCTTAACATTTACGGCATTCGTTTTTTTTACGGCAGGATTCGGAATGAACTCAAGCACAATCTGAACTGGAGGCATTAGCTGGCTGCAATTGATGTGTGCGCGTGTGTGTAATGTGTGTGAAATTCCTGACTTCCATAATTGTAAGACATGACATGCTCTGTATATGGATAAAAACTTTCACCGCGGTTGAGCAATGATGCACAATAAAC
The DNA here is from genome assembly GCF_020745735.1 of Hemiscyllium ocellatum. Taxonomy (NCBI): domain Eukaryota; kingdom Metazoa; phylum Chordata; class Chondrichthyes; order Orectolobiformes; family Hemiscylliidae; genus Hemiscyllium; species Hemiscyllium ocellatum. The sequence goes on from NC_083424.1 coordinate 18,222,344, forward strand.
AAAAATTGTGTGTAATCTTGAGCTTTGTGTTTGTTTTACAGAGTTGTTAAGTTTTTTTTCCATTATGCGTTAGTATTATTAACGGTTAGAAATAGGAGGCTGCTCAAGATAGCTTATCTTTTTGGGTAGGACAGCAGATATTTGAAATCAAAATCCATTTGAAAGCCCAAGCAATCAAATACTCATTAATGGCTTCAGCAATAGTCGGCAGAGATTTGAGAGCCATGTTTGGTTTAAATTGAATCTTATACTGGAACAAGCGGCTAAAATGAGCATCCAGAATCCCTTCTGAAAGGTCTGTGCTGTCACTGACTCGTGTCTGTTCTTGGTTGACTCACATTGAAGGTTACAAGAACCTGTCACAATTATGTAAATTGTGCATAGCTAGAAATGGGTTTGGGTCAAGACTGCATCTTTTGCCATGTGTTCAAATTACATATCTGATTAGATTAGATTCTCTACAGTGTGGAAACAGGCCCTTCAGCCCAACAAGTCCACACCGCCCCTCCGAAGAGAAACCCACCAAAGCCCATTCCCCTACTCTAAATTTACCCCGACTAACACTGCGGACAATTTAGCGTGGCCAATTCACCTGATCTTTGCAATGTGCAAACTCCACACAGACAGGCGGGAATCGAACCCAAGACATGGTGCTGCGGGGCAAGATGAAAATAGTGACGCAAGTGGAGCTCACACGAGGACTGAAAACTGCGTTTTTTGCAAGTTGTCATTTAAACTCATTCAGCTATTTTTCTCATGTATGCGTTCTGTTATTAATATAGGCGCCGTGGTTTAGCAGCTTACATATTTTCTAGCTTTTTTTGTAAAATATACAAGTGAATAATTGACCTATTCTATCCCACCGTGATCTTTCGCCTGAGTGTAACTTGATTTTAAAGGAGTAAAGGTGAAAATATTTTATTTGCTTAATTGGGATACTGGTTAGTTTATTAGTTATTAGTTTTTTTAAAAAAGTCACAGATCTATTATTGCCCTTGTTCCAAAAAAGTATGGCTTAATTTTCAGAATATCTCTGAAGACCCAAAAATAGTACACTTAGTGGAAACTTGTCATGATGATCAGTTGATTCTGGGACTGTTCCCAGTTTGGTGAATATGGCTGGCTTCCAGTGTGAAGTTTCGAACTTGATATGCTCTGAAGGTCATAGATGCTAAAATTTTGCATGGTCACATCACTGAAGCCAACAGAACTGAACACCGACCGACTGTGGTTTACCATGCCGCTTATATACAATATCCAGGTTTGTTATTCCCCACATCTACCGCGTCTGCTTTACTCACTACTTCCACAAGGTGGAGACAGTCGTTAAATACTGTCTCAATGAATTTAAATGCATATTTAAGCTGAGCAATGACAATGAGTTGTAGAGGACTGAGTAAGACATAGCTTGCAGAGGGTGGTTGTGGTGCAGTGATATCTTTTCGTAACTTTTTTTTTGTTTAAGAAGACGACAGGTTCAAGTCCCACCTGCTCCAGAAACGTGTATTTTCATGTTGCAACAAGCTGATTTAAACCGCAGCGATGTGATGGCTCAGAAATGGGTTGGGATCTCCCAGGGTAGGTTTGAATCCTGACAAATACAGTATTTTTGGGCTTTTGTGATAGTGTCCCTATCTCTGGGTTAGAAACTCTAGGTTCAAGTGCCACCAGTCCTCAACGCATATTGTAATAGGTTGATTTTTTTTGTCTTAAAACATTGATTCCTGGTCTAAGCAGACAAAGTGAATGTAATTACATAGATTATAGCACTGACTATCTGGTTGAACAGTTCTATGCCAGTCTTTACACTCTACATCAGCCTCTTTTCATCCATTCCTCCCAGCAAATTCTACTTGCTGCTCCCTTGTGTGTTTATGTAGTTTCTCCTTAACTACATCAATACCATTCACCTCAACCAGTGCCTGCGGTAATGTGTTCCATTCTCACCACTCTCTGGTAGAGGTCTCCTGAAATTCTGAGAGCTATACCTGTCTATCTTACATTTCCAACCCATTGGTGTTGGATGTACGCACAAATGAAATGTGTTTTCTGTGGCTACCTTACCGAACCCTTCCATAATCTTAAAGGCCACTTTCAATTGACCTCTTTGCCTTCACTTTTTTAGAAGAATATTAACTGAGGTCCAGTTGTCAAATGAATCTAAATCATGGGTCAATAATGTGATTATAATATTCACTGAATAAAAGCCAAATCTTACTAAAGTTAACATCATGTCATATAATCCCAGGATCAACCATATTGCAGTGGGTCTGGAGTTACATGTGGGCCAGGCTAGGTAAGGATGGCAGATTTCCAGAGAACATCAGTGAACCCGATGGGTTTAACAATGATGGCAGTGTTTGCAGAGTCACCATTCAGCTTGCTTTTTTATTCCACACATTTTAAAAAATTGAATTCTGTTTAAGAGAGTTAGGAAGCTAAAATAGCACAATTGCATGTTATCATGAATGAGATAACCTGGAGTTTGTTTAAATCGTATAACTTTACTCCTTCAGAACCCAACACTTAATCCTGGTAATTGATGCTTTTTAATTCTGCCCATTTTAAACTATACAACTAAGCAGACACTCCACAAGATTAAATTACACAGACCGAGAATATGTGCTGCACTGCTCGGAGTCACCATTAGGAAATGAGGGAGGCAGAACCTTTGTTACCTCAGATTCCATGACAAGGCAAGTTGAAGGGACTGCACCCTGCTTCTCCTGTGCAGTTTATGGTTATGACAGTCTGACAGTATAAAAATAACAAGGCATTCTTCAAGAGCAAACAAAACAGTGAGTGCCAGAAGGTTATCATGTGTGGAAAGCTTCACTGTTGACCCTGAACCAGTCCTCACTTGATGTCATTCCTGTATACGCAGGGTCATATACTCTAATTGGTCTGCAGCCACATCACATCAGTCACTTGCCAGCAAATATTATCAGGACACATACAAACTGGAGACACAGACAAGTGAGTGCTCACTGCTTTTATAGCTGTTGGGCTTTTCACCATTCCCTTCAAAATCCAATACAATTTATTGTTGCAAAAGCAAAATACTGTGAATACTGGAAATCTGAAATGAAAACAATGTATTTAACAGGCCAGGCAACATCTCTGAAGAGATGATATGGAGATGCTGGTGTTGGACTAGGGTGGGCCAAGTTAAAAATCACACAACACCAGGTTATAGTCCAACAGATTTAATTGGAAGCACTAGCTTTCAGAGTGTTGCTCCTTCATCAGGTGGTTGTCAACCACCCGATGAAGAAGCGGCAGTCCAAAAGCTAGTGCTTCCAATTAAATCTGTTGGACTATAGCCTGGTGTTGTGTAATTTTTTTCTTTGAAGAGAAACAGAGTTTATGTTTCAGGTTGAGATGACTTATCATCCGAAAGAGAGAGAGAGAGAGAGAGTGAAAGAGAGCGCAAGGGCGCTGTGAAGGTCGTAAGAAGAAGAGAGAAGAGGTAGAGGGCAGCAGAGAGTAACTAACAAAAGATTTCAAGATGGAACAGCTGAAGCAAGTGGCAATGGGCGCGTTAAGAAATAAAGGGTTACACAGAGACCTTCTGAATGTGAGTTGAAGAGATAAAGAAAGAACGTAAGCAACACCAACCCAGCAAAACAAATAAAAGAGAAAAACGCACATTGACCAAGATGAAGGGAGAGCGTTTGATCTGAAGTTATTGAACTTGCAGTTAGACCAGAAGCTCCAGAGAGTTAAAGATTAGATGCTGTTCCTCAAGCTTGCATTGAGGAACCACTTATTGTTAAACACTGGAGCAGCTATAAGTCACATTGAATAGTGAACATGGAGATCTGTGAAATCAGATGTAATGGTGTGAGGCAGCTTGGTGGACAGTCAATACTGTTTTGGAATGTTCCATGAGATACTGGTGCAGCTCAGACAAGCTTTTTGAAAACTGGAGATCAATAAATTTATCAACTTGGTTTTGAAAATCTTAATGTAGTTACATTGTTTCTTCACTCAGCTTTAGGCTGCATTTGAGGAGCTACTGTTACCATAGGTATAAAGGTCTATAGACCTCTATATATCATAGATATATAGACCTCTGAGTTCCAACATCAACATTACTCCAATCTGCAATTCAGATTTTCAGAGTTTGAGTCTTGAGGTGGTGGATAAGGTCCTTGGCTTACTCACATCTTCTCTTCCATCTGCTCAACCCGTTTTTATCCTATGTATCTCTCTCATGGAAGCTCAAATGGGACATCCAAACCAATGCTGTCTGGTGTGTCTTCCATCATGATCTCTCTAACTTTGGCAGTGACTAGCATTTTAGCAATTGTCCAAAGCTCTGAAATAGTAATTATTTTAGTGTAATTTGCAAAAAAAAAGTTTTAAGCCTGAATCAATTGTAAACACTTGTCATACAACTTAACGGAGTTGGTGACATTGGATGTTCCATTCTTGTATCTTTCTTGCTCATCTGTTAATAGATTGAGGTATTCATCTAGAATGCCAAGGTGTTGCAGAATCCTCTGGAGATGCCTGGGTTTGGAAAGGACAGCCACAGTGGAACCTGATTGTGTTGCACAGCTGGAAAAGAAACCATTTGTTGTAATCAGCAATATTGAGGACAATGACAGTACTAAGCAAATGACCCACTGTACTCCATGCACCATGGGGCCACCTTTCCATTAACACGGACATAACCGAGGACTTTCAGGACATATAGGTCCCAAAGGGGCTATGAAGCATCGTCACCCTCGGTAATACTTTTCTCATTCAAGTTTGCTATCTTGCTGTTGGAGGTTTCCATTGACCTTTGTTTTGTTACAGTGTCCTACCTGGGGCTGTCTTAAACCATTTTTGTCCGTTTTGATGAGTGGACACAACAAAGCACACAACTCCATTTATTCTTTAGCTTTGTTAAAGAGCATTGTGAATGGTTCTGTGTTTTGAGCTCTGTTTCACAATTTTCTTAGTTCATCTCATGTTGGTGTTCAGGCCCATTACCCCTCTTTCGATCAATACATTCAACTTAGACCCAGTTAAATGGCAGCACTTGTTTACAGCTAAATTAATTCCTGTTGTTTTCTCCTGAGTACACCAGTCTGACTCTGCCCTCTACCCTTTGCACCAATGTGTGGGGAGCCAATTAGGATGTGAGGGGTTTGGAATTGGAATATATTCCACCTTAGTATGCTTAAAGGTGACTACAGCACTGGTATGTTGAGTATAACTAGCTGCTACATGATCACATCAGAAACACAGACAGACCAAGCACAAACAGCACTCACTGCCTCCACTCCTCGTTACTGCAATTCCTCGGCACTGATTTCAGCCAGAAACAGCTCTGTGACACAAACTCAGTCAACAGCCACTCCGCTGTGCTGACGTTCACATGTTTCTTCATCTTTTTTGCCAATCTGAAGGAAAGAGGATCAGACAAGAATGAGAAAACCCAATAACTGTTTCATGTGCTAATGATTAAGATCAAACATGTTGATGAAATGAAGGTTTGTAGTTTTTAGTCTCTGTTCAGTGTAACAAGGGATTTGTTAGAAGAGATTAACAAGTGAATTCTTTCTTGTTGGCACAAGACTGTATGTCCAAAGATGTGCAAATTGGTGGATTTGCCATGCTAAATGACCCTGTCATGTCCAGGCTGGGTGGAATAGTCATGGGAAATGCTAGTTATAGGGACAGGGTACGGGGTGGGTCTGGGTGGAATGCTCTTCAGAGGGTTGGTGCAGATTTGATGGGCCAAATGGCTTCTTTCTGCCCAATAGGGACTCTATGATTCTATAATAGATTCTTCAAGCTGTAAATAATGCATACTGCAATTTATCTTCACACCTCAGGACCAGGTAACAATGTATATAAATTAGTATTACTATTGTTGTTGGGTGGGGATCCATCTGACAGATCATTCAAAATATTTCAAACTGATCACGAGATCTAGCTTTCCCACTCAAATTCAGATGATTTACAATATGCGTTTGTCGGGTGGGCAAAGGCCATTTCAAATCCAATGAATGTTTAACTACCTGAATGTTGATATGAAAAATAGTTCTAGTATACTTTGTTATGATTCATCGATATTCAAACATGGAATATATCTTGGCTGAATTGCAATCAGGGAGCAGCAGATTTGAAGCAATCAGGCAGCAAGGTAAATGATTCCTGATAGCATGCTTCCCGTTCTGAACCAGCATCCATGTTACAACAATTAAATTTGGGTTGAGCTTTAGCCGAGGAGAAATATCTTTGTTCATTTGACATTTTGAGGAAAGTTTTGCAAATAGCTGATAGATCATTTACTCTGAGTACTGTTCCTTTATCTGTTACATAAAGATGTCAAGCAGCTAATAGATTCATCTGATCAATTTGAATACAGTGAATATATTTTCTACTTTCTGAAACAAGATCACAATTGCGAACATGATATAATTTGACACCATCCAGGATACAACTGTCAGCTTGATTGGATTTACACCCATAAACATCACTCCCACCTCCACCCACCTCCACCAAGGCTCAGTCGCAGCAAGATGCACCACAGCCATTTACCAAAGCTTCTTGGCATAGCACCTTACAAACCCATGAACACTTCCATCTAGAAGGACAGAAGCAGCACCAGTTGCACATTCTCCTCCAAGCCATTCATCACCCTGACTTGGAAATACATAATCTTTCCTTCATTGTCACTGGATCCAAACCCTGGAATTTCCTCCCTAACAGTACTGTGCAACTATCTACAATAAACAATATAAAGCAGTTCAAGAAGGCAGCTCATCACTACCGTCTCAAGGGCAATGAAGGATGAGCAGTAAGTGCTGGCCCACGTCTCCCATGAGTAAATTGTGAAAATCTAATTATTTGTTGAACAATGGTAAAATCTCTTTTTTAATCCTCGCTGTATTCTCAATCTTGAGCATGATAAGACCAGTCTGGATGAGAAATTATGATAAATAACACAGGACAGAAAATAATTCATATTCTATCCTGAGATGCAAGTTATTGAAACTATCAGAATTTTAGATAGGGAATGGTATTATAGTAAGTTACAGATGCCAGGAGCTCTGTAATGAAGCTGTGCTTTAGACTTGGTATTTCTCTCTGAATGGGCACTGTTGAGACATTGATGTTTAAAACACATTTGGACATGTACATGGGTAGGAAATGTTTAGAGGTACATGGGTCAAACGCATGTAAATAGGACCAGTTCAGTTAAGGAAACCTGGTCGGCACGGACAGGTTGGGCCGAAGGGCCTGTTTCCGTGTTGCATGATTCCAAGACTCCTACTGGAGAGTTCACACATGATCCATGTATGAGAACTAGATCTTTGACCCCCATAAATGCCTGTAAAACAGAATGTTTACCTCTTTAAGCAGTCACAGTGATAGAGAGTCCTGGACTGCTGGTTGTGATATGAGAATTTGAATTCCTGTGGAGAGATCTTGTGCTCACACCGATCCAGGGCTTTGTAAATATTACAACCTCTGGATTTACCTGTAAAAAGGAGTAATACATATTTTTAAAATGCTTTCAATCTTCCAATTTTGGTAAAATATTTGGAAAAATAACCATTCCTGGTATATTCTCCTTACTGTTTATTATGCAATGTACACTGCAACACACTATCAATAATGCAATAGCAAATCTGCTGGTAAATTTTACTGTGCCATTAGTGAAGTATATCAGCAGCTACTCGGTTTAACAATAGGTCTGAAGCGTGAATAATGGGGGATCCCTACCTGGCTCGAAGTTGGCCTCCCCACCCCAGGGCAGGCAGCAAGATGGTATTATAGGTGGTCCACACTTTTTGTTGCCCTGATATTTGTAGTTTAACATAAACCACTTTATTTTATTGGGAAACAATTTTCATTATACAAACAGCGGTTTTGTTCTTATATCGTTATTTCAGCGTTGCATTCATGTGGAAAATAAATCCTTGTTTTTCTTTCATTCACTATTCTGAAACTTGGCTCCAATGAATAGCAAGGATCCCTTGTACTTTAAATATATTAATAGATATGGTTATCTGTGATCATAATTCTGTTAAACGCATAATTCGTTACATTCTCATGAAGTGCTGAATTTAAGATCCATTCCAATGTGCCTATATCAGAGTTATCCTCATAACGAGTCTAAACACTTTTTCATTCTTAATACTCACAAATCTTTCTTTAAGGCCAGGAACAATGTTTCCCATGCAGGAAAGCACTGCGTAAGTCTGATTTGACGTCTCTACAATTGAATGAATTTGATCAAATATGTAATTCTACGCATTACTTAAACTTTTATCTATGTATATTCTAATGTTGAATTTTAGGAATTTATATTCTGTACATTTGGAAATGATTTCTACACATCCCAGCTGCTGAGAAAAATCACAGAATATCTCAGATATTTTAGATGAACAGTAAGTATACCTTCAAAATCAATTACATTTAGGTCAAGAAATCATTTTTAAAAAAGATATAACTGGGAGAGGTAACTCTTGGGTGTCAACATCACGGGAAGACATTCTCTTACAGCAAGCCAGTTAACAGGATTAACAGTAAGAATATTAAGACCTAAAATATGTGGTCAGTTCTCATATTGTTCATGATTGAGGGTCAGGCTGGAACACAGGTGACGAGGGAGGGAGATGGAAGTATACAGTCCGGGCCATAGCAGAATTTTGTATACGATCTAGGAATAGCTGTTGTCAATAACTGTTACATTACAACCTATTTTGCAGAGAATTAATTAATTCAGATAGAAATACAAATCTCCTTAATTGTCTGGCAAGACATGACATAGATGAACTTCTTTTATTTCAGATCTTGAACAGAAAAAATTATTTTGATTTACAAAGATGAGTTAATCATTGAAATTCATGGTTTGAGTGAATTATCCCGATTTCAAACCGATCTTAAACTGTAAGCCTCTCAAGAAGTATCCTGCTAAATGAAAATTAAATATTTCTGAGCTGATGAGTATTAGAAAAAAAAATCAATGGAAGTGTTGACATTTCTTTGTCATGGATGTGAGCGTCAGCAGCAAGGTTGACATTTGCTCCCATCCCATTCAGTCCTCGAATTGTGGCTGGTGTGACTATTTCAGAGGGCAGTTAAGATTCATCCACATTGCTAAGAGCTGGTGTCACATATAGGCCAGACTGGGTAAGGATGGCAGATTTCCTTCCTTAACTGACATTAATTCATCAGATGAGCTTTGATAACAATTAGCAATAGTTGAAATGGTAATCATTAGTGAAGCTAGCTTTATGTTCTAGATCTATTAATAAAATTTAAACTCCACCCGCTGTCCTGCTGGGATTTGAACCCTCATCTCCAAAGCCCCATGGGCCTCTGGATTACTAGTCCAGGGACATTAGCACAACACCACCCCTTTATTTTATGATTATTAATATTACAATACTGTTATAATAAGTAACAGGCATGCTGGATCTATAATTATGTGGTCCCAGCTTTATCCCTTAACACTTTCTGTTCAGGTCTCTACCATAATTGGGTCCTGATTCTTGTAACACTACCACTAACCTCCTCTATCTGACAAATTATGATTTGAAATACAAGTTATTTCTTAAATCCATTAAATAACAAGAGAGGCATTTCAGTAGAGCTTGAACTCAACCTTTAGGTGCAGTTGGACGAGGTCTGATTGGATCCAGAGTCTGATGAGCACAGGGGGAGCTGATGATGATTTCGGAATGGTTCCAATTTCCCATCCTACATGGCAGATTCCTTGGTGCGTGGCCTTTTCTGGCACTGCCACTTGGTAAGGATTTCAAACTACTATTCTTGGAAAAACTGCTCAAGTCGAATGCTTTTCTTGAGGAAATAAAGGAGCTACTGACTGTGTTTTTTATGTTATACATGGTCTTGGCCAGTTTTATCCCGGTTTGGTTTTTGCTTGATAACGTGGTTGATTCCACACTTTTGCTTAAGCTGGTTGCTGTGTTCTGTCTTCCCAGAATGGTGAAACTATGTTCTTTACTGTTATTTTTATCCAATCCAACAGCCACGGTCCCATTCACTTGGTTCAATAAGGCATCAGAGATATTTCTTTGCAAAAGCTTTCTAGGACCATCTTTTTTCTCCATGGCAACAGGGACTGAGTTCTGTTCAGTGGCAGGTTTAAAAGCCAGTTCAGTGGGTACCATTGTGGGCATCATATCTGCTTTCGCCTTCAAGATAATTTGGGAATTAGCTTTGGTTTTCTTCTTCTGGTGACCTTTGCACTTGTGACACTTTTTGTTTATACTTTTAACCTTTTGGGTTGATTTTGCCAATGTACCATGAGTAGTGGATCCAGTGGAGAGGCTAGTGATTATTTGGTTCTGGCTGCTGGTTGCTGCAGAACTTGCCGTGGTTTTAGACTCCAATCCCATCTGAAACTCATCCAAAATGGGATGGGTATAGTTGTACCTGGGTTGAGAACGAAGAACAGCCCGCAGCGTGCGTTCAGTGATATTGCAACTGAGGGAGAGAGAGAGAGAGAGACACACACACACACACACAAAAGAGATGTACAAACACAGAGTCAGTTAAACTTCAGCTGAGGAGAAGCTTGCACCATCAGAAGTGTCTTTCTTTGATTAGTCTCAGAGGAGATTCCAGATCCCAGCATCACCAAGCTGCCTTTAATTCAAAACAAAATTTGCACTGAAATAAAACAACTATGCCTGTAAGATGAAAACGTCTCTACAGTCAAACAGGAACTGCTTAACCTGAGGAGAAAGTGCGGACAGCAGATGCTGGAGATGAGAGTCGAGAGTGTGGTGCTGGAAAAGCACAGCAGCTCAGACAGCATCCAGGAGCAGGAGAGCATAAGCCCTTCATCTGGAATGACGACTATTTGAACATTTCTGATGAAGGGTTAATGTGCAAAATGTCGATTCTCCTGCTCCTCGGATGCTGTCTGACCTGCTGTGCTTTTCCAGCACCACATTCTCAACAGTGCTTAACCTGAATTTGGAAATAACATGAAATGGCTTTCAACTTCCTCAGCCAGGGCCTGGAATGAAATGCAGGGGCAACATAGGTAGAAAACATCAAGCAAGGTCTTAAGACCAGTCAAGACTCTTGGTTATCAGGTGCAGAGAGTCAGACAGTTGAATTTTTATTGGGGTTGGGTGCAGGTACCTCTTTCATCCTACTGCATAAATGGCCTATGGCATGGGAAGGTGATGGCCCCCTTCCACTGAAATTCCAGTGACCCCTGCCTCATCAGGGCACAAAGACACATTCCAGATGTCAACAAGACATAGGTGCTAAGCTGAAAGGAAGTGCAAGTGTGGCCAACGGGGTCTCCAGACCCAGTCACTTCATAAGAATACTGGAAGTATCCGGGATGTCAGGGTTTTTAATGAGGGCTGTCTGTGGGTCAGCATATTAACCAACTCCACCCCAGTGCCATTCCCACTCTGCCTTCAGGCAGGAGTCTTAGTTGACACAGTGCCATTTAAAATGCTAGGTCTAACTCTAAGTGCAATACTGCATTGAGGTTCCTTGGATTCGTGGGGTTTTGGAGCTTCCTTTGGGGTCTACACTCCATTGCAAAACCTTTGGAAAAAAACACAGCAGCAAACCTCTAGGTTTGCCACCTGTCATTTCGAAGTGTGTGTGTGTGTGTGTGTGTGTGTGTGTGTGTGTGTGTGTGTGTAGAATTTTATCTGCTGGGTGAAAACATTGAAATTAGGTGCAGTAGTCACTCATTCCCATATTAATTTTAATGGATGGGGAATTCATGCACAGATCCATACAGCTTATTGGCTGATTCCCAGTGCATTCTCCTGATTACTCTTGGCTCCATGCCAGAAATGGGAATTCTAAATTTTCCAAATGAAGAGTGGCCACATGGGCAAGGTATTAGGATATGACCAGAACCCGTGAATATTTGCCAGCAAGGAACACTATCGTTGCAGAAAGAAATTGCTTAATGCAACACTCACTGGCTCCTTTGGGTCTTCTTAATGCAACTTCCATCTGGTTCCAGATTGAAACAGGGCACCTGGAGAACGTTGAAGAATGCTATTCCAACCACTGTGGAGATGGTATCATTTACATTCAGGAGACATCTCCTAAACCTAATGTCAGAGAGAAATAATTTCAAAAAAGTGTCAATTTTCATCATAATTTCTTAATTAAGAAGGTCACTAGATGTTAGCAGGACTGCCTGGGCTCATGATCCTTCTCTCTTTGCCCCTCTCCCATGTCTCCAATCCTTCCACCCATCCAGCCGAGCAGCCTACGTCTGTACCCTCTCAAGTACTTTGGCCTCCCACCTTTCCAGTTCTTACTCAAACTGTCACTCTTCAAGAATATAAAAACATTGAAAATAGGAGTAGGATTGGGCCATTCGGCCCTTCGAGCCTGCTCTACCATTCAACATGATCATGGTTCATAACCCAACTCAGTGCCCTGTTCCTGCTTTGGTCCCATTACCTTTGATCCCTTCAGCCACAAGAACGTCCAACTGCTTCTTGAAAAAAATTCAATGTTTTAGCCTCAACCTCTTTCTGTAGCAAAGAATTTCACAGGTTCATTGTGCGCTGGGTGGAGAAATTTGCCCCCATCTCAATCCTAAATGGTCCACCCTGGATCATTAAACTATCACCCCCTGCTTCTGGAATACCTAGTTATTGGGAACATCCTTTCTGTGTTTACCCTATCTGATCTTATTGGAATATTTTAGGTTTCTGTTCTCCTAGCTTCATGTGCTCCTGCCACCATTTGAAATGGAGGCTCTTGAATTAATTCATGGCCAGCTTCTTTGTCTTTCTTGGTATTCTCCAAAAGGCCCACTGATGCTGCCACCATAGGCATCAACCGCTCCTGCCTCCTCCCCACCAAACACACCACCGGGGGCTAACCTCACCGACATTTCTTCCTGTCCCCCTCGCCTGTTTCCTACAAAGTCAAAGGTTGCACAACACCCTTCATTTGAAATCACAAGCTTTGGGAGCACTGCTCCTTTGTCAGTTAAAATGCACTTGTGTTTGTGATTTCAAATAAACCTGTTGGACCGTAACCTGGTGTGGTGTGACCTCCACATCGTGTTTTCTACAAGGTTTGAAACTCCAGTTTGGCATGTCCTAGACATTGTTTCATCATTTAGCCCATCATCTTTCTGTTTGTGTACCTGACCCTACTGCTTACCTATAATCGCAGTCACAGTGGGATATTGTGTGCAGTCTGAAGTTCCACACTCCATAGTTGTATTCAAAAGCAGATAATATGTGCTCACAGTGATCATGTGCTCTGCAGCATAAGTCTGTCTGATCAAATATTCCTAAACATGAGAACAGTGATTGTGAGTAAAGAGAATTATTCAAGGTCTGCGCAGTTCTTGTCAATTTTTAAAGAGGCATGGCCATGGTAAGACGATAACATTTAGATAGCATAAACAATCTTTGAATAAAAAAAGCAGCACACTAATTTTGGTACTCACCAAACAGACTAAAAGTGTAATTTCTGAGCCATTCCGAGTTAAATTATTCAAACAGAATTGTTATAACACAGATGGAAGCTATTCGGGCCCATTGTGCCTATACCAGGTCTATCATCTAGTGCCAATCTCCTGCCATTCCCCTCCTAACCCTACACATCAGTTCTATCCTAATAATCATCCAACGCCCACTTGCATGCCTCAATTGAACCTGCCCCCATATTGTCAGGCAGTGCATCCCATACCCTAAATTCTCACTGTGTGAAAAAGATTTTCTTCACTTCATCCTTGCTTTGTTTGCAGATCACTTTAAATCTGTGCCATCTTGTTTATGAGCTTCAGTTGAAGAGCTACATTGAACCTTGTTTGCCTTAGACACAGGTTGGGTGGGTCGGGGGAGGGTGTAAAAGACAGTCAGGATTCCCATTCCTGATCACCACACAGTGATCCCTGTTGCAAAAAGAGTGCAGGTATAGCTATTGGCCGTAGCCAAACTAGTAATGCTAAGTTGCTGACACTCGGTGTCAAGGCTCAGACATGGAGAATAGACAAAATACCAGAGGGCTGCTGATACCTGTGCAAATGGACCCCAGGAAGAGGGATTGGTTTGCAATGCAGAGTGCTGGCAACCGCGTGAGTTCAATTCCCACACTGGCTGAGATTACCATGATGGAATCTCCCCCTCAACCTCTCCCCTTGCCTGAGGCATGATGACCATCAGGCCAAACCACCACCAGTGCTCTCTTTCTAACGTGAGGGCAGCGCTATGGTCCACTAAGACTACGACAACCTTTTACTCCAAAAAGAAGTCAATATTATTGACAGAGAAAAGTTAAAGAAAATTAAAACTGTAGAAAAAAAATTACAAGGAAATGCTTTAAAGGAAGCTCTTTGTGTGTTCATGAGTGTCTCTCTGATGTTCTGTTCTGATATATCTCATTGGTTCCCAAGTACATTTTATGCTTTTACTGCTGGATGAGAGCAGTCATTTTGTGTTAACTCCCGTGGTGATATAATGGGAGTAATTTTTTTTTAAGATTAGATTACTTACAGTGTGGAAACAGGCCCTTCGGCCCAACAAGCCCACACCGACCCCCCGAAGTGCAACCCACCCATACCCCTACATTTACCCCTTATCTAACACTACGGGCAATTTAGCATGGCCAATTCACCTGACCCGCACATCTTTGGACTGTGGGAGGAAACCGGAGCACCCGGAGGAAACCCACGCAGGCACGGGGAGAACGTGCAAACTCCACACAGTCAGTCGCCTGAGTCGGGAATTGAACCCGGGTCTCAGGCGCTGTGAGGCAGCAGTGCTAACCACTGTGCCACCATGCCACCCAATCTCCACCCCTACTGCAGAACTGGGAGCTGAGTCCACACAAAATACTTACTTCAAATCTACCTCTGAAGCTCTAAAGTATAACTCCAGGGCAAATAGACCACAAAGTGACTCTGCAAATCTCAAAAGCAACTGTTGAGGGAAAATAGCCAATTACCTACTAAACAGAATCACCATGTGATGTTACCATGATGCTTCATAATGTCACATATTTCAACTTGAATTCTCCCACCAGCTGAAGAATTTGGGATGTGAAGCAGACTTGCCAAACAAAGACAGAGCTCCTCTTTAAGATTGTGTAGGGAATCAAAAACTCCCTGATGGATATGCTGCAAGTTTGTACCTTGGCCCTGAGCTAACAGTGATGAGTAATTTTACAGTAATCTATGTGGCATTGACCAACTCTGACCCTAGTTCCAACAATTGACATGGCAATGTGGGTGGAAGCATATTTCAAACATTATAAAAAGCAATCCATATGCTGGAAATGTAAAATGTAATTAGGAAATGCTAGTAACAAGCATACAATCAGTCAGAGAGCTGCTTTATACACACAAAACATCCTGTTATATGAGCTTCTTTTTCTGTAAATGCCAAGCCAGAATGTCCATAGCCTTTTCAAACATGGAATGTCACAACCAAACCAGATCCCATCACCATCTGAACCTGATCCTATTATCGTTCAAACTTGATCCCATTCCCGTTCAAGCCTGATCCCTTTACAACCCAAATGTGATCTATTCACCATCTAATCCTGATCCCATCACCATCCTGTCACCACCTGAAATTGGTCTCATCACCATCTGAAACAATTCCCCTTACCGTCCGAACCTGATCCCATCACTAGCTGACATTCAGACATGTGCATTTCCCAAAGGTAACCCGAGTGGGAAACCTACTTTTCCTTTTCAAATCTCAAGAATGTCAAGGCGTATTATTGACAACCTCAACTGCTACTACAGTTGTGATTAGCCAACTCAACACAGACCAAGGATCAAGTATGATCTACTTTATGATCTGCATGGTTGAGTATCACACTCTGGAGAAACAGGTTCCATGCTTGACAGTCAGCAATCATAAACTAGGCAGTAGTGAATTTCCAGCACATCTCACAGTTATTCTGATTTAATCAGGTTCACAGTCACTTTTCTATGTTTCACATTGAACTAGGTTTGGCTTTAGGTCAATGGGTGAATGAGCAATTAACAGTCATAAGTGCTGAAGTGAATTTCTGCCGTTTTGTAAAAGATACTTTAAGTAGAAGTTATTTCTATTTTCAGAACATTCTCTGCAGAGTCTGAAGGTATGAAAATATTTAGAGATTAGACATTTTATTTCAGTAAAAGTGTGACACACAAGCCACATTTAAAACACAGCGGTCTGGTCAAATCGAAGATACTGAAGCGGCAGATAGCAAATCCACAAAATCAGATTGGATAAAATGTAAGAGAAAAATCTTGACTTTTTTTAAATATGCAAAAGGAGACTATGATTAAAATTCAGACTAGATCAATTTACATAATCCAAATGATGCATTGCATCAAACGTTTTTCATTTCTATTTTATGATTTCATGATTACAGAGTTTAGGATTTGTGTTTGTTATTTTAATATTTGCCTGCATTCCGAGCAACAGTTGCTGCAACTAGATCCACAGCAAAATTCTTCTCCAGCAAACAGTATTTACTGTAAAGAGAAACTAAGTCAACCTCATTCCCAGTACTCTGTGATTTCACGGCAGGAACCAAAAGGTAAAGCTAGGCCAATTTATAAGATGAGAAATTCTGGGCTGAATCTTCATTTTTTTTGGCTTAAGTCCAAGTTGCTCTGCGATTGTTGGAGCCTTTGTCACTAGGGGGCCTAGCACGTTACCTCACCTGTAGATTACCAACTCACTGCATTTTCTGTCTACCCCTCACACTCAATTTCTCCCCCATTTGTGCCCTTCCCAGAACAGCTTGCCACTCAGCAGATATCTGGCCAAAGATCCTTCATAAATATTAATAGTAAAAAATGAATGAAAGATAAAATGGAGGCCATAAGGAACAAGCAGGTAAGCTGCTCACTGAAGCAAAGGATATGGCAGGGGTACAAAATGAATGTTTTGCTTTGGTCTTTACCAAATTAAAAAATGGTGATAATGGCCCAGATGAAAAGAAGG
This sequence comes from Hemiscyllium ocellatum, assembly GCF_020745735.1. Lineage (NCBI taxonomy): Eukaryota > Metazoa > Chordata > Chondrichthyes > Orectolobiformes > Hemiscylliidae > Hemiscyllium > Hemiscyllium ocellatum. Next base: position 18,239,281 of record NC_083424.1, read on the forward strand.
GTATTGAACAACTAAGCAGTACAGTAATAGATAAAGAGATGCTGAAAGCTGGTACCACTCCAGGTGGGATCACTGAGAGGTGTAAGGAAGCAAATTGTGGAGCCATTGACAAAAACTTTTCAGGCTTCTCCAAACACAGGATTAGTCCCAGGGGACTGGAGGATTGGAAATATGATGCAGTTGTTTAAGAAAGGGACAAAGAATAGCAGAGAAATGACAGACCTGTCAGCTTTGCGTCAATAGTGGGAAAACTGATGGAGGCCATAATTTGGGATAAGGTAAATGGACACTTAAAGAAAAAATTAGTTATTACTAAACAGTCAGCATCACTTTGTCAAGGGCAGGTCATGATTACAAATTGAATTGAGTGGAGGTCAGTCATCTCAGCTCCAGGGCACCTCTCCAGGAGTTCCTCATGTCCTGTGCTGAGGTGAGAGAGGTAGTGGATGAGGGTAGTGCTGTGGATGTTGTCTATTTGAACTTTCAGAAAACATTTGATATGGTGCCACAAGGCAAGCTGGTTAGCAAATTAGAAATGTTTGGGATTGATGGGTCCTTCCCAGCATGGATTAGAAGTTGGCCAAAAGATAGGAAACAGAGAGGAGGCATAGTTAGGCATTTCGCAGTTTGGAGATGAATTGTAAGTGGTGTTTCACTAGGGATTGGTTTTTCTGCTTTGCTTTTTCTGATTTATATTACAATTTGGAGATGGCTGTTGAGAGTAAAATCTGCAAATTTAAAGATGATACTAAGTTATACACTAAGCTACTGAATTGTAAGGATGATGCTGAGCAACTCCAGAGGGGCATTGACAAGCTAGCTAAATGGGCAAATACCTGGCAGATAAACTTCAATGCCTGAAGAAGGGCTTATGCCCAAAACATCGAATCTCCTGTTCCTTGGATGCTGCCTGACCTGCTGCGCTTTTCCAGCAACACATTTTCAGCTCTGATCTCCAGCATCTGCAGACCTCACTTTCCCCTCGAAGATAAACTTCAAAACAAAGAAATGTGAGGTAATGCATTTTGATAGAGGAAACACGGAGGGACAATACAGGCTCGATGGTACAACTTTGAGGAGAGTATTGAAGCAGAGGTTTCTCTGGTGCATAATACTCTGAAGGTGGCCAGACAAGTTGAACAGTTGGTGAGAAGGTTTATCGGATCCCTAGGTTAATAAATGAAGGCATTGAGTATAAAAACAAGGAGAAGTGATACTACACCCCATCAAATCATTGTTCAGACCACATTTGGACTATTGTGTTCAGTTCTGGGCAACTAATTGAAGAATGTAAAAGCCCTGGACAGCATGTAAAGGATATTTACTAGAATGTTGCCAGGAATGAAGAATTTTCGATACAAGGAAATATTAGAGAAATTGAGTTTATTCTGCTTCGAGCAGAGAAGTTTAAGAGGTGATCTTACTGAAGTGTTCAAAATTATGAATACTATTGACAGATTACAGAAAGATATTCTTTTTCCACTAACTGATATGTCAGTGACTAGAAGTCACAATTTCAAGAATGACAGCAAGAGAGCCAGAGGTGAGATGAGGATAAACTTATTTACTCAGTTGTTAGGATTTGGAATGCACTGCCTGAGAGAGTGGTGGCGGCAGATTCCACAGGAGGTTTCAAAAGTGAGTTGGATATCTGCATGTAGGTGATGAAGTGAAAGGGTTACGGAGATAGGGCTGGAGAATGGGAGTTGCTGCGTAGCTCTTTCGGGAGCCAGTACAGACTCAACGGGTTTACTGGCCTCCTTCTGCACTGTAAGTTTTATAATTCTATCATTCATACAGAATTGCAATGATGGCATAAAATCCTGGCACTGACCCGTTTGCAAGAGGAAATTTGCAGAGTGAAGCTTAGTATCAGCAGCTCTACAACATTTATATTACATGAAATCAGGAGGAAGTAAAATGAGGCCAATTTCTGATATCGTTGCCTGATCTAATCCTGGGGTCTCCCTCTGAAAGAGGTAGAATTACCTATTGAGGAAACAACAGTTTAATAGGGAGTCTTCCATAGAAACGCAATAATGAAAGTTAACAAGATATCACCACAACCTCGCTGCCTCCCTTACGATGCAGAATGAACAATAATCAGACGTCATGAGCTGGACAAACTACCCAAGCTAGAACATCTGCTCACTGGTAACCCAATAGCAATAATTATTCCTGAATGTTATTGAAGCCAACTATTCAGCAGATGCAATTGATTCCTGTCTGTAAATCTCTCCCTTGTCCTGAGGACATTGTGGGGCTTTAGTTTACAGGTGCAAAATACTCTCCAGTATCTCACTAAAAAGACTTTATTGACAAGTGTTCCTGGATCATAATGTTGACAGGCTGCTTAAAATAGTGGCTATCAAAGCAGAATCTGACCTTATGCTTATTCAACCATATATCCTACTAGTGGTCAGTGATGAGGAGTATAAACATAACTATAAATATAACTGGATACCCTGATCTATTAAATGAAGATGGATGTGTAGTTGAGCAATTGGACGAGGCAAAGCAAGCAGTGGAGTGTAGGCTGGCTAAAGCCAAGGTATCCTTTTGGAGTTCTGCCACACTTGCTGCATGGTACAGTTTTGCATTGCAATCGAAGCTTGACCTTTAATACAAATTAAAATTGTCAAGTTCTCCCAATGGTTGAATCCTTAGCCTGACGTGATATTTAGAACAAGCCCAAGTGCTGCTGTAACTCTGTCTGCCAATTAGACTGCTGTGGATCTCTGAGCTGAATACAAAGAAATCAGCTGGTTTCCAGAAATACCTTCTTTGTAACTTATCATATGTTTTACTGTTTCAAATAAAATTAACCCACAAAGTTAATCAATCCCTGACGTGTGTGTGTGTGCATGTGTGTGTGTGCGTGTGTGTGTGTGTGTGTGTGTGTGTGTACGTGCATGTTTGTGCGTGTGCATCGCCGTGAATGCATCTTCTAAGTGCAGCATGTGCTGCAGCTATCCTAAAGTTTGTAGGAAGAAAGGGTAAGTTAAATTCAGGAAGATATATTCAGAATTAAAACTGGATATGCTCTTAAAACTTAAGTTTTAGTTTTCTTCTGGAATTCTGTTGCTGGTATAAGTGTAGTAGCTTTAAGTAAACAAATTGTGTAATACAATCCCCAACACACCCCATCCTCTCCTTCTGAGTAAGTGAGAGGCAAAGTGTGTTTCAATTGGTTTGCTTCCAAAAGCAAAGCAAAAAACATTATTATAATGTAAACATGTAACTTCACCGGTAGTTCATTGACGGACAGGCAGGCTGTTAGCTGATATTGATCGCATTTACAGGATATAAACTAGTGCCTTCCAAAGGTCCATGTTAAGCCAACATCTTTGGTCGTATAAATGATTTTCACTTGTCCATGGGGGCACAATATCAGTTTTACAGAAAACACAAAAAGTAGAGTGTGAGATTAGATTAGATTCCCTTCAGTGTGGAAACAGACCCTTCGGCCCAGCCAGTCCACACCGACACTCCGAAGAGCTACCCACTCAGACCCATTCCCACAACTAATGCACTTAACTCTATGGGCAATTTAGCACAACCAATTCATCTAACCTGCACATCTTTGGACTGTGGGGGGGAATTGCGGCACCCGGAGGAAACCCATGCAGACACGGGGAGAACATGTAAACTCCACACAGACAGTCACCCAAATCAAACCTGGGGTCTCTGGCACTGTGAGGCAGCAGTGCTAACCACTGAGCCACCGTGCCACCCCTTTTTAGATTGCTTACAGTATGATTAATGTGAAGGAGACTGTACGCAAAAACAAGAGCATACAGATCATTTAGAAGACTTGACAGATGAAATTTAATGAGGAGAAATGCGAGCAGTTGGAGGAACAATATGGAGAAAACACACACTAAACAGTAAATATTCTAAAAGGACAACGGAGCAGAGACATTTCATGATTTAAGCACATAAGTCCTTAGATATCAGAGGACAAGTTGCTGAAACATCAAAGAGATAATACAATCCTTAATCTTAATTTAGGGTCACAGAGCACAGACAGTCAGAAACAATTCTGAATGTATACAAAGTTATTGTTAAGACTGTATTGAGAATATTATGCCCAGTTTTGGGCACTTTACTTTAGGAAGAATGTCAAGAACATGAAGAGGGTGATGAAAATATTAATTATAATGATATCAAAGGAAAGAGAATTTAGTTAAGAGGAGAACTTAGATAGATTGGACTTTTTCTCTCTTGGAGAATATGGTAAGTGAGAATGTAATAGGGATGTTCAAAGTAGAGTCATAGAGATGTACAGCACGGAAATAGATCCTTTGGTCCAACTCATCCATGCCAATCAGATATCCCAACCCAATCTTGTCCCACCTGCCAGCACCCAGCCCATATCCCTCCAAACTCTTCCTAATCATATACCCATCCAGATGCTCATTAGAGGACATACATTTAGATTAGATTCTCTACAGTGTGGAAACAGGCCCTTTGGCCCAACAAGTCCACACTGATCCTCTGAACAGTAACCCACCCAGACCCATTTCCCTCTGACTAATGCATCTAACACTATGGGCAATTTTCCATGGCCAATCCACCCTAACCTGCACATCACTGGACTGTGGGAGGAAACCAAAGCAGCCACAGGAAACCCACACAGACAGTCGCCCAAGGCTGGAATTGAACCTGGGTTCCTGGTGCTGTGAGGCAGCAGTGCTAACTGCTAAGCCAACGTGCCACCCCATTAAGGCCAAGTGAATAAAGGGTTAGGACTTTTTTTCTTTCTTTACATGCAGAATTATTAGAGTAACAGATGAAGAATGCATCATGTCTTTTAAAGGACAATGGAACAAATGGACTCTTTCTATGATATAAGATTCTATAATTCCTACTACTAATCACCATCCCATCGAGTATAACATCCAAACATAGAAAGAAATCTGACAAACATCGTATTGAAAATATTGGAAAGCAGTCCACACCCTTTGTAGCACAGGCATGTGTGAGGAATTTAGGTGAAGGCAGGATTCAGCTTGGGTGTGGCCACCTTCCTGATACTGTGCCCAGCTTTACACATGAACGATGGAATAGCTACCCCAGAGAAGGGGCAGGAGTAATCAACAGCTATTTCCCTGTGGACTACAGTGGTGTGAGCTAGTGTCCCTGCAACTGGACCAGAAGGTCTGGTTTCAAGTCTCTCTTCACAATATGACAGCCACGGGGCTCTGTCATAACACATCTAGACGGGCTGATTTAAAAAAAACTCTTGCCAGGTGTGTCAGCCCAATTTGGTTAACATCACAGACATTAACTCATTGATGCACCAGAGTATTTGTTTCCACTTCCTGCATACAGACACCACCACAAATTGCATCCGAGGACCACACATGAATTTTCAGCCACAACATACAGTGTTGCTCATAAGGTGAATATTATCTCTTCAACATTAAAACAAACATTCAATTGAGTTGAAGAACAAAAAAATGTCTTTTGAGGTGAGTTTGCTAAATTATCATCTGTCCGATAAGATTGCATTCTCCTCCTCTCTAGCTCTAACTGAAAGAGCTCCTGTCTTCACAAACAAAAAAAAATGGTCTGGGAAAATGTTACTGAATGCTCGGGCATAGGAAAAGACAGAAAATATACATATTATTTTTGTAATAATGGGGTCATATTACAAATTATGCTGTAATGATTTTCTTATCTATATTAATTACCTTTAGACACATTTTACTCCAAGTTAATTTTATCTGTGAGAGCTCCTGTAGCTGTTAAGTGTGCAAGATCAAGTTATGAATGAACTTTCTCAACTCGATACTGGAAAAGCTAACGTTTTGGACCCATCATTAAGACTGCTCTCTTAAAATCAGAGAATCTTACAGCACAGAAAGTGGCCATACCCTAATTCAGGTTATTTATACACCATACAACAAAAAACAGGGACCCCATTCATCACTGTTCTCTACCACCCCTTCCAATCAATTCTGTACCCAAGTCATTAACATCTCTTTAATCTCAAGTGTTTCAATTTTCTGAAATAATACATTACAACATAGTTTATCAAGTGCATTTTGAAAGTCCATTGTACATGTATTACAATGCCTTTACCAATCCACTCTGCTAAAGAAGTCAATCAGATTAGTCTAACACATGTTGCGTTCAATAAATCCATGCTGGGAATGCCTTATTAACCCATTATCCTTCAAACACTGTTCAGTCTCCTTTCCAACCACTTACTCGGACTGCGACATACTGTTTGAATCTTTGCCATTGTATTTGATATTGACCTGACTTTTAAGCTCCACAGGTGAAATCTTTCCAACCCTGAATCACTTGGGCCTGCTGAGAAGATTCGGGAAATAGGGTGAGGTCATCAGTTATGACATTCTCAACATCAAGAACGAAAAGTCTGACAAGCAAAGGCTTCCATTTGCCTGGACTAGTACATCATTATTGCCTAACCTTGCTTCATTGACATGCAGTTTTCCATTCTCTCACCAGTCAGATAGAAACTAAATAGTGACAATTGCCAACATGACAGCCAGAGCAGTAAACTGGCCACTCCAGTTCATTGCTTGCTCACACTGGTCTCCATCTTGGATAGCAGCCACTGATATGATTAGAATCCCTACAGTATAGAAACAGGCCCTTTGGCCCAACAAGTCCACATCAATCCTCCGAAGAATAACATCCCCCCAAGACCCATTTCCCAACCCTATATTTACCCCTTACTAATGTATGCAACACCATGGGTAATTTAGCATGGCCAATTCACCTGACCTTCACATCTTTGGATTGTGGGAAGAAACTGGAGCATCTGGAAGAAACCTACGCAGACACAGGGAGAATGTGCAAACTCCACACAGACAGTCACCCGAGGTGGGAATCGAACCCAGGTTGCTGGTGCTGTGAGGCAGCAGTACTAATGACTGAGCCATCATGCCACCCAATATCTCGGGGCACTCTCCCTAGGCATCCACAGACATTGGCATCAGAGAGGTACCAGCCTCTTCGCACCCCTGTGGGACATCTCCAATGCAGTTCCAATGCGGTTTTATATTTCAATATTGTATTTCGAAGTGCACCCAATCATTGCAACATGCAGCCAGGACACATTGTGTGCTAGGACAAGCACCAACACATCGATTGGATCACAGTGTACCTCAGGGCTCCTCACTTTGTGCCTACTTTGATGCTCACAACATCTTGGAAAAGCACAGTCGGTCAGGCAGCATCCGAGGAGCAGGAGAGTCGATGTTTCAACCATAAGCTCTTCATCATCCCTGAAACGTCAACTCTCCTGCTCCTCGGATGCTGCCTGACCGGCTGTGCTTTTCCAGCACCACACTTTTCGACTCTGACCTCCAGTATCTTCAGTCCTCACTTGCTCACAACATCTTGCCAGGCCTGGCTGTGCCTTGTCTGGCAGTGCCGTGCCTTTTTGTGCTTTGCCACTCAGCCAGAGTTTAAAGGTTCCCAGTACCTTGATCGTGTCTTGGATTTTAGCACAGACATGAAGCCAGGCACCTTGCTATGGATCGTCAGCAGTGATCACCAGGGTGGATATGTAGTTGTATGGCACATCAGTATCACACATCAAATGGCCATGTCTCAAAGTCAAAAGGGAGTAATCCTTGGTGAGACAGGCCGCTTACTTGCGGAACGCTTCAGAGAACACCTCTGGGCCGCCCGAACCAACCAACCCAATCACCCCGTGGCTCAACACTTTAACTCCCCCTCCCACTCCACCGAGGACATGCAGGTCCTTGGACTCCTCCACCGGCAGAACACAACTACACGACGGCTGGAGGAGGAGCGCCTCATCTTCCGCCTGGGAACCCTCCAACCACAAGGTATGAATTCAGATTTCTCCAGCTTCCTCATTTCCCCTCCCCCCACCTTGTCTCAGTCGGTTCCCTCAACTCAGCACCGCCCTCCTAACCTGCAATCCTCTTCCTGACCTCTCCGCCCCCACCCCACTCCGGCCTATCACCCTCACCTTGACCTCCTTCCACCTATCCCACCTCCATCGCCCCTCCCCCTAGTCCCTCCTCCCTACCTTTTATCTCAGCCGGCTTGGCTCTCTCTCTCTTATTCCTGATGAAGGGCTTATGCTCGAAACGTCGAATTCTCTATTCCTGAGATGCTGCCTAACCTGCTGTGCTTTGACCAGCAACACATTTGCAGCTGTGATCTCCAGCATCTGCAGACCTCATTTTTTACTCAAAAGAGACTGCCTTCAGCAGACCCAGCTCAGCTAATCAAACACAGCCCCGAATATCAGACGAGGGACCCCAATGCAGTAAAAAGTGAGGTCTGCAGATGCTGGAGATCAGATACCTATCACATCTCCATCGCCCCTCCCCCAAGTCCCTCCTCCCTACCTTTTATCTTAGCCTGCCTGGCACCCTCTCCTCATTCCTGATGAAGGGCTCTGGCCCAAAACGTCGAATTTCCTGTTCCTTGGATGCTGCCTAACCTGCTGTGCTTTAACCAGCAACACATTTTCACCTCAATGCAGTAGGTTGTCCACTTGAGGCAGTCCAGCACTCTGCAGCCAGGGGGAGTGGGCACTATCAGCCCCCTGCAGCCAGGCAGAGTGGGCACGGTCAGTCCCTTGCAGCCAGGGGGAGTGGGCACCATAAGCCACCTGCAGCCAGGGGGAATGGGCACCATAAGCCGCCTGCAGCTGGGGGAAGAGGGCACTATCAACCCCCTGCTGCTGAGGGGAATGGGCACTGTCAGCCCCCTGCAGCTGGGGGGAATGGGCACTGTCAATCCCCTGCAGCCGGGGGGAGTGGGCACTATCAGCCCCCTGCAGACAGGGGAGTGGGCACTGTCAGTCCCCTGCAGCTGGGAGGAGTGGGCACTGTCAGCCCCCTGCAGCTGGGAGGAGTGGGCACTGTCAGCCCCCTGCAGCCAGGGGGAGTGGGCACTGTCAGAGCCTGCAGCTGGGAGGAGTGGGTACTGTCAGCCCCCTGCAGCTGGGAGGAGTGGGTACTGTCAGCCCCCTGCAGCTGGGGGGAGTGAGCAATGTCACCCCCTGCAGCTGGGAGGAGTGGGCAGCCAGCCCTATGGCTCCAACACAACCAGTCCAGGAATGAGTCAGAAGCCATACAGAGAGAGATTAGTTCAGGGTTTGGTCAGTCTTCAGTCAATGCTGTCCATCCAAGTCAGTGGGAGAGACCACAATCTGCGATCTGTCCACTAAAATCAGAGTTGCGGCTGGGTATGTGTGGGGTGGGAGAGAGTGGAATGGGGGTTATCTGAGGCCACTATTGTAGGAGAGAAGTTGTGAGGATTGGAGGCAGTATGCTGGGATGCAGATACAGAGAGGTGAACATTGAGGGGGAGGTGGCGTCATTGACAATCAGCACTCCCCTGATCTGACTGGGGAAGTTGGGTAAAGGTCAGTGCACATGGTGATGCGAATATGCCCCAGCACCAGGACATAAAGTGGGGATATGAGCAATCAAATAAAAGGGTTGGGGAGGAACATGGATAAGATCAAAGGCATTGGGAATGACAGGGAAGGCAACCAGGAAGGGAATATAAAGATTTAGCAGTCACTTAAACTGCAAGGCTGTATCTGTGACTTACCCATGCAGTATGATCACTGTTTCTTTCAATTCCCATCCAAATTGTTCCATGAGACCATAAGACCGTAAGATCTAAGAGCAGATTTAGGCCATTTGGACCATCAACTCTGTTCTGTCATTTAATCATAGCTGATATCTTTCTTAAACTCATTCTCCCCCTAAACCCTTGATCCTCTTACCAATCAACAATCTATCTCTGTCTTAAATACATTCAATGACTTGGCTTCCACACCTCTCTGCCACAATGGGTTTCACAGATTCATCACCTTCTAGTTGAAGAAATTTCTCCTTATCTCAGTTCTAAAGGGTTGTTCCTTTATTCTGAGGCTGTGCCTTGGGCCATAGTCTCTCCTGCTAGTGGAAACATCTTTCCCATGTCCACTCTACCCAGGCTTGTCAGTGTTCTGTAGGTTTCAATCAGATCCCCCCCTCATTCTTCTAGACACTATCGAGTACAGACCCAAAAGTCCTCAACTGGTCCGTATATGACAAGCCTCTCAGTCCTTAAGTTATTTCTATTTTACCCCCTCTGCACCCCAACCTTCCTTGGATTTGGGGACCAAAGCTGTTCACAATATTTCAAATTCAGTCTGACCAGAGCCGTATACAGTGTCAGCAGTATATCTCTGATCTTGTATTCTAGCCCGCTTGAAATGAATGCTAACATTGTATTTGCTTTCCTAACTGCCAACTGAACCTGCACATTAATCTTAACGTGGACTCCCAAGGCAGAAGACAGGAAGCTATAGGCTAGTTAGCCTGACCTTGGTCATTGGTAAAGTTTTAAGAGTCCATTATTAAGAATGAGATTGTGGAGTATTAGAAGTGCATGGTAAAATTGGACTGCATCAAAGAATGTGTTGCTGGAAAAGTGCAGCGGGTCAGGCAGCATCCAAAGAGCAGGAGAATTGATGTTTCGGGCATGAGCCCTTCTTTAGGAATGAGCGATTCTCCTGCTCCTTGGATGCTGCCTGACCCGCTGCACTTTTCCAGCAACACATTTTCTGCTCTGATCTCCAGCATCTGCAGTCCTCACTTTCTCCTCGAAGATTTTAACCTACTGCGAATCCTCTTGCAAGGATGCCTTCCTTGAAGAAGCTCTCTTCCTCCCTCTACAAGGATTTCAGTGAGTCCCTCTCTCACTGCATACCCCAGGTCATCTCCTCTGCACAGAAGCTTTTCAGCCACATTCTCAAACAGACTCGCTACCCTCATTCCTGAAGAAGGGCTCTTTGGATGCTGCCTGACCCGCTGCGCTTTTCCAGCAACACATTTTCAGCTCTGATCTCCAGCATCTGCAGTCCTCACTTTCTCCTGCATCAAAGAATGCCTGACAAATCTGTTAGATTTGTGGAGGTAAGAGCAGGACAGACAGTAACCTAGTGGTATTGTAAGATAATAATGCAGACACCCAGGGAATGTTCTGGGGAGCGTCATTCAAATCCCACATGGCATGAGGGCTGTCCATGATTCCTCCCCCAGCTGGGTACCTATTGGTACCGCCCTGTCTCATCACAGAGTGAGGTCAGGGTCCCTCAACCCTGATACTGAGCTCTATTAGCACCAGCCAAGGACTGCAGATCTGTGCCTACACTGTGCTGGACTTGGCTGACAATGGCAGTACGGAGTGAACAACAACGATGGAGTCCTCCAAACTTTGTCACAGTTTACCCAGTACCTCGGATAATCCCAGCTGCTGCTTGTGCACTTCCAGGTAGTTCTGAATTGTGACATAATGGGGTTCTCTCCTGCATGGTGCCTAGTTTTCAGCAGAAGTGCCAGTGACCTAGAAAGTTTCTTCCTCAGAGGGACGTGGCAGTGGTGCGTTCCTGACTCTAATGCAGCGAGCACTAATAGGAGAGCAGTACATCAGTAGGCAATGAATTGTACTTCATGGCATCATCACAGGAACTTGCACAGTCTTTATCAGCCAGGATATAAATCCTTTCCTCAAATGTGGTGAGATGATGAATGTCATCCACACCCACCGCTTCCCCCCACGCCCCCACCCCCCTCACACACACACACACACCCTGATTGTTTCATTCTGGGATGCTACAAATGGAGGGATTGGGTGAGATGAAAGTGGGTGTTAGTGCTGGTATAGTTGGGGGAAAAGGTGGTGAGGGTGTCCTGAGTGAGTAAGAAAGTAGCACAGAGGGCATGCAGAGTTACTAATGAGGGACAAAATGGTGCATGCTAATGTGAGAGCATTGCCCATGACCTTGTTGCGAGATGAGTGCAGTTACAGGGTTACAGAGGCAGCAGGGAGAAGATGGTGACACAGAGCAGTGACAATCACTGACCTTCTCACACTGCTGCTGGCTATTCCTCTGGATGGCCACATCTATGCTGACCCAGATTGCAACCTCAGACCAGGCTGGCAGGTTTAGTGCTGCAATATCCTCTACCAGTCCCATCCTCTGCACAACCCTATCCACATGGACAGCCAGGCCCCTCTTGTGGTGATAGGATTCTCCTGTCTCTACCTCTGGGGCAATTCTTCACCATGTTGAGTAGCAGCAGACTAACAGCACCTGACCTGGAATACAACTGTGTGTTAAAAATGGTGCTGGTACCAGCAATCCCAGGGATCCTGGCACAAACAATCCCAGTAATCCAGGTACCAGCAATCCCAGGGATCCTGGCACCAGCAATCCCAGTAATCCAGGTACCAGCAATCCCAGTGATCCTAGCACAAACAATCCCAGTAATCCTGGCACTAGCAATCCTAGTGATCCTGGCACGAGCAATCCCAGTAATCCAGGTACCAGCAATCCCAGGGATCCTGGCACAAACAATCCCAGTAATCCAGGTACCAGCAATCCCAGGGATCCTGGCACCAGCAATCCCAGTAATCCAGGTACCAGCAATCCCAGTGATCCTAGCACAAACAATCCCAGTAATCCTGGCACTAGCAATCCTAGTGATCCTGGCACGAGCAATCCCAGTAATCCAGGTACCAGCAATCCCAGTGATCCTAGCACAAACAATCCCAGTAATTCTGGCACTAGCAATCCCAGTGATCCTGGCACGAGCAATCCCAGTAATCCAGGTACCAGCAATCCCAGTGATCCTAGCACAAACAATCCTAGTGATCCTGGCACGAGCAATCCCAGTAATCCAGGTAGCAGCAATCCCAGTGATCCTAGCACAAACAATCCCAGTGATCCTGGCACCAGCAATCCCAGTGATCCTGGCACTAGCAATCCTAGTGATCCTGGCACGAGCAATCCCAGTAATCCAGGTACCAGCAATCCCAGTGATCCTAGCACAAACAATCCCAGTAATCCTGGCACCAGCAATCCCAGTGATCCTGGCACCAGCAATCCCAGTAATCCAGGTACCAGCAATTCCAGTGATCCTGGCATAAACAATCCCAGTAATCCAGGTACCAGCAATCCCAGTGATCCTGGCACCAGCATTCCTAGTGATATTGGCCGTGGTGGGCATTTTGCCCTGTGGCGAGAGGAACGCCTGATCATCAGGGGGTGGGATTGTATGGGGACGTGGTGTGCATAGCTAATGAGGTAGGGTTTGGAGAATAGTGTGAGAAACATTTCTCGGGCTCACAGAGAGAAATTCTCCGCAAAATGTGACGTGACGGACACTTAGCTGGTTCCTGGTAAAATCCAGCCCCATATCTTTATCAGCAAGGCCATCTATTTCCAACAAAAACTGAAAGCACTGGAGAACCTGAGCAGCTCTGGGAGCATCTGTTGAGAAAGAAACAGAGTTAAGGTTTCAAGTCCAGTGACCCCCCCCCTCCCCCACCCATTTCTCTTTCCAGCTGCGCACACTGTCCCTGAAACTGTTACCTGTTCTCTTCTCCCACCTCTAGATTGGAGAGGCATCTGTGCTCCATTAATAGCCCACCGCCAAATCAGACCAAACCTTAGTCCCTTCTGGACTGGATTCTAATTCACCCAGGACACTAGGCACTGTCCGGCAACATGACAAATATTGAAACAACCCAATCCTATCAAATTCCTTCAGAGTCATGCCACATTCTAACCCTGCAAGTCCTACAAATCAAATATTATCTTCTAAGGCCCCCACCATTTCTCAGTTGAAGACTGGGCAGCATCCGAGGAGCGGGAGGATCGACGTATCGGGCATAAGAGGGGCTTAGAACCGAAGCATCGACTCTCCTGCTCCTCGGACGCTTTGCTTTTCCAGCAGCACACTCCCGACTCCGCAGTCCTCACTTCCTCCTCAGTTCCAGATTGCTTTAATACAACTCCCTCCCTTTACCAGCTTTGGTGGTCTTGTTGGCAATGGGTCTATTTCTTCCCTCCCCGTCCTCTGCCTGTTCACCAGTCACTGCCTTTTGAAGAACCTTCTCTAACCCAGTTAGAGATCAAACACCACCAGGTTATAGGCCAACAGGTTTATTAGGAAGCACTAGCTTTCCGGGTGTTGCTCCTTCCTCAGGAGGTGGCAGCACTCCGAAAGCTAGTGTTTCCAAATAAACCTGCTGGACTATAACCTGGTGTTGTGTGATTTTAACATCCCAGTCCAACACCGGCATCTCCAAATCACGACTTCAATAGGTTCCCTTGGTTTTGGTCATTCGCCAATCCATCCTATCTACAATTAACAGACGTCTCCTGAGTCTAGGGATGTTTCCTTTTATAATTACACAAAACTCAACTGAACATTTTTCATACAGCTAGTGCCCCTTTAAGTGTTGCAACCATCATATTCATAGATCTTTCCATGAAAAAAGTGTAAAATGATTTTTTTAAAAATATGTAGTATGAAAGTGCTGGGTTTCTTACCCAAGTCAGTGAAGTTTTCAGCAGAGTTTCCAGGCCCACACCAAACGGTCCCGGGAAATGTCAGAGTCCGGCGGCCCCGCCTAGCCCCTGGCCGGTGGTTCTGGAGGAATGAGGCTGACCCCGGGCTATCCGGCTTCCCCAGAGGGGCAAGGGCAGCGCTCCTCCTTCCCCGGAGAGACTCCGGGCCCGCGGCACTCAGCAGCGGGCTGGAACAGTTCCGAGCCCACTGCTCCAGGTCCCTCAGGGCCGTGTCCAGGCGGGAGTCCCACTCTGTCAGGAAAGTCCCGGTGCTCAGTGGCTTGCCCCGCTTCTCACGGCAAAACGCCAGGTAAGCGCTGGTGATAGTCGCCTCCTGCCAGAAGATGCATTGCTCTAGCTGACCCTGCCGGCTCCAGCTGCTTTGGAAGAGGACTGGTCTATCATTGAAACCTCGGAGCCGGGCTAGGAAACTTAAAGAATGGGCTGAATGGTCACCGGCGACCAAATGGCACAGAGACCGGTCTCTCTGGGATAAACCCACCAGCCGGTCCCCGGACAATGTCTCATGCCTCCCTTGGATCAAGGGGAAGAATAACAGACAGTACAGCCCTCCACTGAGAAACATACTAAAGGTTTGCCTGCTAAATACACGCGGGCACACACTGAGATGTGCATGAATATAAAGCATCGGGACAAACGGTTAAATGCTTCCATCGGCTCCTGCCGGGTCTTGTTTTATTGTACGGTAACTGAGAGGGTGTGCCAAGTTTAGTTTCTGGGCAGGGAGGGCGTGCCTCTAACTTTACTCCTGCCCCTCGCTCGGATTTGGTCTCTCCCTTTCTCGGCCACCTGTCCCTCTCCCGCCCTGAAAAGTCTGGAACTGTCCTCGGTTCATGTCCCCGGAGCTAACAGAGTCAGGGTGAGTGTCCCCAAGCCGCCTGCAGGCGGAGAGAAAGTGCTTCCCACATTGAGATGACATCTCAAAGCGAACATAATTGTAGTGAATTTTAATTCCGTATTTTAAAAAGTTTGAACCAGGTATCGGATTGATCTTTAAAACAAAAACCCCTGATCATTTGCATTGAATCAGAATTGAACTTCATATGCAGAATAGATTACGCCTTTCCCCAATATTCCGCTCCGACGATCTGTAATATATCATCTCCCCCATTGAAATCAATGCTCTACGCACTGGTGTCTCTGGCTCCCACGTATTGAAGTGAGATTGGCACTGGATAGAGGTTGTGTGGCTGTCACACTTGATTAGCGATTAACAAATTGAGCTGCAGATCAGAGAATAAAACTTAACCAGAGAAAAGTCTGGAGACGTCAAACTTGTTTAAAAAGTCAGTGACCCCAAGGATCCACTACTCTCCATAGTGGCTTAACTTTTCTATTTCTAGCAATGGATATGAACAGTAATGAGTGGAGAAGGAGCTTGAGGCAAATAGAGATGCATGTGAGGAGAAGATGGATTAGTAACAGCAAGAATGGGTTTTGTAGCTAACATGAGATGAAGGTGATAGAGTCAGAAGTGGTTCTTGTGGAGCAGAAGACCTGTGGGTTGGACAGTCCAATTTCTGTGCAGTCATTCTATGAGGAGTTAAATCTCTGATCATAGCTGTGATGGTGGACATAATGTCGACTGGCAATATGGAGGGAGGAGGCAAAAGTGAGGACTGCAGATGCTGGAGATCAGAGTCTAGATTAGCGTGGTGCTGGGAAAGCATAGCAGGTCAGGCAGCATCCGAGGAGCAGGAAAATCGACATTTCGGGCAAAAGCCCTTCATCAGGAATGAATATGGAGGGAGTGTTACATTATCAGAGATCTAACATTCCTGATGAAGGTCTTATGCCCGAAACATCGACTCTCCTGTTCCTTGGAAGCTGCCTGACCTGCTCTGCTTTTCCAGTGCCATGGGTGTGCGACATGTAATGGCAAGAGCGAAAGAAAACCAGTCACGTTCTCCTTGTCAAGGTTAACCACTCAAGAGATATTATATTTAAAAAACAGATTCTTTGATTCTGGTCTCATGTTCATTTGTGGCACCGAGATTGGGTTAAAGACAAAAAAAACTGCTGGGATCCAAGGTACGTAGGCAGGAGGCTGGAAGAACACAGCAAGCCAGGCAGCATCAGGAGGTGGAGAAGTCAGCATTTCGGGTATAACTCTTCTTCAGCAGCGGAGGTGGGTGCAAGGGGAGCTGCAGGTAAAGGGGGGAGGGTCTGAGGAGGGTTTTGGGTGGGGAGAGGGTTGGAGTGGTGAGGTAGGGATAGGTGAACACAGGTATCCACCTGGTTGGTTGATGAGAGGACTAAATCCAGTGGGTAGCTGAAAGGAAGGGTCGGTCAGAAAGGAAGGGGGAGGGGCTGGATAGGGAATTGGGGGTGGGAAAGGAGGCTATTTGAAATTGGAGAACTCAGTTGGAGTCCTCTGGGCTGTAGGCTGCCCAGGTGAAAAAGGAGGTGTCGTTTCTCCAATTTGTGGTCTGATTTGCTCTAGCATTGGAGAAGGCTGAGGATAGTCATGGCAGAAAGGGAATGGGAGTGGGAATTAAAGTGGGCGGTGACTGAGATGCTGAGCGAAATGTTTGGTCTCGCTGATGTAGAAAAGACCACATCGGGAGCACTGGCTACAGTAAACTAGGTTGGAGGAGAGGCAGGTAAACCTCTGTCTCACCTGGAAGGTTTGTTTGTGGCCCTGGATGGAGGGAATGGGGTGGTATGCCGGCAGGTTTTGCATCTTGTCCGTTTGCAGGGGGAGGTACCTGGGGTTCATGGGGATGAGGGGAGGGTGGCACGAAGGATTGGTCAAGGGAACAGTCCTTGCAGAAGGCAGAGAGGGATGGGGGAGGGGAAGATGTTTGGCAGTGAGAAGGGACTCACTGAGTGTATGTCTGAGGGAGGTCGAGAAATTTCTGGGATCTGGCTCAGCGTGAATAGACAGCTGCGCTCTCTACATTTCAACAGTCACCACAAAAAAAAGTTAGAAAGTGTATTAGAATGCCTTGAAGTCACAAAAAGCTCTATAGAAATGCAGGTCTTTTCGACAAATGAACTTTACAGATTTAACGCCCCAGAAGTTCTGGAGGGGAATAGGAGCCTGAGACTTAGGAAATGCTAAATAGCCGAATGAGAAATATATGCTTCCAGCTTGCTGTATTTTAGATGAGCTGATGAGTTTTGGTGAAAATTTAGAATAATAGATATGCGCTTTGAAATTCTTTCACTTCATAAGTAGTAATTTTTAAAAATTTTATACGTTTCAATATGGGGCAAAATTCAGTGGGTGCTCACACAGCAATGATAGCAAAAGCCTGGTCAAAATGCAAACAATTCTTTCTTAGAGTTTCCAACTTGCTCCTGGAGCAATAGGAGTTGTGTCTGCCTCTTCCAAGATAAATGTTCTTGGGGAGTAGATTCAAGGGGGCACATCCTACATGCTGACCAGATTACTTTTGCAGATCATAGGCTGAGTTAGTTTAGGTGTTCTGATCTCCAAGTGAATGAAGATTCACTTCATTCCAAGATCTTCACTCCAAGATCACCAGCTGTGATCTCCCAGGAAGGGAAGAAGCCAGTAACTGAGGGCATAATGGTCCCAGTTTGACCAAGGTGGTTTGGAGACAGGACCACAAGCAAATCTGAAATTTGAGGGCATCAGGTTGATGGACTGATGCATTCTGGGATACCAAAATAACATCTTTAGTATTTCATGGCAATTTTATAAAAATGCTTTAACTTATTGGTGTCTTTAAGTGAAGCCTAAAGGACATTCTTGGTGCCATGGAGACTCTAGGCAATACCCTAAATAGACCATTTGCAGAATAGAACAGTTTTCTTGCCAATTATCTATCTGTACTGGACATATTCTCCCACTGACACTGCAACCTCTAGGAGAGTCAGATCTAGAGTGTAGCAGTAGACATTAATCTATAACAGTCATCAGGATCTCATCTTGAGGAATTTCCCTTAGATGGAGTCATACAGCATGGAAACAGACCCTTTGGTCCAACCAGTCCAGACTGAACACTATCCCAAACTAAGCTAGACCTACCTGCCTGCTCGTGGCCCACATCCCTCCCAACCTTTCCTATTCATGTATTTATCCAAATATCTTTGAAACATTGTAATTTTACCTGTGTCCACTACTTCCTCAGGACGTTCATTGCACACACAAACTATCCGATGTATAATTGAGTTCATATTAAAAATAGATCATTTGGAAATAATTTCAGTTTCACTTCATCACTTAACTAAATTAAGCTTAAGAGTAAAAATGGCAGGAGATACCAAACTCACAATAGCTCCTCTTGCTCAATGTGGGAGCTCAAGGACACAGCTGATGTCCCTGACTCCTTCACGTGCAGGAAACATGTCCAATTGCAGCTGTTGTTAGACCGCATGACAGCTCTGGAGCTGCAGATGGACTCACTTTGGGGCATCTGTGATGTTGTGGAGGCCGTGGAAAGCACATTTAGTGAATTGGTCACACCGCAGATTAGGATTGCTGAGGGAGAAAGGGAATGGGTGATCAAAAGGCAGAGAAAGAGCAGGAAGGCTGTGCAGGTGTCCTATGTGGTCATCTCCCCCAAAACAGGTAGACCATTTTGAATACTTATTGGGGAGATGGCAGTAGCCAGGTTCATGGCACTGAGGTTGGCTCTGCCATACAGAAGGGCAGGAAAAAGAGTGGAAGTGCTATAGTCATAGAGGATTTGATTGTAAGGGATGTAGATAGGCAGTTCTATCATCAAAAACAAGACTCCCAAATGGTATGTTGCCTCCCAGGTGCACGGAGGAGAAAGTGAGGACTGCAGATGCTGGAGACCAGAGTTGAAAAGTGTGGTGCTGGAAAAATACAGCAGGCCAGGCAGCATCCAGGGAGCAGGAGAATCGACGTTTCAGGCATAAGCCCTTCTTCAGGAATGAGGCTGGTGTGCCAAGCGGGCTGAGATAAAAGGTAGGGGGGAGGGAATTTGGGGGAGGGATGCTGGGAATACGATAGGTGGAAGGGGGTGAGGGTGCACGGATCAGACATGTCTCAGATTGGCTGCAGGACATTCTGAAGGGGGAAGGTGAAAAGTCAATTGTCATGGTGCATATAGGCACCAATGATATGGGTAATAAATATGATGAGGTCCTACAAGCATATTTTAGGGAGTTAGGAGCCAAGTTAAAAAGTAACACCTGAGAGGTAGTAATCACAAGATTGCTACCAGAGTCGTGTGCTAGTCAGAGTAGAAATGACAGAACAGGCAGGATAAATGCGTATCTTGAGAGATGGTGCAGGAGGGAGGGATTCAGAGTTTTGGGACATTGGGACCACTTCTGCGGGAGGTGGGACTATTACACATGGGGAGGTCTATACCTGGGCAGGACTGGAACCAATGTCCTTGGGTGCTTTTGCTAATGCTGTTGGGGAGGATTTAAACTAATATGGCAAAGGGATGGGAGCCAAGTGAGGAGGTCAGTGGACAATAAAGAGGTAGTAACTAAAGCCTGCAAGGAACTGGATAATGAAGTCAGCGTGACTAAGGGGAAGAGTAGGCAGGGAGCAGATGATGAACACAAAGGGACAAGTGGTTTGAGGTGCATTTGTTTGAATGCAAGAAGCGTAGTAGGTAAGGTAGATGAACTTAGGGCATGGATTAGTACCTGGGAATATGATGTTATTGCTATTACTGAGACTTAGTTGAGGGAAGGGCATGATTGGTAACTAAATATCCCAGGATATCGATGCTTCAGGCAGGATAGAGAGGAAGGTAAATGAGGCAGAGGATTTACATTACTGGTCAGAGAGGATATCACGGCTGTGCTGAAGAAGAGCACAATAGAGGACTCGAACAGTGAGGCAATATGGGCAGAGCTCAGAAATAGGAAGGGTGCAGTAACAATATTGGGGCTGTACTACAGCCTCCCAACAGAAAGTGTGAGATAGAGGTACAAATATGTAAACAAATTATGGAAAGATGTAGGAGCAACAGGGTGGTGGTGATAGGAGATTTTAATTTTCCCAACATTGACTGGGATTCACTTAATGTAAGAGGTTTAGATGGAGCAGAATTTGTAAGAAGCATCCAGGAGGGTTTTGTACAGCAGTATGTATGTAAATGGTCCAACTCTGGAAAGGGCCATACTGGACCTGGTGCTGGGGAATGAGCCCGGCCAGGTGGCTGAAGTTTTAGTAGGGGTTTTCTTTGGGAATAGTGATTCTGTAAGTTTTAGAATACTCATGGACAAAAATGAGAATGGTCCTAAAGGAAGGGTGCTTAATTGGGGGAAGGCCACTATACCAAAATTCAGCAAGAGCTGGGGAATGTGGATTGTCATCAGCTGTTTGAGGGTAAATCCACATTTGATATGTGGGAGGCTTTTAAAGCATGATTGATTAGAGTACCGGACGGACATGTCCCTGTGAAAATGAGGGATAGAAATGGCAAGATTAGGGAACCATGGATGACAGGTGAAATTGTGCGACTAGCTAAGAGGAAAAAAGAAGCATACATAAGGTCTAGGTGACTGAGAACAGATAAAGCTTTTGAAGAATATCAGGAAAGTAGGACCAATCTGGAACGAGGAATTAAGAGGGCTGAAAGGGGTCATGAAATATTATTAAGAAACAGGGTGAAGGAAAATCCCAACACCTTTTATTTGTATATAAGGAGCAAGAGGGTAACAAGAGAAAGAGTTGGCCCACTCAAGGACAAAAGTGGAAAGTGGGAGAAAATGGGTGAGATTCTTCTTGTGTACTGTGAGTCGGTATTCATCAAGGAGAGGGACATGATGGATGTTGAGGTTAGGGATAGACGTTTGATTACTCTAGGTCAAGTCGGCATAAGGAGGGAGGAATTGTTGGGTATTCCAAAAGGCATTAAGGTGTATAAGTCCCCAGACCCAGATGGGATCTATCCTACGTTACTGTGGAAAGTGAGAAAGGAAATAACTGGGGCCTTAACAGATATCTTTGCAGCATCCTTGAACTCGGGGGAAGTCCCAGAGAATTGCTAATGTTGTCCCCTTGTTTAAGAAAGGTAGCAAGGATAATCCAGGTAATTATAGATGGTGAGCCTGACATCAGTGATAGGGAAGCTGCTAGAGAAGATACTGAGAGATAGGATCTATTCCCATTTGGAAGAAAATGGGCTTATCAGTGATAGGCAACATGGTTTTGTGCAGGAAAGGTCATATCTAACCAACTTAATAGAATTCTTTGAGGAAGTGACAAAGTTGATTGATGAGGGAAGGGCTGTAGATGTCATATACATGGACTTCTGTAAGGTGTTTGATAAGGTTATCCATGGTAGGCTGATAGAGAAATTGGCTGGGCAACAGAACACCGAGAGTATTAGTGGAAAAGGAGTTTCTCAAAATGGAGACCTGTGACCAGTGGTGTTCCACAGGGATCTGTGCTGGGACCACTGTTGTTTATGATATGCATAAAGGACCTGGAGAAGGTATAGGTGGTCTGATTAGCAAGTTTGCAGGTGACACTGAGATTGGTGGAGCAGCAGATAGTGAAGGGGACTGTTAGAGAATGCGGCAGAATATAGATGGATTGGAGAGTTGGGCGGAGAAATGGCAGACAGAGTTCAATCCAGGCAAATGCGAGGTGATGCATTTTGGAAGATCCAATTTTAGAGCGAACTGTATGGTAAATGGAAATGCCTAGGGGAAAATTTGATGTACAGAGAAATCTGAATGTTCAGGTCCATTGTACCCTGAAGGTGGCAACGCAGGTTGATAGAATGGTCAAGAAGGCATACGGCATGTTTTCCTTCATTGGACAGGGTACTGAGTACAAGGGTCATGTTACAGTTGTATAGGACTTTGGTTCGGCCACATTTGGAATACTGCATAAAGTTCTGGTCTCCACATTACCAGAAGGATGTGGATGCTTTGGAGCGGGTGCAGAGGAGGTTGCTTGGTATAGAGGCCACTAGTTATGAAGAGAGGTTGAGTAGATTAGAATTATTTTCATTAGAAAGACAGAGGTTGAAGGGAGACCTGATTGAGGTCTACAAAATCATGAGATGTATAAACAGCGTGGATAGCAAGAAGCTTGTTCCCAGAGTTAGGGACTCAATTACTAGGGCTCGTAAGTTCAAGGTGAGAGGGGAAAGGTTTAAGGGAAATATGCATGGAAAGTTTTTTACACAGAGGGTGGTGGGTGCCTGGAACACATTGCCAGCAGGGATGGTAGAGGTGGGCACAATTGCGTCATTTAAGATGTATCTAGACAGATACATAAATGGGCAGGGAGCAGGGGGATACAGATCCTTAGAAAATAGGCGACAGGTTTAGATCGAGGATCTGGATTGACGCAGGCTTGGAGGGCCAAAGGGCCTGTTCCTGTGCAGTCATTTTCCCTGTTCTTTATTCTTTGTTCTTTGTTCTCCAAAGTTCTTGTTTTATTGACACATGAGAGAAATGTTGTAGCCTTACCTTGTCAGGCATTTTTGTATCAGTCAATGTCTTCCAGACTTTGTTCTATGTGTTCATAAAAGTGAACTAAGTTCACCCGTTATCTAGGCAATACTGTTTCTATTGCAGAATAGTTGCCAAAAATGTCAGTACCTTCTCTTCATTTGACTAAGAAATAAAGATGGCATGTCATGGACACTGAAGTGTAATGGTAATTTTTTAAAGCACTCCATTTAAGTGAATAAAACATCACTTTGCTCCTGCATCTGCCTGTACCTTCCTTGTCATACTGTCCTTCCTCTTTAACTTCTTTCAATCATGGTTTCTCAAAATGTTACCCATAGAAGTAGTCTGGCTGTTATCTTTTTATGCCATGTTGTGGAAAAAGATGAAGATAAATGTTAAAGCAAATAAGATGTCCAAAAAGGACTGTTTCCACACTAACATGAATTAGTAGACAGTGATCAGCAGCCTCATATATGATGAGCTGTGTGTTCCTTTATGGGGTAATAGCTCAGCCTGAACTATCTTGTACTGTCTGCATGTAGACTCAACTGCAAAATAATCAGAAAACACAGTATTCTAAACTTTTGATAAACTGTCTTCTGATCAAGAGACTGAAGTCACAGAACAAACATTGTTCTGTTTTAAAGATAGTAGACTGACACTGAAATATTTTCATATTTATAAACACATTCATGTAAGACGTGCATTTTCTATTTATTTAATAATTGAACCAGAACAACAATGATGTTGGACCTTGGATTGAATCAATAAAGCATGTTTCTTCAGCTTTATGTCTCCTCTAGTGAAAGCACTGACTTTTATTGGGTTGCAGTTCAGTAGAAGGTGTTCATCTTTATGCTTTGACAGTAAGCATCAGCAAACTAAAGTATGAAGGCATCACAGTCAATTTGAAAATGTGTATGTCTTTTATGACAAGTGTAAATACACAATGTTCTGACAGCTACTTTGGTCTGAATTAGTCATCAATCAGCTGAAGTGATAATGGGAATGAAGATGATGAGTATAAATGACCCGAGTCATGGAGAGAAACTTCTTGCCTATTGTCCACTGATGACTTATGAAAAGCATATACAGGTACCTGTATGTGACTATCAAGAGTGGACAGGATGAATTAGTATTGTTGTGATAAGGCAAGGATTGAACAGCTCGGCAACATTGGATAACGTTTCACTTAAACAAGGAAGGTAGAACTGCAAATGTTCACAGACCCAAATCCCAGCAACTTTCAATACCTTTGGGAGAAGATGAAAGAAAATGGGAGGGGAAAATAACATAATAGGAAGTCTACATGTGAGTTTCTTTCAACAGTTTTCCACTTAGCCACCTCATAAAACAAAGATCAGAATTCAGCAAAAGTGAAATACAAGATTTAAGCATCCTATCATGGTATAACTTCCATAAGAAGCAGCAATATGCTTCAGTCAACTGAATACTTTCTGTACACTGTAAAAATTATCAAGGGCAGGTACACACATGAAGTGTATTGTTTTAAGGAGCATTTTGAAGTCCAAACTCCACAGACTGGAGATTGTGCCTTTAATGGGCTATTGGGATTGACCTTAAGATGCTGTGGGGGAGCAGGTGCTCTCTTGCTCAGAATGCTGCAGGGCATGTGCACCTTTGACACACCAGAAGCCCTGCTGTTTATCCTGCCTTTAGGGACCCTCACTGATTTGAGTATGTTTGACATACCAGGAGCAGGAGCACAGATGGTCTCACAACACATGGAATGTTAACATGTTAGAATCTGCTGAAGAACACCAGAGTGCCTTCTAACATGTGCCTGTTGTTTCTGAATGGAATATGAAACAGATTATAATTTCCCTCTCTCCTCTGTAAATTTCATGACGCAAAGGTGCTGGTGTTGAACTGGGTTGAACAAGATCAAAACACCAGGTTATAGTCCAACGGGTTTATTTGGAAACATGAGCTTTTTGAGCAGATGCTAGCACTCACATGCACCCGATAAAGAAGCAGCACTCCAAAAACTAGTGCTATCAAATAAACCCATTGGATTTAGCCTGGTGTCATGCAATTTTTGACCCTGTAAATTTCAGGATGACTATGGTTTTATACATATTAACATGGCAAATACAGTTCAATATTCCCATCTTGATCCTTCATACTTGCAAACAAAGTAGCTAAAAGACTCTTCCAAACATCCTCAATGCAATAAAATCCTCAATGCACTAAAATCAAAACTTATTGTGCCATATACTAGCATATTCCTTTCTAGGATTTCAAAAGTGTTGAACTCCATATTCTCCTCAGTTGCATCATTCCTCAATCATTTACTGGCAGACACTAGAGGATGAGTCTTAAAGTTTTTTTTTCGACTGAGTGTCAGTTGCATTGAGCTTTTTGGAGGGTGTCTACCTATGAGACTAAGAGATCTCTTGCCACATTTTACCAAATGTACCTCATTAGCTATCTATGTCACCCCTATGGCACCACCCCTTGCCATTTTCTCACCCCATTTTACCATGCACCTTTCCGGGAACAATCTGCCACTGCTGGAATAACTTAGAATTGACTGGCACCCTTGACGCCCCCTTTAAAACACCAGAGAATCCAGAGAAGCATCTCTAATCCAGAGCTGTGCTGCATGGCTCCTGACATTTGTCTCAAACATGGCAGGCAAGGAAAATTTGGGAAGACTGGGCAAACCAAATTTGCACTAACAGTGTGGGAGGACAGGTTTGTGAAAGACATTCAAGATGATTTTCTAGATCTGTATGTTGAGGAAGCAACAAGTATACTAGCTATTTTAGATCTAGTACTTCCAAGGTAAATGGGTTAATTAGAAACAATGTAGTAAAGGAGGCTCTGGGAAAGACTATACATAAGATAGTGGAACTTCACATTGAGCTTAAGAATGATTAGTTAATAAAAGTGGAGTTTAAAATCTGAACAAAGCATACTGCTTAAGGGTGAGGATGAAGACAAAATATTACTGATGCTGGAAATCTGAAACAAACAAAGAGAATGCTGGAGAAACTCAGCAGATCTGGCAGCATCTGTGGATAGAAGAGTTCAGAAGAAGCTATACCACATTTAAAACATTAGCTCTGTTACTTTCTCCACCAATACTGCCAAAGCTGCTAAGTTTCTCCAGCATTCTCTGTGTTTGTTTAAGTATAAGGATGTGTTGGTTAAGGTAGGATGTGGTATCTGATTAAAATATAAAGTAGTAAATTAGCAATGGCAAGCCAATTATATCCTACCTTTGGTCAGAAGACCAAAACTGTATATAAAACTCCAGATTTTGTTTTACTCCTTTGTGGGAGATGGGTATTTATGGCCAAGGACAGCATTTATTGCCCATCCTTAATTACCCTCGAGGAGGTGGTAATGAGCTGATTATGGAACTGCAGTAGTCCATGTCATGGAGCTACACCAGCTGAGTGTATCACATTGTATTGGACTCCAGCACCAATTTGGTGTCACAACGTCTGGGTGGAGAATCAGCACAATATCCTGATGGGAGCAAATGTGCTTCCTGACAGTCTTAAGTAATTATGTCTAAGTAGTCAATGTAATTTGTACCTATTGCTGTCAAATGATTAACTACCTCTTGGTATGCAAGTCAAGTGCTTCTTCTCATTAAGTGACCTATTGTCTACTACTGATGATTAGACAGTCTTCAACTCAGCATAAAAAGGGGCACTGACGGTAGCACTCTACCTCAATCACCGAGAGCTCATTTACAACAGTGAGTTCCAGGATTTTGCCCCAGTGACACTGAAACAACAGTTATGGATTTAAGTCAGGATGGAGAGGAACCTGCAGGTGGTGTGATTCCTATGTATATTCCTATCCTTCTAGGTGGTAGAGATTTTAGATTTGGAGGATGCTATCTCATCAAGCCCTCTTTTATAGTTGCTGTAATACTTTTTCATTCTTGTAATCTAACCCTTGACTAGTAGGCAAAGTTGAATATCAGTAATATTTTGAAAAATCAATGCAGAACCCTTGGAACTATCTGGACCCCTCAATGGGCTATGTACTCACTCCTGCAGCATAATTTGAGCAACAGTAAAAGGAATTCACCATAGGTACACTTTACAATTTTCTTTCTAACCTATCTTTATATCATTAGGCTAAAATATACCTAATCCCTTCATCCAAGTCATGAATATAAGTTGTAAATAGTTGAGCATCGCTGTTCTCTGTCGCATTCCACTAGTTATCAGACTGAAAAGGATTAATCTGTTCCAACTATCTGTTTCCCTTTCAAGAGTTAAATCTCGATCCCATGCTAATGGTAAACCCAGTTTGAGCTTTAATCTTTTATGCAGCAGCTTATTGAATGCCTTTTGTAAATCAAATATACTAAACTGATAGTTGCTCTTTATTCAGCTCACTTATTAGATACTTGAAGGACTATAACAAATTTGTCAAGCACAATTTCCCAATTAAAAACCATGTTGACTCTTCTTAATCGTTTTTTCTTTAAATGGCCTGCTAATACATCCATAGTAATGGGTTACAGCATATTTCCTAAGATAGATGTCAGCCTAATAGGTCTGTAGTTTTTCTGATTTCCATCTTATTCCTTTCTTCAATAAGTATGTCAAAATGTACAGTTATCCAATCTGTTGGGACCACTCCAGAATTTAGTGAATTTTGGAACATTGCAAGCAATGTACTAATTAGTTCTGCCGTGACATCTCTGACTGCACTAGAATTTGACTCTCAGTTCCAATGGGACTTATCTGCCTTTAGGCCCATTAATTCTCCTAACACTTAATCCTTTCTAGTGGTAAGAATTGTTTTAAGTTCACCATTCCTTTTGCCTATTGTTTTATTTTACAATTAAAGAATTGCTCTTATTATCTTCTGCCATGAAGACAAATATACATTATTATACAGTCTTTTAATTTTCTTTAATTCCAATGATTAATTTCCTAATTGTGTCCTTTAATAGAACTTTTACTTTAACTGCTCTTTTACTTTCCATAAATTTATGGAAGATTGTACTGTATATTTTTATAATACTTGCTAGTTGCTACTTCTAATTTTGTCCCTCATTCTTTACTCGTTTATCAATTTGTTAATTTCTAAAATGCTCCTGATCATCTGGTCTGTCACTAATCTTTGTAACATTGAATGCCTTTTCCTTTAATTTGATACCATCCTTAATATCCTTAGTTAGCTTTAGATGGTGGATACCTCTTTATAACTAAAACACACAGATGAGAAGAAACCTGGGAATACTCCCTGAAAACACCTGCTTACAGCACGTACTGGGCATTGGTGGAGGGCTGGAGAATGCAAAATGTATATTTCAATTAAAGGAATGATTTTCCTAGAATAGAGTCTTTGTGGGGGGGGGGGGGGGGGGAAGAAATGAAGAAAAGCATTTGAATTGTCATTCTTTTCCCCAGTCTTGCTTGTTTTGAAATATTCAATCTTCAGCTCAGAAGAACCTTACTGACCCACGTTCTGCTGTGTCTTTCTGAGAAAATCTTAATCATGCATATCTGTGAGCTAAGATGCTTAAAACTATTGGCAGTGAAATCATCCAACATATAATACATTATATGGAATTATGTTATTTCCTTTTCAATGGTAAATTTGAACAAGCTTACGAAAAATTAGAAAAGGAAATTGCGGGAACTTTTCTCTCAAATTTGGGTGTTTCTTAAATTACATGTGAAAACTAAATTTAAAAAGCTAAAATTATCAGAAAATCATACTAAACAAATCTGGACATCTGTATTCCTTGTTCTTTGATGCAAGGCCAATATCTATTGCCTATCTCTTATTGGTCTTTAACTGAACAGTTTGTCAGGAAGAGGGAATCAACCACATTGATATGATCTGGAGTCACATGTACACCAGGTCAGGTAAGGACAACAAATTTCCTTCCCTAAGTGACAATTGGAGACACAGGTGGTCTTGCCAATCAATGATAGCTGCATACTCAGCATAATTGAGACTAAATGGAATTGAAATTGGATTTTAAAAGATGCATTTATAGGACATCGGTATTTATTGCCATTTCCTAGTGACCATGGCCCAGGAGTGGGTGAAGTGCTTTCTTGAACCTCTGCAGTTCCTGTGGTGCCAACACACTAACAGCACTGATAGGAAGGAAGTTCTGGGATTTTGATGCAGTCATCATGAAGGAACAGTGACACTGTTCAAAGTCAGGATGATGTGTGACTTGGAGGGGAACTTTCAGGTGGTGTTTTCTCATGCATCTGCTGTCCTTACCCCTTGAGACGGTAGAGTTCATGGCTTCATGTGTTGCTGTCAAAGGAGCCTTGGGGAATCTCTGCAGAGCAGTTTGTAGACAGTCCGCATCAATGGTAAAGTGAGTTTTCTTAAAATTCACTTGTCGGACATGGATATTGCCCAACCCTAGTTGGGTTTGAGAAAGTAGTGTTGAGCTGCCTTCTTGAATCTCTGCAGTTCCCATGCTGTGGATTGGCCTCCAATGCCTTTCAGGACGGAGTTCCAGGATTTTGACCCAGCAAAAGTGAAGGAAAAGCAATGTATTTCCAAGCCTTAGAGTGGCTTGGAGGGGAACTTCCAGGTGGTAATGTTCTCATGCCTTGTTCTTCTAGATGGAAGTGGTCATGGGTTTGGAAGATGCTTCTAAGGATCTTAGGTGAATTTCTGCAGTGCATCTTATAGATTGCACACACTGTTGCTTCTGAGTGTCAGTGGTGGAGGGAGTGGATATTTATGGATATGGTGCCAATCAAGTGGGCTGCTTTGTCCTGGATAGTATCAAGCTTCTTGAGTGCTGTTAGTGTTGCACCCAACCAGCCAAGTGGGGAGTGTTCCATCACACCCCTTACTTGTGCCTTGTAGATAGTGAACAGGCTTTGGGGAGTCATGAGGTGAGTTACTTGCCACAGTATTTCTAACCACTGACCTGCTGTTGTAGTCACTGTGGTTATATGGCAAGTCCAGTTGAGTTTCTGCTAAATGGTAATACCAAGGGCATTAATAGTGGCGGAATTCAGTGATGATAACACTATTGTATGCGAAGGGGGAGTGGTTAGATTGTCTTTTATTGGAGCTGGTTATTGCCTGGCATTTGTTTGGCATTAATGTTACTTGCCACTTGCCCATCCAAGCCTGGACATTGTCCTGATCTTGCTGTATTTGAACAGTATCAGTGTCTGAGGAGTAGCAAATTGTGAAGATGGCGGATTGGTGCAAATCAAATGGGGTATTGTCTCGCACTTGTGGCCACAGAAGGTATGTAAGAAATATACATAAGGTAGGTCTACTTTATTTTCTGGACAGGAATAGTGATAGTGGGGGATTCAATGATGGCAATGCCATTGAACATCAAGGAACAATGATCAGGTTCTCTCTTTGTGAGGATAGTTATTGCCTGGAACTTATCTCGTGCCAATCTTACTTGTCACTTATCAGCCCAAACCTGGATATTGTACACATTTTGTCGCATATGGACATGGCTGTTTCAGTATCTGAAAAATTGCAATTGATACTGAATGATTTTTCTCCAATTCTCATTGAGGGGTCCTCAGCACCACTGGTTCAAATGCTGCCTTGAAGTCAAGGTCAGTCATACTGGGGATTAACCCTTTTGTCGTAACATGGGAAAAGACAGTCGTGAAGTCAGAAGCCAAATGGATCTGGTGGAAACCAAGCTGAGCTTCAGTGAGCAGCTTAGTCCTCTGCAAGTGATGCTTGATAACACTGTTGATGATGCCTTCTAAAACTTTGCTGATGATCAAAAGGAGACTAACAGAGCAGAAATTGGCTGGATTGGATTTCTGCTATGTTTTGTGTACAGGACATGCCTGAGCAGGTAGACACTAGTGTTGTAGCTGAACTGGAATAGTTTGACTAGAGGGTGCAGCATGTTCTAGAGAATTATCCTTTTGCACTATTGCCAGAAAATTGTCAGGCTCCGTACCCTGTGCAGTATTCAGTATCTTCAGATTCTTATTGATATCATGTGGAATGAACTGAATTGGCTGAAGATTGGTATCTGTGATGCTGGGGCCCCCAATAAATCATCCACTAGGCACTTCTAGATTTAATTACATAAGCCTTGCCTTTTGAATTAATGTGCGAGGCTGCCTCATCACTGAAGCTGGGAATTAGCATTCCCCTTCATTTCCTTTCTGGCTGCACAGGTCTGGCTGTGGCAGTGACCTTCAGAGCTGCAAGTCAATACCACAATCGATGTGCATGGAATTTCAGAGGTTATAGCTTAGAGGGAATGGTGATGGGGATATCTGTGGAACCTCCACTTCCAGTGAGTATTGGAATTGTCCATCACCATTCACTGTTGGATGTGGCAGGACGACAGACCTTAGATCTGATATGCTGGTCGTGGGGTTGCATAGCCCTGCCTATTGCATGCTGCTCCTGCTGTTTAATCTAGAAGTAATCTAGAGATGTGACTTCATTTAGTTGGTGTCTCTTGTATTATAATGCCTGGTGCTTCTCCTGGCTACTCTTTGAATCAGGGTTGCTTTCTGAGCTTGATGGTAATGATAGAGTAAGTGCTATGCTGGGCCATGAGATTCCCATTTGTGATTGAATACAATTCTACTGATATTATTGATGAACAGCCCATTTGAGTTGCTAGCTCTGTTTGAATCCTAATCCATTTACTATGGTGATAATGCCACACAGCACAACAGAGGCTCTTCTCAATTTGAAGATGGCATTTCATCTCTACAAGAATTGTGCATTGGTCCCTCCTACTGATACTGTCCTGAACAGTCAATCTGTGACAGGTACATTAGTGGGGTCCACACAAAGCAGACTTTTCTCTTTTGTTGGTTCCTCACCACATGCTGCAGGTCCAGTCAAAGAGCAATTCAACCAGTTCAGTCAGTAATGCTATTACTGAGCCAATCTTGGTAATGGGCATTTAAGATCCTCCACTCAGAGTACATTCTGTGCCCTTACCCACCTTCTGTGCTTCCTCTTAGTTTTGTTCATTATGAAGGAATCTGGTTTCATCAACCAAGATGGATGGTATGTGGTAATCAGCAGGAGGTTTCCTCTCCATGTTTAACTTGATGCTATGAGATTCATTGGGGTTCAGGGATAATGTGGAGGACCCCCAGGATAATGCTTGCCTGAATGTACTGCTATCTGCTGGTTTTCAGTCCTGCCTGGTGGTGTTGGTGATGTCTGGGATATTGCTAGTAAGGTATGGTTCCATGAGTATGACTATATCAGGCTGTTGCTCAAGTTGCTTAAGATTGTGGGACAGCTCTCCCAATTTTGGCATCAGCCTCAGGAATTGGTAGGGATAAGTTTGCAAGGTTAGCAGGGCTGTGTCTGTCTTCATTGTTTCTGATACCTAGGCCAATGCCTGGTGGTCTGTCATTGCTTTATTTAGATTTTCAGTGGTCTGTTACAACTGAATGACTTATTAGGCATTTCAGAGGCACTTAAGAGTCAACCATGTTGCTGTGAAACTGGAGTGTCATGTCGACTACAGCAGAAGATGGCAGGTTTCCTTCCCTAAAGGGCACTGTGGGTTTTTAACAGTAGTTAACAAGAGATAGGATAGCTTTTATTTCCAGAAATTTATTGAATTCAGATTTCATCGTCTATCACAGTGGGATTCAAGCCCATGTCATGGAGACCCCAACATAGAAACTAGGAGCAGGACTAAGTCACAGTCTTTGAATCCTGCTCCATATTCAATATAATCATGACTGATCCTTTATCTCACTATATTCCCACTTTCTCTCCAGAACATTAGCCCAGGTTTCTGGATTACTAGGCCAGTGACTATAGCACCATCTCTCTTTAAACCTGTATTCAAACTTTAAAGCTGAAACGAACAACTACTGCCAGACCATATTCTATAACTAGATAGTTAATACACTCTGAATAAATGCTGCACTTCACCTATTACCCTTTCTCGAGATTGTGTCTTGTCCTGTTCTGAAATTGGCAAGTTTCATGGAGGGTTTCTCTGGTGACCCATGTGTGATCTGTGTGTATTTCACTGACTGGCTTACTGTGACACCCTGGACTGGTTTCAGGGTGACTGTAGCCCACTTCCCAGATTATAGTAATATTGACCCTCTGATCCTGACCACCCCAAGTGACTAACTGACTGTTTTCAAGCCCTGGAGTGATCAAAGACAATCCCCTTGACTTACTGAGCCGGACTGTCTAATTGGAAGCTGAATCACTGGACTGCTCCTCTTAGACTTTGAGACATGGCTATTTGATTGATGGATATATTCAGTGTGTTTATTGAATACTTTGCTGGCACGTGTGGTGCAGGTGTGAGATTGACATAGCACACTGAGATACAGCAACATGTTCATCCCCTTGACTGATCACTGCTGACATGTGCCATAAACTGCCTGGCTTTGTGTCTGAGCTGAAAGCCAAGACAAGACAGACTTACTGTGAGCCTTTAAGTTCTGGCTGAGGGGTGAAAAGGCAAAGCAGGATGCAGTGAGTATTCAAGTTTGAGCAAAGTGAATCATCACAAAAAAACTAAGCACGCATCCCTGAAATACACCTTGTTACAATCCATTAATGGGTGTCTGTCCCTATGCTCAATGTATCTCTGCAGCAACATCACTATGAAAGCTGCTGGCCACACTCCAAAGAGCTGTATGGAAGTGCCAAACCATCTGCTCAGTGGATCCGAGATGCGCTGTATGGATTTAGTGAGGCTGGCACCTGTAAGATGTCGAGGTCCATGAGTAGGTGCATGAAGTCACTGCCAATGGAGTGTGCCCTGAGATGTTGGTGATTGGTGTCCTAGATTAAGAACCAGGGGAATAAGCAATAAGTTGGATCACCAGTTAACTGTTCTGACTTTTAGTTGGGAATTATCACTGTCTAGGTTTTATCCAGTAGATAGGGAAAAGGAAAACTGCAAATAAATGAGGTAAGATTAATGAAGAATGAGAGGTCAATGCATGCTAATGCCCAGATCCTTCGGTGCATGGAAATATTCCACCTTTAGGATCTATACCCAAGAAGACACCATCCTTTAAGAAAAGTTTTAACAGGTGTCTATGTTGTCATCAGTATAGGTGCTGAATGCTGATATCCCCTTGCTTACAATGCACAAAGTTAAACAATTTGTAATGTTGTACTACCCACATTTAGCATTCTAAATGCAATTAAAAAGAGAATGTTCAGAAGCAAACAGCAAAAGGCATTCCTGCTCTTATTAGTTCTAAGTGATGAGAAGAGAGCTAAATTTATTTTCATTCACCAAAATAGATTGAGGAAGGATATGGTACATATTTGGAAGCAGCTGAAAGGCACAGACATCATTGATATAAATAACTGTTGCCATCGGTTTGATGATTTCGGGTCATGGCGATGTGCAGATGGCATGAAATCTGGAGAATCGTTTGAGAAATCCATTGAGGCCTAATTCCATTTTGGGAGCAACTAGCTGCATTGTGCAACTAAGTTCCGAGCACTGAGACAAGATTCTCACTCAACGGTGACAAGATGTCTATTCATAGGGATCATTGCCTGTTAACATCTTCATTAACTTCACATCATGCGTCTTAATATGCAAATTCATTTTTGATCCCTATCCTTTCCCATCATGCACTGTGCACAAATGATATGCTAAGAATTCTCGACAAGAAGGTCAGATCTTGCGACATCAGCTCATCACTTGCTCTCCAGCGTTCTGCCTCAGTCAGTCCTGGACCTAAAGGATGTCACTCCTCTACATCTCCTGTGTGCCAGGATATCAACTTGCTTGCCCAAATTCTCCTTATTGGCCATGTCTGCAGTAGATCTCTCAAACTGTGCAGGGCAGGTCTGGCTTATTAGTGTGGGCACCAGGGATGTCGGTCTATGTCTGGTGAGTGATGAGTTCTTCTGGCGACAGCAAGTGGTAGACTTGGGCTACCATCAGACATAAGGGGCACCATAGGATTGGGCCCGGAAGATAATGAGTCATGTTTGGTAATTTAGTATGAGAAAACTCACTAGACTCTGCAGAGAGAGGCCCTGTGTGAAACTCTTTGTCAGCTACAGATGCCCCCATGCATGTAAATACATTTGACAGCCATATATGTTCATCAGTATGTAAAATGCATATCTAGCAAGGACACACAATCACAACAGATCTGACTGCACAGACACATGCAGAAAGATAAAAACATGAACATATAGGCAGGTACATATGAATACACTATCACACATACAGGCAGAAAAACATTGCATGTAACTTTCAACTTACCTCTGGAGCATCAAGCTGGCAATGTGTTCAAGCACCAGACAGTTTCTGTATAGGTGCCTGGTCTGGAACACATTCGTTTTATTCTGTCCTGAAAAGTTGAAAATTACTTTCGCTAAGATGGTGAACAGGCTTAAATTTACCTTAACAATGTTTCATCTTTCTGTATACATTGTTCATATGATCATGTGCATGCAAAGAGATTCAGAAAATCTAAGGCCGGTTGTAAGTACGTTAAATATTCTCATAGCTGGAGCAGTATAATCGATGCTGAGAATACATCACAGGATTAATCAGTGTCATGTGTAGGAATGAAGTATCCTTCAAACTAAGAGAATGAATAGGTAAATCTGCTCAACCAGAAGTGAGTAATTAACATGCAACAAATGTCAAGAACATTGTACATTGTCAAAGGGTGCTACCTTAAAAAGTCAGTGTGAAATAAGACCATAAGACCTTAAGACATAGGAGCAGAAATTAGGCCATTCAGCCCAGCAAGTCTGCTCCGCCATTCAATCATGACTGATAAATTTCTCAACCCCGTTGTCCCGCTTTCTCCCTGTAACCCTTGATCCCCTCGATACTCAAGAACCTATCTGTCTTGATCTTAAATATACTCAATGACCTGGCCTCCACAGTCTTCTGTGGCAATGAATTCCATAGATTCATCACTCTGTGGCTGAAGACGTTTCTCCTTATCTCTGTTCTAGAAGGTTTTCCCTTTGGGTTCAGGCTGTGCACTTGGGTTCTAGTCTCTCCTATCAATGGAAACATCTTCCCAACACCTACTCTGTCCAGGCCATACAGTATTCTGTATGTTTCAATTAGATCCCACTATCCTTCTAAACTCCATTGACTATAAACTGAGAGTCCTCAAATGTTCCTCATACGTTAAGCTTTTCATTCCCATGAACCTCCTCTGAACATGCTTCAAGGCCTTCCTGAGATTTGGGGCCTAAACCTGCGCACAATACCCCAGATGTAGTCTGACCAGTGCCTTATAGAGCATCAGAAGTACATCGCTCCTTTTATATTCAAATCCTCTCAAAATAAATACCATCATTTCATTTGTCTTCCTAACTACTGACTCAACCTGCAAGTTTACCTTGAGAGAATGCTGGACTAGAACTCCTAAGACTCTTTGCATTTCAGACATCTGAATTTTCTCCCCATTTAGAAAATAATCCATACCTCTATTCTTCCTACCAAAGTGCATGACCTCACATTTGCCCACATTGTACTCCATCTGCCACTTCTTTGCCCACTCTCCTAACCTGTCCAAATTCCTCTGCAGCCTCCCCACCTCATCAATACTACTTGTCCTCTACCTGTCGTTACATCATCTGCAAACATAGCCAGAATGTCCTCAGTTCCTTCATCTAGATCGTTAATATATAAAGTGACAAGTTGTAGTCCCATTACTGAGCCTTGCGGAACACCACTTGTCACTGGCTGCCAACCTGAGAAGGATTCATTTATCCCACGCTCTGTTTTCTGCCAGACAGCCAAGCTTCTATCCATGCGAGTACCTTCCCTCTAACACCTGATCCTACTCAGCAGCCTCATGTGTGGCACCTTGTCAAAGCCTTCTTGAATTCTAGGTAGATAACATCCATTGGCTCTCCTTGGTCTAACCTGTTTGTTACTTCATCAAAGAATTGCAGCAGGTTTGTCAGGCATGACCTTCCCTTGGTGAAACCATACTGACTTTGCCCTATTTTACCATACAATGCAAATGGTAGAGTAGAACACTTAATTGTTATTTATGGAGAGACTACTTATCCTTTCATAAGGTTTAGGTTTTTATGGAATGGTTCCTATATTTATAGTATTCTTGGAGTACCAAGGAAACTTAGTGACCAGGATAAATTAGGAAACTGTGCTGGGAGTTATGGTAAAAATCCATCATGACATCAATTTAATGTCTAAGTACTAAGAGAAAGTCTTTGGTGTGAGGTTTTAGTTACTTACAAAGAGCTGGAAAAAGATATGGATGTGAAGGGAAGATAGAACATAGAACAATACAGTGCAGGACAGGCCCTTCGGCCCTTGATGTTGCGCCGACCTGTGAACTAATCTAAGCCCATCCCCCTACACTATCCATCATCATCCATTTGCTTATCCAAGGACTGCTTAAATACCCCTAACATGGCTGAGTTAACTACATTGGCAGGCAGGGCATTCCATGCCCCTACCATTTTCTGAGCAAAGAACCTGCCTCTGACATTTGTCTGAAATCTATCACCCCTCAATTTGCAGCTATGCCCCCTCATACAAGCCATCATCATCATGCTAGGAAAAAAACTCTTACTGTCCACCCTATCTAATCCTTTGATCATCTTGTGTGTCTCTATTAAATTCCCTCCTAGCCTTCTTCTCTCCAAAGACAACAGACCTAAGTACCTCAGTTTTTCCTCACAAGATCTTTCCTCTAGACCAGGCAACATCCTGGTAAATCTCCTCTGCACCTTTTCCAATGCATCCACATCCTTCCTGTTATGGGCTGACTAGAACTGTACACAATACTCCAAGTGCAGCCACACTAGTGTTTTGTACAGTTGCAGCATGACATAACAGCTCTGGAACTCAAACCCTTGACCAATAACGAGGAGAAAGTGAGGACTGCAGATGCTGGAGATCAGAGCTGAAAATGTGTTGCTGGAAAAGCGCAGCAGGTCAGGCAGCATCCAAGGTCAGGAGATTTGACAGGAGATTCCTGAAGAAGGGCTTATGCCCGAAACGTCGATTCTCCTGTTCCTTGGATGCTGCCTGACCTGCTGCGCTTTTCCAGCAACACATTTTCAGCCTTGACCAATAACACCTAACACACCATATGCCTTCTTAACAGCATTATCAACCTGGGTGTAACTTGCAGGGATCGATGTACATGGACTCCAAGATCCCTCTGCATATCCACACTACCAAGAATCTTACCAGTGACCGAGTATTCTGCCTTCCTGTTATTCTTCCCAAAGTGAATCACCTCAAAATCTACGAGTAAAAAATGAGGTCTGCAGATGCTGGAGATCACAGCTGCAAATGTGTTGCTGGTCAAAGCACAGCAGGCCAGGCAGCATCTCAGGAACGGAGAATTCGACGTTTCGAGCAGCTCTTATTCCTGATGAAGGGCTCATGCTCGAAACGTCGAATTCTCTGTTCCTGAGATGCTGCCTGGCCTGCTGTGCTTTGACCAGCAACACATTTGCAGCACCTCAAAATCTATCCGCATTTAACTCCATCTGCCACCTTTCAGCCCAGTTCTGCAGTTTATCCAAGTCCCCCTGCAACTTGCAACATTCTTCCACACTGTCCACTACTCCATCGACTTTAGTGTCATCTGCAAATTTACTAACCCATCCACCTACGCCTGCGTCCAAGTCATTTATAAAAATGACAAACAGCAGTGGTCCCAAAACAGATCCTTGTGGCACACCACTAGTAACAGGACTCCAAACTGAATATTTTCCATCAACGACCACTCGCTGCCTTCTTACAGTTTCTAATCCAAGCACAAAAATCACCCTCAATCCCATGCCTCCACATTTTCTCCAAAAGCCTACCATGTGAAACCTCATCAAAGGCTTTACTGAAATCCATGTATGCCATACCAACTGCCCTACCCTCACCCACATGCTTGGTCACCTTCTCAAAAAACTCAGTGAGGTTTGTGAGACACGACCTACCCTTGACAAAACCATGTTGACTATCTCCAATCAAATTGTTGCTTGCTAAATCTTATCCCTTATAATCCTTTCCAAAACTTTTACCACACCAGACGTAAGGCTCACTGATCTATAATTACCTGTGCCATCTCTACTGCCTTTCTTGAACAAGGGCACATTTGCAATCCTCCAGTCCTCTGGTACTAAACCTGTAGACGATGATGACTCAAAGCTCAAGGCCAAAGACTCCACCATCTCCTCCCTGGCTTCCCAGAGAATCCTGGGATAAATCCCATCCAGCCCAGGGGGCTTAGCTATTTTCCCCCTTACTAACCTCAATCCTTTCTAGTCTAATAACCCGTATCTCAGTCTTCTCATCGACAATATTTTCCGTTTCCTGATGAATGCAGATAAGAAATGTTCATCCGATCTCCTCGGGGTACACACACAACTTCCCACTTCTGTCTTTGACTGGCTCTATTCATACCCTAGTCATCATTTTATTCCTTACATACCTATAGAAAGCTTTAGGGTTCTCCTCTATTCTACCTGCTAAAGACTGCTTATGTCCCCTCCTTGCTCTTCTTAACTCTCTCTTAAAATCCTTCCTAGCTAATCCATTGCCTCATCTGAACCATCTCGTCTCAACATCATATAAGCCTCCCTCTTCCGCTTAACAAGAGATAAAATTTCTTTAGCAAACTATGGTTTCCTTACCTTATCACTTTCTCCCTGCCTGACAGGGACATACCTATCAAGGACACATGATATCTGTTCCTTAAATCAGCTCCACATTTCAATTGTCCCCATCCCCTACATTTTGCTACCCCATTCTACGCCTCCTAAGTCTTGCCTAATCGCATTATAATTGTCCTTCCCCTACCTATAATTCTTGCCCTATGGCATGTACCTATCCTTTTCCATTGTCAAAACTAAACAACTGAATTGTGGTCACTCTCTCCAAAGTACTCATCTACTGCTAAATCAAACTACTAAATCAAAAGTACCAGATCCAGTGTGGCCTCCCCTCTTGTTGGCCTTTCCACATACTGTGTCAGGAAACCCTCCTGCACACATTGGACAAAAACTGATCCATCTGACAAACTAGAATTATGGCATTTCCAGTCAACGTTGGGGAAGTTAAAGAATCCCATAATGACCACCCTGATCCTTTCACTCCTGCCCAGAAACATTTTGTCAATCCTCTCCTCCACATCCTTGGAACTTTGTGGAGGCCTATAGAAAACTCCCAGCATCTCTCCTCTTCTGTTTCTAACCTCAACCCATTCTACCTCAGTAGATGAGTCCTTGTCTAAAATTCTTTCAGCCACCGTTATACTGTCCTTGACTAGCAAAGCCACACTACCCCTCCTTTTACCGCCCTCCCTGGAGCCCGCAACATCCATTCCTGACCCTGCTCTATCCATGTCTCTGAAATGGCCACAACATCGATGTCCCAGGTACCGATCCATGCTGCAAGTTCATCTACCTTATTTCAGATACTTCTGGCGTTGAAGTAGACACACTTCAAATCAGCTTGCTGTCTGCCAGCACATTCCTGTGACTGTGAAATCCTGTCCCAGTCCTCCCTAATCTCATCCACCTGTGCACTAGAACTACACCTCAGGTTCCCTTTCTCCTCTGACCCACCCGAATAGCATTAGCAAATTTTCCACCCAGAATATTAGTACCTCTCTGGTTCAAATAAAGACCATCTTTTATGTAGAGGTCCCACCTTCTCCAGAATGATCCCCAGTTATCACATACCTGAGACCTTCCCTCCTGCACCATCCCTGCAGCCATGTGTTCAGTTGATATCACTCCCTGGTCCGTACCACGCTTTCCTGTGGCACGG
The DNA here is from genome assembly GCF_020745735.1 of Hemiscyllium ocellatum. Lineage (NCBI taxonomy): Eukaryota > Metazoa > Chordata > Chondrichthyes > Orectolobiformes > Hemiscylliidae > Hemiscyllium > Hemiscyllium ocellatum. Next base: position 18,279,777 of record NC_083424.1, read on the forward strand.
GTAACAAACCATAAATAGCAACTCAGTTTGTTCTCGCTGTCAGCCCCCACCCTAGCTCCCTGAAATCCTACCTTACATCCCTATCCCTCTTTCTACCTATGTCGTTGGTACCTATGCGGACCACGACTTGAGGCTGGTCACCCTCACTCTTCAGAACTCCAAAGACACGATCCAAGACACTAAGACCCTGGCGCCTGGGAGGCAATACACCAACCGTGAGTCTCTTTCATTCCCATCAAACCTTCTATGTGACTACTGAGTCCCCAGTGACACTCTCCTCTCCTTTCTCCACTTCCCTTCTGTGCAACAGGGACAGACTCTGTGCCAGCGACCTGGGCCCCAATGCACGCCCCTGGTAAGTCATTCCCCCAACAATTATCTAAAATGGTATACTTGCTTTTCAAGGGAACGACCACAGGGGATCCCTTCACTGACTGTTCTTTCCCCTTCTAACAGTTACCCAATTTTCTTCATGTCTTGAAGTAACTAATTCCCTGTAACTCTTATCTATTACAGCCTCTGCCTCCCGAATGATCCGAAGTTCATCCAGCTCCCGCTCCAGTTCCCTAACACAATCTTGGAGGAGCAAGAATTGGGTGCACTTCCTGCAGATGTACTTGGACGGGACACTAATAGCGTCCCTCACCTCAAACATCATGCTGGAGGAACATTGCTCTCTCTGCACTGCCATTCCTGCTAGTCCCCTTATCAGATAGTTAAAAAAAGTAGAGAAGCTTACCCAATGTGTCCCTGGTGTTTAAGTTTAGAGGAGGTGGATGGGTGTGAGGCCCTACAAGGGTAGGGTCTTGGGATTAGAAAACACTCACTTATGTGCTTGTGGGTCAAAAAAAGTCTCTCCTTTCCCAGAAACCTCTGCTCTCTTATTTCAGATGGAAAGATTTAAATTAGTGACTCATCTTTCCCAGCAGGCCACTGGTCCAAGCTCCTGCTCTTCCTGCTACTGGAAACAGAAATGGAGGGTTCCGATGCTCGAGGTAAGGTTTCCAGGCCCCATTAATTATTGGGAAGAACCTGCCTGGCCGAGTATAAGCTGCATGGTAGCTGGGCCAAGGAGGAAACTTGGAAATGAGTGTGCTGTATTTTCATGAGTGAGGTCCTGTCGATGTGAGTGGCTACCCACCCCTGGCAGTGATGGGTCGACAATTCAATCCAGTAAGAGAGCCACGTTCTGGCGTCCCTGAGTTCTTTCTGATGTTAGACAGTCCCTCATGAGGCTAGAGCCCAGCAGTTTGCCCAGTATCAGGCAAGGGCTGGCAGGGCAGGGGGCTCTTCATAATCTCCCAAGCTTGAGCTGCTGAGATGAGAGGGCCACAGCTTCAAGAATTCTCTGTAGGGAGGACATCAAGCTACTCTCTCCCCCATCCCTCCACAACGAGGGCCTGAAAGCTGTGGCCTGGAGGGAATTTTATATTTCCAGAATGTGGTGAACAGCCTTTCTAGTTCAAGGTGGCCTTATTGTATCAGCAGTACACATCACCTCTAGGGGGACTATTAGCTGTCCATAGCTTCGGGCGCTTGGATTGGGCTTCAGAACTCTGGTATCTTGATTTAGATGGCAAACACTTTGATTTGTCGCTTTCTGCAAGATGGCAACAACATGCTGCCATCTGATATCAGGGCTGAAAGCTTCATTAACCACAAACAACATCAGAAATTGCAGATTTTGTTTCAGATTTTCAGCATCCATAGTCTTTTGTATTTTTTTTTGTTCAGAGCTTCGTTAGTTTCTGATGACAGAAGCACTCCAAAGATGGTACGATTCTATCCATTGTGTGTCCCCACCTCCCCCCCCTCCCTGCAAAACCGATCTGGGTGAGGGGATAGGGAATAAGTGCATTACAGTAAGTTTAACAAATCCAGTGGAGATGAATTAAAAGGATATGATAAAGATTTTCAAAATACATTCCAAGGACATCGAGCATCTTTCAGGAATATGTGAATTGGTTCAAGGCAGGAGAACGAGGTCTGGGTATAACTGGAGAAAACAAAAGCAAAATACTGGAAGTCTGAAACAGAAATGAAAACAGCAGATTGGGAAGCAGCCAATGAGAGAGAAAGAAAGTGAATGCTTTCACATAAATAAGAACTCACCTTCAAAACTGAAAGCAAGTAGAAATGTGAGAGACTTGACACAGTTCAAAGAGGTGGAGGAAGATCAAAAGAGAATATCCTGATATGGTAGTGGATGGGAAAGATTAAATAACAAAAGATCTCAAAGAATAAAATGCAAAGAGAGTTGCCATAGTTATAGTAAAGAAACAAAAAGCATTCATCCAGAGTGAGTGGAAATAAGGAACAGCTCTCCCTGAAAGCAAAATATGAAAAAGATTAAGACCAGTATATGGAGGTTAAAAAAAATCAGAGGACAGAGTTCGTGAACTTGTTGAATTCAGTGCTGGGTCCTGAAAGGTGTAAAGGTATAATTGAAAGATGAGGTGCTGTTCCTTGAGCTTTCCTGTGGCACCACAACAAGGATGCAGGCAGATATGAGACTGTGAAAGCAAGGTGGGGAATTAAAATGGCGAGCAGTCAGAAGCTCAAGGCTCTGCTCATGGCTGGGCAGAGGTTTTAAAAAGTCGATCACCCAATCTGCCCTTTACCTCACCAGTGAGGCGACTGCATTGTGAGCAATAAATACAATAGACTAAATGAAAGATGTAAGCAGTGTGAGTATGCACTCTATACTCAGTATTGTAGACAATTGTGGGCACATTATAGGAAAAATATGAATGCATTGGAAAGAGTGCAGAAGCGATTTGCATGAATGTTTCCAGGAATGAGACACTTCAGTGATGAGAATAGAATGAAGAAGTTGGGACTGTTCTCCTTGGAGAGAAGAAGACCAAGAGGAGATTTGATTGAGATTTTCAGAATCTTGAGCAGGCTGGATATAGATAGGGAAAAGCCGTTCCTGCTCATAAGAGGAAAAACAATAAAAGGGCATAGATTTAAAGTGATATGCAAACAAAGCAAGAGTGATGTGAGGAAAAACCTTTTTCACAGAGCGAGTAGTTAATGTGTGTATTGGACTGCTTGGAAGTGTACTGGAGGCAAGTTCAATTGAAGCCATTGAACAATTATTTAGATTAAAATGGTATGTAGGGTTTTGGGAAAAAGGGAGGAGATTGACATTAAATAATACAGCCAGTACATGCATGATGGGCCAAGTGGCCTCCTTCTGCACTGTAACAATATGATTCTGTGAAGTATAATGAAATAATTAATGTAACAGGAAGGATTTGGGGCCTTTGATGGTGAGGGAAATAGAGGGAAAAGGGTAGGTATCAGATTCCTGCAATTGCAGAGAAAGATGCATTAGGAAAGAAAGAATGACTTGGGGGTGATAGAGAAGTAGAGTAGGAACATTCCCGATGGAATGCTGACAGGGGAGGGTCAACAATGTTCGATGAGCATACCACAATCCATTGAATGGGGGAGGGGTGCAAAGTGAGGTTCAGGGGATTCCTGAGATTCTGGGCGTGAGGGCAGAAGTACTGTTTACAATCACAGTGGGTGGGAAATCCTCATTCTAGAAAAATCAAAGTCATATCAGAAGTGTCGTTGAACAAAGTTGCATTGTTGATTGCGATGGATAAGTAGAATTGGGAGAATCCTTAAAGAAGACAGGTTGTGAGGGAGTGCATTTGATGTACCTGTGGGAATCAGTAAGTTTAAAATGAATTTTAGGAGACAGCCTATCCCCAGATATTGAGACAGAGAATCCACAGAAGGGAGGGAAGTGACAGATTATCTGAAAGTGTGAGAAGGGTCCTAATTGGAAGCAAAGTTGCGTTTTTCCAGCTCCAGGCAAGAACAGGAAATGACGATGTAACAAAAAAACTGTCGGTTTTGGAGCCATTCATGGGGGATGTCAGATTGTTACTATATGGAGTACACTCATAAAAGGTTTCCGTCATACAGTTTAAAAAGTCTTCATGCCTGAGCTTGTGTAGCAGTGGAAACAGAAGCAATTGGAAAATTTTGGATGGAACCCAGGATGCTGGCACTGTGTGCTAACCATTGAGCTACCATGCCATCCAAACATTGATGGACCAGAATCCCGAAGTCCTGTGGATATTTTTAACATTATTGTGGTCCCAGCTAATGTTATTACTTGTCAAGTCTCATTCCAGCCTGAAACACAATAGATGATATTTTATATTGTTTTAGTTTTGAGGGCATGGTTGCTAAGTATGCAGATGACACAAAGATAGATGGAGAGGCAGGTAATGTTGAGCAAGCAGGAAGGGTGCAGAAGCACTTCGATAGGCTAAGAGAGTGGGCAAAGAAATGGCAGATGAAATACAATTTGGGAAAGTGTGAGGTTATACATTTTGGTGGGAAGAATAGAGGCAGACTTTTTTCTAGATGGGGAAAGGCTTTTAGAGTATGAAGCACAAAGAGACTTGGGAGTCCTAGTTAATGATCTTCTTATGTTAACATGCAGGCTCAGTGGGCAGTTAGGAAGGCAAATTCCTTTCAAGAGGGCTAGTACACAAGAACAGAGATGTGTTGGTGAAGCTGTGTAAGGCTGTGGTCAGTCCACATTTGGAACATTATGAGCAACTTTGGATCCCATATCTAAGCAAGGATGTGCTGGTGTTGGAGAGGTCCAGAAGAGGTTCACAAAAATTATCATGGGATTGAAGAGTTTGTCATATGAAGAGTGTTTGGGGGCTCTGGGTCTCTATGGATGGAATTTAAAAGGATGAGGGGGATCTGATTGAAACTCACAGAATACTGAAAGGCCTGGATAAAGTGGATGTGTAGATGTTTCCACTAGTAGGAGCAACTCGGGCCCGAAGGCACAGCCTCAAAGTGAAGGGATGACCCATTAGAACAGAGTTGAGGAGGAATTACTTCAGCCAGAGGGTGGTGAATCTGTGCATCTCATTGCTGCAGAAGGCTGTGGAGGTCAAGTCATTGAGTGTATTTACAACAGATATAGATATATTCTTGACATGTAAGAGGAGTAAGGGTTATGGGGAGAAGGCAGAAGAATGGGTTTAGGAAACACATCAGCCATTATCAATTGGCAGAGCAGACTCGATGGGCCGAACATTCTAATTCCACTATTATATCTTATGGTCTAAAAAAGGGTATAAAGATTTATGACAACTTTGGTCTATGTGTGCTAGTGAGAGAAAGTATGCGACTGAACTGAGGTCCATTTCTACTAGCCTGGATTCAAGTACCAGTTTGCTATGAAGGTAACAGTCACAGAACCACCCACAAGTGACCGCGACACTCACCTCTCACTGAGTACCAGAATTCAACTAGCTAGCAAGACAGTCAAAAGGAAACATGGTAAGAAAAATTACTTATTAGGAAACAATAAAAGGAAACAAGTCAAAAGGGTTTCAATTAAATGCAAAGCAAGGAATCTCAAAATTGACTATTCAAATGTTAAACTCCAACTTGCCTACCGGACCAACAGATTCACGTCAGATGCCATATCACTTGCCTTTCAGTCCTCCCTAGAACATCTTGACATCAAGAACAGCTAATTAAGAATCCTACTCATGGACTATAGTTCAGTCTTTAACACTGTTATCCCTCGAGATTGATTACTAAACTTAGTGACCCACTCTCTGCAACTGGATCCTCAGTTTCCTGATCCATAGGCCACAATCAGTGAAGATTGGGGACAATATTTCATCCTCACTAACACTCAACAATGGAGTCCCTCAGGGGTTCGTACGCAGCCCTCTATTGTACTCACTGTATACCCATGACTGTGTCGCCAATTACCAGACTAATGCCATTTACAAGTTCGCTGAAGACAGCACCATAGTCAGTTGAATTTCAGATGGCGACAAAACAGACTACAGACGGGAGGTGGAAATCCTGGAAAAATGGTGCACTGAGAACCACCTAGTTCACACACACACACACACACACACACACACACACACACACACACACACACACACACACACACACACACACACACACACACACACACACACACAGTAACAACACAGAGATAGAATGAGTGGAGAGTGTCAAGCTCCTAGGAGTGGTCTTCCTGAAGAAGGGCTTATGCCCGAAACGTCGATTCTCTTGTTCCTTGGATGCTACCTGACCTGCTGTGCTTTTCCAGCAACACATTTTCAGTTCTGATCTCCAGCATCTGCAGTCCTCACTTTCTCCTCCTAGGCGTGGTCATCAGCAACAAGCTTTCTTGGACTCTTCATGTGCAATCACTGGTTACAAAGGTCCAACATTGTCTCTTCTTCCCCAGGCAGGTGAGGAAATTTGACATTCTGGTGAATACCCTTGCCAACTTTTATAGGTGTGCCATCGAGAGCATTCTGTCTGGATGTATCACTGCCTGGTATAGCAACTGTACCGTACAGAAAGTGGTGAACTCAGCCCAGACAATCACAAAGGCCAATCTCCCATCTATAGAATCCATCTACCAGGCCCACTGTCAAGGAAAGGCCACCAGCATTCTCAAAGATCCATCCCACCCTGGCAATGTTTTTCTACAACCTCTACCATTGGGGAGAAGGTACAGAAACCTGAACATATGCACCAGCCAGTTTCGTAACAGTTTTTACCCTACTGTTGCTATTTTACAGAATGGACTCACAAACTCTTAACATTCACATGTACCTGTGTTTTTGTTTTCACTGCTGTTTACCTATTATTTACTTATCTATGTTGCCTAACTCTGTGATCTGTCTGTATTGCTCGCAAGACAAAGCTTTTCACTGTGCCCTGGTTCTATCTAAATTAAATAGAATAAAATGTAATTCTATTCTATTAGACCATAAGAAATAGGAACAGGAGTAAGCCATTTGGCCTCTCAAGTCTGCCCCACCATACGCTCAGATAATGGCTGATACAATATTCCTCCCATCCATTTTCATGCCCTTTCTCAGTAACCCTAATACCTCTATATAATCTTCATAAATATTCCAGAGAGACATATCTGTACTTCTTTTAACTTTTATCTTTTTATGCATTCATTCCTTATTCCATTGTATGTATGTTGTGTTATTAATGATTCTCATCTTCAGTAACTAATAAATTTTCTTTTGCTATCTCAAGAAAGCCTGGTTAAACTGGCTGCTTTTGAAACAAATTTGTTTGGTCTGATAGAAATTCTTCTACAAGGGAGGGGATCCTTTTTAATTTATGACAAACTGAGAGGATAGGAACATGAAGAAGTGGAACCAGTTCCACTCCCTTTCACTTGTGAGCTTTACAATTGAGTGTATCCTGTCAGATACTGCAATAATCCCCCAGGTGTGATAGTAACAGTAGTTAATGTCAGAGAAACTCACATGCTCCCTATTCCAGGTTGAGTTCACCTGTGGAGGGATGGTTAGCTCAGTTGGTTGCATGGTTAATGAATGGTTCAAACTGTGGGTGTTATTCCTACTCTGCCTGAGGTAGAGTTTGGACCTCCTTCTTTGCCCAGCCTATATTTGATGCTCAGTTACGTCCCTATACTTGATATGGTGTTGTGGCCCTTAAACCAAATAATCAATTGTCCCTCTGTCTTATGGACTATGTCTAATCGCCTTCTTACATGTTAACCTTTGGAATACAAATCCACAACTGGCAGAGGTTCAAAGTAATGTTGGTAGAGACCTGAAGTTGTTCAAGAGAGCCAGCAAATAACCAATACAAGCACATCTTACATGCCCAGTTAGTTACCATGCAAGGTTTTAAATCAGCTTTGTATAATGTTCGAGGTCAGGATGGACATACTAAAGGAGTTTAATTGGAGCAGACATCAATGTGCATGGATGGAACTGGTTATGAGGATAATATACTTAGCTGGGACAAACATGGGAATAAAATTGGATGTAGGTTTGCTCGCTGAGCTGGAAGGTTCATTTCTAGAAGTTTCTTTACCTTACTAGGTAACACGTTCAATGGGCCTCAGGCGAAGCAATGCTGAAAATTCCTGCTTTCTATTTATGTTTTTGGGTTGGTGATGTTATTTCCTGTGGTGATGTTATTTCCTGCGGTGAAGTCACTTCCTGTTCCTTTTCTCAGGGAGTGGTAGATGGGGGTCTATCTTGTTGTGTTTGCTGATAGAGTTCCGGTTGGGAATGCTACGCTTCAAGGAATTATTGTGCATGTCTTTGTTTAGCTTGTCCTAGGATGGATGTGTTGTCCCAATCGAAGTCGTGTCCTTCCTCATCCATATGTGAGGATCCTAGTAAAGAGGGTCATGTCTTTTTGTGCCTAGTTGGTGTTCATGTATCCCAGTGGCTAGTTTTCTGCTTGTTTGTCCAATCTCGTGTTTGATACAGTCCTTGCACAGTATTTTGTAAATGACATTAGTTTTGCTCATTGTCTGTATAGGGTTTTCCAAGGGTGTAGGTTTGCTCGCTGAGCTGTAGGTTTGATATCCAGATGTTTCATTACACATCATCAGTGGTGACCTCCAAGTGAAGCGAAGCTGTTGTCTCCTGCTTTCTATTTATAGGTTTGTCCTGTGTGGGCTTCCTGGGGTTTGTGGTGATGTTGTTTCCTATTTGTTTTCTGAGGGGTTGATAGATGGTATCTAGATCTATGTGTTTGTTTATGGTGTTGTGGTTGGAGTGCCATTTCGACTGGGACAACACATCTATCCTGGGATTGGCTAAGCAAAGACATGCCAGAGAATTCCTAGAGGCCATAAACAAACACATAGATATAGATACTATCTATCAACCCCTCAGAAAACAAACAGGAAATGACATCACCACAAACCCCAGGAACCTCATCCAGGATAAACATATAAATAGAAAGCAGGAGACAACAGCTTCACTTCACTTGGAGGTCGCCACTGATGATGTTACCTAGCCAGGTAATAAAACATCTGGATATCAAACCTACAGCTCAGTTAGCAAACCTACACCCTAAACCTCAACCTGAGCTACAAACCTTCACAAACCTTGCAGGGTTTTTCAAGTTCATTAGCTGCTGTTTTAGTGTGTTGGTGGGTTTGTAGGCTACCATGTTGCCAAGGGGTCTGAGTGGGAGGTGAGTGCAGTACCACAAATACAGCGGGGGTGAGAAAGCAAAGAGATAATGGTGGCATATATTGTACTGCTACTGACCTTCCTGCAGCATAGGTGAGAGTTCCTCTGGACCATGGACAGTGCGCTGACCCAATTGGAAGTTTTGAACCAGGCTGCCACAGTCTGGTGATGGCAGCGCTGCTGCCAGTCCTGAGGGTAGGAGACAGCCCTCCTCTGCACCTTACCAGCCACCAGGATGTCCAGGGCCATGTTGGAAGTCAGGTTGCCAATGTGTCTCATGCACCATCTCTGGCTGTGGCCTGACCTCTGAATTAAATATGGCGTCAGTCCCAGGAATCCCAGGGGATCCTTGCAGTGGTAGGCACTTCAGCCTCTGGTGAGATGGGGCAGTGGGATGATTGGGCTCTATAGAAAGATGGTGTATAGGCAGTGATGAGAGTTTTCAGACAACAGCATGAGAAAGCCCACTACAGCTAACAGAGAGAAACTCTCTATGAAATTTACCAAAAATGACACTTTGCCAATTTCTGGTTACCTTCAACTCATTACATCAGTAGCGTTCATAGATTCTAACACTCTTGTTGGGTCTTTCCAGTCATTTCTGTTCCTATGATTGGCAGCATCACTCTCCTGGCTGTTACCATTCAAATATTTACCATTTACAACCCTCGTCTTTAAATTAGTCAATTGTTGAAATCAGCCACAATTCGGGTTTGGCTGATATCTTTCTAACTACATGCTGATCTAGACAGCATGAAATTAAGTTCACCTGAAAGCACATTGCTCCTCAATACTACACTGACATCACCTGAATTAGGTTTCAGTAGATAAGATATTATGGGTGGCTCAGTGGTTAGCACTGCTGCCTCACAGCACCAGGGACCCAGATTAGATTCCAGCTTCAGGCGACTGTCTGTGTGGAGTTTGCACATTCTCTCTTCCACCCCCCGACCGTGTGGGTTTCCTCCGGGTGCTCCGGTTTATTCCCACACTCTAAACACGTGTAGGTTAGTTGGATTGGCCATAGTAAACGTGGGGTTACGCGGTTATGGGGATGTATGTTGGTCTGCATAGAATGGTCTTTGGAGGGACAGTGTAGACTTGATGGGTTGAATGGCCTCTGTACTGTAGGGATTCTGTGATTTGATCTGATTATGTTTTACTTGTTTTCTGAAAAATTTTTGGAATGGTAAAGGTAGGATGTAATTGTGAATTATTTACTAATGGCAGCATGTGATTGGAATATTTATGTAATTGTGGTACAAGTAGTTTGTAAACCAAGAATCCAAATAATTTTACATCAGTGCATCACATAGAATCAAACAGAAGATGCAACTGTTGCTGTAACACCTACATCAGATAATGCAAATTACATGCATTACAATGACTATTACAAACCACAGTGTTGCTCAACATTCAAGACACACAAAAATAGCAATGTAAACAAATCCCCAGACTGCTTTGTAAAGTATCAATTTATTCAGAACCTGAATGATTATGCTCAGGAAATCAGTACCAATAAATTAACAAGTGTTTTATTCTTTGATTCACGCATTGGAAATTACAGAAGAATAATGTTTGAGAGAGTAGTATTATGAACCAGGCCAGACCCCCTCAAAACAATTCAAGAACGTAGCCCAGACCCTAACTTTGCCAGTTGCTTTAACCAGGTATAGAGTAGATATTCCAGGAGAGATGCAGCTGGCCAAACCACTTAGTTTTAAACAAAACAGACTTTATTTACAAGATTACCGAATGAAACACAAACAAAAGAGAACAGAATACAGGATAATTTAACATCCCCAAAAATCCAACAGATCATCCAAACTTAATGATGCTGTTCCAAATACTTGCTACAGTCCCCATAAACACCCCTTGGCACAAAAGGTAAAATCAAACCCAGAGTCTTACAGGAGAGAAGTCAGGGACAGAGGGTCAGCATAGACCTGCTTCTCCTGAATCGAGCAGCTTCACAACACTACTGCTAAAAAAAACCCAAACCACACCAGAGAAAAACTGAGCTGGGAAAACTGGCCTTTCATTGCATAAGTGTTTTTTTTCCCCCAAAACTTGAAAGCCTGTTGCCTGAGACAATATTTGTTAGCTATAATCAACCTGGCCCTAAAACCCTTGAACTTAGACTTTTTGGACACCGTGTCTTTTATGACCTCTCCGAAAAAAAACCAAGGACAACATAACCTTATTAAAGGACAGCATCGTCGCAGTAGGATGTCTGTCCCTCAGTGTCAGAGGAAATCCTACCCTTGAGAGATGTCACCCAATCTCATTAGCCAACTGCTACAGCAGTCTCATCAATGGGCATTATTGAGAGGGGGGGGGGGGGTGGACAAAACAAGGTGAGATCTGAGACCCCAGGGAGAGGGTTAGATGGGGTCAGAGTCAAGGGCAGGTTGTGATAAATGAGGGTGGCATATTAGGATGAGAGAGAGTGTTTGTCAGGGGATGTTGTAATTGAGAGACATTTTCTCAATGATGTAGCCTCCATTCCTTTCCACCCTTTTTCAACCTGATCTCCAAACAACATATTTCCCATTCTGCCTACATCAATTGTATCATGCCAATGGCAGTGTATTAATAAGCTCCACTGCCTGTTCTTAATTCAATATGGCAGGTAGGCTGTGATTTGGCACCCACCCACTTGCCGGTATAATGGGGGTCAGCTTGGGTGGGCTGCTACCCCTGCTGCCTTATACTGCCCCAAACCTCACCAAAACACATCCGATAACGTTCTGTCCAATCCATCCAGGGAGTTCAATTTATCAGAAACTATATTCAGGCAAAAGGATTTAGATTGCAATTTTTGTAAGAAGGTTTGTTACACTGGTCTGATAAAGTTGTTTGCTGTCTGTGGTATTTTTACAAACCTCTCCAAGACTCACGACGGGTCACCTTTTGGTTAGTTACATTAAGCTACACCAGCTGGTTTGCTCTTTCAGCAAGATGGTAACACTATAAAAAATTCCGTAATCAGACAAAGTCTGGTCTTCATTCAGTATCTGGTCATTCCACTCCAGGTAACAACTGGACATCGGGGTGCTGGTCAAATACTTGGATTTTGCTTTTATATACCGGATGGGTAAGAAAGGATTCATAGAGAAATGTTCTGTGTGGTATGAAGTATTCTCCAGCTTGACTGAAATTGGAATATCTTTTACAGGCTGAAAAAAAATCATAAAATACTGTAAAATAAACAAAGGAATGCAGGTTCTGCAAAGATACATCACTAATGTTACTATAATCAGTAGTAAACTCAATGCTGGTACATTGGCGTGAGCTTGCTTAAAAGGAAGACAGAATGGAAAATCAGCTTTGAAGTTTAGTAACCCAACCTCGGAACTGTGCTCTCTTGTGGCCACAGTGGGGAGTGTAGATACCCAAACTGATGCTTATATGTCTCACTGAGGGCCAAATTAAACTATTGTACCATTTGTTTCTCATTTATCATGTCATACTTCCCAGGTTTAATATTAATCTTACATTTTGTTGGTTTGTTCCCCCAATTTCTATATACTCCTCTATTTGGTCAAATTTAATATCCGAGATCTCATAACTCAGGTTCTAAGAATAAGTTAAACAATATCAGCACATGAATCTATCAAATCATTCAAAAAATAATGTAAGTATTTCTGGCTCCATCAGAACTAAAAACCTGAGAGAAATAATACCAATGAAAAGAAAGTTAAACACAAGCAAACAAAACTCCCAAAATATTTGAAAGAATATTTTCTTTTGCTTCTTTTTTTTCGCATCTGAGCTCAAGACAGGAATTGTAAATAATATTATTGACCTAAGAACACTGCATTATCTGGGCAGTGCTGTCCGGAGATCCAACTGGGATTAGGAGTTTGCATCTCTGACAGGCCAAGGCATTGGATCATTTAAAACAAAGGCAGAAATGGCTGGAGAAGCTCAACAGGTCTGCTAGCATCTGTGGAGTGAAAACAGAGTTAATAATTCAAAGTTTGGGAGAAGATTTGTAGCTCGTTGTTGTGGTTCTGTTCGCCGAGCTGGGAATTTGTGTTGCAGACGTTTCGTCTCCTCTCTTGATGACATCCTCAGTACTTGGGAGCCTCCTGTGAAGCGCTTCCGTGATGTTTCCTCCGGCATTTATAGTGATTTGTCTCTGCCGCTTCCGGTTGTCAGTTCCAGCTGTCCGCTGCAGTGGCCGGTATATTGGGTCCAGGTCAATGTGCTTGTTGATTGAATCAGTGGATGAGTGCCATGCCTCTAGGAATTCCCTGGCTGGGAATTCCTAGAGGCATGGCACTCATCCACTGATTCAATCAACAAGCACATCGACCTGGACCCAATATACCGGCCAATGCAGCGGACAGCTGGAACTGACAACCAGAGGCAGAGACAAATCACTATAAATGCTGGAGGAAACATCACTGAAGCGCTTCACAGGAGGCTCCCAAGCACTGAGGATGCCACGTAAACAAGGGACAAAACATCTGCAACACAAATTCCCAGCTCGGCGAACAGAACCACAACAGAGTTAATAGTGTCTGACTATTCAGAAGGGCAGCCAGATCTTCCTTGATCTCTGACAAGAGGGTCTTAAACATCAGAATGAGGAGCCAAGAAGCTCCAACTCAACTCACATTACTGATGTGCCTTAGGATCCTGAGGGAGTCCAAAAGCAACAAACAACTGTGGTACCTGGGTGGGTCATTTAAACTGTGTTAGATCCTGCTTGGGTTACTCTGTGATTGGGTAAAAAATGAGGTCTGCAGATGCTGGAGATCACAGCTGAAAATGTGTTGCTGGTTAAAGCACAGCAGGTTAGGCAGCATCCAAGGAACAGGAAATTCGACGTTTCGGGCATAAGCCCTTCATCAGGAATGAGGGTTACTCTGTGATTGGCCAGTAGTCCAAAGAGGTTGGCTATGCCATCTTCCTACCCTGCCTTTAACTTTGCGTTTGTCCTAGCCAGTCTGCTGTCATAGACAGTGTTCATTGTGCCCCCGCACTGGTTTCTCCCCCCACCCACCGACAGTGTGAACTCTCCAGAGTTACCTTCAGGAATCCCTGGTCTCTGTCTAACCATTATCTGTTGAGTTTGGCATTTTCCTGGGAATGACTGGGAGGAGCTTGGTGCTTTAGGGTGTAAGTTTGCTCGCTGAGCTGTAGGTTTGATATCCAGACGTTTCATTGCCACTGATGATGTTACCTAGCCAGGTAATCTCCAAGTGAAGCAAAGCTGTTGTCTCCTGCTTTCTATTTATATGTTTGTCCTGGATGGGGTTCCTGGGGTTTGTGGTGATGTAATTTCCTGTTCGTTTTCTGAGGGGTTGATAGATGGTATCTAGATCTATGTGCTTGTTTATGGCGCTGTGGTTGGAGTGCCAAGCCTCTAGGAATTCTCTGGCATGTCTTTGCTTAGCCTGTCCCAGGAGAGATGTTTTGTCCCAGTCGAAATGGTGTTTTTTTTCATCCTTGTGTAGGGCTACAAGGGAGAGAAGAGCTTGGTGCATTTATATAGTGGGGGGGGGCAGTATCAGAGTGAGAAGGGACAGTCACTATTATCAGGAATGGGAAGGGGATTTCTTCAGGGATAGGGAGTGATCACTGCGGAGGATGAGGGACTGATGGGGAGGTGATCGCTGTTAGGGATAGGGAGTGATCACTGGAGTGGGGTGCAGTTAGGAAAATCACTGATCAGAGGATTGAGGAGGAAGGTCACTGCCATAGACTGGGTGGATTTGTTATGTTAGTTTTCTCTCTAAACAAAAAACAAACAGCCATAGGATAGTTAATTGTAGACATGCAGCCTTGGGACATTTCAAAACTGAACAGAATACATGTATGGCCATAGCAAAGGGGACCTGCTACGCTGCTCCACATGGGATCTATCAGACAGCAACTCCACAATTCTGAAGGAGCCAAGATGGGAGCTGGTGGTGAAAAGGTCCCAATATAAATAAATCGGAGTGCAATGTCAATCTGACAATGATTGCCATTCCTTAGAAAGTTCAAACTATAGATTCCAAGCAGCTGCTGAGTCAGATTGGTGACCAGGCAGAGTACAGAGTGATTGTAGTGAAAAGGCCTACTGAAGTGTCTTGGATCACTCATCGAGTGAATTATACCAGTCAGACTGATACTCTGATCCATGAGTTGGTCATAGTTTGTATAGAAGTAGGGATGCTATAATTTATCTCAGTGTATGTGACCTACACAGGGGAGAAAATAGGTTGGTCAGGAATACTATTGTTGGTCTTTGCACTATTTGGAGGTACACGCACATGGATAGATTTGAAGTCAGCTGGAAACCACTCTCCTCCCACTTAAACCAGGTATTTATGCTCATTGTCATAAGACCAGCCATTTATTTTCAGGTGTCAGAAGGTCACCTAATTCCATGGTACCAGAACAGCAGCCCAGGGCTTGGAAGAGGTACAGAAGGGATTTATTAGAATGGTAAAACTGAAGAGAGACTTTAGTTCTGTGAAGACACTGGAGAAACTCATGTTCTTAAGAGGACATTCAACACAAATATTCAAAATCATGATTGTTTTTGGTATGTAAAGAAGAACTGTTTTCTGTGGTGAAAGACTTGGTAACTGGTGTTAGAAATTTAAGGCTATTAATGAAAGAACATGAGGAGGCATTTTAAACACAGCCAATTGTTACAATCTGAAATGTGCTGCCTGAGAGAGTGCTGGATGTAGATTCAATAGTAACAGCGTAAAGAGAATTGCATAAATAGTTAAGAAGTTACTTTGCAGGGCAAAGATTGGAGAGTGACACTAATTGGACAGATCTATAAAAGAGCCAGCACAGGCACTAGAGGCCAAATGGCTTCTTTATTTACTCTGTCATTCGATGATTTTATGTCAGTACTCCCAGGATGAAAAGCAAACAATCAACAAAAGACTGATTAGATCAGGAATTATCCGCAATTTGCACACCATGCCCTTAACGTAGCTCAACATCTCTCAAATGAGCATGAGCAAACAAAATTTGACATAGAGCAACAGTGACCAGAAGTTTGGAGAAAGATGTAGATTTACAGAACATCTTAAAAAGAGGAAAGTAAACTAAGAAACAGCCAATTTAAGGTTGGATTTCCAGAGGATAGAGCCTAGGCAGCTGAAGTTGGGGTACATGTGATCTAACAAAGCAGCTTTGTGCTTTATGGATCATGCAAAGTATAACAGTCTTTTACTATTCTCTCATCGATCAACCATTCAATATAATCACGTTTGATAGTTCTGTGATATTTTACCTCAACTTTCCAAGGTTCCACGTTCCATGCACAGACTTGCTCTAAGCAATTTTTAGCTTCCTTTGCAACCAAATCCCATCGAGCATTTCCAGCAACATTTCCTGTTGGATCTGCAGGGTCGAGTATCATTGGCCTAATTTTCAAACAACACAAGGATCACCATCAAATGATGAATCTGCAATGCTCATTCTTCAGATTGTATATTTGTATATGTAACTAATTCTTGTTCAGAGCCCAGTGGCACTGTTCACAATATCTGTGCGACTTCATAAAGATTCACAGAATCTCTACAGTAAGGAAGGAGGCCATTCAGTCCCTAGCAGCCCACCCAGACCCAGCCTCCCTACCCTATTTCTGTAATTACTATGGTTAATCCATCTAGCTTGCACATTCCTGGACACCATGGGGCAATTTAGCATGGCCAAACCACCCAACCAGCATATCATTGGACAGTGTGACAAAACCAGAGTACCTGGCAGAAACCCACACAGACACGGGGAGAACATGCAAAAGCCAGACAGACAGTCACCTAAGATGGGAATCGAACCTAGGTCTCTGGCATTGTGAGGGCAGCAGTGCTAACCATCTAAAGACAGGAGCACAATTTTGGACTCAAATCTTTGCTCCTCTACTCCTTCTGGGCTCTTATTTTCCAAGAAATGTATGACCTCTTTGTTTTCTAATGTCCATAAAGGACAATTTTGAATATGAAACTTCTGTGTTCCTATTTTCAGGAAACCAGAATGGAAGAAATGTGATTAACCAAATCTGACAAATTATCTGCAGGTTTTACTGGAAAGTAAATATTTCATTGGTAAATGATTCCTTTTCCTCCCACACAACTGTTTCTCACTGTCAGACCTCTACTGATGCCACTCTTGAAGAAGCCAATGAGATGTGAAGGCACTGACCAATAAGGGGATTTGCCCCAAATGTTTGCTTTGCACAGCTGGCCCATGAAGCCAAATCCCACTTATTCAAAGCTAAACTATGTATGTATTTATTTATTTATTTATTAAAACATTGCAATCAAATTTGAAGTATCGAAGTGTTATTTGTATACATAATTGCTTCCTGTTCACAGTAGACGTGCACTACTGATGCAGACCTGCGCTGTTTTACAAAGACAGGAACACGATTCTTAACTCTCGAAGCCCTTTGTTCCTCTACCCATTTATCCTCTACCAAATGTTTGACTTCATCTTTTTCTGTTACGCAAAAAAGAAAATTCTGAATAAAGGAAGTTTCCAAAGCCAACAGGGTTGATATATGATATAATCCTTTGATTAGTTATAATAAATTTCAAATCTCCATAATTCTCAGTAGATGAACCAATGGGACACTTATTTCACAAAACCAAGTTGGTATGATCTGGACTGCATTATGTGCCTGTACAGGCATGATGGGCAGCACAGTGGCACAGCAGTTAGCACTGTTGCCTCTCAGCGCCAGAGACCTGGGTTCAATTCCCGCCTCGGGCAACTGTCTGTGTGGAGTTTGCACATTCTCCCCGTGTCTGCGTGGGTTTTGTCCGGGTGCTCCGGTTTCCTCCCACAGTCCAAAGATGTGCAGGTTAGGTGAATTGGCCATGCTAAACTGCCCTTAGTGTTAGGTGAAGGGGTAAATGTAGAGGAATGGGTCTGGATGGGTTGCTCTTCGGAGGGTCAGGGTGGACATGTTGGGCCAAAGGGCCTGTTTCCACACTAAGTAATCTAATCTATGTAAAAGGGTGACAGAAACACATCCAATAATTGCCTACGAACAGATTTGGATAAATCACTAAAGGGGAAACTTTGGCAGAGCCTTGAGACAGGAGCAATGGAATCAGACTAATTGAATAGCAATTTCCAAGATTTGGAGCAGGCATGATGGGCTGATTGGCCTCCTCCTGCACAATAATTTTCCATCTGGAAAAATACTGTAAAAACAATCCAACTTGCCTTTGTTCTTGAAGTTTATCTTTCAGGAAATTGGCCACATAGCAATTGTCGAAGTCATAGTTCGTGGTCCAGAAAATCCACAGCTCTCTGTATCTAACAATCAATTCCATTACTGTTCTGAATCCTTCAGCCGTACTGAACTGGTCTCCCCCACCCACACTTTCCCACGCATAGATGACCAGCAGCTCCAGGGCATACTTTGGTGGCAGGAACTCTCCACGTAGTTGACATTTGTATGGTCGGACGTACTGTTGGGTTAAATAAAAAAAATTCACTGCACGCGCTTGCAATCCTTCCAGAGTTAAAAATCACACAACACCAGGTTATTGTCCAACAGATTGAATTGGAAGCACTAGCTTTCGGAGCGCTGCTCCTTCATCAGGTGGTGAATCCTTGCAGAAGTATTGAAATGTAAACTTTGCCAAGTAATGTTGACAGTGTAAAGTTTCCCTTAATGGGAATACAAATTAAAGTAAAATGTTCTTGAAAGATAATTTTAAAGGACAATTAGTTTTCACATTTCCACCTGTGGGGCAAGCTTTAAGATAATTGACAAAACAGGGAAAGGAGCAGAGTGTTATTTTACGGAGTATCTGATTATGATTGGGATTCTACTGCCTTTAAATGGCAGTGAAAGCAGGTTTATGAGTAACTTTCAAAAGGAAATTGAATTTATACAGTATATGAAAAGTAAAAACTTAGAGATGTAGAGAAATCACAGGGGAATGGGACTAATTGGATAGTTCATCACGAAGGACCAAATGTTTTTTGTGAACTATATCATCCTATTAACTACTTGCAGGGGCCAGGGCTAGAAAATCAAGAACTGGTCACATTGACCTTTCTGCTGAATCTTTGTCCCACGTGTTTGTTCCGTGACCCTGCCGGAGAAACTTGTTTATGTAGTGAACTTTGGTCATTTGCCTAGGGCCAGACCACATACTGTCTGCACAGTTTGAATGGCAATGATCTTTGATCTCACTGAAGACCAGACATGGACCAGGCAGACAGTGGATCCAGCTGCTACCTACCTTAAGGGAATCAGTGTACATCTGCACAGCAAATGGCACTACATGAGTACTACATCTCAATATCATCCCCCCAGTGCCTGCAGTATCATTTTACAACCTGTGAATGGTGGAAAGATGAGTATTAACTCTTTATTTCCTCTTAAACCAGACAAGACACAGGTTTTCTTGCTTAAATATTCATTTATACATGCATGGGAGACATCTACGTCAAGAAAATGTCATTCAGCTCAGATCTTATTATGAAAGCCAAGGTTTTGCACCAGTTTTACAGATAACAATCTTCCAATCAGCTATTACTACAGATAATATCCTATTTCTATTCCTATTTCTACATAACCCTGGTTGCATAATTTGCTGTTATTCAATCATATTCAAACTTAAGCACATGATAATATAATCCAATTATATCATTATATGTCCAGATCCCATATTGTTAACATTGTGACAGGAACCCAAACTGCTCATTCTCTCCCCAAGCAATGGGAATTGAATCTTTTCTGTTCCTGGAATTAAGTGGTAACATTAAGCAGGTTTTGAAGACACTTCATCTAATCTACCTGATTGAACCTATTCTGTAGCTAATCTAATCTAATCTATCCAGATTGGACACAATACTGAAAGACAAAGCTTCCTCCAGTCTGCCCCAGGTGCAAAAACATTTCTTCCTTAAACGGATGTCCAAATGTTTGCAATTGAAGCTGGATGAATCACAAAACCTTAGAAAAGGCCATACACACTCAACCAGAAACCATTTCAGCAACAGAAGTCACGAGAGTGCGAGCCAGGGTGGTGGTGTGGGGCAGCCAGGAAGCTAAGTTTGAACATAAAATATTTACCTTGTGAATTGGCACAGTGAATGCAGAGCAGGAGCAGACACAGAAGTGGACACGGGGACTGCTGGGTCGGTGAACTCATATATTTGGGCAATGTCTGGAGTTGGAGGAGATAGTGGAGGTCCTTAATGAATATTCGCTTCAGTATTCACTACTGAGAGGGACCTTGTTGTTTGTGAAAACAGCATGAAACAGCTGATATGCGATGAACAGTTGTATATTAAGGCGGCGAACGTGCTGGAAATGTTGAAGAACATGATGAAAGATAACTCTCTTGGGGCAGACAGGATAGACCCAAGGTTACTACAGGAAGAAAGGGAAAAGATTGTTGCTCCTTTAGCAATGATCTTTGCGTCCTCACTGTCCATTGGAGTAGTATCAGATGATTGGAGGGTGCCAAATGTTATTCCATTGTTCAACAAAGGGAATAGGGATAATCCTGGAAATTACAGACCTATCAGTCTTATGTCAGTGATAGCAAATTATTGGAGAGGATTTTGAGAGACAGAATTTAGGATTATTTAGAGATTATTTAGAGTTTGATTAGAGATAGTCAGCATGGCTTTGTGGGAGGCAGGTCATGCCTCACAAACCTTATTGAATTATTTGAGGATGTGACAAAACACATTGATAAAAATAGGGCAGTGGATGTATGGATTTTAGTAAGGCATTTGATAAGGTTCCCATGGTAGGCTCATTCAGAAAGTAAGGAGGCATGGGATACAGGGAAACATGTCTGTCTGGATACAGAATTGGCGAGCCCATAGAAGACACAGGGTAATCAATGGAAAGTATTCAGCCTGGAGCTTGGTAACCAGTAGTGTTCAGCAGGGATCTGTTCTGGGACCTCTGCTCTTTGCGAATTTTATAAATGACTTGGATGAGGAAATGGAAAGGTGGGTTAGTAATTTTGCCAATGACATCAGGTTGGTGGAGTTATGGATAGAGGGCTGTTGGAGTTACAATGGTACATTGACAGGATGCAGAGCTGGGCTGATAAGTAGGAGATGGAGTTCAACCTGGAAAAGTGTAAAGTGATTCATTTTGGAAGGTCGAATTTGAATACAGGGTGAAAGGCAGGAATCTTGGCAGTGTGGAGGGACAGTATAGAGTGCAGAGGGATCTTGGAGTCCATGTCCATAGATCCCTCAAAGTTGCCATCCAAGTTGATGGAGCTGTTAAGAAGACATATGGTGTGTTGCTTTCATTAGCAGGGGGATTGGGTTTAAGAGCTGTGAGGTTACTTTTCAGTTCTATAAAGCTCTGGTTAGACCACACTTGGAATATTGTGTTCAGTTCTGGTTACCTCATTATAGGAAGGATGTGGAAGCTGTAGAGAGGGTGCAGAGGAGATTTACCAGGATGCTGCCTAGACTGGAGAGTATGTCTGATGAAGAAAGGTTGAGGGAACTGGGATTTTCTCATTGGAGCGAAAAAGGATGAGAGGTGACTTGGTAGAGGTGTACAGAATGATGAGAGGCGTAGATAGAGTGGATAGCCAGAGACTTTGCCCAGGGTGGAAATGGCTATCACATGGGGGCATAATTTTAAGATGATTGGAGGAAGGTTTAGGGGAGATGTCAGAGGTAGGTTCTTACACAGAGTGTGGCGGGTGCGTGGAATGGACTGCCAGCACCGATAGTGAAGACAGATACATGAGGGACATTTAATCGACATTTAGAGTAGGATAAAAGGTCAGCACAACATTGAGGGCCAAAAGGCCTGTACTGTGCTGTACTGTTCTACATTCTAGAAACTGAACACCATGCATAAAATACATTGGCAAACTGGGACTCCTGTCAGACCAAACTTAAAGCACCTCTTGAATCAATATTGTTTAAAAAGTACAATAACTATAAAAATAACTTACCTGTGAATGGCAACGTCTGAACTGAAGAATTCTGAGGAAGCTCACTTCTTGTCTAATTCATCTGATTTCAGATGACAAACAGTGGATTGACAAACAGTCAGCAGACCCCTCATTAACTTACTGAAGGCCCTTACACCCTGAGTGCATCTGAAGTTGAGATCAACTAAATTAGCAGAGGCCCAAATATGTACATGTATTGCATATGGAATCTCAGCCCTAAATTTGTTGTTTTCAATGCACATTTTACAACTGACAAACAGAAACATGATTAGAGTGGTCAGGCAGCATCCGAGGAGCAGGAAAATCGAATTCCTGATGAAGGACTCCTGCCCGAAACGTGGATTTTCCTGCTCCTCAGATGCTGCCTGACCCGGGATGGGACCACTCGCCGCAGCAGTTTCGCTGCCGCTGATTAGCCACTGCCCTTTCACTGCCGAGGACACTTAGCCAGCACCCACTGGCCACTGAAGACGATTCGCCAGTTCGCCACTGCGCCAAATTTTGGCGATGTGAACAAAGTGGCCAATGTAATGGACAGATCCACACCAAGAGTAGCACTGTGATAAAAACAATTAATGGACACACACATTCTCCTTCCGCAGCAAGTGTCCAAGTTGCAAAAGTGAAAACAAGTTTAAAATGTCGTGCAGAAGAATTGCAGGAAGTACCTAGTGTTCTTATTAACGAATGTGTAGCTGATGTCCCTCAGTCAGTCCCAGCATCTTTACCGACGAAAAGCAGCATGAAGAAAATAATTCAACGAGAAAGGAATGATATTAGTTTAGCGCCACCAAACCCGACTGATCTTCAGCATTTGGTGATTCCAATTAGATACAAAGTATATAAGCCAGATAATGGAGCAGGAGAAAAATTTCTTTTGGCAGATAGTGGTCAAGGAAGTAATCGAATAATCATATTTGGTAGGGAATCTTGGATGCATCATTTAGCAGAATCCACCTGGTTTGTGGATGGTACATTCAACTCAGCCCCAGTTTTATTCTCTCAGGTATAATGTATTTTAGCAAAAAGACTTGATGGGGTTCACCCAATATTGTATATACTTTTACCAAATAAGCAGAGTTCAACGTATGTATGCATGTTTGAAATGGTGAAGTCCTTGGTACCTAATCCCAGACCACAGTATATCCATTGTGACTTTGAGTAGGCAGCTATCAATGCTATAAGAGAACGTTTTCCTGAAGCTAGAATTAGGGGCTGTTTCTTTCATTTAGCTCAAAGTATGTATAGACGTTTTGCTGCAGTTGGAGCAACTCATCAATACAGCACCGATCCTGATTATGCTTTCAAAACAAGAACAGTAATTGTGTTGGCTTTTGTGCCACTTAGTGACCTTGATAACTATGTAGAAGCACTCGCAGATTTTTTTGCCTCAAGAACTACAACCAATACTAGATTAGTTTGAATGTAATTATAGTGGACTCTACAATAGAGCTGGCAGTAGCCGAAGGGCACCTTTATTTCCCCGTGACATGTGGTTGGTCTATGAGACAACAATAAACGATGAAGATCGCACAAGTAATCACGCTGAAGCCACTCATCAGAGAATTACTTTTGAACTCGGAGCTCACCACCCAATCATATGGAAATGTATTGGAACGTTAATGAAACTGCAAAAGGGGCGTGATTTATATATGGAACAGCTGATAGCAGGTTACCCACCACAAATAAAGCTAAAAAAGTATCGAGACGCAGACGATAGAATTAAAAAAATTGTTGTTGAAACAAGAGATTGTTTGGAATATCTTAGTGGAATAGTGCATAACTATCAAATGAACTCAAATTTCATTGTTGAATATTCATGTGAGATTTTACTGCCATTATAAAGATTTTTAAAATATATTTCCTTTTTCTAGTTAAAGTTTATAACTCATTTTTATATATAAACCAATAAAATGATATTTATTTTACCTTTTTTTATGAATATGTAGTATGTACTTGTATAAATAAAGGGGACTGAGAAGTATGAAAGAACAGGCAGGAGGGAAAACAATCAGTACTTGTATATATTTCCGGTAGCGAATAGTCTCCAGAGGTCAAACCACCCCAGTGGAGAAATGCTGGTGGCGAACCGGCAGTGGCTAATTGGCGGCGGCAAATGTGCTGTGGTGAATCGTCACCAACCTGCCTGACCTGCTGTGCTTTCCCAACACCACTCTAATCTTATCTCTGGTTTCCAGTATCTGCATTCCTCACTTTCGCCTATAAACAGAAATAGGTGAAACCTCAGCTCATTTGGACGCTGTCTTATTTTCTTTGGCTAGAACCTGGTCAACAAACTGAAAAGAACAGGTTTATGACTGGCAGGGCAGCCTTCACAATTCACAGGATTATTACAGCACAGGAGGCCATTCAGCCCATTGTGTCTGCGGGAGCTCTCTGAGCATTCTCTTTGAGCCACTGTGTGCAGCCCCGCACACTGTTCCTTTCCAAATTCTAGCTTCCTGTGGAATATTTCAGTTGAATTTGCCTCCATCATATTTTTAGTAAACACATGCCAAACCCTATGCACTCACTGCATGAACACAATTTTTCTTGCATCACCTTTGCTTTTATTGCTCATTTCTTTAAACCTATGTCCTCTGATTCTCGATTCTTTCACAAGTGAAAGCATTCTCCCCATCTGCTCTGTCTAGACCCCTCATGATTTTTAAAACCTTCATCAAATTTCCTCCAAATCTTCTCTTCTCTGAAGAGATCAGTCCCAACTGCTCAATCCATCTTTATAACTGAAGTTCCTCATCCCTGGAACCACTCGTCAATATTTTCTACATTCTCCGATATTTTCACACTTTCCGGTAATGTAGCTTCCAGAAACTGATGTAATACTTCAGGTGATACCCAACCACTGTCTTACATAAGTTCAACATAATCTCATTTCTGTAAGCTTTATTAACCATGGTCTCAACCTATCCTTCCATCTTTCTGACATATGTACATATGCACCCAGGTCTCTCTGCGCCCCTTTAAAATTGTGCCCTTTCTGTTACATTAAGCTTTTGCAAGTTTGTGTTCACAATACATAAATGAACTTCAACAACAGTCCTTACACCTACCTCTATGTACCAGTGTTTCACAAGGCGGATCAGGTCCTTCAGTTTAACTGGACGGCACTTTACAAAGTCTCTTTGAAGTTCAGTGAAACATGTTGAGAATTCTCCTCCTAACCCCTCGGCCTTAATCAGGTTCACATAAACCTGGGCATTTGGACGGGTTTGTGCATGCTGACCTTTAAGACAATGAAGAAATGGACTCTTATTTTTCAAGCACTGGGCCGATTTAATACAGAATAAATTGTTAATGATTGATGGAAGACCATTATGTAAGGAAGAACTTCAAAATGGTGTAAAGCTGAAATAAAATTGAAGTGCTGGAAATGCACATTGCCTGGTATGTCCCCAGGGGCTTTCCAGGCTTCCCACCGTTACCTTGATAGCGCCAGGACCCCATGTTCAATTCCCGCCTCAGGCAACTGTATGGAGTTTGCACGTCCTCCCAGTGTCTGCGTGGGTTTTCACTGGGTGCTCCAGCTTCCTCCCACAGTCCAAAGATGTGCAGGTCAGGTGAATTGTCCATGCTAAATTGCCCGTAGTGTTAGGTGAAGGGGTAAACATAGGGGAATGGGTCTGGGTGGGTTGCTCTTCGGAGGGTCGGTGTGGACTTGTTGGACCGAAGGGCCTGTTTCCACACTGTAAGTAATCTAATCTAATCGATAAAAAAATGTTGGAGTAATGTTTTGCTGTTCGTTCTGGAATTTGAGCAACACTTCAGCAAGATATTGAAATCTATTGAAATTCTACCTGATATATCTGACAACATTGAAATAAAGGAGAAATGCAGGTCCCAGGGAGAGAAGGTAAAAACAATGACTGCAGATGCTGGAAACCAGATTCTAGATTACAGTGGTGCTGGAAAAGCACAGCAGGTCAGGCAGCATCTGAGAAGCAGGAAAATCGACATTTCTGGCAAAAGCCCTTCATCAGGAATAGAGGCAGGGTGCCTGTAGCATTTATCTCTCATTCTGCAGGCACCCTGCCTCTATTCCTGATGAAGGGCTTTTGCCCGAAACGTCGATTTTCCTGCCCCAGGGAGAGAAGTTGAAGCTGAACGTCCTCAGTTGTTTCAGTCCTGACAGTGGGCATGGACAATTGAGGCTACTCTGTTGAAAGGTGATGGAAGTGTAAGCCTTGCTTTGGTGTCAGGAATGTGGGGTAGTATACTGGCCTTTTGAAGAGCAGAAGTACAATTCATTGTTGGGACATGGGCTACTTCCTTGGCCAGACCACGGATGGTCATCTCCATGTCTATACTTGAAAGGGCTTCCAATGGGAATATATTCTTTAATGGACAGGATTAATTTACAAAGGGAGCTGGTGTTGAATGTTTCCAGGAGGCATTTAAGACCCCACAGACTTCCTAGCAGCCTGGAGCAAATGGTTATCAAAGATGCACCTCGTTTGACTGCCTAGCCTTACAGCAGAAGAAGTGATTGGTGAACAGATCCCATTTCAGCAGATAAAATGGCTAAGCATGAAAATATACAAGTGAGTCCCTCTGAAGGCCATTTCACCAAGCCGGCCAAAGACTTTGGCCTGAGATAAAGATCACAGTAGGCAGATGTGGTGAAGGTGGGCAAGGGGATGAAGTGGGCAAACAGCAAAATAAACTGAATGGATATAAACATCACAACCTCCTTCTCACCCAACCATTTTTCATTAATGTCTCATACCCAAAGCATCGAATGCTGGGAGAACATCGACCTCCACAGAATCAGACACCTCAGTGGATTGAAAACTGAAACTCAGGGAGCGAGGCGATGAGGTCAAGCCAGATGGTAACGTAATCATTCGGGGCTCTGTCATATTGATATCGAAAGCAATTTCTTCCCAGATCTCATTCAGCACCTTCCAAATTATTTTCAGGATTTTACCCCGGTTTTTCTTCTGGTCCTGAAAATTTTTGAACTGGCTGATGAAGACAACCAGATCTGCATCCGAGCGATTTTTTAAAGTTGTCCCTTTTCCAGAGGAGCCGCCCTGAGAAGACAAATGAAATAACAGCATGACCTTTTAGAGAATGGTTAGGAAATCACATTACCATAGAAATCAACATGGAGTCATTATCAATTCCCTTGCTATGGCCAAAATTCAATGTTAGCCATGTGGGTTCTGTACTGTCACTGAGGCCCACAATCATCATCTTTTACTAAATCCAATCCCAAGCCTTGAAGCAGAAGCTGATGCCTTGAATTCGGAGTTCTGCTTTTTGAGTTTGGAAGGTTGAGGGACAATCTAATTGAGATGTTTCAGACACCATTGGGATTTGGTAGCGTAGACGCAGAAATATTATAACCACTGGTGTGGTGAATCCAGGACAAAGGATGATATTGTAGAAATTAGAGTTAGGCCCCTTAGGAATGAAACCAGGATGTATTTCTTCACAGTAAAAGTAGAAGAAATCTAGAGTTCACCAGAGCTTCTTGTCTTGTATTCATCAGAAGAAGGACACCAATTCATACAGCATGAGTAGAGGGTGCTGTTTGGATGTGTCATCATTAATATGGAGATGGAACAAGAACAGTTAATTGTTAATCTTAATTCTCAGGTTAGACAGGTGGCCTCTGATTGGTCAGGTTTTGCTACATGGACAAAACAATCATTGGTCATCACTATGATCTATTTTCCTATTATAAACAAAAACTGCAATGTATGTTTGAATTCCATTTGCCAACATAAAGCAGAGCCCTGTGCATTAATATATACGGCTTGGAGCACAAACACATGGCTGTTTGTGCTCACAATATGGGCACAAATGATAATCTTAAATTGATTTCCCGTGTAATTTCTGCACACTCCAGATTATTTAATAAATGACGTCTAATAGCAGAATTATATCATATGTCAGACTTGCTGTTCTGAGGCTTGCAAGCATGGGCTGGAGGAGCACGATTATCATACTGCCCAGCGCAAAGGGCTAATGGTTGGAACATATGGCCCATCACACTGCTATCTAAGTTCATATCGCATCATTCATTTGTGTGGCAGGCAAAAGATCTTTTGGCTTGACAGCAGCATCTTGCACAGTGTGTGTTAATGTTGTGTACCACTCAGAAATCTCACCTGAAAACCAATCTTCATGCCCGGACCAAAACATTGGATGTTACCAGCTTACTTAGTAAGGGGAGAGTGACTGTCTTGCCTGAGGTTGATCAACATATACATTAAGTAACAGGGGATATTGAAAATGACATTGGTCTGACATGATTCTTGCTATCCTGAGCCAAGGGAAAATGGGTGAAATAGTGACAGCCCTGCTGCTCTAGTTGAGGTTGTGTAACCAAGCAACAACCAGGAACTGATCTGGTCTGAATGGCTCAGTGCCAAAGCAGAATAATGATGTAATAAGTCACCACTAGTGCCTGGTTTATTTTCTCCTGAGGAGATTCTTTGCAGCATTAATTCCTGAAGCATGGGATGTTCTGTTGGACTTACCTTCACTGTTTTAATGATTTTTATGGATCTGTAACCATAGAAACATCGCTCTTTTAAAAAACTGCAGATCCTGTCAATCGCCACGGCTACCTGATTCTGAAACTGTTGGTCAGGGCGAAGCTCACGAAAAATAAACGTATCCAGATGTTTTGGAATTGTCTCATATAGATCCATCCTCTGGAACATAGAAATGTTAACATGACAGGTTAGTAATTTCACTTCAGGTCAGCAAGTCCAGGTCTGGGTCTGCACAGGGAGTTATGAGCCTTCTGTGGTTCACAGCTGCTGGTCACCCTCCAGTGACTGGGCCTGACCCACATAAACATGTATTTTCCTGCAGTTATCATTAGTATCCTCTCTGTCCCAGGACTAAGTCTGGGAAATGAACATGGTTCTTCCTAATTTGTTTAGTTCAGTGCCAAACTAACACATATCGACCACCTGAATCATTCAGATAGCTTTTCCAGGACCAACTCACTCCACCAACGCTCACTGGTGATGACACTCCATATGAGTATGTTCTAGACAACATTCAGGCTTGGGCTAATAAATAGCAAGCCTCCTTCTCATTCCTCGTATGTGACAGGCAAGGACCATCACTAAAAGCAGAATTGAACCATTCAATGGCATTACCATTCCTGAACCATACACTATGAACATTCTGGTGATTCTCATTGACCAGAAGCTGCATTGAACCAGCCATATAAATACAGTGGCTACTAGAATAGTTCAGACACTATGAATAACTCACCTCCAGTCTTTCCAAACCCATCAAAAAGGCACAAGTCATGAATATGATGTACTCTGCACTTGTCTGAAAGAATCAGGAGATTGGCACTATCCAAGACAAAATAGCCCACTTGTTTGTACTTCATCGATGTGCTTCAATATTCTTTCCTTCCATCACCGATGTACATTGGCAGCTGTATGCAAGATGCACTGCTGCAGCTATCCCAAGCTCCTCCAACAGCACCTTGCAAATCTGTAACCATAGCTACCTCGAATGTCAAGGCCAGAATACTGATGGAATCATCACCACCTGGAAGCTCTTCTCCAAACTCCAGACCATCCTGACATCCTTCACTGTTTCCAGGTAAACATCCTGGAAGTCCTCCGAATTAGGAGCAGAAAGTAACCAATTCTGACTTTTGAGCTTGCTATGCCATTTTACACATTCATGATTGTTCTGTTTGTGTTTCAAAGTCCACATTCCAATCCATTCCTGATAACTTTTGATTGTTTTGTCTGACAAAACTCTATTTATATCCACTTTAAAAATATTTATTGACCCCACCTTCACCACCTTTTACTGCAGAGTTCCAAAGTTACATAACTTTTAAGAGGGAAAATATTCTCCTTTTCCTGTTGTAAAAATGCAAATCCTAAATCATTGATATGAATTGTAAAACACTGACAGTAGAAAAGGCATTGTCCCCGCTGTCAATCTGTAGAAGACCCATTGATCGTTGCTTGTTTTTTCACAAGCCAGCCAATTATCTATCCAGACTAGTATGTCACTCCCCACACTGTGAATTTCGACTCTGCATACTACTTTATGTGGCCCCTTGTCAAATGCCTTCCTGAAATCCAAGTATAAACCCTCAACACATTTACCCTTAGAATCAGCACTTTACTCCTTCACAGAATTCCAATATATTGGTTAAACCTTGCACAAAACCTGACTCTTCCAGATTACCTTGAATTTTTCAAAGTGCCCAGCTGTTATCTCTGTCAGGTTTTACGGTAACACCCGACCACAGCAGGTGTCAAATGAGGTGGCCTATAATTTCTTGGTTTCTGCCTCCCTTCTTGAATAAGGTCAGAAGTCACACGCCACCTGAGTATGGTCCAACAGGTTCATTTGAAATCACAAGCTTTCAGAGCGCTGCTCCTTCAAGGGAACCAAAACTACATTCTTCTGAACTGAACTCTGTATTACAAGGTTTACCTCTCTGAATGTCATAAAAGCTCAATCCTGTAAGCATTTCATCAATTAACTTTGCAGGTACTGAGGCATTTATCTGAAATCACATGCTTTCTTTAAGATGCCTGTAATTTACTGTTCCAAATAACTTTCTGACATCCCCGAGGGACAAGGACAGAAATCACTGGCACAGGTACTGTTCCTGGACCAAATCCCTGCCCTCTCACCTCAATAAGGGCTACCTCCAAAGCTGTGGGCCAGTCAGCTTTAAAAAGTCAGCTTTCAAAATAAAAGTTCTAACGAAATTACTTCCCAATCGATTTCTCAGAACATGTTGCCAATGGAACTATTTGCATATTTATTCACTCAGAAAAAAAATCACAGGAAAATGAACCCACAAGCTGCGAGGTAACTCACCTCTCACGCTGCAGAGACGAATCTGAAAACCGAGATTTTGAATGTGATAAAAGTTTTTTAAACTGCAGATGACGCAGGAAGTTTCTATTTCCCCGTCATTGCGTTGGCGAGCTCATTTTCGATTTCCACTTCTCCCTGACATTTGACAGGCTGATGCTGCAGATTTCGCTGTGACCAGCAGATGGCGGTGCCACAACACAACGTGTTCATGGTGTATGAACGGGGAGTTCCCGACAATTAACACATTGATGCAGAGAACATCCCATTCGGGATATTGGTAACCTTTCCTTTCGAGAGTGCGGTGGACGGATAAAAGAATGATTATACTTTCAAGGCTACTAATAATTATCTGCACGTAAGAACTCACCAGGGAGAGTGTTAAAATTAATTCAAAGTGTAGGCAGTGACACATGAAATCACTCGGCTCGCTTGCATTCCTATGAGAAGTTACCTAAAAGAATGAAGTTCTGTACAAGAATTGGATTTGTCAGGCTAATCTGGTACAAATTTACCAAGGCATTATTTCAGTAAGAGTTACGCCATAGATGAAGGTTGTGTGAAATACAAACATTGATCCTATACCCAACACAGAAAATCCTGGAGAAACTCAGCAGGCCTAGCAGCATTTTTGCAGAGAGAAAAAGAGTTAATGTATGACTGTACAAGTTAACGTATAGGTTAGACTTACAGTGTGGAAACAGGCCCTTCGGCCCAACAAGTCCACACCGACCCGCCGAAGCGCAACCCACCCATACCCCTACATTTACCCCTTACCTAACACTACGAGCAATTTAGCTTGGCCAATTCACCTGACCCGCACATCTTTGGACTGTGGGAGGAAACCGGAGCACCCGGAGGAAACCCACGCAGACACGGGGAGAACGTGCAAACTCCACACAGTCAGTCGCCTGAGTCGGGAATTGAACCCGGGTCTACAGGCGCTGTGAGGCAGCAGTGCTAACCACTGTGCCACCGTGCCGCCCACAAAAGTGGTATGATTTCTTCAGAATTGATGTTATAGCCTAATACCAGGAGAGTGATCACCTCTCCTCCTCTCCACATTGCTTTGGCTGTTTGCAAGGCCAATTCGAGAGGTTTCTGGAGGGTCAGCTGTTGTGACCTTCAGTATAGAGCTTAACATTGACATTGTAGGGGTTCCAGGAAGAGAAACTTTGTGGGATTTAAACATAGTGTTTATGAAACCGAGTGTAATACTGAGATCCAATTCATTACAAACAAACTACCTTTAAAAATACCAGTCCCGCAGTGATGTAACATGCTGGCGGCCTTAAACTCGTAGCCAAACCCTCACCCCTCAGCAGGAAGAATCCCATCCATGAATGGTGCCGGACAATCTTCATGGAGTTGGAATCACATATACATCTTGAAATGAAAGCTGGAAAAACAAATGGACGATGCCTGGGGCAGCAGAGAGTTTACCTTGCGATTCTTGGAATTTGAAAGTTAAAAAATGGAAAAACTTTGTGCTTGATTTATATTTTCAAAAGATCTTTATTAAAAAATGGAGCTGTTTAGAGAGAGATGAGATGGATTGGTTACTTTTCCTCAGATAATATAAACTTAGAAACTTTCCTAAAAATATATAAACTTACCTCGTGTGTTCAACGGTCTCCATTTTTCCAGTAACAGCAGTGGGAGGAGTGACAGCAAGGACCAGGGGCCTGCTGGGGAGGTAAACTTAAAATTAAACTTACCTCGTGAATAGGCCGAGCACATGCTGAGCAGGAGCAGACATGGGACTGCTGAGTGAGTGAGGTAATATATCAAGGAAAAGCCGAGGGGTACAAGTCTCTGGCACAGGGCCTGTCCCTTTTGCTCAGAAGTGGGGGGAGGGGAAAAGAGGTGCAGAGCATTAGTCATTAGGAACTCCATAGTTACGGGAAAGATAGGAGCTTCTGGGGGAAAGAGAGAGACTCACGGTTGGTGTATTGCCTCCCAGGTCCCAAGGTTCATGATGTCGCAGATTGCTTTTTCACGATCCTTGTTATAAGTGATTTCTGTCTAGGTATTCTAAATCTCCGGAGAATAGTCCCTGACACTCAGCTGACTATTCTACACTAGGGCTATGGTTCAGATCAACCGGGTTCTGCCTCCACACTCTGCCGACCGCGGACTGTCCTTTAACCCTTGTTTCAAGGGAGACTGTCCACCAGGTTCCGTCCTAGGAGGCGAACTCCAAGCTGTCAGCACCAGCCCTTATCCCCACCGGCTACCGCTTTTCCCGTGGCAAATCGGAATACTGCGAGACACACAAATGGAGCAACAGATGTTTATTCAATCTTCGAAGATTGGGCGAGTTCCAAAAAGGACTTTGGAAGTCGCGACGGAAGATTTTACAGCACCAATATTTATACATTATTTTTACATTCAAAAACATTAGTGATAATTCCATTGGTTAAAAACATCTCACGCTATGGATTTTCTTACATTAAAAATCATTAATGACAATTCCATTGGTTATAACATTTCACACTTTTCTCTGCCAATTCCTTAATTAAAATGTTATATTATTTTACAATTCTTGCTAGTTAGTACATTCCTTTATTATCTTCATGTTCCTGCTGGTTAAAGCATTTATTGATTTTTTGTATGACATAAAAAGAGCTTTCATTGTATTTTGCCCTCTGTGTCTAACTGAAGCATTCCTTGGTATCTTGCCCAAGGTTACCATGTTCCTGGCATAACAGAGGTGACTTCTAGTTCATGCTTCTCTATGGCCTAGCCGATCATTAGTCTCATAATTTAGCCTTTATTCATTAAACCTCAGTTTTAGTACACAAATTACCCCACTTATACCAAGAGAGTGTGTGTGTGTGTGTGTGTGAGTGAGTGTGTGTGTAGGTGTGTGTATGTGAGTGAGTGTGTGAGTATGTATGTGTGTGAGAGTGTGAGAGAGTGTGTGTGTGTGGGTGTGTGTGTATGTATGTGTGTGTGTGAGTGAGTGTATGTGTATGTGTGTGTGTGTATGTAGGTGTGTGTAGGTGTGTGGGTTATGTGTGAGGTGTGTGTGTGTGTGTGTGTTGTGTGTGTGTGAATGCATGAGTAGAATGTGTGTGTGTGTGTGTGTGTGTATAAATGCATGAAACTGCAGAAATTACATTAACCATATTATATCATCCTGGAGGGGGAGGAGGAGCAGCCCCAAGTCATGGTCCCCATAGATACTAACATATATAGGAAAAGGGATGGGGATTTAAGGCAGAAATTCAGGGAGCGAGGGTGGAAGCTTAGAGCTAGAACAAACAGAGTTATCTCTGGTTTATTACTCATGCCAAGTGCTAGTGAGGTGAGGAATAGAGAGCACGAGAGAGCGAAGTTGGACACGTGGCTACAGGGATGGTGCAGGAGGGAAGGTTTTGGATACCTGGATAATTGGGGCTCATTCTGGGGTAGGTGGGACTTCTACAAACAGGATGGTCTACATATGTACCAACAACTACCCTGGGGGTGGGAGAGCAATGTGGAATTTGCTAATGCTGTTTGGGAGGGTTTAAACTAATCCTGCAGGGGGATGGGAACCTAAATTGTAGTTTGTGTCCAGGAGGTTGAGAGTAGTGAGGTCACAAATAACGTTTCAAGGTTGCAAGAGTGCACTGGCAAGCAGGAAGGTGGTTTGAAGTGTGCCAACTTCAACACCAGGAGCATCTAAAATAAGATGGGTGAACTTGCAGCATGGGTTGTTATCTGGGACTTCGATATTGTGGCCATTTCAGATTATTAGTCAGAGTATTGAGTACAGGAGTTGGGATGTCATGTTGCGGCTGGACACGACATTAGTTAGGCCGCTGTTGGAATATTGCGTGCAATTCTGGTCTCCTTCCTGTCAGAAAGATGCTGTGAAACTTGAAAGGGTTCAGACAAGATTTACAAGGATGTTGCCAGGGTTGGAGGATTTGAGCTATAGGGAGAGGTTGAATAGGCTAGGGCTGTTTTCCCTGGAGCATCGGAGGCTGAAGGATGACCTTATAAAGGTTTATAAAATCATGAGCGGCATGGATAGGATAAATAGACAAAGTCTTTTCTCTAGAGTGGGAGAGTCCAGAACAAGAGGACATAGGTTTAGGGGGAGAGGGGAAAGATATAATAGAGACCCAAGGGGCAACTTTTTCACGCAGACGGTGATACGTGTATGGAATGAGCTGCCAGTGGTGGAGGTTAGTACAATTGCAACATTTAAAAGGCATTTGGATGGGTATATGAATAGTAAGGGTTTGGAGGGATTTGGGCCAGGTGCTGGCAGTTGGGATGATAGTGCATTGGAGTATCTGGTCAGCATGGACAAGTTGGACCGAAGGGTCTTTGTCTGTTCTGTACACCTCTATGACTCTATGACATGGATAGAGCAGGGCCAGGAATAGTTATTGCGGGTTCCAGGATTTAGATATTTCAGTAAGAACAGAGAAGATGGTAAAAGAGGGGGAGGTGTGGCATTATTAGTCAAGGACAGTATTATGCTAGCAGAAAGGACGTCTGAGGACTCATATACTGAGGTAGTCTGGGCTGAGGTTATAAACAGAAAAGAAGAGTTGGGAGTTTTCTTTCGAATAGTTCCAGAGATGTAGAGGAAAGGATAGCAAAGATTATTCTAGATAGGAGCAAGAGTAATAGAGTAGTTGTTATGGGGGACTTTAACTTCCCCAATATTGACTGAGAATGCTATAGTTTGAGTACTTTAGATGGGTCAGTTTTTGTCCACCATATGCAGGATGGTTTCTTCATACAGTATATAGACAAACCAACAAGGGGCGAGGCCACATTGGAGTTAGTACTGGGGAATAAAACCTGGCCAGGTGTTAGATTTGGAGGTAGGTGAGCATGTTGGTGATAGTGACCACATTTTGGTTATATTTAGTTTAGCGATGGAAATGGATAGGCATATAATGCAGGGCAAGAGTTATTGCTGGGGCGAAAGGCAATTATGATGTGATTAGGCAAGATTTAGGATAGATAGGATGGGGAAGGAAACTGCAGGGGATGGGCACAATTGAAACGTGGAGCTTGTTCAAGGAACAGCTACGGCGAGACCTTGATAAATGCATACCCGTCAGGTAGGAGGAACTAACCGAGCCATGGCTTACTAAAGAAGTTGAATCTCTTATCAAGAGAAAGAAGGCTTATGATAGGATGAAACATGAAGGCACAGTTAGGGCACTTAAGCATTACAAGTTAGCCAGGAAAGACCTAAAGAGAGCGTGAAGAGGAGCCAGGAGGAGACATGACAAGTCGTTAGCAGAGAGGATCAAGGAAAACCCAAAAACTTTCTATATCAGGAATAAAAGAATGACTAGAGAAAGATTAGGGCCAAGGATAGTAGTGGGAAGTTGTGCGTGGAGTCCAAGGAGTTAGGGGAAGTGCTAAAGAAATATTTTTCGTCAGTATTCACACTGGAAAAAGACAATGTTGTCGAGAAGAATACGGAGATATAGGTTACTACACTAGATAGGATTGACATTTGCAAGGAGGTGGTGTTAGCAATTCTGGAAAGTGTGAAAATAGGTAAGTCCCCTGGGCCGGATGGGATATATCCTAGCATTCTCTGGGAAGCCTGGGAGAAAATTGCAGAACCTTTGGTTTTGATCTTTATGTCATACTTATGTCAGAAGACTGGAAGATCGTAAATGTTGTTCCCTTGTTCAAGAAGGGGAGTAGAGACAACCCTGGAAGTTGGAGACCTGTGAGCCTTATTTCAGTTTTGGGTAAAATGTTCAAAAAGATTATAAGAGGTAGGAGTTATAATCATCTAGAGAGGAATAAGTTGATTAGGGATAGTCAACATGGTTTTGTGAAGGATCGGTCATGCCTCACAAACTTTATTGAATTCTTTGAGGTGGATGAGGGTAAAGTAGTTGATGTGGTGTATATGGATTTCAGTGAAGCATTCGATAAGGCTTCCTAGAGTAGGTGATTGCACAAAAAAAACAGAGGATTGAGGGTGATTCAGCGGTTTGGATCAGAAATTGGCTAGCTGAAAGAAGACAGAGGGTGGTGATTGATGGGAAATGTTCATCCTGGAATTCAATTACTAGTGAGGTACCGCAATGATCTGTTTTGGAGCCAGTGCTTTTTGTCATTTTTATGAATGACTTAGCTGAGAACAAAGAATCATGGGTTAATAAATTTGCAGATGACTCTAAGTTCAGTGGAGTTGTGGATAGTGATGAAGGATATTGCAGGTTACAGAGAGACATAGACACATCATGGGCAGCACGGCGGCTTGCACTGCTGCCTCACAGTACCAGGGACCTGGGCTCAATTCTCACCTCGAACGACTGTCTGTGTGGAGTTTGTACATTCTCCCCATACTCCAGTTTCCTCCCACAATCCAAAGATGTACAGGCCAGGTAAATTGGCCATTCTAAATTGCCCATAGTGTTAGGTACTTTAGTCAGGGGTAAATGTAGAGGAATGGTTATTCTTCAGAGGGTCGGTGTGGACTTGGTGGGTCAAATGGCCAGTTTCCATACTGTAGGGAATCAAATCTAAACGATAAGCTGCAGAGCTGAGCTGAGAGGTGGCAAATAGAGTTTAATGCGGAAAATTGTAAGGTGATTCACTTTGGAAGGAGCAACAGGAATAAAGAGTACTTGGCTAATTGTAAGATTCTTGGTAGTGTAGATAAGCAGTGATCTCAGACGTAGATCTCTGAAAAGTTGCCGCTCAGGTTGCTAGGGTTGTTAGGAAGGCATACAGTGTGTTAGCGTTGGGGATGGAAATAAATTACTCAGTGGGTAACTACACGTAGTGTTCCAATTTAGGAAAAGTAATTGCGCCACGCAAACCTTGAGTTCATGACTATTTACTCATGAGCTCACACGAGAGACAAGTCAACCGAATGGTACAAGTCACTCTGATGAGATACAGAGAGATGCATGATTATATAGGTTACAATCTATTGACAATTAGCAAACTGTTAATTGCAGGATAAGCAGCAAGTTAGGCACCTTGCCCAGTCACTAGCTTCAGTGACGTAGTGTCTGGACAGTGTTGGTTAGTAGCTGATAAGCAAGTGTTGTATTCCAATAGATCCTTGCAGACAGAAGAATAGTCCCATGCAAGGAAAGAATTAGTTTGTCAGGTAGCAGCACAGGTGCAAGGCCAACTGTCTCGGTGAGCCTGGGAGCACAAGCTTAGCATCCAGACACAAAGGTGAGATTCAAGATGGTTTCCAGGCTTTTTAATATGTAACAAAATGGCTGCTCCAAATCTAACAATTCTCCCATAATTCCTTTTTTTCACCAAATCAGGAAGGCAGTTCAGAGGAACCGGCAAAAGGAGGGGCATGTTCAGAGTCTTTGGAGGGGGGGTGGTTGTCGGGTGGTGGGAGTAGAGTTGCCTAGGTAACTGTCAGAGTCAGGGTCACCAGGCTCAGGGTGGTGGAATGTCAGAAATGGGAGGCCGCACAAATTGGGAAGGCTGGGATATTTGGCATCAGGAGGGAGCCGAAGTGGGCACAGCATTGTTTCAGGAAAATGATAAAAGTGAGAGCAAGACAAAAACAGCAACGAGAACTACAAGGCCCTGGAAAAGAATGGAAACCCAAGAGCCAAGCTACCCACCCATCCAAATCCAAAGATCTCAATGGGGAGTAGTGTCATGGAGGGAGGAGGCCACTTTATGAATATGGACAGCAATGTTAGTAATGTTCTCACTGGAGTCAGGGATGTAGATGGTTCTCACTGGAGTCAGGGGTGTAGGTACAACAGTCAGTGCTGGTAAGAGCACAGGTGTCTCCTTTCTCGGCTAACAGGTAGTCAAGGGCCATGCAATTTTGGAGAGCAACAATGAGGACAGCGACCATCTCTGCATCGAGCTGGTCAAAAGCCAAAGATGTGGCATTGGCAATTTCCTCTGGAGTGGTAGCAATCTGGTTGATCAGGCTGAGCCATTCACAGATGAAGGTTGAAGAGGTGTCTCTGATGGGGTCTTCTAGTGTTCCTTCAGGGGGTGGCGCTCTTTTGCACTGCGTCCCACGCATCCATGCAGCCTTCCCCGGAGCTTGACTGCTGAACAGGTGATCTGCAGGACTAGGAATGGGCTCCAATTTGCCCTGTTCCTAATTCTGAGGCTTGACGTACCTGTGATTGTAAACTTTGAAAAGTTTTGTTAACTGATGCAAATATTTTCCACTTGTCCAACACTTTTGTTGCAGCTGTAACAGTCTTTGGGATGGTTTTGATTCATCTTTTAAATTAGACAATATTCAGAACAATGTACACAAGGTAATTCTATAAAAGCAAGCTGTAGACAAGTAAAAAGGCCCACCAGACAAAGAAGTGTTTAACAACTGTAGGGCACCCGTCTTACAGCAGTCATCTTGTTTGTTGCCCAAGTTTGTACAATAATGCACATAATCACCTTAAAATGGGCAGCAGCAAAGAAGGAACACAAACCTGTCCAGTAGGGGCCATTCACATTTTGGCTTGAGTATTGAGGGACCTCTCCATTTGAGGCCATAGTTTGTGCTCTTCAGCAGGGGCTTCCCCTGTGATTTCTGTACCTTACTCAGGTCTGGCATACCTGCCCCCCATATTGTTGCTATCCAGGTTTTGCTGGGGACCCAGTGGGAACAGAAATTTAGGGTGTAAGGCTGCCTGCTTGGCAGCAGCATCTATCTGCTCATTCCTTTGGAGACTGTATCAATTGCTGCAACATGAGCCAAACATCTTGATAACTGCCAGATTGACTGTACAAAATAACATTACTATAATGCCGCCCCATGGGGGTTAAAAATCCTCTACGTTCCCACAAAGCTCCAAAATAGTGGGTCACACCAAAAACACAAGGAGAGTCAGTGTATATTAGCAGACATTCCTTTTGCTAGAATGCAAACATGTCGGCCTCTGCATTAACTTCAAGGTCACATTAAGGACAAATTGCTCCCCAGTGGCCAGATTTCCACAGTTAAAGCAAGGGCCTGCCATTTGTCCCTGGGGATTTTGCTGTCTTGTTCCCAGTCCCAAAGGTGTAGTACTGGGGCCTGCCTGTCCCCACATCCAGGCTCCCTTTGGGAAAGGGTTGTTCAGCAGTGGTCGCTGGGTGGGCATCTGAGGTAGGTTCTGCCACCAGTGGGTATCCTGGTCCCAATCAACCCTGTCAGGGCTGGCACGCAGCATTAGGGATTGCAACAGTGCTGGGGCATATTCGACTTTACCTGTAACTTGGATCGTGGTTCAGTCTGGTTCTGGCCATCCCAATACAAAAGCATCACTCACCTCATTTGCGAATGGAAAATCCCGAACTAGTTCATATTGTTTGTCCAGATCATGTCAGTGACACCAGGAGGAAAACATTGCAAAAGCATAAGGTAAACAAATCGAGTCAGCTTCTCTATTACTGTGGGCTTTAATCCACTTCCATCAGACAGATGGCCACTTATTTCAATCTTCTAACACAAACCATTCTTATTCAGGTCACTCCCAGACATATTGCTGCCTTTACATCTGTATCATTCTTTGGACGTATTGAACAAATTGGGCTGGTTTCTTCTTGCGGTCAGGGGCATGCTTTATTAACATTTTTCTGATTCCTATGATGCCCCTTGGTTTAGGATGGCTCAGGCCCAATGATATCGGCAATGAAGTTTAAACACTTTATTTTTGTAGTGAGGAATGGTTTGTGATGAGGGGGTGTGCTGG
This sequence comes from Hemiscyllium ocellatum, assembly GCF_020745735.1. Taxonomy (NCBI): domain Eukaryota; kingdom Metazoa; phylum Chordata; class Chondrichthyes; order Orectolobiformes; family Hemiscylliidae; genus Hemiscyllium; species Hemiscyllium ocellatum. Next base: position 18,320,217 of record NC_083424.1, read on the forward strand.
AGACAATCAGGAGATGTTAGGGGCTCAGTGGGTTTTCTGAAATAAAATCCCCATCCTTCATCCCTATTAATGTCACCCCCATCATCAAATAGGGTTGGTATGCCGGACATAGGCTCGGGAGTCCGAGTAGAATCTATGTTCTTTATTTAACAGTGTTGTTGCTTTAACTCTTTTTGCAAATTCTTCAGCCTTAGTGGCCTACACTGTTTCTCCTGTTCCCTTTCTTTTTTATCTACCCATTCACAGTCAGCTAGAAAAATCTCCCAGCTTTTGGGAGTTCCATCTGCTGTACATACCTCCATCCCACAATCAACTGGCCAATAAGGTATCTTTTCATTTACCATGGGCATTATCGGTCCATTCTTTAATAATGAATTAACACAGCCATGCTTAGAATTAACCATGAAGCAATGACACCAGTCACTGACAATGTGTTAAGATATAAAACTAATTGATCCTGCCAATTAATTCTGATTGAGAGATTCAGGGCAAATACAATTTTAAAAAAAACCTAAAATAATCTCAATTATAAATAGAGGTGAAACTGAACAAGTAACTAATACATTTTATAAGTCATCAATATAAACTAGAAATTCATTTATTCAAACTTCAATTTAAAAATGTAAAACGTACACAGTTTTCAACTCTGAAATCCATTATAATTACCTGGTTCTAGTCCCTTAATTTAAATTCCAGATTAGGTTCCTTAAGTGGTTCTGACCAATCATTACTCATTTACAATGCTATAGTCAGTGAAATGACTACAGCTGCATTGAAAGGTCTTGTCGACTCACATGGTAACAAAATACTTACAATACACCAATAATGGCTGACTCCAAAGACACAGATATTAACAATAGGATATTAATTTTGTTACATGATTTTTCACAACACAATGATGAACTGAAACTTCAATTGTCAGCGAGGAAGGGAAATTGATATCGAATAAAGCAATGACTGGCACTCCATAATCACCAATGAGATGCAGTCTTAAAATTGAGCGGAAACAAATTAATCCGAAACCAAAAAAAAATTTAATCTGCTGGTATCATTTTCTGATAACAGTACTATTGGTTTGGGATATTTTGGATCTATCTTTTTACTTTCAGTTTTAAAAATATTTAACAAAATATTATATAAAAGTTTATGCAATTCCTCCATTCAATGAGCAAATGTTAAAGTCGGAGGTGATTTTCCTCAATGTTAGATTTAGATTATAATTAAAAATTGAGCAGAGACCTATTGTCATCCCGGAACAGAACGATTCGGCACCTGAGGCCCAGATTTACTGCTACCACTTTTACTTCCTTTAGTCCAACATGTAGGAGTGAAAGGGGTGAAATTGATCTTTGGCAGTAGCATGAAATTATGGGGCATTTGAGAGCAAGTTTATACTGATGTCAAAGAGTTAATATTTCATTTCATAATGCTAACCTTAACCTTAAAAGAAATCTTAAATTCCCAAAATGCAAATCAAATTCAAAACATGATTTGCAGATACCAGTGTTGGACCGGGGTGTACAAAGTTAAAATCACCACACCAGGTTATAGTCCAACAGATTTAATTGGAATCACTAGCTTTCGGAGCGCAGCTTTTTCTACAACTGCCTGAAGGAGCAGCACTCCAAAAGCTAGTGCTTCCAATTAAACCTGTTGAACTATAACCTGGTGTTGTGTTATTTTTAAATTCAAAACAGTCCTGGATCTCAAACTCCAGGGAACAAAATGCAAACATTCACTCAGCAACAAGCAAATGTGCATTGAAACCAGACCACAAGGAGTTAAACTTTCTGCAAGCTGCATGAATCAGCGCTGAGGCAGTCTCTCTCTCTCTCTCTTGCCCACACACTTGACCATTTTCCAACTATCTTCCTACCTCAGTTCTTAGCTTTTGTTTATCCCTTGCTTGTAAGGGTAATGAGGCACTCACATTCCAAACAGTTAAAAGTTAGGATTTCAGCCAGTGACCGGCAAAATGGCAATATTCCCTACTTTACTTTTGATTCAAACACATTTACCACAACGTTTCTGTGTTTCTGTCGGAGAGACAACCAGACGCAGGCTGCCCTGCTCAGCAACACAAGATTTACTTGTCCCCTGGGGCAGCCCATCTCTTAATTTATAGTTCAGCAATCCCATTATCCTGGAAGCAAACAAACAAGAAGTAAAGACAAACAGAATAAAACCAGAGTCTAGATTAAAGTGGTGCTGGAAAAGCACAGCAGGTCAGGCAGCATCCGAGGAGCAGGAAAATAGACGTTTCAGGCAAACACCCTTCATCAGGAATACAGCTGATCCTCAGCTACCACTTCACCAACCTCCATATACATCACATCATCCGTCGTCATTTCCGCCACCTCCAAACAGATCCTACCACCAGACGTATATTTCCCTCCCCTCCCCTATCAGAGTTCCAAAAAGACCACTCCCTCCGTGACTCCCTTGTCAGGTCCACACCCTACACCAACTCAACCTCCACTCCCGGCACTTTCCCCTGTAACCGCAAGAAATGCAAAACATGCGCCCACATCACCCCCCTTACTTCCCTCCAAGGCCCCAAGGGATCCTTCCATATCCGCGACAAATTCACCTGCACCTCCACACACATTATTTATTGCATCCGCTGCACCCGATGTGGCCTCCTCTATATTAGGGAGACAGGCCGCCTACTTGCGGAACGTTTCAGAGAACAACTCTGGGACACCTGAACCAACCAACCCAACCACCCCATGGCTCAACACTTCAACTCCCCCTCCCACTCCACCAACGACATGCAAGCCCTTGGACTCCTCCATCGCCAGACCATAGCAACACAACGGGCTGGAGGAAGAGCGCCTCATCTTCCGCCTAGGAACCCTCCAACCACAAGGGATGAACTCAGATTTCTCCAGTTTTCTCATTTCCCCTCCCCCCACCTTGTCTTAGTCCTAACCCTCAAACTCAGCACCACCTTCCTAACCTGCAGTCTTCTTCCTGACCTCTCCGCCCCCAACCCCACTCTGGCCCATCACCCTCACCTTAACCTCCTTCCACCTATCGCATTTCCAACGCCCCTTCCCCAAGTTCCTCCTCCCTACCTTTTTATCTTAGCCTGCTTGGCACACTCTCCTCATTCCTGAAGAAGGGCTTATGCCCAAAACATCGATTCTCCTGCTCCTTCGATGCTGCCTGACCAGCAACACATTTTCAGCTCTGTCACCACAGCCCAATCCCATTTACACTGGCTCATGGCTGAAGGTGACACCACCCACGGTGATTTCTCCTCTCCCACCTTGTCACACAAAAAAACAGTCGACTCATGGAGAGACTCCACAGGATGGGGACAAAGTTGAAAAAGGTCCGGGAAACCTTGTGAAGTAGCTGTGCCAACTATGACTCGCTCGTGGCAGTTCACTTTAGGAAAAGTTATCATGCCACACAAACCTGGAACGTGTATTCGTGAGCTCATGGGCAGAGACCACTCCAATTGAATGGTCACAAGTCACTCTGACGAGATAAAGAGTTGCATAATTACATGGGATACAATTGTTTAACAATTTGCAAAATGTTAATTGCAGGATAATGAGCAAATTAGGCACCTTACCCAGTCATAGTGTTTGGACGGTGTTGGTTAGTAGCCGATAAGCAAATGTTAGTATACAATATGGCCTTGCACAAAGAAGAATTGTCCCATGCAAGGAAAGAATTTGTTTATCAAGTAGCAGCACAGCTGCAAGGCCAACCATCTTACTGCGCCTGGGAAACACAAGCTTAGCAAGCAGACACAAAGAGGAGATTCAAAATGGTTTCCAGACTTTTAATATGTGACAAAATGGCTGCTCCGAATCTAACAATTCTCCCACAGTTAGCTTTTATTAGTAGAGAGATTGAATTTTGGAGCTATAAGATCATGCAGCAGCTGTACAAAATTCTGGTGTGGCCCCTCTTGGAGTACTGCGTACAGTTCTGGTCACATTATTATAGCAAGGATGTGGAAGCTTTGGAAAAGTTTCAGAGGAGATTTACTAGGATGTTGCCTGGTATGAAGGGACGGTCTTATGAAGAAAGGTTGAAGGACTTGAGGCTGTTTTCATTAGAGAGAAGGTTTCAAGGTGACTTCATTGACACATACAAGATAATCAAAGGGTTAGATAGGGTGGACAGTGGGGATCTTTTTCCTCAGATTGTGATGGCTAACACAAGGGGGCATGGCTTTAAATTGAGGGGTGACAGATATCAGAGGTAGTTTCTTTACTCATGGTAGCATCATCATGGACCGCATTGCCTGCAACAGTAATAGACTTGCCAACTTTAAAGGCAGTTAAATGGTCATTGGATAAACATATAGATGAAAATGGAATAGTGTAGGATAGATAGATTTCAGATTGGTTCCACAGGTCAGTGCAATATCAAAGGCCGAAGGGCCTGTACTGCACTGTAATGCTGTATGTGGAGGTGCAGGTGTTGGACTAGTGTGGACAAAGTTCATCGGGTAGCTAGTGGGACAGGATCATAGGACACAGAATTTATAGTAAAAGATCAAACTGTCATACAACTGAACAAACCAGATTGCGGTTAAGTCTTTAATCACTTAGGGAGGGGGTGCAGGTTTCAGTTCATTAATATGTAAACCCCATAAGTTCTTTCAAGTCACATTCCAGAGATAACAAGGTTTTATAAAAAATGCAACATCTTGCTCAGACAATACATTAAAGGTGTGAGTTTAGAGTCTGTCTGTATTCCAACCTTGAATCAGATTAGTTCTATTTCCAAAGTAGGAATTTATAAAATGTCACACGAACTGACTGCCTACAGACTGTGTGCTTTTTGAATAAAATAGAATGTATCTGCAAATACAACTGTAAAGTTTCTTTAATGGTAATACAATGAAAATGCAAAGGTTGTAATGTGTAAAATCAGGGATTTCATTGAAATGTCAAATCAACAGTTCATTTCCAACAAAACAACATATACTGAAGACAGGAATTAAAAAAAAATCCCTACTAAATCAAGACCAGGTATATATGTTACGTTGAAATTGGGTGGCAATCCTAAATAACAATTTGGTACACAAAAACAGGCCTTTTTGGCCCATCAGGTCTATGTTGACTCTCTAGAGAATCCACAAACCTGACTGCCCCGGCTGACCCATTATCTCAGCCTACTCCTGCCCCACCGAACTCATCTCCGCATACCTCGACACGGTTCTGTCCCCTTTAGTCCAAGAACTCCCCACCTACGTTCGGGACACCACCCACGCCCTCCACCTCCTCCATGATTTTCGCTTCCCCGGTCCCCAACGCAGAAGGGCTCTGGCCCGAAACGTCGAATTTTCTGTTCCTTGGATGCTGCCTAACCTGCTGTGCTTTAACCAGCAACACATTTTCATCTCTAGAGAATGGCCCACTCAAATCCCGTTCTGTCCTTGTATCCCTGAATGCCTATTTCCCTCAAATACCTGTCCAATTTCCTTTTGAAATCACAGATGGTCTCAGCATCTACCAGGGCCAGGGATAGAAAACCCAGGCCCTTCCCATGCCAGAGCACAACTGCCTCAGGCCCTCAGGATCCACCCTGTCCTAGATCATGACTCCTTAGCGTCATAGAGGCAGAGAGGTTCAGGACCTTGCTGAATAAAAGATCTCCCTCATATTTTCCACATTTTCCTTATCCAAATGATCATAAAGAGGAAAACTCACTTGAATTAAAGCACAGTTGATGGGCTCATTGTTGTGAAAGAAAAACTTTACAATACATTCAATAGTTAACCTATTGTTGTATTGAGCAAGTAGATTCAATAGTAATCTTCAAAAAGAATACAAAATAAATACCTGAAAAGAGAAATTTTCAGGGGGCAGGGTTTGACTAATTATTGACCTCTTTCAAACAGCTGACACAGACACAATCAGACACAGTATGGATTGTTTGTACAATCTGTAGGAAGCTGCTTTAATCTCTTTATTGCCTACATACATGTTTAACATGCTGTGATGGGTTTTGAACACTTGGCATCTGGACCATGATCATTTCCAATCACAAGTGTTCCAAATAACACCATTTGATTCCAACCGATTCACTCTTAAGCATGGGAATTTAAGTCAGTTAGTAGGTCTGTTTCCATGAGGAGGTTGAACTTTGAGATTTTCAAGATATCAAGAATTTATCATCTAGGGGAGAAATGCAGGGAAAATGATCCACCCAATTAGATTAGATTAGACTTACAGTGTGGAAACAGGCCCTTCGGCCCAACAAGTCCACACCGACCCGCCGAAGCGCAACCCACCCATACCCCTACATTTACCCCTTACCTAACACTATGGGCAATTTAGCTTGGCCAATTCACCTGACCCGCACATCTTTGTGACTGTGGGAGGAAACCGGAGCACCCGGAGGAAACCCACGCAGACACGGGGAGAACGTGCAAACTCCACACAGTCAGTCGCCTGAGTCGGGAAATGAACCCGGATCTACAGGCGCTGTGAGGCAGCAGTGCTAACCACTGTGCCACCGTGCCGCCCATGTCATGAGTGAATTTAACACACTGCCAGAGGAGGTAGTAGAAGCAGGCACGTCAGCAACAGTTAAGGCATATCTTGATAGACTGGTGAATGTAAGGATAAAAAGCACACATGGGTAATAAGTCGCAGGCTTGGTGGACAAAACACCTGTTCCTGTGCTACATTTTTTCAATTCAATACAATAAATCTGAGTTCTGGCATTGCTGGTGAACTGAAATATTCCAGTTATTCCAAAACTGGAATAATCAACTTTTGTTAAAAATGTTGTCGGTGTTTTAAAATTTATTTTGTCTCTTCTGCATTGCAATCTTAAGAATCTGTATTGTCGTTGGTGGCAGGATTAGTTACTCAGCAATAGTTCCAGGACTCTAATAATGCCCATGATATTTTTATGATCTATTTAAAAAGTCAATCCAGGTGACCGTAATACTCACAGCTGGCCCCATTGTGTTGGGGGAGATATGGATCAGCCTTGTATGGCCACTCTATCTTTAGAATGTTAAATTCTGTACTGCCTCAAAAGTAAATGTTGCTGACAAAATACACTTTGATGAAGCTTTTGTCTTACATTCATAAACACCATTTGCAAGAATACTAAAGTAAAGTGAAAACAACACAAGCATAGTATGACTGGATAGTGCGGATTACCTGGAGTCCACTTGCCAACTGATGAGGACTGAAGTTAATTACCAACTTTTAAATTTTAAGCAAGCCATTTGCTCAAGGCACTGTCCTGAAATGGACTACAGGATAGGTAGCATTTATTTTGTGGAGTCGAAACAGGCAGTGTACGCAAACATTGAGAGACAGCACCCAAGAAATAATCCTAATCTGGAATTGTCCAGAAAGGGACGAGGAATAGAATCCATCATATTTTACAATAAATCTTACACTTGAATGGGTTAATGGACTAATTCACAGACTCAAAATTATCAGATCTTTACTGCTAACATTAGATATTCACTCGTGATATTATAAGTAGATTCAATAGTAACTTCAAAAAGGATGTTGAAATTTGTAAGTTAATAACAGGATAACATTCATATTTCCAGATTCAAAATGATGATCTGAATAGCTTCCTTCAATTGTATAAAGTCTGATACTATGACTACGGCAAAACATAACATGTACTTAGCAAATAACATTCCTACCTTACCATTTACATTAATGTAAAACATTCGAAATAGTAAATAAATACATAAACTAAGGTACAAAATCAAATAAACTACTGTAATTATAAAGAGCTTTATTAATTATTGCTGCAGTTGGCAACAGAATTTGTGCAATACAAAAAATAAAGTCAATGCGAATGAGTGTTATTTCTTTAATTTTGAGAGGAAGGCCACTTGTTGCCATCTCCAATGTGCTATGCAGAGCAGACAAGAGCAGCAAATTATTTCCAATCTACAGGCTGATCACAAAAGCCTCAGGCAGTGATTGGTCACATCAACTGACCAGCGGTGGTGGAGGAATCACATTCAAATAAAAATAAAAGGGGCAGAGGTTGTATTTATCATTGGAGATTAAAAATATTCCAGCCAAAGTATCATTCCCTGAAGTGATTAAAAGTTGAATATATGTTTCAAAATGCAGAGGGTCATCCCATTTTTAACATTCTTTGAAGTCTCATCTCATTCTCAGCATAAATTTCATTTAAATTTTGGTATTTTCATACAAATGTAAATCAGTGAAAAGGATTAATATATCATCTATATATTTACAACATGTTCTAATTAAATTCAGTTGATAAGGTATCTCATTAAAATGTGCTCTAAACTATTTAGTATTGCAGTTGACTTTCAAGATGCCTTGCCCCCACGGAGACGCAAGTTGATGTCAATGGTACAATGTTGATCAATGCCGTAGTATTCCAGTGTGTGGCTATCTTCTAGTGTTCGTGATTGAAAGGTCAGGTAATATTGGCTTGGAGAAATGCGCTCCAGATTTTGGATCTTATTCTTCAGGCTCAAAACCTTGTCAGTTGGGGACACATTAATTTCCAGGTTACGTCCATTTGGGTGCCTTACAAATATCTCCATTGAGGTTGTCACAAGTAGGTGGAGCTTTGCATCAAAGAATATTCCAGAATCCAATAAGGTTTTGCCACCATTCAGGATGGTTTCATTGAACATCAGGTGTTGTTGGTGAACTGGAATGCTCCAGTTTTGCTGGATTTGATTCTTGATCATTGAGATGTTGGTGTCAATGTTGGCCATCAGGGGTAATGAGGAGCCATTCAGGCTAATCACAGTGATTTTAAACTGTGCCACTGGCTTAAACAGGTTAAAAAAATAAATTTGATTTTGGGGATGGAAAGACAGTTGGCTGCGCTTTGTTTTAATACATATACAACAATAATTATATTTTTCAATTTTACTCCCCAGCTCTCCTGATTCTTGTTGTGATGATAACTAGAACCAGGTTCTCACATTTGTGTCCAGCATTTTTGCACCGACAAAAACAGAAGTTTTGTTCAACTATTTCACCAGGTCTGATCTTGTACTTACCTGGATGTCCCACACTCAACACATATGGTTAGTGGAAATCCCAGTTCATTTTTGAATCTCTCATAGTGACCAACTATTCCCTTCTCCATCCAATGCCTCACTAGCTTCCCTTCAAATGTATCTATACCATTTGCTTCAACCATCCCCCATGGCAGGGAGTTCCACATTCTCATCCAGTTATGCTCTTCCCCACAAGAGGTAACATTGTCTTAGAGTCCACTCAATTAAAACCTGTCATTATTTTAATAACCACTATTGCATAAGATCATAAGACATAGGAGTGGAAGTAGGCCATTCGGCCCATTGAGTCCACTCCACCACAGCTCTTTTTTTCTTCCCAATCCTTTCCTGAAATGTATACAAATATAGTTTTGGCATTATCCTTGTTGATATTTTCTACACCTGCTCCAGTGTCCTCCACATCCTTCATAACTTGTCCATTCTTTGACTCCATGGCTCCAGGAATAAATCCTTGTGCTTGGTTTGCTTTCTAGCTACTATTGATAATCTGTGGAGCCATCTCTGGGTGATTGACGTAATTACAATCCAAGACAGCTCTATTCCTCTACCCCAACCTAACATTCACACTAAAAGTAATAAATGACATCCCTATTATCCCTACCAAAATGTACAGCTTCATGTTTATCAGTGTTGATTTCTGCTAGTCAATGATTTGTTTCTTTGCCAAGTTTATTAAATCATCCTGTAATTTACTACAGTGCTCCTCAGTATTGACTATACTCCCCAATTTGGTGTCATACACAAATTGCTCATGGAAGAGGAGAAAGTGAGAACTGCAGATGCTGGAGATCAGAGTCAGATGCTACCTGACCTCCTGTGCTTTCCCAGCAACACACTCTCGACACATTCTCTAACTCTGTAAAACATCCAGGATATGCTTTCTGGCTTGAAGCCGGCTCACAATCCATTCACCAATTTACTTCAACTTTATAATTGTTAACCTTAAATCCTGGTCTATTATGGGCACCTTGCCAAAGACCTTTTACAAATCTGGATAAGCTTACTGCATTATCACCATCTTTTTTCTGCTATCTGCTCCAAAACTGAATACAGTTGGTCATGTAAAATTTCCTCTTTGAAATACATTTAACTGTTCATTTTTTTTAATATATCTCACTTCTGGATCTTCTACTCATCTCTCCTTTTGAGGGAATTCCATTACTTCGCCTGTCACTGATGTTAATCTGACTGGGCTGTAATTCTGTGGACCTATTGTATTCCCATTTCAAAGACAAGAATTGTTATCTTTCTGCCAATCCTCTCATAATAAACATTTTTCTCACAAATCATCATTAGGAGAAGAGTATTGCCAACTTATTCCTTAATTGTTTTATCTCTATGGATGCAAACCATCTGAACCTAGACAATCTTTTCTCAATTTAATACAATTTTGTTTTATCTCAACTGCACTTACTCAATTGCCTATCATTCAATGTCATGTCTACTAGGTCTAACACTGGTGCACAGCAAAACAAACTAATGATTTAGTGTTTTTGACATCTCTATGTAGTTGTCTTGTACATTATTCTGTTGAACCCTAATTGACCTTATTTCCATTATTCTCATTGATATGCACGTAAAAGACTTTATTATTTATTTCATATTCCTTGAATGAAGTCAAGAGAGCAGGAACTCCAATTTAGTAACTCAATCTACCGAATTTTCCAGCCAAACAGTGACTGGCATGAATAACTTCTTAAAACTATTTACCTGGACCTCAGATGCTCTGATTCCATAGACACATTGAGAATGTAGCCATTTCACCGCTTCCTTGACCATCACATGCCATCCAGCAGATGAAGCCACATTATTAGTTGGATCGGCTGGGTCAAGAATTATTGGCCTGCAAAATAAAACCACACCCAATGATAATGGACCACAGACCCTAATTACATTGCAAAGTAACAAGTGTAAAGGTGATTGCTTTGTGTAGAAAGGATCTAGCAATTTGTGATGATGTAGTAATGCCCCATGAGCTATGATTTGCCATAACATGCAGGAAAATTTGTGTTCCTCTGCCAATAGATCGTAGTTAACCTCCGCAGGTATTTCAAGGGCTTTCAAATTATGTGTAATATTGAGGAATTAAATTCACAGCAGGAAATGAGGGTCATAACTCAGGCACACACTTGCCTGAATCGTCTCAAAACAAAATTTACCTGTTGGACACAGCTGTGATCCACGAAATCATTTAGCTGTTCACTCAAAAAAAAATCTTCCTCCTGCCCTACTTCACTCATGAGAAAACTAGCACATTTCCTCTCACTCAGTATATGCTCTGAAATCTCTTGCCAGATTGCTTTGAATCCAACCCCACCTTTATCAGGGACATTATTTGGGCATGATGGGGTTTCATTCTCTGGAGCCTGATACGAACCAAGAGAAAGATCTTTCTGGATGGATAATAGTCTTTGTAAAGTGTAATTATATTAGTTGATACTGTTCTATCATTTTGAATGTTTTAAGTACCCACGATGCTCATGGGAGGGGTTGATACTGACCAGTAATATAATATGGGGGCTACGAACAGTGGTTTCCAGAAGACTATTGAAAATGGGATTAAAAGGAGTAACAATGTTTATGGAGAGCTCTATGATATGGCACCAATGTGATGTAAAGTTCTGAAGGGTCACAAAAACATTAATCCTTTTCTATCCACAGGTGATGCCAGACCTGCTTTATTTCTGTAGCACTTTCTACTTTTGTTTTGGTTTTAGATCTCCATTATCAGCAGTTTTTTGTTTTATTTTCGTAACTTAAAGCTTTAGTGTTAATGGTAACTAAAAGAAAGGAAAGTACACATGAGGTTGAGGACAGGAGTTGGAACAATAGGTGGAGGGTGTAACAGACAAATTACAGCAAACAAATGAGGTGATTTTGAGATTTATTAGCAATGGTAAATATTTTTAAACTATAAAAGAGATTAGTTTGGGAAGAGTTGTTAGAAGGGAACGAGAATGATGTGCTTATAAGACTGTAATCCAACGCGAGGGCTCACAGGCACATTTATACAACAGAACCTGTGTATGGGTTATTATTGACTACTTCATCCATTGTGTTCAAGTAACATGTACAACACATCACTTACTTGATACTTAAAGATGCCAAAGGACTGATATCAAAGGTCAAGTGAATTTGCTCACTAAAGTGACCTGAAATCAGCTTCTTTTCTTGGGCGTTTCTTAAAGAATTGGAACAGTTCAGTGGTTTAGGTGGAAAGATATTTGAAGCTTTTACCTGGGGCCACAGAGTTTCTTACATAGAAAGTCTGCAATGACTGGATTGTCGACATTGTAGTAGTTGGTCCAGTAAATGTGCAGATTTTGATAGTTGCAGATCAGATCAAGGACTGTCTGGAAACCTTCAGCAGTGACAAATCTCTCAGTCCAGTTGCCTTGCTCCCAAGCATAGATGGTCAGCAGCTCCACCGCATACTTAGCAGGCAGACGTTGACCAGGAGCCAGCTCAGATTTCCGTGGCTTGACATACTGAATGGTTAATGTACAGACACAACATGACATTAAGGTTATTCGTGCCAACTCCCACCTTGTACTTCTGTTTCTGCCTCTGAGAACCTTAACATTCCTGACAGGCCCTCCATTTTGTTGTCTTTGCTCTCAGCAGGGTGGACACATTTTCACGCCTTCAGTTAGAATTGTTTTTAATCCCTGTTTGACAACGACCTGCTGAAAGAGCGGCAGTCCAAAAGCGAGTGCTTCCAAATAAACCTGTTGGACTATAACCTGGTGTTGTGCGATTTTTAACTTTGTCCCCCAGTCCAGTACCGGTACCTCCAAGTCATATTTTTAATCTCTGGCAATCTCTCCATCACCACCATTAGCCTTTTGCTCTGGGCACCCTCACTATCTGTTCCACTTTCTCCTCCTCTCTTCTCTGTTCCAGCATAAAAAAAACAATATTTTCCAATCCTTTTCAGTTCTGAAAGTGTCATATTGAACAAAAACTTGGACCGTTTTTTGCTCCAAACATGTTGCTGGACCTGCTGAGTTTCTCCAGCACTTCCTATCTGTATTTCAAATTTCCTGCCAGGCCTGACTATACTTGACTCAGATCAATGCTATAATGTCAACATCCACCAAGAAGTTCACAAGATCTGCTCATATTGTCCCCCTTTCCCTTGCATTGGATGACACACGATCACTGTTCAGTATTTTCCCATAAATGTAAATCTGAGGAGACAAACTGTCCATGTCAAGGTTAACCAGAAAGCAAGCACTTAGAATTAGATACATAAAACCATTCACAACTTCAAAATTTTCCATTGTTTTTCCCATGAACAGGCATTTTGAAGTTGAAATGCAATTTCATACAGAAATAAGTGAGAGAGGAATGATGATGGGCTGATAGCAGCTCTCAGTAAAGTCGTGGAACATATTGCAACACATGGAGGAGTCCCTACCTCTGTTTGAAGTCAGTCATATAGAGAAGCTGCATGTAGAAGCAAAAGTTCTTAAAAGGAACTCTCAATACCAACCAAGTGCTTAAAAGATATAAACACGTATTAAGTCCCTCATTAACATATTCAAGTGTCAAGACAGTGTTGTGAACAGCTCTCTGACATATCTGCAAATTGTCCATGCCCACTATGGCATCTATTTTATATTGTGCATTGTTGGGGGAAATTGATCATTTTTGCCTCCATTTCCCATTCGGCAAATGAGCACCACGTTCCAATTTTCACCTCATTCCTTAATAATTAACTAACTTACAAAATAAAATTTAAAAATGTATTTTGGACAATTCGATGCAGCCTTTGCTGTTGAGAAGATTGATCAAAGTTTGCCATTTGCAAGTTCAAGTAAATTGAGATGGTCACTCTAAGGCACAAGGGAGTGTGAAAGATTTAAGGACGAAACTTCAAGTTATCAATTAAAATATAAAACCATGTTCAAGTATGATGTGGAAATGCCAGAGTTGAACTTGGGTGGACAAGGTCAAAAATCAAATATTAGGTTATAGTTCAACCAGTTTATTTGAAATTGCAAGCTTTCAGGGTTCTGCTCCTTCCTCAGGCATGACATGATAGAGAAGTACAAGACACAGTATTTAAAAGCAAAAAAAGTTAACTTTAAAACTAGCTGCCCTTGTTGAATGGTTTAGTCAGTTAGGAGGTATTCTGCTGATTAACACTCACACGTATACACGCTCTCTCACACATATGGACACTCACTCTCACCCACACGCTGAGGGGAGTTATTTCATTCAAGACTATTTGCCATCAGAAAAAAATATACAACCAGATCTCAGCTTAAAACAGACAGATTCGAAGCAGGACCTTACACCTAAAGTGCATTGTCTACCCTGAGATATCAGCTGTTGTACACTGTCCCAGGATAATTAAAGGTTTACCAAAGACTTGAAAGGAATCTGGATTTTGCATTTTTTTAAAATAGATATTTTTATTAGAAATTTAACATTTTAACAAATTTACAAAAATAAACAAAACTCTCAAGTACAAACATTGATATATAAATAAATCTTAAATATACAATAACCAAAATTTAACAAAAGAAAAATACCGAGAGAGAAAAACAAAACTCAATTAACTACTAATCTAACCTACAATTAGCCAGAGTGCATAATTGAGTCACTTACATTTTTCAAATAAGAGAAAGTGAGAGGAAAAAAAAAAGTGGGGGAGAGAAAAAAAAAACCCCAACGGTTGGATAGTGAAATACTTGCTTGGAATGTGTTAACATCATATACAACAAAACCCGTATTCGTGCGGGATTCCTCTCCCAAGGGGCCCCGGACCAGCCATGTTTGTAATCTCAATTAAATAAAAACCCTTGTTAGGATAGCGAAAATATCTGTATAAAAGGGCTGCCATATTTTATAAAATAATTCGGTCTTTCGGTGCACCATATTTATAAGGAAGTCAAGGGGAATACATTCCATAATTAATCTGTGCCAATTTGAAAATCCAGGGGGGCCTTCAGCCACCCAGTTTACCAAAATATTTTTCCTTGTATGGAAGGAGAGAACAGAAAATAGTCTCTTCCTATTTGACATTCCAGGTGCACCACTTAACCGACTGATCAACCAAAATCATCCGGGTAAATCCGAGACCCCTCGGGAGGGGAAACCTTATCCAAAACATCCCGAGCATAGAGCATAAAATTCACAAAAATAAAGGTTCTCTAATACACTCAACAGTATAATAATAAAAAAAACTATTTCTAAATAATAAAAAAAATATTTAAATGGAGATTATCCCCCTGTTCCCAGGGGGTATCACTTCTTTTCCAACGGTCCATCGTATCCTCTCCCAACCAGTGCTCCACCCTTGACCCAGGCGCTCCTTAATAGGATGAGGAAAATTCAGATATAATACAGAGCTAGAGTTAACAGTGAGCACCCTACCCCCACCCCATCCACACCTGGGTGTATTTGGTAATATTAATACCATGTATAAACATATATAACTATAAAATTACAGCTTCAACAAATTATAATTAAATATAATAATATAAAATAGCAAGGGAAAATAACCCCGCTTCTAGAGACAAAAGTAAAATAGAATAAGGTAACCACCTTTCCCCACCAACATTAACTAAACCCCAACATCCATTGTCTCTTACAATTTATCTAAGAGTCCAAAAATTCCTTAGCCTTTTCTGGAGATCCAAAATTATACCCAGATGCTTCATGGTTAAAACATAGCGTCACTGGGTAGCGTAAGGAGTACTGAATATTTAAGTCCCTTAAACACTTCTTCACCTCATCGAACGCCTTCATCTTTCGAACCAGAGCCGGGGAGAAGTCCTGGAATAACATGATCTTGGATCCTTTATAGATCATGGCTTGGGGATCTTTTCCAAGATTTCTAGAGGCATCTAGGAGTATCTGCCTCTCCCTATAGCTCTGCAGCCGGAACAGGACCGGGCGGGGGCGCTGGTTCGAGCCGGGCCCGCGTACTGCAACCCGGTAGGCCCATTCTACCCTTACCTGGCCTGATCCAGCCTCCAGCTTCAAAAGTTGTGGCAGCCACTGTTCGAAGAATGCTGTCAGCTGGCCTTTCTCTTCTCGTTGGGGAAGGCCCAGCAAACGAATATTTTTTCGGCGACCTTGATTATAGAGGTCGTCAATGTAATTCTCTAAGGTCCGGACTCGCTGTTCGAGAGTCCAGACCTGATCCGCGGCCGATTGAGCTGCAGTCTCGGAGGTCGCTGCCTTTAGCTCCGCCCCTCCAACTCGGCACTCGATTTCCTGGATGTCTCGGTCGTGCTTCTGCAGCGTGGCCGAGAATGAGTCCCATCGATTTCGGGATTCTCCGATAAAGGCGTCGATCTTCACATCCAGTTTGGAGATCATTTCTACAAGGCTTGTTACTGTAGGTAAGTCCCCCGGGGCGGCTGTGGATGCCTCAGCTGCAGCTGGAGAGGGTGGGGGAGGGGTTCCTGCTTGCTGAGAGCTGTGGGCTCTCTTCCCTTTAGTCATTTTTCCTAAAGGTTAGATTATTTAAATTTAATACTAAACAACTAATTACATTAAATAAAAGTTATTTTAGATGATTTGGTGAGTGTGGTGGGGATGGGTGACCCACTTTGCCCAAGTCTTGGGAGGAGCACTGTAGACTCAGACTTGCTGTGTCGCCGCCATCTTGAATCTCCGGATTTTGCATTTTAATCAGCAATCTACTCCTAACTGATTAAAGCATTCAACAAGGGCAGCTAGTTTTAAAGTTGTTACCTTTTTTGCTTATAAATACCGTGTCTTATATCTCCCTAACATATGTCTGAGGAAGGAGCAGAACTCCGAAAGCTTGAAATTTCAAATAAACCTGTTGGACTATAATCTGGTTTCGTATGAGTTTTGACCATGTTCTAATATTTGCAGATTAAAAAGGACTGCCCTCCATCTCGGAACTGTAACCAATTTGAATACAGTTCCTCCACACAACATGGCATCAGGGAATTTGTTCTATAAGACACTGGAGAATCAAGACTGGATTCTGAGATGTATTTAACCTAAACCAAGGGTGTACAGGTATTGTAATGTCTAAAGTCATTCCAGAATAACAGAATAAAGCCAGTTTCCAGCTGTTACTAGCATGGGTACTTCTTTTTTGGCTTCTGACACCAACCTTGTCTTTTATTGTACCTTTAGCAAAGGCAGGTGGAGCTCCCAGAGAAACAGGACATATGGACACTCCTTCAAAGAGGCTAATCCCCCTCCATGCAAACAAGCATTCTAGGCAAGTGTTTGCTGGTTTTCAATAAGGAAGAAGCCCAGATTCATCAGTCACATTTGGCAATGGAATAAGTACTGGCAAAGGTCGAAATACAGAGGAAACCATTTTTTTGTGTTACATTTCTCTCATATCTTTCAAGCATTTACTGTTATTATGAAGACGTGGGTATACTCTAAGAGTTAAAAGAAGAACTACCGGACTCAGCACCAAGTGATCTGAATAAGGCAACAATGTACCATTTGATCAAACAACTCTATTAGCTTGTTCACTGGAGATAAAAACAAAATTCAAATTCAGCCAGTTTAAATCATACTCTGAAAAATATCAAACTCTAACCCAGTTTGAATTTGATATATTGATAATCTTAAAAGCCAAATGACACAATCTGATACTTTGGGGTATAAGACCAGGGAAAATTGAACAGTTGGGGAGGAGAACTGACAAGACCAGCACGTAAACAGACTGCCTGAAAAATAGCTCTTTTATAAAGGTACCTTTTTGATCAGTAACCTGTGATACAGAAATTCCGAAGAAGAAGAAAAGATGAGAGGAAGATCCGAATAGAAGAATGAAAGCTGCCTGATAAGTAGTGTTTTTTTAAAAACTTAATTGGGAGCTTTATCAGACTGGTATTATAGAAGGGAAAGTAAAAGATAGATTAGAGGAAGAAATTGTAAATAGTGGTTAGTTAATTATTCTGTTATACTTTAAGAAATAAAGTTTTTAATTTTTACTTTAAATAGCTTTGGCCACTGAATTTTTTTTTTACAGATTAGTGTGTGGGCTAAATCTTTGCTGTGTTACTGATTTTAAATTAAGCAGTGTCATAAACACTGTATTCCCCAACCACTCACCTCGTTGTACCAATATTTTAGCAGGCGAATCAAGTCTTTAAGTTTCTCATCACGTTGCTTCACAAATTTCCTCTGAAGCTCAGTAAAACAGGCAGAAAATTCCCCACATGGATCGCCATGTTCACTTACAAATTCCATTAGCTTGAGATGGGCTTCATTTGCATCATTTGACCCCTCTGTAAGAAAACAAATCATTTGAGCAACAAATGCATGTAATTTGTGGTGATCTGATATAAGCAGGGTATATATACTCCATTCCTCAAGGTCAAGTCATCTATTATAAACAGAAAGAATGACATCTGTTGTTTAATTGCTTTTATATTTCAGACTTCTCATATCTCCTCATTCCAGAACCATAATGAAGGTCTGCTGGTCATCAGGTCCTACACTTCAGCCCTTGTATTAAAAGGGATGATCATTACCAGTTTTTGCCACCTCCAATGCAATGCCATCACCTAAAGCAGTTTTTCTTCCCCTTCTTGAAACTTCCTGAGTGGATCCACATCACCGTGGTCCACTGACCAACCCTCTTTCTACAACACATTTCTCCAAAAATGTAACACCTCAGCATTTATCTCCTCCTTTCTCACTGTCTAAGGTCACAAACATTTCTAAAGACTTGGCTGCAATTTATTTAATTCAATCTACTAAGTTTGCAGTCAGTTTTCCTTTAAACTAGAAAGACCAAACACAGAAGAATCAATGATGACTTCAAACATCTAAGTTCAGTTTGCCAGCATAACCCAAACCTGTCAAGTGACTGGTCAATTAAAAGTCAGAAGTAGACTACACAACCTCTCAAGCTTGCTCTGCTGTTCAAGAAGATCATGGCTGACCTGATTACTCTGCAATCTGGTCTATCCCAGATCACTTTCAGTCAGGTTTTTATCAAGACTTATCTACTTCTGCCTTTGGTGAAGAGAGATCCAAAGACTTAAAACCTTTGAGAAAAAAAATGAAATTCTCCTTGTGTGTATTAAGGGGTGACCCCTCATTTTGAAACAATGAATCCTAGTCCGTATTCTTGCAGAAGAGGAAGCCTCTTTTGCATATTCACTCTGTCAAGATCACTTCAGACTTTTGTGTTTCGTTCAAATCACCCAATTATTCTTCAAAACCTCAACAGATACAAGGCTAGTATGTTCAATCTTTCCTTATCAGACAAATCTACTCCAGGGAGTATAATCAACCTCTTAAGTGCTTCCAACATATTTACATCCTTCCATAAATAAAGCTCCCAACACTGATCCACTTTGGTAGCAAAAATAGGAAGGTGGAACGTTCATCTCCACGGCTGTAAACTGAGTTGAGAAGGATGTGCTATAGGACCTGAACATTCTTGCACACCAGTTACTGGACGTTCAGCATGCAGGTGCAGCAGGCAGTAAAGAGACAGTTGGTATATAGGTCTTCAGTGAGAGGATTAGAATGTAGAAGCAGGTGCAATTATACAATGGCTTTGTGAGACTGCACTGGAATATTACACACCGCTCCTTATCTGAGGAAGGACATGTCGACTTCACCTATCGCCATCACTTTGTAACCTCCATATGCCCTCTACACAATTTACTTCTTACCTATATTTGAATCATAGTTGCTGCATGTGCTGATATCTTTGGTCCCTCCAAGTCATTCATATAAATTCTAAAATGTTGAACCGCAGTACTGATTCTGTGACAGGCCACTCATTACATCCTGCCATGCAGGAAACAGCCCATTTTTATCTATGCTGTTTCCTGTTAGCTAGCCAATCTTTTAGCAATGTCATATTATTCTACACCATGAGCTTTATTTTCCTCATTCTTCAATCTTAATTTTCTACCTTACAATTGTGATGAAACAATGTGGATAAAAAAAGTGATTCTCTTCCTAACTTTCTTGATGAGTAAACATTTATGGAAGAATTAAAATTGAACTTGATCTTCAGAATAATACTGACATAGATTCTTACTTAATACATCAAAGACTGGCAAAACATCAAAATTCACACTCCTCGAATTTTTCTTTGATTTTACTGCAAAGCTCAAAGACTTTGGAGGGATGTT
Organism: Hemiscyllium ocellatum; assembly: GCF_020745735.1. Taxonomy (NCBI): domain Eukaryota; kingdom Metazoa; phylum Chordata; class Chondrichthyes; order Orectolobiformes; family Hemiscylliidae; genus Hemiscyllium; species Hemiscyllium ocellatum. The sequence continues at coordinate 18,340,356 of NC_083424.1, forward strand.
GCTGTTCTTTGTGAAACTTATGCTGATATCACTGATTTTAAAGGCAATACTCGATGCACACCGCTCCAGAATGTCCTGAATTTCTTGTAGAATTTCCTGCCTTGTATTTCTTTGCTCCTGGAAACTCTGGAAACAGCTGAGGAAGACAACAAGATCTGCATCCGAACCATTTCTTAAAGCTGTTCCTTTGCCTGAAGACCCTCCCTGCAAAGAAAGAATTAGACAATTATTTATAAATAATCCAACGATTAGTGAATTGACCCATTTCAGGAATTCTGGAAAGTCTTGAAGGGTGATCGAGGCATTGCAGGCTAAAAGTACCATTGTACTTGGGACAGAATTCATGTTGGCACAGTTTTCGCTGCTATTTCCATGATGCTTATTGTCCTCTTCTCTTTTCATGAAGATGCCATCACTTGATAAGTTGCAGCACCACAAGTACTCTACAATTTTAACACTTACATCTGTAATTGACAAGAGTAGTGTTGTCAAGAGCAATACCTTGGCAATTCTTGGCAAAGTTGTTGCACATCAGAAGCTGATTTGAAATTAGACCTCTTGATACTGGTCACGTTTGAATGTTGGAATAAGGTTCAAGTTGCTTAGTACCATTTCGGTGCGATTTGTTTTCTCCTCCTTTGGTTGAACTAGAGTTAATATGAATACTCACTTGGTTGAAATTTTGGGCACCGTCCAAACGTCAGGGTCAGAGGCAGTTTCAAAACGGCCAGGTTGCCAGTTTCCAAGCAACATTCCCATGAAACAGTTAGACTCATTGAGGGCTTTGTCAACACGACTATTATGGGATGGCTGGGACATGCCTGACAGTTTCCAGTTTCCTGATGTGACCGAGAAAAGTTCAATTACCTGGAGGTGGGAGCCCACCAACTGACAGCGGGCCCAGTGCTCTATGCAGGACAATTGGTCCTCTCCCCCTCTACATCCTGTGCATGAATGCAACCCACCTCTACTCTCCTCTCACAACCCACACCCTCATCTCCCCTTCCCCACCCACACCAGCCAACAAACAACCTCTCCCACTCACCATGCTAACATCCTCACCATGGAACACAACATACAACAGTACAGTACAGGCCCTTTGGCCCTCTGTTGTGCCAGCCTATTATCCTACTCTAAGATCAGACTAACCTCCATACCCATCATTGGACAATCTTCCATATGCCTATCCAAGAGTCGCTTAAACATCCCTAATGTATCTGGCTCTATTACCACTGCTGGCAGTGCATTCCACGCATCTACTGTGTAAAGAACCTAGCTCTGACATCTCCCCATAACCTTTCAGTTACCTTAAAATTATGCCTCCTAATGATAGAAATTTCCACCATGGGAAAAAGGTTTTGGGGCTATTCACTATCTATACCCCTCATCATCCTGTACACCTCTATCAAGTCATCTCTCAGCCTTCTTTGCTCCGATGAGAAGAGCCCTGGGGCCCTCAACCTTTCTTCATAAGATATGCTCTCCATTCCAGGCAGCATTCTGCTAAATCTCCTCTGCACCCTCTCTAAAGCTTCCACAACTTTCCTGTATGAGGCGACAAGAACTGAACACAATATTCCAAGTGTGGTCTTGCAAAGGACTCTACAGAGCTGCTACATAATCTTGCAGCTCTTAATCTCAAGCCCCTGCTCATGAAAGCCAACACATCATATGGCTTCCTAACAAACCTATCATCTTGGGTGGCTACTTTGGGTGGACATGGGCTCCACAAACCCTTGGTTTTTCCATATTGCCAAGAATCCTGCTTTTAACCCTATATTCTGCATTCAAATTCGACCTTCCAAAGTGAACCACTTCACACTTCTCAAGGTTGAACTCCATCTACCACCTTTCAGCTCAGCTCTGCATCCTATCAATGTGCCATTCCAACTGATGGCAGCCCTCCACACTATCCACAACCCCACCAACCTCAATGTCATCGGAAAACTTACTAACCCACCGTTTCACTTAATCATCCAAGTCATTTATAAAAATCACAAATAGCAGAGGTCCCAGAACCGAGCCCTGCGGAACACCACTGGTCACGGAGCTCCCAGACTGAATACTGTATCCAGCCAATTCTGTGTCCAGACAACCAGATTTCCCAGTATCCCATGCCTCCTTACTTTCTGAATAAGCCTACCATGGGGAACCTTATCAAGCACCTTGCTAAAATCCATGTACACCATATCCACTGCTCTACCTTCATCAACGTGTTTTGTCACATCCTCAAAAAAAAATTCAGCAAGGTTTGCGAGGCACGACCTGCCCCTCACAAAGCCATGGAATTCTGATTAAATTTGTGAGGACTTTGTTGAGAGGCCATCATCATGCTGATTTGCTCTTAGTTATTTACCCAGTCTTCAAAGGAAGCTGAAAATAATGATTTAAGAGAAATTGATTTGAATTTGAAATCTGCAGAGGCTTTAAAACCAAGCAGGCTTTTTAGGCCAGGAAAAAAAGTCAGATTTTCCTGGCAATTTGTACCAGCGCAGGACACATCTACTTCATTTAAATGCACAGAATTCTCAGGAAATATTGACAATCCCACCTCATCCTATTCATTTAAATTGAAGTCATCGGAGACCCCACCATTTCTCTTTGGAAGTCTCACATACATTGGGTTCCTGCCATTTGGAGAGAAGGTAGGACATCACAGAAAACTGGAAAGCTAATATTGAAAAATTCAACCACCTCAAAAAACAACTTCATTCTGAAACATATATAAAGTTCAGAACATTGTAAAGTCATTTATTGTAAACACTATTTGCTCACCATGCTGTGTTAAAAACAAAATGGGTTCAAGGTTCTGATAATTTTGACCCCAGGTTGCTTGTTAAAACATCAAGTCCTTGAAAATTCATAGATTGTGTGTACTGCCTTTCTCATTTCAAAAAGTTAAATTCACTCAACTCCAAATTTTGTTTAATGAAATCACCCAGTCTCCTCAGTTTAGTTCTGTATAAATTTATCCTTCCAGCTTTCACACAAACTGATGTAACCACAGCTCCATATAAACCAGCTGCAAACACCACCTTCAAATATTAACAGAGGTGGGAGCCCATTAACCAGTAGAGGGCACAGTACACAGGCAGGACTATAGGCCTCTCTGTGTCCCTGTGAATGACCAGTGAGCGTAAAAAAACACCCTCCCATGTAATGACAAACCTCTGCCCTGCACTCACTAACATGGCCATAGTGGAGTCCTGATAGATTTCTACTGCAATGCTGATTCATCCTCTTTTTACTGAAATGGTGTTTCTCTCAAACTGACAATCTTGTGGTTAAAGTTTCAGCTTTGATACCTGCTATCTTCCTTGCCACCTATACACACCACCCGACCACCATCACACCTCACCTGCATCTACCTGTTGCCTTCCCAGCTGCCTTCCCCTCAGCTCCATCCCCTAACTCCTATTTAGCTCTCAGCACTTAACCCCTCCCCTGCCATTTCTGATGAAGGGCCTACGCCCAAAATGTCGATTCTCCTGCTCCTCGGATGCTGCCTAACTGGCCGAGCTTTCCACCACTCCACTTTTTGACTCTGATCTCCAGCATCTGCAGTCCTCATTTCTCCCTTTCAACTTTGATTGGCTGCCTATTGCCCTTCACAGGATAGGGAACCTGTCTACCACGACAATATAGGGAGACACTTAATCAAAATCCCAAGAGCCAATATTAACTCAGCCCAACCCACAACTACTCTTCGTGGAACCACTACCCAGGTCGTGCTTGCTGGAGACTGGACATACGAAAACAGTGTCATCACTTTAAAAATGCAAACTATTTTGGATTAGAGGGGCAGATTTACACTTTACACAATTTAATTTTGGCTGAAGAACAGCTGAAAGTAATGATTTAAAGCAGATTGAAAGCAAAAAGTCAAAATTGAAATTGCTGGAATAACTCAGATCTGGCAGATCTATGGACAGAAAGCAGAGTTAACGTTTCAGGTCCAGTGACCCTTCCTTAACTTCAAAGTAAAACTCCCCTTTAGCAGATCTCCATCAAAAACTGCAGCGTCTTTACTTCAAGCAGAATATCCACTTTTCGCCAAGATTTTCCTGGATATATAGAGTCAGAGAGATATACACCATGGAAATAGACCCTTCGGTCCAATCCGTCTATGCTGACCAGACATCCCAACCTAATCTAGTCCCACCTGCCAGTACCTGGCCCATATCCCTCCAAGCCCTTCCTATTCATATACCCATCCAAATGCCTCTTAAATGTTGCAATTATACCAGTCTCCACCACATCCTCTGGCAGCTCATTCCATACACATACCACCCTCTGCGTGAAAAGGTTGTCCCTTAGATCTCTTTTATATCTTTCCCCTCACACCCTAAACTTCTAGTTCTGGACTCCCCCACCCCAGGGAAAAGACTGTCTATTTATCTTATCCATGCCCTGCATGATTTGGTAATTTTCTATAAGGTCACCCCTTAGCCTCCGATGCTCCAGGGAGAACAGCCCTAGCCTATCCAACCTCTCCCTATAGCTCAAATCTTCCAACCCTGGCAACATCCTTGTAAATCTTTTCTGAACCCTTTCAAGTTTCATAACATCTTTCCAATAGAAAGGAAACCAGAATTGCAAGCAATATTCCAACAGTGGCCTAACCAATGTCCTGTACAGCTGCAACTTGACCTCCCAACTCCAATACTCAAACCAATAAAGGAAAGCATACCAAACACCTTCTTCACTATCCTACCTGCGACTCCACTTTCAAGGAGCTATGAAACTGCACTCCAAGGTCTCTTTGTTCAGCAACACTTCCTAGGACCTTACCATTAAGTGTATAAGTTCTGCTAAGATTTGCTTTATGACTCACATTTATGTACATTAATCCCCACCTGCCACTTCTTAGCCCAGTGGCCGATCTGATCAAGATCCCATTGTAATCTTGACTCAGAACTCCAGCATCTGCAGTCCTCACTTTCGCCTACATATTAAATATCAGACAATCCCACCTTATCCCAATCATTTAATTGAAGTCGTGCAGTCAAAATATCGCCCGTGAAACTCTATTCCACAGTTTTTTATCTTTTGTAGAGAAAGTAAGTCAACATAGAAAACCGAAAAATGTACCGAAAAACTCGTAGCCACATAAAAACTTCAATCTGAAGTTCTAAATATTGTAAACTTTAATTTATTGTAAACATTATTTATTCTACATAATACACTTTTAAAAATACTGCTTACTTTAACGGCTCTGATAACTTCGACCTCAGGTTGATTTCTAAAACATTGATTCCTTAATAAATAAGATATTCTACGAACTGCGTTTTTCACGTCCTCGAAAAATTTAATCGGCTTCAGATTTTTTTGAATGAAATCATCCAACTGGGACGGTTCAATTCTGTATAAATCCATTCTCCCAACTTCCACACCAGAGGGTTTCAATTTCCCAGCAGTTTCCCTCCTGGACCAACCCCGGGAAAGTACCGCTAACGGGCATGCGCAGTCTCAGCACACGCCTCTTCTACAGTCACATGATCTGCTAAGGCCCCGCCTCCGAATCTTCCGTCCCCATCCCCCGAGAGCATCACAACCCGAACACGATCCCCGCAGGCTCGCCCCTAAGCACGTGACTCCATTCCTGTGATCGTGACCCCGCCCAATGGCACATGACCCTTCCCACCGGGAGTGGGCCCCGCCTATGGGCACGTGACCCGGCGCGGGGACCCGCCCCTGACTCCTGTCGAGTTGACCCATATACTTTCATGATTTGGAGATGCTGGTGTTGGAGTGGTGCACAAAGTTACTGGGGAAACCAAGCAAAGGGTAAGACAACGGATGAATGGGCATCACACAACAATCAACAGATAGGAGTATTCCCTCCCAGTTGGGGAACACTTCAGCGCTCCAGGACATTCGACCTCAGGCCTTCAGGTGACCATCCTCCATGACGGACTTCGGGACAGGCAGCGGAGGAAAGTGGCCGAGCAGAGGCTGATAGCCAAGTTCGGCACCCATAGGGAGGGCTGAAAAATGTGTTGCTGGAAAAGCGCAGCGGTCAGGCAGCATCAAAGGAGCAGGAGAATCGACATTTCGGGCATAGATTTTGACATTTACAATATATGTTAATGATATAGAAAATGGTATTATTAATAACATTAGCAAATTTGCTGATGATACAAAGCTGGGTGGCAGGGTGAAATGTGATGAGGATGTTAGGAGATTACAGGGTGACCTGGACAAGTTAGGTGAGTGGTCAGATGCATGGCAGATGCAGTTTAATGTGGATAAATGTATGGTTATCCACTTTGGCAAAAACAGGAAGGCAGGTTACTACCTAAATGGAATCAATTTAGGTAAAGAAGCAGTACAGAGAGATCTGGGTGTTCTTGTACACCAGTCAATGAAGGTAAGCATGCAGGTACAGCAGGTAGTGAAGAAAGCTAATAGCATGCTGGTCTTCATAACAAGAGGGATTGAGTATAGAAGCAAAGAGGTTCTTCTGCAGCCATACAGGGCCCTGGTGAGACCACACCTGGAGTACTGTGTGCAGTTCTGGTCTCCAAATTTGAGGAAAGACATTTTGGCTATTGAGGGAGTACAGCGGAGGTTCACGAGGTCAATTCCTGGAATGGCGGGATTACCTTACACTGAAAGACTGAAGTGACTGAACTTGTATACCTTTGAGTTTAGAAGACTGAGAAGGGATATGATTTGAGACATATAAGATTATTAAAGGATTGGACACTCTGGAGGCAGGAAACATGTTTCTGCTGATGGGTGAGTGCCGAACCAGAGGACACAGCTTAAAAATACGGGGTAGACCATTTAGGACAGAGATGAGGAGAAACTTCTTCACCCAGAGAGTGGTGGCTGTGTGGAATGCTCTACCCCAGAGGGCAGTGGAGGCTCAGTCTCGGGATTCATTTAAGAAAGAGTTGGATAGAGCTCTCAAGGTTTGTGGAATCAATGGTTATGGAGATAAGGCAGGAACAGGATACTGATTAAGGATGATCATATTGAATGGTGGTGCAGGGTTGAAGGGCAGAATAGCCTACTCCTGCACCTATTGTCTATAAGCCCTTCAGGAATAAGGAGGGTGTGCCAAGCAGGCTAAGATAAAAGGTAGGGAGGAGGGAATTGGAGGAGGGGTTTTTGGAATGCGATAGGTGGAAGGAGGTTAAGGTGAGCGTGATAGGCCGGAGAGAGGGTGGGGGCGGAGAGGTCGGGAAGAAGATTGCAGGTCAAAAAGGCAGTGCTGAGTCCGAGGGTTGGGACTGAGAAAAGGGGGAGGGGAAATGAGGAAGCTGGAGAAATCTGCATTCATCCCTTGTGGTTGGAGGGTTTCTAGGCGGAAGATGAGGCGCTCTTCCTCCAGGCGTCGTGTTGCCATGGTCTGGCGATGGAGGAGGCCAAGGACCTGCATGTTCTTGGCGGAATGGGAGGAGGAAAGTGTTCAGCCACGGGGCGGTTGGGTTGGTTGGTGCGGGTGTCCAAGAGGTGTTCTCCTCTACCTATAGGGAGGGCCTCAACCGGAACCTTGGGTTCATGTCACATTACAGGTGACCATTGTACTATATACACACACCCTTACAGACACACACACTCCTGCACTCACACATGCACCTCCTCACAGACTTAAGACACTCTGTACTCACTACACACACACATACACTTTCTCACACTCACAACCCCCTACCCAGACAGACAGACAAAGACCCACATGCACACATATTTTCTGGGGTGAATTTGTACTTGCAGGGTTACATTGTACTTTGCTCAAAAACTGCATGCAATCATAGAGTCATAGAGATGCACTCCACCTTCTCCTCCCTGACCTATCACCTTCACCCCTCCCCCACTCACCCATTGTACTCTATGCTACTTTCTCCCCACTCCCACCCTCCTCTAGCTTATCTCTCCACGCTTCAGGCTCACTGCCTTTATTCCTGATGAAGGGCTTTGGATGCTGCCTGAACTGCTGTGCTCTTCCAGCACCACTGATCCAGAACATGGAAACAGACCCTTCGGTCCAAGCTGCCCATGTCAACCAGATATCCCAACCCAATCTAGTCCCACCTGCCAGCACCTGGCCCATATCCCTCCAAACCCTTCCTATTCATATACCCATCCAAATGCCTCTTAAATGTTGTAATTGTACCAGCCTCCACCATATCTCCTGGCAGCTCATTCGATACATGTACCAACCTGAGTGTAAACATTGCCCCTTAGTTCTCTTTTATATCTTTCCCCTCTCACCTTAAACCTATGCCCTCTAGTTCTGGACTCCCCGGCCCCAGGGAGAAGACTTAGTCTATTTATCCTATCCATGCCCCTCATAATTTTGTAAACCTCTAGCCTCTGACACTCCAGGGAAAACAGCTCCAGCCTGTTCAGCCTCTCCCTGTAGCTCAGATCCTCCAACCCTGGCAACATCCTTGTAAATCTTTTCTGAACCCTTTCAAGTTTCACATTTTTCCGATAGGAAGGAGACCAGAATTGCACGCAATATTCCAACAGTGGTGTAACCAATGTCCTGTTTGGGGGCAACATGACCTCCCAACTCCCGTACTCAATACCCTGACCAATAAAGGAAAGCATACCAAACGCCTCCTTCACTATCCTATTTACCTGCGACTCCACTTTCAAGGAGCTATGAATCTGCACTCCAAAGTCTCTTTGTTCAGCAACACTGCCTAAGACCTTACCATTAAGTGTATAAGTCCTGCTAAGATTTGCTTTCCTAAAATGCAGCACCTCACATTTATCTGAATCAAACTCCATCTGCCACTTCTTAGCTCATTGGCCCATCTGGTCCAGATCCTGTTGTAGTCCGAGGTAACCCTCTTCGCTGTCCACTACACCTCCAATTTTGGTGTCATCTGCCAACTTACTAACTCTACCTCTTATGCTCGCATCCAAATCATTTACGCAAATGACAAAAAGTAGAGAGCCCAGCACCGATCCTTGTGGCACCCCATTGGTCACAGGCCTCCAGTCTGAAAAACAACCCTCCACCACCACCCTTTGTCTTCTACCATTCATGTAGAACTCTGAGCTCAAAGACTACATGAATTCATGTAAAACTCCGTTATCTCACTTTTTAGATTAGAATCAATCTAAACATCATGGCATAGACAGAACACAGGGGGCCAACACCTTCAACATATTGTCTAGCTATCACCATTGTTAACAGTTAACCAGAGAGTACAACTTTTTAAAAAAGGTTCTGTGATTTACACATGAAAGTGAAACTATCACGATATTCTAACAGATGAAAGGCTTAACAGACAATCAGTTTTTCAATGTATAATTTCAGTTACATCACACTGTTAAATTTTGCGATAAATTCTGTGTGTTAGGATTGAGCCCTCCACTACCACCCGATGAAGGAGCGACGCTCCGAAAGCTAGTGTGCTTCCAATTAAACCTGTTGGACTATAACCTGGTGTTGAGTGATTTTTAACCATATACATTCAGGACACCACCTCCTTCGTGGCATACATTTCCCTCCCCATTCCCCCATCCGCGTTCCACAGAGAGCAATCCATCCACAACTCCCTTGTTAGGTCCATACCCCGCCCCCCCCCACCCCAAAGCCAACAAACCACCCTCCACATCAGGTGCCTTCCCATGCAAGAGATGGAAAACATGTGCCCACACTTCCCACTCACCTCCAATCAAGACCCCAAAAGAACTTCTCATATCTGGCAAATATTTTCCTACACATCCAAACAACTTATCTGCTATATCCATTGCTCTTGATGTGGTCTCCTCTTACACTGAGAAGACAGGATGTCAACTCGTGGAACATTTCAGGGAACATCTCTGAGACACGCACTGCACAACCCCCTCAATCCATGCCTGACCACTTCAATTCTCCCTTCCATTCAGCCAAGGACATGCAAGTCCTGGGCCTTCTCCACCGCCAAATCCAAGCCTGGAGGAAGTCTGCCCCATTTCTGTCTTGGGACACTTCAACCACACAGCATCAAGATTGACTTCACTAGTTTCCTAATCTCTCCTTCCTCTACCTCATCCCAGATCCAACCTTCCAACTCGGCATCGTCCTCTTGAACTATCCTACCTGTCCATCTTCCATCCAACCTATCCGCTCCACCCACCCGTCCAACCTGTCACTATCAGAAGGTGAATATGTGAGTGGAGGGGAATATGTATCTGTTGGTGCTTTCCTGCTGGAGGTGGTGAAAATGGTGGCTAATGATCGTCTGGATGTGGATGCTGGTGGGGAAACTCATGTAAAGTTTTAGAGGAATCGCGTATGTAAATGGAAGGGACTGGACAAGGGGAGGGGAAAAAAATCGAGTTAAGGTTAGTAAGAGAAAGCAACATGACAATGAAAAGCTGGTGCTGATTAGCTGTAAACAGATTGTGATTAGAAAAGGAGTTGCCATGGACAAAAACCATTATATAAAGGACTGATAGTTAACTGCCAAGCTTTGCTTCAATTTTATACAAGCCAGCTTGACTCTAAACTCTCAAGAAAGTAACCAGAGAACAGCTGTCACCTATTACGTTGAGTTGAAACAGGCAGTGTATGGACATGTTAACAGGCATCATCTGAAAGGTACTCGTGATCTGGAACTATTATGAAAATATCCATTTGTTTCTGGACCTGCAGATAATCTAATCTCAATTTGAATGAGTAAATGAACTGATTAACAGACTCATTATTGTCAAAGACCTTTATTTAGCAATGTTATATATGCAGTCTATTGTGATTTTGCACAGTAAATTCAATAGTAACCTCCAAAAAACAGTGATTATTTTTTGAAAAAGGATTTAGATAGTTCTTCAAATTTCCAGATTCAAAATGATGGTCTGAATGGCTTTGTTTCAATTATAGAAATTCTACGATACAATTGACTATTGTAATACATAATATGTTCTTAGCAAATAACATTCCTACCTTACTTTAATATGTAAACAAATGTAAAGCATTCCAAACAGCAAGTAAATACATAATCTATAAAGGTACAAAATCATTCTAATAAACTACTGTAATTAAAAAGAGCTTATTAATTCACTGCTGCAGTTGGCAACGGAATTTGTGCAATTATAAAAAATGCAAATGCATGTTATTTCATTAATTTTGAGAGAAAGGCCACTTGTTGCCATCTCCAATGTGCAATGCAGAACAGACAGGAGGAGGAGCAAATTATTTCCAAACTACAGGCTAATCCCAAAAACCTCAGGCAGTGATTGGCCACATTAACTAAGCTGGAGGAGCAGTGGAATAAATCACATTCAAACAAGAAAATATCCCAAAGTATCATTCCCTGCAGTGATATGTTTCAAAATGCACAGGGTCATCCCACTTTAAATATTACTTGAAGTCTCATCTCATTCTCAACATAAATTTCATTTAAATTTTGATATTTTCAGATACATATAAATCAGTAAAAAGGATTAATATATAGTATTTATATTTACAACATGTTCCAAATAAATCCAGTTGATAAGACGTCTCATTAAAATGTGTTTTAAACATTTTAGTATTGCAGTTGGTTTTCAAGATGCCTTGCCCCCACGGAGACGCAAGTTGATGTCAATGGTACAATGTTGATCAATGCCGTAGTATTCCAGCGTGTGGCTATCTTCTAGTGTTTGTGATTGAAAGGTCAGGTAATATTGGCTTGGAGAAATGCGCTCCAGATTTTGGATCTTATTCTTCAGGCTCAAAACCTTGTCAGTCGGGGACACATTAATTTCCAGGTTACGTCCATTTGGGTGCCTTACAAATATCTCCATTGAGTTTGTCACAAGTAGGTGGAGCTTTGCATCAAAGAATATTCCAGAATCCAATAATTTGCCACCATTCAGAATGGTTTCATTGAACATCAGGCGTTGTTGGTGAACTGGAATGCTCCAGTTTTGCTGGATTTGATTCTTGATCATTAAGATGTTGGTGTCAATGTTGGCCATCAGGGGTAATGAGGAACCATTCAGGCTAATCACAGTGATTTCAAACTGTGCCACTGGCTAAAACAGGTTAAAAAAATAAATTTGATTTTGGGGCTGGAAAGACAGTTGGCTGTGTTTGTTTGTTAAATACAAATACAACAATAAGTATATTTTTCAATTTTACTCCCCATCCCTACTGATTCTTGTTGTGATGACAAATAGAACATTTGTGTCAAGCATGTTACTGTCAGTAAAGACAGAACTTGGTTCACCCCCATTTCACTATGTCTGATCTGGTACTTACTTGATGTCCCACAATCAAAATATATGGTTAGTCGGAATCTCAACAGATTCTTTGCACTTACACTCAAGTCTGCTCAATTTTTAACAAGTCGGAATCTATCATGGTAACTATTTATTCCCTCCTCTATCCAATGCCTCACCAGCTTCCCTTCAAACGTATCTATACGATTTGCTTCAACCACCTCCATTGCAGGGAGTTCCACCTTCCCATCTAGTTATGCTCTTCCCCACTTGAGGTAACATTGTCTTTGAATCCACTCAGTTAAAACCTGTCATTATTTTGATGATTACTACTGCAAAATCCCCTCTGCCCTTTTTTATTCTTACCAATTCTTTCCTGAAATGTGTACAAACATATTTTTATCACTATCCTTCTCAATATTTTCTTCATCTGCTCCAGTGTCTTTAGATCCTTTTTATAGTATCATGACAAGTTTGCATTCAGATTTCAAGTTCAACAATAAGTTGCCCACTTTTTGACTCCATGGCTCCAGGAATAAATCCTTGTGCTTGGTTTGCTTCCAGGCTGCTATCAATAATCTGTGGAGCCATTTCTGGTGATTGATGGAATTGCAATCCAGCTACCTGTGTTCCACTACCCCACCTAGTGTTCACTTTTAAAATGATAAGTGACATCCCTATTATCCCTGTCAAAATGTACAGTTTCATGTTTATCAGTATGGCTTTCTGTTTGTCAATGACTTGTTTCTTTGCCAAGTCTGTTAAAGTCCTGCTGTGATGTGCTACCATGCCCCTCAATATTGACTATACTCTGCAATCAGGTGTCATCCATAAATCGGTCATGTACAGTACTAACAGCAAAAGATCCATCACTGATCCTTGTGAAGCACGACTTCCCACCTTCTGTTTCTGTAGAACATCCAGGGTATGCTTTCTGGCTTGAAGTCAAGAGAAGGCACTGTGTAATTTAACAACTCAATGTTCAGAATTTATACACTAAACAGTGTACCGTGTCAATTGTCTCCTAAAACTATTTACCTGGATGCTCCATGCTTGGACTCCAGAGACACATGGAAAGCTGAGACATTTCATGGCCTCCTTGACCATCACGTACCATCCATCAGACGAAGCCACATTATTAGTTGGATCGGCCGGGTCAAGGATTATTGGTCTGCAAAATAAAACCACATCCAATAATTGTTATAAACCATAGACCTGAGTTTCTGAGCAAAGTAATGCTGAGTTTAATGGTGATTATTGTTATGAGTGTGGAAAGAATCCAGCAATCTGTGAAGAAGTGATGCCCCATGAGTTATGAATACCAGAATTTGCGATCCTCGGCCAAAGCTTCATTGTTCACCTCTGCAGGTATTTCAAGGACTTTCTACTTTTGCATATTACTGAGGAATTAAACTCACAGCAGGAATTGAGTGTCACAACCCAGGCACTTGCTTGCCTCAAATGTCTCAAAGCAAGTTTCATGTAGTAAACAAGAGACTGATACAGAAATTCATCAAGCAGTTCACTTTAAAAAACATTATTTTCCTTCTGCCTTCCTTCACTTCTGAGGAAACGAGCTCATTTCTTCTCACTCAGTATAATGCTCTGAAATCTCATGCCAGATAGCTTTGAATCCAGCCATTGATGAATTCAACGCATTCGCAGTCCAGATCCTTTACTTCACCTTTATCAGTGACTTTATTTGGGCTGTGATGTGCTTTCAATCCCATTCACTGGATCCAGACCAGATTCAATACATTCAACAGAGAAAGGTCTTTCTAGATGGATAATATAATCTTTCTAATCTAACAATGTTGGTAATTATATTGGTTAACACTTTTATAACGTTTGAATATTTTAAATATCCCACAATGCTCATGGGGTGGAGTAGACACTGACCAGTAATATAATGTGAAGGTTTGAACAATGGTCTCCAGGACACTATTCAAAATGGGATTAAAAGAAGTGACGATGTTTATGGGGAGCTCGATAATGATTAGATTCCCTACAGCGTGGAAACGGGCCCTTCAGCCCCTTCCCGACCTCCAAAGAGTAACCCAACCTGACCCATTTCCCTCTGACTAATGCAAATTAGCATAGCCAATTCAACTGGTCTGTGAGAGGAAACCCACGCAGACACAGGGAGAATGTACAAACTCCACACAGACAGTCGCCCGAGGCTGGAATAGAGCCAGGGACCCTAGTGTAGTGAGCTAGTAGCGCTAACCACTGAGCCACCATGCTGCCCTGAATATGGCACCAATGTGATGTAAAGTTCTGAAGAAAGGTCGCAAAACATTACCTCTGTTTTCTATCCAGAGATGCTGGCAGACCTGCTGAGTTTCTCCAGTAATTTCTATTATTTTTGTTTTCCATCTCCAGCATGAGCATTTTTTTCGTTTTATTTTAGTGTCTTAAAGCTTTGATGCTAGTGTAAAATAAGAGAAAGGACAGTACACGGGAGGTTGAGGATATCAGTTGGAACAATAGGTAGAGGGTGTTACAGTCACAAAGTACAGTAAATAAATGAGGTGTTTTGGAAGTTTGTAAACAAAGGGAAAGATTTTAAGACTTGAAAACATTAGTTGGGGAAAGAACTAGAGGCAGAGGTTTGATTTGATGTTAAGAGCATTAGAATGAGAATTTGCGAACGATAATGTAGTCCAACCTGAGGGCTCAGGAGCACATTTTCACAACAAAACCAGTGTTATGGGTTATTACTGACTCCTATCATTGATCTGTACATGCATTACATTTAAATAACAAAGTCCGCATGTCCCTTACTTGACACCCAAAGATGCCACAAGACAGGTATTAAAGATCAATTAGATCGCTAAATGTCCTGAAATCAACTTCCTTAGAAGCTTGAGAGTGCTCTTAACGAACATAGAACATTACAGTACAGTACTGGCCCTTCAGTCCTCAATGTTGCGCCGACCTGTCATACCAATCTGAAGCCCATCTAACCTACACTATTCCACGTACATCCATATGCTTGTCCAATGATGACTTAAATGTACTTAAAGTTGGTGATTCTACTACCATTGCAGGCAAAGCATTCCATACCCTTACTACTCTCTGAGTAAAGAAACTACCTCTGACATCTGTCCTATATCTATCACCCCACAATTTAAAGCTGTGTCCTCTTGTGCTCACCGTCACCATACTTGGATAAAGGCTCTCCCTGTCCACCCTATCTAACCCTCTGATTATCTTGTATATCTCTATTAAATCACCTCTCAACCTTCTTCTCTCTCATGAAAACAGCTTCAAGTCCCTCAGCCTTTCCTTGTAAGATCTTCTCTCCATAGTAGGCAACATCCTAGTAGTCTCCTCTGTACCCTTTCCAAAGCTTGCACAATCTTCTTATAATGCGGTGACCAGAACTGTACACAATACTCCAAGTGCGGCCGCACCAGAGTTTTGTCCAGCTGCAGCATAACCTCATGAATTGGAACAGTTCTAACTAGTTTAGGTTTAAAGATATTTTAAGCTTTTACCTGTGACCACGGAGTTTCTTACGTAGAAAATTTACAATGTCTTGATTGTCGACATTGTAGTAGTTGGTCCAGTAAATATGCAGATTTTGATAGTTGCAGATCAGCTCAAGGACTGTCCGGAAACCTTCAGCAGTGTCAAATCTCTTGGTCCCGTTGCCTTGCTCCCAGGCGTAGATAGTCAGCAGCTCCACCGCATACTTAGCAGGCAGGCGTTGGCCAGGAGCCAACTCAGATTTCCGTGGCTTGACACACTGAATGGTTGATGGAAAGACACAATAGGACATTAAAATTATTCATGCCAACTCCCACCTTGTACTTCTGTTTCTGCCTCTGAGAACCTTAACATTCCTGACGTGGCCTCAATTTTTCTTACATCCCCTCCCACAGACATATCTTATTTGTGTTTTGTTGTCTTTGCTTTCAGCAGAGTGGACCCATTTTCTCCTTTTCATGCCTTCATTTATAACTGGTTTTATCCCTGCCAATCTCTCCTACATCACCATTAGCCACCTTTCACCTCTTGCTCTGGGTTCCCTCACTATTTGTTTGAATCACTTCTCCTGCTCATCAGTCAACAGCATCAAAACCACAATTTTCTCATGTACAGTTGATTCCATTAATTCTGCATTTTGGAACTCTGGGTACTCAACCATTGGGTGCAGTCTTTGCCATTGAGAAGGTTAATCACGTTAATACAACTTTCATTTGCCTGTTCAAATAACCTGAGATGATCATTCCAGGCACAAAGGAATGTAAAAGATTAAGGATGAAATCCCATATCCTTGCTTTAAATATAAAACCATGTTCAAATATAGTGAATAGAATAGAATCCCGACAGTGCGGAGACAGGCCCTTTGGTCCAACAAGTCCACACCAACCCTCCGAAGAGTATCCCACCCAAGCCCATTCACCTACCCTATTATTCTACATTTACACATAACTAATGCACCTAATCAACACATCCCTGAACACTATGGGCAATTTAGCATGGCCAATTCACCTAACCTGCACATCTTTAGACTGTGGAAGGAAACCAGAGCGCCCGGAGGAACCATGTAGGCACAGGGAGAATGTGCAGACTCCACACAGAGAGTCCCCTGAGGCTGGAATCAAAACCGGGTGCCTGGTGCTGTGAGGCAGCAGTGCTAACCACTGAGCCACTGTGCTGCCCAAATATGTGCAGGTTAAAGGACTGCCCTCCAACCCTGAACTGTAATTATTTTGAATACAGCTCCTTCACACAACATGGCATCAGGGAAATTTTTCATGACGACACGAGAGAATCACGATCTGATTCTGAGATGGATTTAACCTAAGCTGAAGGTGTACAGATCTCCCCTTTCTCTAAAGTCATTCCAGCAACTTCGAGTAAAGCCAGTTTCTTGAAGAGAGGAGGTTAAATTGTTCAAGTGTTAAAAATATAGGTACTTCTTTTATATGGCTTCTGACAGCAACCAGGTCTTTTAGTGCACCTTTAGCTGAGGCTGGAAGAGCGCTGAGAGAAACAGCTCATAGGAGCACTCTTCAAAGATTCTGCCAATCCCCCTCCATGTAAACAAGCATTCGAGGCAAGTGTTTGCTGATTTTTAATAAAGATTAATCAGTCATATTTGTCAATGATGTAACTATAAAAACAACACCACCTTTTTATATGTGGCGCTACAATTCCTCTACATTCTTCTAGCTATGCCCCCCAGTCACTCACCTCTTTGTACCAATATTTTAACAGGCGAATCAAGTCTTTAAGTTTTGCATCACGTTGCTTCACAAAATTCTTCTGAAGCTCAGTAAAACAGGCAGAAAATTCACCACACGGATCACCATTTTCACTTACGAATTTCATTAGCTTGAGATGGGCTGTATTTCCATTTTTTAATTCGTCTGTAAGAAATTAAAACATTTGATGAGCAACAGAAACTGTGGCATTTGTGGTCAGATATAAGCTAGAGATTGAATACCTTAGCATTTACCTCCTTTCTCACTGTCTAAACACACCTCCCCGATTAAGCTGCAATTTACTCAACTTACCTGACTATACATGTGGTTCACAATCTGTTCTCCTGTAAACTGGAGACATTAAACGCAGATTTGATCACCACTTCAAACATCTCAGTTCAGCTTGCAAATATAAGCTAAGCCTGTCATACAAATTGACAAATTAAAATTAAGAGTCGCCACTCAACCTCTTGAGCTTGCTCCCCTGCTCAATAAGATCACAGTTCGATCTGATTATTCCACATTCTGATCTGTCTTTGATCACTTTTTCATATGCATGACCTCTATTATATTGTTAAAAAAAAGGCAATTTAAGGATGATTGCCACTACTGAGATGTTTGGGCCCAGATAAATATATAAAAGCTAATTGCTCCATCATCTTAACTAGAAACAGAACATGTTATGAAACAATGTGAATAATAGTCAATCTCCATGACTAGCAGAGGTTTGTGAAAGAACTAAAATTATACTGGAGCTTAAAAATTACACTAACATAAATTCTTACCCAGTGCATCAAAGGCTGGCAAAATATCAAATTCCACACTGTTTGAGTTTTTCTTCTTTGATTTTAGAGCAAAGTTCAATGATTTTGGTGGGACATTGCTGTTCGGTACAAAAGTTATGTTGATGTCATTAATCTTATTGGCAATGCTTGATGCACACTCTGTCAGTACTTGTTGAATTCCTTCAAGAATGTCCTGCCTCGTGTTTCTCTGCTCCTCAAAACTCTGGAAACAGTTGAGGAAGACAACAAGATCTGCATCTGAACCGTTCCTTAAAGCCGTTCCTTTTCCTGAAGACCCTCCCTGCGAGGAGAAAGGATAGAAAAAATATTTATGGACATTTCAGTGATCAGCGAATTTGGCCATTTCAGAAATTTTGAATAAATTTGTCTAAGCACTGCAGGCTATCTATACCATTCTGTTAGGGTCAGAATTCACATCGGTACACTTTTTGCAGCTATTTCCATGGTGTTTTTCTCCACTTGTCCTCTTTTTGTGAAGGTGCCATCACATGATCAGTCACAGCACTACAAGGTTGCAAGATGGAGGAAAACATTGTCTCTGTAGGAGGTGCTCTTTTTTTTTAGATATTTTCAGTTTGGGAGCTGATTTCCTTGAAGTCTTTGATCATTAATTACAGTTTTATAAACTGTTGCATTGTTTTGGAACTTTGGGGGGAAAAATGATCAAAATAATAGCACTTTAAAAAGGAGGAAGGGAGCCAAAGGCAGTGACCACATGGGAGGTGAGTCAAATGGAGCAGTAAATCTGCACAGCTGTCTGACCCAGTGGTAACCGACACAGCTAACTGCCTCTGCTGCTTGCTTTCAAGTATCTCTGCACATTGGAGGTCATCTAAAAAAAAATGAACAGACAGTGAAATTCACAACCAACCTTGGAGAAACCTTACAGCAGGGGAGCAGCAAAGTGGCTAATTTTTAAGTGTAACCTTTCTGGTTTTGTAAATCTACAATAGTGAGTAGAGTGAATTTTTATTATATGTTTTTCTTGAGATCTGTCTCTTGATTAAACTTTTAAAATACAAAAACATTGGTGCTAAGTTAGCCTGGGCATTGTTTTTAGACCAGTAAGACATGGCTATTTTCTAGGTGTGTAGATTATTAAGGTACAAAGATGTTCTTCAGTAAAGTGATATGCTCTTCCTGTCGGATATGGGTGATTAGGGAGAGCATTTATGTTACTGATGATCATGTCTGCAGGAAGTGTGTTTGGTTGTGAACCCATCGAATCACATACACTAGTTGGAGCAGCAGTTAGAGACAGTGCAGAATTTACAGGATTTAGGGGATGTGAGGGATAGCAGTTGCAGGGAGGGAGATAAACCAATGATACAATCAGGTAGATGGGTTATATCCAGACAGGGTAGGAGAGGGAGACAGGTAATGCAGGAATCTTGTGTGGCTGTCCTAATCTCAAACAAGAATGCTATTTTGGAAAATGTAGGGGTGGGGACGATGGACTCTCAGGCGAATGTACCACTGAAAACCAGGGAGGGGAGGACACACATTCAGGGAGACAGTGAGGAAAGAGATCGATCTGAGACTGGTACAGTTGGGAAAGGGGGCAAGTCTAACTGTCAGGACGGGTAGGAACAAAGCAGAGGATAAGGTAGGACTGATAAATGTAACTACCTTTACTTCAATGCAAGAGGTCTAACAGGGAAGGCAGATGAACTCAGGACATGGTGGGAACATGGGACCAGAATATTTTAGTAATTACAGAGCCATGGCTCAGGGATGGACAGGACTGGCACCTTAATGTTCCAGAGTATAGATGCTATAGGAAGGACAGAAAGAGGACCATGAGAGGAGGGAAAATGGTGATTTTGCTTAGGGGTAATATTATGCTACACTTAGGGTGAATATTCCTGGGAATAAGTCCAAGGAGGTTATTTGGGTGAAAAATAAGAAAGGGATGATCACCTTATTAGGATTAGACTATGGACACCTCAAGAGTCAGTGGGAAATTGAGAAACAAATTTGTAGGAGCTCTCCGTTTTCTGTAATAATAGGGTGGTTATGGGAGGGGATTTTAACTTTTCAAACATAGACTGGGACTGCCATAGGGTTAAGGGCTTGGATGGTGAGGAATTTGTTAAGAAATGGATGAGTTGGGCTGACGGGTCCGTTTCCATGCTATACAGCTTTATGAATCTCTGCAATTTTAACGCCTTAGTCTGTAGTTGACAGAGTGGTGTTGTCGGCCTGGGCAATATTTTGGACAGTTATTGGCAAGGTTGATGTCAAGTCAGAAGCAGTCAAACAAACCCCTGTTTATGCACAAAAATAAAATAACAAAACAAAAACTAGACCCTGTGACACCTGGCACGGTGACCTTTTTTTGAAAGTGAGCAAATTTTAAAATGGTTAAAGTCACTATGTGCCACTTTGCTGTGATTTGTTTTCTCCTTCTTCTGGTAAACGAGAGTTAATATGACAGACACGCTCGGTTGAACTTTTGGTCAAAGTGTTTCAAAATGGCCAGTGTGCCAGTTTACAAGCAACGTTGCTATGAGGCAGATAGTCAGTTAGGCTCCTTGAGGGATTTGTTAACAGGGGTATTATGGGATGGCTGAGACTTGCCTGGCAGTTTCCAGTTTCCTGATGTGACTGAGAAAAGTTCAATTACCTGGAGGTGGGAGCCCAACAACTGACCGTGGGCCCAGTGCTCTATGCAGGACAATGGGTCCTTTCCCTCTCTACATCCTATCTCTACTCTCTCCTCACAAACTACCTCCCCATCACCCTTTCCCCACCAACACCACCCGACAACCAACCTATCCCACCCAGCGCACTAACATCCTCATTGTGAAGTCCTGTTTGAATTAAAAGGTCCAGAAATCAAATTGTTAAGAATTTGTTGGGAGGCCACAATCATACTGATTTGCTGTTTTAGTTACTTCCCTGTTCCGACAACTGGATGCTTCTCTCAAGCTGAAAATCGTGTGATTAGGCCTTCAGCTTTAACAGTCTGTTAGCTGCTCTTAACAGGAACTATCTCCATGTCAATTTCAAGAGATCCTTGATCAAAAACCCAAAGAACTAACTTCTAAAGTCCCAACTCCTATTATCTGCCCACAAAGACAAAATTGTACCCACTATGTTCTTTCTTCATTTTAACTGACTGTAGATTGAGTGCATGACAGCAGAATTGGTGCAATGCAGCAAAAGGAGGGGTGTGCCACTCTTGCCCCAGAATGTTGGGTATATTGTACTGCCAACTTCTGCTTTGAAAGTGTGTTATCACTTTAAGAATTCAAACTATTTTTGATTTCAGAAGAAGATTTACACCACCATACAATAATTTACTTTTGACTGAAGAACAACTGAAAATAACGATTAAAGAGAAACAGACTTGAAGTGAGTCTACCCTTCAGCAGAAATACATTGAAAGCTGCAGAATCTTTAAAACAAGCTGACATTTTAGGCTGAGAAAAACACTTTTAGTCTGATTTTCCTGGTGATTTGTGTCAGTGCCTGGCACACCTACTCCATTTAAATGCACAGAATTCACAGGAAATATTGACAATCCCACCTCATCCCATTCATTTAAATTGAAATCATGGGACCCCATAATTTCCTTTGAAACTCTATCTCACATCAGGTTCCAGTCCTTTGGAAAGAAGGAAGGATAACATAGGCAACTTGAAAGTTAATATTGAAAATCTCACAACCATAATAAAATTCAGCTTCATTCTGAAACATTTACAAAGTTCAGAGTATTGTAAGTAGTCATTTCCTGTAAACACTAATCTGTATACTGTGTTAAACACAAAATAACTTACTTTGACGGCTCTGATAACTTTGATCCCCGGTTGTTTGATAAAACATCGGTTCTTTAAAAAATCACAGATTCTGTGTACTGCATTTCTCACTTCAATATTAAATTCATTCGGCTCCAGGTTTTGTTTAATGAAATCATCCAGCCTCCTCGGTTCAGTTGTGTACAAATCCAAATCCATCCTTCCAGCTTTCACACAAAGTAAAGTTGGTGTCATCAGAAGCTCTCTTCCTCCCTCTACAAGGATTTCAGTGAGTCCCTCTCTCACTGCACCCCCCAGGTCATCTCCTCTGCACAGAAGCTCTTCAGCCACGTTCTACCTCCTTCCACCTATCCCACCTCCATCGCCCCTCCCCCTAGTCCCTCCTCCCTACCTTTTATCTCAGCCGGCTTGGCTCTCTCTCTCTTATTCCTGATGAAGGGCTTATGCTCGAAACGTCGAATTCTCTATTCCTGAGATGCTGCCTAACCTGCTGTGCTTTGACCAGCAACACATTTGCAGCTGTCATCACAGCTCTTATAAACCAGCTGCAAACTCCGCCCACATATAATTCGAGAAAAATAGTGAGAGCCAGTTACTAAGACTTTCCATCAAATCGAAGTGACACGTCATTGTTTTATGTCTCTGCCCAGTTCAAAGTTTACATTTGTGAATTATTTATTTGGCACTTGATTCTAAGTCAATACCAAATTGGTTTCAATTTCCTCAGAAACTTAGCTTATTTGACTGTTAAGTTTCAGTTTCATTTCTCCATTTCCAGAACAGTCAGTAAACAGTTGACACTTGTGCTGATCCTGAATTAAACAAAAGAAAGACCTCACTTTACAATCACCGTGCTTCCCAAAGCCGATACAGCTAATGAAATAATTTGAGGTATGTTCACTATTGTATTGGAGGAATTTAATCATGCATCTGGAGCAATATTATGAGGAAAGATTAAACAAATTATGCCCATTTTCTCAAGACTTTAGATGGTAAGGGGTGATCTGATCAAAATCTCCAAGATCCTCAGGAAAAGACAGGGTAGATGAAGATAAACTATTTGCGTGGTTAGGGCTTGTAGAACTAAGGGCATATTCTGAGAATGAGGGCCAGACTGTTCAGGAGAGATGGTAAGAAGCTCTTTTTAGATTACTTACAGTGTGGAAACAGACCCTTCGGCCCAACTAGTCCACACCGACCCGATGAAGCTCAACCCACCCATACCCCCACATTTACCCCTTACCTAACGCTATGGGCAATTTAGCATGGCCAATTCACCTGACCTGCACATCTTTGGACTGTGGGAGGAAACCAGAGCACCCGGAGGAAACCCACGCAGACACGGGGAGAACGTGCAAACTCTACACAGTCAGTTGCCTGAGGCAGGAATTGAACCCGAGTCTCTGGCGCTGTGAGGTAGCAGTGCTAACCACTGTGCCACCATGCCACCCAAAAGCACGTATGTGGAATGAGGCAGCAGATCAGCCATGATATCACTGAATGGTGGAACAGTCTCAAGGGACTGAAAGACCTCCTTATGTTCTTATGTTTATTCAAACTATCTTGTACTTTCCGATGACAAACCATGACATGGAAGTGATATTAACCACTGACAATTGGGGTTTCATTATTGATAAAATGTAGGTTTGAGAAATTGCACATGCAAGTTCCCACAAATTCCCTGTAAATCAGAACAGTTACCTGGCTTGCAAGCTTCACTTCAGTCACTTTGAACACAGGGGCACGTACATCTCATGTGCATACACAAGATGCAAGTTGTGACTCTTAGTTTTGTTGTAGCACTCTGTCACTTTGTGCTAACTGAGAGGCGGCTAGACCCTGTGATCTGCACTGTTTTTAGTACTTGACCTCACAGTGCCAAGTTGTAGTGTGTCACACTGGTGACCTGCTTTTTAGCACAGAGGGTAAGGCAGATAGTTTGTTACAGATGGGAGCATTGAACAGTGAAGGGGATGGACATGTCACTGTGCAGCACCATGCTTCAGTAATGTCACACTATAGCACATGCCAGGAGCATTCATGGAAACATGCTGCATACATGTTGACCAAATGGCCTTGTCTGAAAGTCAAACAGGAGCACTCATTAGTGGGGTCAAGGGATTGATAGTCAGGAGTTACGTTAACATAAAAGCATCCTCTGGAAGTGGCATTTCAGAAGCACATTTCTTGGCTATCACTGGATTATAATACTTTTGAATGGCCACATTCACAGACTGATCTGCAAGAGTGCAAGAACATGGTCTGTGATGTGCAAGGGGGCCAAATTCGGGAAGGTAGGATACGATCAAGGTGACATATCACCACAATTCCGTTCACCCAATTTGGTTGTGTAATGCATATTTGGATATGGCTGCATACCTCAGAGCTCTTTATCAAGGTATGGCATTGACCTCATTGTGAAGTCTCCATGGCCAACTTTGCCCAGGCATAACATAAGGCCATGACCATGATTGATGTTAGGGGTCAGGAGTACAGTAAAAGAAAGGATGTTCTCTTTCTGGCATTCCCCACTCATGTATCTGACATAAACATTGTTGTGGCTGGAGACTTTGTGGCATTGATTCAAATGTGAAGACAAGGGAGCAGGAGAAAATAATTTCAATGTTGTCAGCAAAAACAGCAACTTCCAGTGACTGTCTCACAGCCTCTAGAAGGAGAAACAGCAGGTGATGTTAACATATGGAATTGGAGAAGAATGACAAGACGCTGCAGCTATTGACCCCATTGTCATTTTCTACCACTCTTGGAAGCACAATGAAGGCACAGGCTGAGGATATTCTGGGCCCTCATCTTACTTTCAAAGACCAGAGTGCTATCCCATCCCATGGCCATCAAAGTTACAGCTATCCTGAAGCTTTATACCAGTGACATTTTGCAAGGAGCATTGGGGGAACCTGTGCACCTTCCAGTCCTCAACCTGTAAATGCATTCGAGATGTTAATGAAGCCACTTTGTCGACATCACAGCTGTTCATATCCTTCCTCTGTGATAAGAGGAGTCAAGCAGCTCAGGATGTGGCATTCTCCAGCATCACTAACTTCTCTCAGCTTCACTCCATCACTACCTGCAGAGTACATCAACAGGAAAGGTGTCTACTCCATCAATGTTTAATTATTTGTGACTACCCCCAGTGTCAGATTTTGCATGTCTGTACTTCATATTCTGAGAGCTGTCATGTGGTTTTGTTTTTATTCATTCATGCGATGAGGGCATCGCTGGCTAGTCCAGCATTTATTGCCCATCTCTAATTGCCCAGAGTGCAGTTAAGAGTCAACCACATTGCTGTGGGTTTGGAGTCACATGTTGGACAGACCAGGTAATAATTGCGTTTTCCTTCCCTGAAGGACATTAGTGAGCCAGATGGGGTTTTCCAACAATCAGCAATGGATTCATGGTCATAGTTAGACCCTTAATTGCAGATTTTTGTTGAATTCAAATTCCACCATCTGCCACCGTGGCATTCAAACACAGTTCCCCAGAAGATGACCTGGCTCTCTGGACCTACAGGCCAACGACAATACCACCTCCCCAATGTACATATAATAGACCTCAAAAGGTCCCTGCCTTCTCCCAAGGTCTTTGAGCCAAACAGGGAGGGCTGTCAGGCGACCATGACACCTTTAAAAAAAAACAGTCAGACAACAGGAAACCTGGAGATAGAATGTTGCCTGCACATCCGCCAGAGATGATAGGCCTCCTTAAGATGAGGTTTTTGATGCCTGGACTACTCTGATACAGCCTTGCAGTTTGGAGATAGTGTGCCGTATCATTATGGTGTCTTGTCCCCTTCACACCTGGACTCGAGAAACCGGAGTGGATGTCCTGGATACTAAGGAAATTGGATCAACAGCAATCTTTGGAGGATCAAGAGGATGATGAGGAGCAGGATATTGATGAAAGGGACATCTGGGAAAGCATGTTAGATCAATGCATCGTCAAGCCTAAAAAGCTATACAGAACCCTCCTGACACCTGCTTCCACAATGAATGGTCAGGGTTTGGATTTCCTTTCATTTTACAACTGGTGAGAATCTCCTGCTTATTGCAAGGACATGTGCATTCCTTGCCATTTTCTAGTTCACAAAATGTTGTGTTATCTTTCTGATGGTACATTTCATACCGTCAGGTTAGTCCACGTTCAGGCAGCAGACAGTGAGACAGGGCAGAAACATTGGAGCAGGTAGCTCTGAAGCTTTCAATCAGTGTTTGGTATCTGAATGATGTGCACTGAGCCTCACCTGATGGATAGTGGATTGAGAAGAATCCTGAGGCATCTCCTTTTGACTCTTATCATTGATTGACCTTCAACATTTCTGAGTCCGTGTACACTGATAAACGCCACTGAATTGCTTTGGCATCCAGTAGGACATGCTTTAACCTGAGGGAGGCGGCATTTTGTGCAGCTTCTCTGAGCAGGCCAGTGCACCAAGAGGGAGAGTGGAGAAGTGAACCTCCCTCTGTACAAGTGGCAGCCTTGAATGGCAGTGGGCCCCATTGAACGTTGATTGATGTAGAATGAACCTTTGCCTCCAGAGATGTGTGGAATCATCAATGTTTTGCTGCTCTCACTCACAAGGTGGCTGTTAATGTCAAAGATGCATGCAGGCCCATCCCTAGCAAAAGTCCTGTTCATTGCTTGAAGTCTCAGTGTTATCCACCCATTCCTAACCTGACTGATAACACTGGGAGACTCCTCCATGTTTCAATCCAGTTTACCAACTGCCTCAGACAAAGCATCCTGCTGTTGCTCAACCTTTCATGCAGTCATTAATGAGATCACCTGCCTGATATCAAATAGTTGCCTGGTTTCCAGTACTCTGAGAATATAGACCCCAGGGCATTTCTTCCTTCATCTGGATTGTGAAGCCAGGTTAGTTATGCACTCAGCAGATTGAGCTGCCACGTATAATCTGATAGAATCCACCTGGAGGAGAAAGCCTCTGAGTAGGTGGAAGCTGCAGGGGAAAGCCTGACCAGGACATCCTCTGACAGTTCAAAAGCCTCCTCCAGATGCTGAAGTTGAGCTGCAGGTTTCTGACACTGGCCTTTTTCCGAATGGATGTTCTTGGGTGCAGCACGTGCTCTCATAGCAGAAGAAAGGGAATTTGTTTTGGAAAGAGGATAAAAGCTGTGCATCTTCAGAATGATTTGGTCTTGGTGCTAATGGGAGAACGGCAAAGCACAACGAAGGTGACTGAATAAGTCGTCCATTGAGGACTCGCTGTCCCCACATGAGTGGACGCACTCTTCCATGGCCTGCCCAAGGATTATTTTCTTATATGGCACAAGCAGTTTTAAGTCACTTCCCCTGCACCCCCACCTTATGGCCCATATATGGGACAATATCTCCTGCAATGAGTCAAAGGGAGGGAAGAAGTTCACTGGAAAAGGAGGCAAGTGTAGTTGGTGCTGATGCAGGAACAGGAGTGACTAAGAAACGTAGAGGGCAGAAAGGATTAGTAATTTGAAAGGACAAAGTGGATGAGAGTGGAGCACCACAGTATGAAAGACACTGTGTGCAACTGGGCTTTAAATACAGCACTAGTGAATGCCTGGGTACCATGAAGCTTACTCATCAAGACAAACTAAAAATACAAAATTCAGCTCTGGGTGTGGTTCCCATGGCAATTGGCAAGGAAGATTTTGTAATAGATAACTACAATTACAAAAATATGATGCAATTCATTGTTCAATCCATGACTACAGTTTTGAACATGCAGCAAATCCTCCTGAGTCACTGCTCAGCTGGTTCTGTTATTGTACTTTTGGATCATGGCACCAGAAAGGAATCTGAAAGTGAGATGAATGAGAATTCCATATCTATTACCAATATCAAGGTTCACATTCTGCTGTGATGTAATCTCCCAGGCTCAGAGAGGTTTTGGGAAATGAAACTTCAGCTCAAATTTCAATAGTTTATTATAACTTACCCAGAAGATGTTTGCATTCAGAACTTGCGGATTTCCGGATTGTAGAGGTCCCTATGTTTATTTAAGAACCTTTATATTCAATGTTTACAGCATAGAAGAAAACCATTCAGCCCATCATGTCTGTGTCAGTCAACCAAGCTATGACTACACCAATCCTATTTTCCAGCTCTTGTCTCACAGTTCTGGAGGCTACTACAACACACATGAAGATTACATTAGATTAGATTACCTACAGTGTGGAAACAGTCTCTTCGGCCCAACAAGTCCAAACCGACTCTCTGAAGAGCAACCAATTTCCCTACAACTAACACTATGGGCAATTTAGCATGGCCAATTCACCTAACTTGCACATTTTTGGACTGTGGGAAGAAACCAGAGTACCCGGCGGAAACCCACGCAGACATGGGAAGAATGTGCAAACTCCACACAGGCAGTTGCCTGAGGCGGGAATTGAACCCGGGTCTCTGGCGCTGAGAGGCAGCAGTGTTAACCATTGTGATAGAAATACTGCTTAAATGTTAGAAGAGTTTCTAACTCAAACATTCTTTCAGGTGGTGGGTTCCAAGTTTCCAACACTCTCTGGGTGAGAAAAATTCTCTTCAAATTTCCCCTTAGCCCTACCACCCTAACCTTGAATTTATGTGCCCTGGTTATTGACCTCTCTTCTAATGGAAAAAAAACTGCCTTCTTTTCACCATCTCGATTCCCCTCATAATTGTATACACTTCAATCAGGTCCCCTCTCAAAGTTCCTGCTGGGAAAAAAAAACCCAACTTTTCCAATTTGTCCTTATAACTCACAATACGATAGTTATTGGTGAATTGAAAAGTGTGGTGCTGGAAATGCACAGCAGGTCATGCAGCATCTGAGGAGCAGGAGAGTCAATGTTTCGGGCATAAACCCTTCTTCAGGAATCTTTTTTCTTGTAATTATAGCTAATCCAATTGTAAGGGGAACAGACAGGTGTTTTTGTGGCTGCAAATGAGACTCCAGGACAGTATGTTGCCTCCCCAGTTATCTACAGGACTTTCTCAAGGGGAAGAGTGAAGAGCCAGTGGTCTTGGTGCATATCGGTAACAATGACATCGGTAAAAATAAGTTCAGCCAATCCTCTATCCACGCCAGTCCCTGGCACCTTACACCATGCTCTGTTATCTTCATTTGCAGCCTCCTGTGCAGCACCTTGTAGAAGGCCTTCTGGAAATCCAAATAGATCGTTCCACTGGCTCTGATTTGTCTCACTTGCTTGTTACCTCCTCCAAGAATTCTAACCGATTTGACAGGCATGACCTCCCCTTGGTGAAGCTTTGCTGATTCCATACTGACCCCACCTTATTTTACCATGCTTTTCCAAGAATTCCAGAATCTCAATTAATAACATGCCAAACAGTAGCCACCCTCTAGGAAAAGACATAAAACAACAAATAAGAGGAGTGTGTGAAAAGAGGAGAGCACTAATTATGGGCCATTTGAATCTTTGTGTTGATTACTTCAATCAAGCTGGAAAGGGTAAATTCCCCAATGAGTGTTTTACTGGTAGCTTTCTAATTGCCATGGAGCCAGCCAGGGAGCAGGCTATCTAGGATCTGGTAATGGGTAATGAGGCAGGTTTAATAATTGACCTCTGAATAAAAGAT
The DNA here is from genome assembly GCF_020745735.1 of Hemiscyllium ocellatum. Classification (NCBI taxonomy): domain Eukaryota; kingdom Metazoa; phylum Chordata; class Chondrichthyes; order Orectolobiformes; family Hemiscylliidae; genus Hemiscyllium; species Hemiscyllium ocellatum. The sequence goes on from NC_083424.1 coordinate 18,369,876, forward strand.
CCTCCTGGAAGTAGTGGTTACAACATGACAGAATTTTGTATTCAGTTTGAGAGTGAGAAAGGTAGGTCAGAAGCAACTTTTAATTTAATTAAAGGGCATTACAGATCAATGAGGATAGATTTAGCTAAAGTAGACTGGGCGTATAGATTAGTAGGCAAGAAGTGGCAGAGGTATTTCATGACTCTCAGCAAAAATATATCCCAATAAGGAGGAAAGTGAGGGATAAACCAACCATGACTAACCAAAGAAGTTAATGAGAGTATATGCAGGTGAAAGTAAAATAGGTACAAAAGGTAGTTTGTGAGAGGGATGCAAACAATTCAAAATAGATATTGATAAATTAAGTAAATGGGCAAAAGGTTGCCAAAGGGCAGCCCAATATTGTACAGTCACCAACTTAACCATTACTCTTTTAGGTCCTATTCATATATTCCCTAGTTCACTTTGTAAAAGCAGCAAGTTTGTTCAACAGATGGCTAGAAAATTATGGCACTGAGGTCTGAGTGCAAGTCACCTGCTTACATTCTCAGACAAGAAAAGGTCCTGGTACAAGATGTTGCACAACACTTTTACAAGAAACTGTAAGGTAATTAACAAAAAATGCATTTGATTCTGATCATTGAATTACAATACTTTGATTCAAATCAAGACTGCACCCATGGGTGAATACTCCATTCTGTTAACTTAGAAGGTTTTTCAAAAGACTTAGATTCATGTCAACCTGGACCCTGAATGGTGCACAGTTCAAAACTGGCTTTTCACTTGATACCAATTCACCTTCTCTTTCACAGACACCATAGGATAGCTGATGTGCCAATTCCAAAAATGTTATACTGTGCAGGATGTGTCATGCCAAACACTTATTAAAAAATTGCATAATCATCAGAATGATTATCTTTCTGATTCGCTTTACAACTAGAAGGTAATTTACAATTAATTTATTTTGGATTAATCATTGGCTCAATATTGGAATGCTTTAATCTGAGTTACAATAACAGGATATCAAGGCCTACGTATTACATCTCCCATAATTGCCAATATGATTGGGAAGTAATAAAGATCTAAACATGTATTTATATCTGTCTGAATTTTCTGTGTCATTCTCTCCATTCCATTTTGGATCTACCTTTAAACCGAATTTATAATGATGTACACAAGCCAAATGTTGATGAAAGGATCAGCTATCAATGAGACACCTATAAACAATTTCCAAGAGTGGGTACAGCCAAGATCACCAATCTATTGTCTAATTATAATCATATTAATTATATAATACTAGTCAATCTCATGTGGCCTTTTACATATCTTAAGAGAATCTGGACAGGATTTTTAGCTTTGATGTGATCGGGAACCAAGATGATTCAACCTGCTCTCACACAAACAATTTGGCCAATTAAGCCCTTATTCAAAGTCAGTCAGAGAGGTCAATGATGGTGATGGCAGTGACTTTATAGGGATTACAACCAAATCAAGGAAGTGCATGTTTTGTGGGGAGGAATCCTGCTATTCTGTAATGGCAGAGGTCTGAAATGGTGAAATAGGATGAGATTGGTCAGAGCAGAGCACATGAGAAGGGCAAGGTAGAGGCTGAGAATGGGACATAGGGAAAGGGAAGATGAGTGACATACAGGAAGATATCAATTTAATCTATCAATATTAAAGAACAAACCATATCAGCAAAACTGATTAAATGTAAAAATGTTAATTAAAAATAAATAAACCAAAGTAAGGAAGTGATTACATGCAGATGGTTGGTCACAGCTACAGCATATGGGAGCTTGTAGATAAATGTTGCAATTAGTCAGTGGAGTATCTGCATCTCATGTGTTCTGAAGCCAGCTGATGTTATCCCTGGATAAGTCAGATTCCTGACTTTTAGCCTATGTCCTTGCAGAACATATAGAGGTTTCAATATCTTTAAATTATGGCTTGTGGACATATTGACTCAGCAAATATTTTTGAATCCATTCTTAGGGGTTATCACAAATATTTAGAGGCCCAGTAGTCTGAAATCATGGGTTTAACTCCCACCATGACTAGTATTGAATTTTGAATTTGATTACTGGATCTAAATTTAAAGGCAATCATGTTTGACTAATGTGCTAAAGTTCTTTGAAGCTGTAACAAGTGGGTAATGGGTATCTTTTAGATGTAATATATCTGGACTTTCAAAAGATGTTTGATAAGGTGCTGCAGAAAAGGTGAATTCACAGGGTAGGATCATATGGGATTGGGGTAATTTATCAACTTGGACGGACGACTGGCTGATGGATAGAAGACAGAGAGCCAGGATAGATTTTTTTTTCTGGATGACAAGATGGAACTAGTAGGGTGCCAGAGGATTTGATCTTTGAACCCCAGCTATTTACAATCTACAATAACGAGTTGGAAAGAGGGATGGAAGGCTCTCTAGCCAAATTTACAGCTGGCACAAAAATTGGTGGGACAATAAATTGCAATGAGGAAATAAGAACCTTACAAATGGATGTAGATAAGTTAGAAGAGTGGAAGGTGAGGTTTAATGTGGATAAGTGCGAGGTCATGCATTTGGGTCCCAAAAATAAGAATGCGACCTATTATCTTAATGGTAGAGACTTTGGGGTGCTCCAATGCAGAGGGATTTAGGTGTACTTGTTCCTGAGTCACAGAAAACTAGCATTCAGGTACTGCAGATAATAAAGAAAGTGAATGGAATGATGGTTTTTATAGCTGAAGGAATAGAATATGAAGTTATGGAAAAGGAAAATGATGGAGGATGGGGAAAAATTGTGCCTGTAAGGCTTGTTCCTTTTTTGAGGTATTTTAGGTGTTGGAGATAATTTCCTCAAATTCCAGGACCAGCAATTACTGTTTTATATATTGTGGTTTTGTTTTGGAACTTTGGGGGACAAAAGATCAAAACAATGGCACTTTAAGGAGGAAGAAGACAGACAAAGGCATTGACCACAGGGTCAGAGAAAGAAACCTATACTGCTGTCTGTACAGTTACTATCTTTGATGTTTGAGTTCATATATCTCTGGACAGCAGAGTGCATCTAGGAAAAATTAACAAGCAGCGAAATTCACAGCTGACTTTGGAGGAACCTATGCAGGAGACCTCTCAGCACGGGAACTGATAAGTGCATAGTTTTTAAGTGTAGCCTTTCTGTAAATGTACAATAGTGAGTAGAGTGGGTTCTTTCATGATTATATGTTTTATTACGATCTATATCTTGATTAAATTTTTAAAATATAAGCCATAAGCATTAAGTTAGCTTGGAGCAGTTTAGTTTTAGAGCAATAAGACGGGGCTATTTTCTGGGTCTGTAGTTTGTGAAAGAGCAAAGATGGCCATTAGTAGAATGATGTACTCTTCCTGTCAGATGTGGAAGTTTGGGGAGAGTTTCCATGTTATTGATGATTATGTCTCCAGGAAGTGTCTTTGATTGCAAATCCTATCAGATCGCATGGATCAGTTGGAGCAGCAGTTAGAGGCAATAAGGAATTTACAGGAGCTAGGGGATGTGTTGGATGACAGTTATAGGAAGAGAGAAAAGCGGTAGATGCAGTCAGGTAGATGGGTTAACTCCAGGAAAGATAGGAGGGGTAGGCGGGGTAGTGCAGGTATCCCTTTTGGCTATCCTCATCTCAAACAAGTATACTGTTTTGGAATATGTAGAGGGTGATGGACTCTTGGCGGAATGTAGCATGAGCAGTCAGGTTTCTGGTACCAAGAATAGCTCTAATGTAATGAGGGGTACATTAGGTTCCAAGTGATTGATTGTGATAGGGGACTCTCTTGTCCAAGGCACAGTCCGTGGCCAGAAGCAAAAAGTCAGAATGGTGTTTTGCCTCGCTGGTGCCAGGATCAAGGATATCTCAGAGAGGGTGCAGAATGTTCTCAAGGGGGAGAGGGGCCAGCAGGAGGTAGAACATAGAACATAGAAAAGTATAGCACAGAACAGGCCCTTTGGCCCATGGTGTTGTGCTGAGGGTTAATCCTAATGTAAAATAACTTAACCTAAGCACCCCTCAACTCATTGGCTATCCATGTACATTTCCAGAAGTCGCTTAAATGTCCCTAATGACTCTGCCTCCACCACCACTGCTAGCAACGTATTCCATGCATTTACAACTCTCTGCATAAAGAACCTTCCTCTGATGTCCCCTCCTAATATCTTAAAACTATGACCCCTCATACCAGTCAATCCTGCCATGAAGAAATGTCTCTGGCTATTGACTCTGTCCATTCTTCTCGTTATCCTGTATACCTCGAACAGGTCGCCTCTCTTCCTCCTTCTCTCCAGAGAGAAAAGTCTAAGCTTATTCAACCTCTGTTCATAAGGCAAGCCCTCCAGTCCAGGCAGTATCCTGGTAAACCTTCTTTGCACCCTCTCCAAAGCCTCTGTATCTTTCCTATAGTAGGGCGACCAGAACTAGACACAATATTCCAAATGTGGTCTCACCAAGGACTTGTAGAGCTGTAGCAAAACTTCGCAACTGTCAAACTCAATCCCCCTGTTAATGAAAGCCAAAACACCATATGCTTTCTTAACAACCCTATCCACTTAGGTGGCAACTTTGAGGGATCTATTATTTGCACACCCAGGTCCCTCTGTTTCTCTACACTGCCAAGAATCCTTTCTTTAATCCTATATTCAGCATTCGAGTTCGACCTTCCAAAATGCATCACTTCATATTTATCCAGGTTGAACTCCATCTGCCATTTCTCAGCCCAGCTCTGCATCCTGTCTACGTCGCACTGCAGCCTGCAATAGCCCTCAATACTATTGATGGCACCTCCAACCTTTGTGTCATCTGCAAATTTACTAACCCACCCCTCAACCTCCTCATCCAAGTCATTTATAAAAACTACAAGGAGCAGAGGCCCAAGAACAGAGCCTTGCGGGACCCCACTCAACACTGACCTCCAGGGAGAATAATTTCCATCTACAACTTTTTGCCTTCTGTCAGCCAACCAATTCTGAATCCAGATAGCCAAATCTCCCTGTATTCCATATTTTCTGACTTTATGAATGAGCCTACCATGGGAAATCTGATCAAATTGTTGTACACATTGGAACTAATGATGAAGGAAGGGAAAGGGATGGGATTCCGAAGAGAGAATACAGAGACTTAGGCAGGAATTTAAAAAGGAGGTCCTCAAGTAATGTCTGGATTACTCTTGGTGCTACAAGCTAGTGAGGGTAAGTATGGGAGGATAGAGCAGATGAATGTGTGGCTGAGGAGCTGATGCAGGGGAGAAGGGTTCACATTTCTGGATTATTGGAATCTCTTTTGGGTCGAAGTGATTTTACAAGAAGGACGGATTGCACCTGAATTGGAAGGGTCTCATATACTAGCAGGAAGATTTGCTGGAGCTGCTCAGGAGGATTTAAACTAGTAGAAGGTGTTTGGAGGGAGGGCAACTAAGGGAAATAGGAAAGAGATTAATCTGAGACTGGTATAGTTGGGAAAAGGAGCGAGTCAAACAGTCAGGGCAGGCAGTAACAAAGCAGAGAACAAAATAAGACTGATAAATTAAACTGCATTTATTTCAAAGCATGAAGCCTTAATAGCATAGGCAGATGAGCACAGGAAATGGTTAGGTACATTGCACTTGGATACCATAGCAAGTACAGAAATGTGGCTCAGGGATAGACAGGACTAGCAGCTAAATGTTCCAGGATCCAAATATTATAGGAAGGATAGAAAGGGGGAAGAGAAGAGGGGGAGGGGGGAGTAGTGTTTTTGATAAGGGATAACATTACAGCTGTACCCAGGGAGAATATTCCTGGGAATACATCCAGGTGGTTATTTCGGTGAAACTGAGAAATAGAAAAGTTGCCACCCAGGTGGATAGTGCTGTTAAGAAGGCATATGGTATGTTAGGTTTCATTGGTAGAGGGGTTGAATTCCGGAACCACAATATCATGTTGCAACTATACAAAATGCTGGTGGTGGCCACACTTGGAATATTGTGTACAGTTCTGGTCGCCCCATTACAGGAAGGATGTGGAAGCATTGGAAAAGGCACAGATGAGATTTAACAGGATGTTGCCTGGTCTTAAGGAAAGGCCATATGAAGAAAGGCTGAGAGACTTGGATCTGTTCTCATTGGAAAGAAGAAGGCTAAGGGGTATTTGATAGAGACATACAAGATGATCAGAGGATTATATAGGGTAGACAGTGAAAGACTTTTTCCTAAGATGATAACGTCAGCTTGTACAAGAGGGCAGAAGTACAAATTGAGGGGTGATAGATTTAAGACAGATGATAGAGGCAGGTTCTTTACACAGAGAGTGGTAAGGGTGTGGAATGCCCTATCTGCTAATGTAGTCAACTCAGCCACATGAGGGAGATTTAAACAATCCTTAGATAAGCACATGGATGATTTTGGGATAGTGTAGGGGGGTGAGCTGAGATTTGTTCATAGGTCAGCACAACATAGAGGGCTGAAGGGCCTGTTCTGCACTGTATTGTTCTATGTTCTATGTTCTAACTTATTGAGATTGTATTATATACCCCTCAATAGTCAGTAGGAAATCGAGAAACAAATTTGTGAGGAGATCTCAGTTATTTATAAGAATAATGGGGTGGTTATGGTATGGGATTTTAACTTTCCAAACATAGACAAGGATTGCCATTGTATTAAGGGTTTAGATGGAGAAGAATTTGTTCAGTGTGTACAAGAAAATTTTCTGACTCAGTATGTGGATGTACCTACGAGAGAAGGTGCAAAACTTGACCCACTCTTGGGAAATAAGGCAGGTATTGAGGTGTCAATAGGGGAGCATTTTGGGGCCAGTGACCATAACTCTATTAGTTTTAAAATACTGATGGAAAAGGATAGACCAGATCTAAAAGTTGAAGTTCTAAATAGACGAAAGCCAATTTTGATGGCATTAGGCAAGAACTTTCAAACATCGATTGTGGCAGATGTTCACAAGAAAGGCATGGCCAGAAAATGAGAAGCCTTCAAAAGTGAGATAGCGAGAGTCCAGAGAAACTATATTCCTGTTAGGTTAGAAGGCAAAGCTGGTAGGTTTAGGAAATGCTGGATGACTAGAGAAATTGAGGATTTGGTTAAGAAAAAGAAGGAAGCATATGCAAGGCCTAGACAGGATAGATCAAGTGAATCCTTAGAAGAGTTTAAAGGCAGTAGGAATATACTTAAGAGGGAAATCAGGAGGGCAAAAAAGGACATGAGATAGCTTTGGCAGACAGGGTTAAGGAGAATCCAAAGTGATTTTATAAATATATTAAGGACATAAGGGTAACTATGGAGAGAAAAGGGCCCCTTAAGGATCAGCAAGGTTGCCTATGTGTGGAACCACAGAAAATGGACGAGATACTAAACAAGAATTTTGCATCAGTGTTTACTTTTAGAAGGACATGGAAGATATAGAATGTGGGGAAATAGATAGTGACAGAGGAGGAGGTGCATAAAAGTGGGTAAATCCCCAGGACCTGATCAGGTGCTCCTGCAGGAGGATGATGAGGAGATAGAAAGATCCATCAGGTATTTTTCCAGGAAGTGGAACGTTCATCAAAAGAAATATTCAATGGTGGAGAAAGAGACTTTAAGCTTGGTGTTGGCATGACAACATTTCAGTGTTTATGTTACCAGAAAACCTGAAACGATCGTATACACTGATCATAACCCGTTGCCATTTGTGGAAAAATTTAAGGACAAAAACGCCAGACTGTTTATTTGGAACTTGTTGTTCCAGCCATTCAATTTGACAATGTGGCAGGTCGCAAAAACATGATTGCCGATGTGTTATCAAGACTTGAATGAGATACGGAGACATTCGTTGGTTGGTGTGCCACGGACTGAATTTGCATGTGGTTGTGCATCTGTGCATGTTTATAGTTAGTGTAGTGTATATGTGGTTTTAGACTATGAACTGGGCTTTTGAGGGGTTAAAAATGAAGCCATCTTTTGGTATTGATGGAACATTATTTTTAAGGGGGGAGGTGTCACAAAGCTGGTTTCCTTTTTTCTAAAAGCTGTTCCTTTTCTCAAGAATACTATGTCCTTGGTTTTTTCAGAGGGATGATAAACCGTTCTCGGTGCCATTTAGTCTGGTTTGGTACAGAGATGAAAGGGATCTTGAGAGGCCTTTGTTTCTATGTAAACAGATGAGACTTCAGGCCAAAGTGGTCATGTTTTAGAAGTGACCTGTATAATGAAAGGGGAGTGGTCAGCTGTCTAGCTGAGCAGTTTAGTTCAGTTTTGAACTGGCGAGGAGCTCAACAGTGAGCTGTGTTGGAACTCTTTCTCTCTCTCTCTGTCCTTCAACTTCAACCTATAAGCATGTGTTCCATTTATACTGGTTTTTAAAGGGGGTTTGCTTATTGGGACTGTTGTGTATGTTTGGAACAGCATACTTAAGTCTAGTTTGGATCGACTGAGTTCTGTAGGAATTCTTTATTTTGTTCTTTGTGTTTCACTGTGTCATTTTGTGAATAGATTTTTGTCTGTTTTAAAATGTAACAGTCAACCTAGCTACTTACTCCAGGTAATTTTCACTGTAAAGCTACCAAAACAACTAGCAAAGTTATGGTCTGGGCTGCCTGCTTAAGAATGCTTTGAGTGGTCTGGCCTAGTCCATCGTATGAGGTACTGCATTTTGGAAAGGCAAATCAGGGCAACAGTTATAAACTTAATGGTAAGGTCCTGGGGAGTGTTGCTGAACAAAGAGACCCTAGAGTACAGGTATATAGGTCCCTGAAAGTGGAATTGTAGGTAGATAGGTTTAGTGAAGAAGTTGTTTTTTTTATGCTTCATTCATTGGATAGAGCATTGAATATAGGAATTGAGAGGTCATGTTGCAGCTGTACAGGACATTGCTTCTGCCCCCACCAACCTTGCAGCCTCCGCGATCGCCGGCCAGACAACCGCCTCCACGATCGCCAGGAAGACCATCGCCGACAGATTCACGGCCTCTGCGGGGTCCATGGCTGTCGGGAACAACACCGTTTCTGCCGTCGCCACAGCCACTTCCACCCCCTGGGTTGCCGTCGCCGCAGCCACCTCTGTCCCTAGTGACATCACTAACCTGCACAACCACCACGCCACATACGTCTCCACCCCCATGCCGATCTCCGTCACCACGCCTAACTCCGCCCCCACGCCGATCTCTGTCACCATGCCTAACTCCGCCCCCACGCCGATCTCTGTCACCATGCCTAACTTCGTCCCCACGCCGATCTCTGTCACCATGCCTAACTTCGTCCCCACGCCGATCTCCGTCACCATGCCTAACTTCGTCCCCACGCCGATCTCCGTCACCATGCCTAACCCCACCTCCACTCCCAACCCCGCACCGCCACTCCCAGCTCCAGCCCCACACCAAGTCCTAGCTCCCAGCCCTGCCGTGTTTTCACCATCCCTCCAGACCTCCCCCTCTCTGAGGATGAAAGATCAGTCTTCAGCAGAGGCCTCACCTTCATTCCCCTATGCTCTCGGATTAACGAGTTCAACAGGCGGCGAGACATCGAACAATTCTTCCGCCGCCTTCACCTCTGTGCCTACTTCTGCAACCAGGATTCTCGCCCACCCTCTGATGACCCCTTCTCCCGCCTCCAACACACCCCATCCACCTGGACACCCCGTGCTGGCCTCTTACCTGCCCTTGATCTCTTCATAGCCAACTGCTGCCACGACATTAACCGCCTCAACCTGTCCACCCCTCTCACCCACTCCAACCTCTCACCCTCGGAACGTGCAGCCCTCCACTCCCTCCGTTCCAACCCCAACCTCACTATCAAACCTGCAGACAAGGGAGGTGCGGTAGTAGTTTGGCGCACCGACTTTTACACCGCTGAGGCTAAATGCCAGCTCGCGGACACCTCCTCCTACTGCCCCTTGACCATGACCCCACCTCCCACCACCAAACCATCATCTCCCAGACCATCCATAACCTCATCACCTCAGAGGATCTCCCATCCACCACCTCCAACCTCATAATCCCACAACCCCGCACCGCCCGTTTCTACCTCCTGCCCAAAATCCACAAACCTGACTGCCCCGGCCGACCCATTGTCTCAGCCTGCTCCTGCCCCACCGAACTCATCTCCGCATACCTCGACACGGTCCTGTCCCCCTTAGTCCAAGAATTCCCCACCTATGTTCGGGACACCACCCACGCCCTCCACCTCCTCCATGATTTTCACTTCCGCTGTCCCCAATGCCTTGTCTTCACCATGGACATCCAGTCCCTGTACACCTCCATCCCCCATCACAAAGGACACAAAGCCCTCCGCTTCTTCCTTTGCCGCTGTACCAACCAGTAACCTTCCACTGACACACTCCTTCGACTGACTGAACTGGTCCTCACCCTGAACAACTTCTCTTTCCAATCCTCCCACTTCCTCCAAGCCAAAGGAGTAGCCATGGGCACCCGCATGGGCCCCAGCTATGCCTGCCTCTTCGTAGGATATGTGGAACAGTCCATCTTCCACAGTTACACTGGCACCACCCCCCACCTTTTCCTCCGCTACATCGATGACTGTATTGGCGCTGCCTCGTGCTCCCACGAGGAGGTTGAACAGTTCATCCACTTTACCAATGCCTTCCACCCCGACCTCAAATTCACCTGGACCGTCTCAGACTCCTCCCTCCCCTTCCTAGAGCTTTCCATTTCAATCTCGGGCAACCGAATCAACACGGACATTTACTATAAACCGACCGACTCCCACAGCTACCTAAACTACACCTCCTCCCACCCTGCCCCCTGTAAAAACGCCATCCCATACTGCCAATTCCTTCATCTCCCAGGAGGACCAGTTCCAATATCGTACAACCCAGATGGCCTCCTTCTTCAAAGACCGCAATTTCCCCCCAGATGTGATCGACGATGCCCTCCACCGCATCTCCTCCACTTCCCGCTCCTCCGGCCTTGAGCCCCACCCCTCCAAGCGCCACCAGGACAGAACTTCACTGGTCCTCACCTACCACCCCTCCAACCTCCATATGCATCATATCATCCGTCATCATTTCCGCCACCTCCAAACGGACCCCACCACCAGGGGTATATTTCCCTCCCCTCCCCTATCAGCGTTCTGAAAAGACCACTCCCTCTGTGACTCCCTCGTCAGGTCCACACCCACTACCAACCCAACCGCCACTCCTGGCATCTTCCCCTGCAACCGCAAGAAATGCAAAACTTGCGCCCACACCTCCCCCCTTACTTCCCTCCAAGGCCCCAACGGATCCTTCCATATCCGCCACAAATTCACCTGCACCTCCACACACATCATTTACTGCATCCGCTGCACCCGATGTGGCCTCCTCTATATTGGGGAGACAGGCCGCCTACTTGCGGAACGTTTCAGGGAACACCTCTGGAACACCGGACCAACCAACCTAACCACCCCGTGGCTCAACACTTCAACTCCCCCTCCCACTCCACCAAGGACATGCAGGTCCTTGGACTCCTCCATCGCCAGACCATAGCAACATGACGGCTGGAGAAAGAGCGCCTTATCTTCCACCTAGGAACCCTTCATCCACAAGGGATGAACTGAGATTTCTCCAGTTTCCTCATTTCCCCTCCCCCCCACCTTGTCTCAGTCAAATCCCTCTAACTCAGCACCGCCTTCCTAACCTGCAATCTTCTTCCTGACTGCTCTGCCCCCACCCCCACTCTGGCCTATCACCCTCACCTTAACCTCCTTCCACGTATCGCATTTTCAACACTCCTCCCCCAAGTCCCTCCTCCTTACCTTTTATCTTAGCCTGCTGGACACACTTCCCTCATTCCTGAAGAAGGGCTTATGCCCGAAACGTCGACTCTCCTGCTCCTTGGATGCTGCCTGACCTGCTGCGCTTTTCCAGCAACACATTTTCAGCTTTGATCTCCAGCATCTGCAGACCTCTCTTTCTCCCAGGACCTTGGTTAGGCCACTTTGAAATATTGTGTGCAATTCTGGTCTCCCTCCCATTGGAAAGGTGTTGTAAAATTTGAAAGAGTTCAGAAAAGATTTACAAGTATGTTGCCAGGGTTAGAGGATTTGAGCAAGAGGGAGAGGCTGAACAGGCTGGGGCTGTTTGCCCTGGAGCGTTGGAGGCTGAGGGGTGACCTTTATAGAGGTTTATAAAATCATGAGGGGCATGGATCGGATAAAAGAACAAGGTCGTTTCCCTGAGGTGGAGGAGTCCAGAATGAGACAATTAGGGTGAGGGGGGGGAAAATTTAAAAGGGACCTAAGGAGCAACATTTTCATGCAGAGGGAGGTGCATGCAATAAATGAGCTGACAGAGGAAGTAGTGGAGGCTGGTACAATTGCAATATTTAAAAGGCATCTGGATAGGTATATGAATAGGAAGGATTTAGGGGTATGTGGGCCAAGTACTGGCAAATGCAATTAGATTAGGTTAGAATATCTGGCCGACATGAATGAGATCGATCAAAGGATCTATTTCCATGCTGTACATCTCTTGTGAACCTAAGTATTGCTACAGCTATACAAGGCATTGGTGAGACTATATCTGGATATTGAACACAGTTCTGATTCTCTTGTTTAAGGAAAGATGTAGTGGCGTTAGAGGCAGTTCAGAGGAGGTTTACTGGATTAATCCCAGAGATGAAGGGTTCGTCATGTGAAGAGGGATTGAACAGATTAAGCTAAATCTCTCTGGAATTTTGAAGAATGAGGGGAGGTCAAATTGAGCAATTCATGATGATAAGCGTGTGGTTAAAATAGATGTGGAGCAGATGCTTCCTCTTGTGAGGCATTCTAGGACAAGAGGTCATAGTTTTAGGATAAAGGAAATCAAATTTAAGATGGAGTTGAGATAAACCAGTCCTCCCAAAGGGTTGTAAATCCATGGAATTTGCTACTCCAAAGTGCAGTGGATGCTGGGACAGTGAGTAAATTTAAGGAGGAGTTGGACAGATTTCTAATTGGTAATGTGCTCAAGGGATATGGAGAGAAGGCAGGAAAATGGGGGTGATGAGCATATCAGCCAAGATTGATTGGTGGAACAGATTTGATGGACCAAATGGCTGGATTCTGCTCCTACATTTTATGAACTTACATGGGTTATATGGAAGGCAAATTGTGTTCGCTAAATCTGTTTAAGTTTTCTGAGGCTCTAACAGGGTGGATAGGAGGAACTAGTGGATTAAGTGTAACTGGATTTTTCAAAACAAATCAATAAGGTGCCACAAAAACACAAATTGAGGGTGCACGGTTTTGAGAGTAATATATTAGGATTGAATGACAATTGTTTTGTGGTTAATACAGGACAACAGGAACAAATGGGTAAGTTTGTGATCGGCTGGATGTACCTAGCACAGTGTCGTATGCATTAGAGCTTGGTGGCCAGGAAGTGTCTGTAACCTGCCATTTTCTGAGAATGATCAGCCTGTTCAGCAGATTGTTCTCCAACATGTTTCTCTTCTTTGTCTTCTCATGGTCCATTCAGCTTTAGCAATGCTATCGCTAAAGTGCCACTGATTTTCAGGGCCAGTAACTATGTGGAAAAACAGGGAGGAGATTGTGAGCCTGCTCTCTTGCTTAATTGCAGAATGTCACCAAGAGGGAAATAGAGCAGCATCTTTTATGTCACAGTTATAATGAACGTCTCTCTAATTCAGGCAGATCAGTCAATGAGGTACATCTCAGCCAAAGAGTCCATCTTAACTTTTAAAATGAGTGCCTGATTCTCCTGCCCTTTACAGTGAGGCCCAAGTTTGTAATTCAGCTTTATAACCACCCGCACATACATTTCAGAATAGAAGCTGCTTGTTATGATATTGGGAAACTGTCACATCAACTAAAAATCCATGAAGCAGCAGGTCAGATCATTCCTTGAAGTCACTCCACAGTTCACTACGTTCAGCTCAATGCCACCTTCCTACACTCTCTGTATCCCAAAGACACCAACTCCTGACATTCAACCCAAAAACTTACACTCGGGGAAGTTTATATTCCTCAGGACACAAGCCATTGTGTGGCCAAATCAAATTTTGAAACCCTCTCCTCTCTCTCTTGACAAAAGTGCATAACAAAGGTCCCAGCCGTAATGTGGAGATGCTGTTGCAGCACCAGCCTCTGTACTGTCACCTGTTTATTTATCGTTGGGTTACCATAGGAAAGATGAAATAAAGAAAGTGTTTTTCCCACACAGGGTCTGACTCAGAACAGCTGAGTGACCCGAGAAAAGGTCACAGAAAATGTTTGCTAACTTCCATCTCTAACAGTTTAATATCCACAAGGTATGTGGCACCATGTTTAAATGAATGCAATTCAAAAGGCTTCATTACGTATATAAAGGCAGTGCAATTTCATCTTGTTCTGTTCCTTTGAAAATGAAGATTGTTTTAGAGAGGAAATCTGGGGTCGAGATGAAATGATTAGCAGCAAACATTGTTCAAACTGAGTATGTACAGTAAACTCAGCACCAAATCACCCTGAGTCACTGCCCAGTGAAGGTCCTGTACACAGTGACGAAAGGAATTGGAAAGTGAAACCGAACGGAGCTCTGTTTGCTGCTGGAGTTCAGTTCATTTTTCAAATACCGGGATAATCTTGAGGAAACGAAACTTTCGGCCGGACCGTATTTTTTTTATCTCAGTGAGCAGGCAATCAGAGGCGAGCAGAGATGTGACGTTCAGAAACCGGCTCTGAGAATAAACAGGAGGGCACCTGCAACACAGACTCAGAGAGAGAGAGAGACCCAGAGGGGGCGCAGCCGGGAACCGGGCACTTACAGTGGGCACAGAGAGAGGGAGATCTGTTCACGTCTCCCATCCAGATCGGACACCGGCGTGAACAAAGCGGGGAAGACAAACTGCTGGGAAAGGAGTGTCAGAAACAAGTCAGTGTTTAACTTTCCCGGAGCGGAGCCTCCAGCGAGGATTGTGAGTTCATTTCATCTTTTTGTTTCGGGAATTGCAGAGTTTGGTTTCTGGTGTGTGAAACGGGTTGCAGGGACAGAGCTCTGGAGCAAGTGAACAGCTCTGACAGTCTGTGTGTGCACAGAGCCGGGGGGTGGGACGGTCCCAGTCTGGGGCTGACTCCTCAGTAATGCTCCTGCCAGAACGGCCGCGTTTCTCCAGCGTTTGCTGGGAGTCTGATTCCCAACACCCGCAACCTTTTGTCTTTATTCGAAATGGGCCGTTTTGAATCTAACAAGCTCCACTTTGATCAGTTATCATTGCAAGAAATGTTTAACATCATTTAAAATCTCAGAGCGGTTTGGAGACAAGATTTAGCATTTGGTGTCATCCGAGTTTCAGTCCGGATTGAATGGCGGAGTGGACTCGATGGGCTGAATGGCCTTATGTTTACTCCGATATCTTATTTGTTGTTCTCATGTGGCCTTGAACATTTCGAAATACTGAATGAAAAAAGATGCCAAAAGCCATGGGTTGTGTTTAACTAGAACAGCGAGACTCGGCTGGGAGTTCTGAATGGGTCACCCTGTTTAATGTTCCTGTTACAGAGACCCCTGTCGTTGGCTTCTTCAATCCGTTGAGCTTTCCGGACGATTTAACCCATCCCCTCTCACTTTACATGCTCTAAAATTCCGTGATTTATCTGGTTTCCGGTGAAACATGAGCCTTTGGTGTCACTGCGTTGATGTGATACAGTGGGAGTGTATGTTCCTCTCAGTCAGAAAGATCAGGTTCCAGTGCCACCAGTTTCATGGCTGTGTCAGCACATATTTGAACAGGTTAATATGAAGCATTCACAGCATACATTGCTACTGTCCGCCCATCGGATATTACTTTCAGAATATCAGTTGTACACTTATTTCTAACTCTGCTTCTGTCTCAAAACTGGAACATAGATATAATATTCACTGCTGCCCCGCAGAGACCCGGGTTCAATTCCCGCCTCAAGAAACTGTGTGGAGTTTGCACGTTCTCCCCGTGTCTGCGTGGGTTTCCTCCGGGTGCTCCGGTTTCCTCCCACGATCCAAAAATGTGTAGGTTAGGTGAATTGCCCATGTTAAATTTTCCGTAGTGTTAGGTGAGGGGGTAAATGTAGGAGAATGGGTCTGGGTGGGTTAAGCATCGGCGGGTCGGTGTGGAATTGTTGGGCCGAAGGGCCTGTTTCCACACTGTAAGTAATCTAAAACATCTAATCTAAATGGTGCAGATGTGAGGAGTCTGGGAGTGCAGAAGGGAATGGCTTTGCGGGGAGTGGGATATTTGTTTTGTCAGTGATGCTGAAATCCTAGTCCACAACAGCAAAAATAGTATCTCTCCACAGGTACTGGCTGGAGTTCGGTGTGTTCAGCAGCATGTGATTTTTGTGTGCAGTATTTCTCCAATTGGAAATCAATCATTAAGAAAAAGTTTGATTGAATTGGGTGTACAGTAGGTACAGATTAGTTCCCTCAATTCTGTCAATGTCTGGAAAAGCCATTGCATGCTCAAAATGGTCTGAGACACCAAACACAGCATCCCCATCACTAACATCCTGTTCATTTCCCAACAGCAATTTGACAACATGATACTGCAGGTGAAGTTTATGACCGGTGACATTGTCACACTTGAGATCAATCCTTCCATTCAAGTATCAGCTCTCAAGATGATGATATATGAGAAGACCAAGGTACCTGTTTACCAACAGCGTCTGGTGATACAAAACGGGAACACTCAAGAGCTGAAGGACAACAAGAGACTGTCTGACTACTGTGTCCCTCCCAGTAACACTGTCATGCTGATCGTCAAGAATGAGGAGCGCATGCAGATCTTCCTGCAGAATGACAAGGGAAAACTTTCTACATACGATGTTCGTCCCTCTCAGTCTGTTGAGGAATTTAAAGCACAAGTCCAGCGACAGGAGCGTGTCCCAGCCAATCAGCAGCGCCTGATGTACGATGGGAAACAGCTGGAGGATGGTCGGTTACTCTCTGACTACAATATTCAGCCAGAGAGCACCATCTTCCTCTTGCTGCGTTTGCGGGGTGGCTCACTGTGACAGCACCAATACACAATCAGTGGGAGATGTTCCTCAAAACTGTTATCAAAATCTACTGCTGTATTCCCCCAATTACACAATTCCTATGTGGTTAGGGATCACAGTTAGTAAATATACGGCCTTTTGGCTATCATTCTTAATTTGTACCACACATAGATGGGGGCTATCCATGCCCATATTCCTGATGTGCACATACAGGCCAACACTTGCAAACAGCAAGAGATACATTGGGAGAGGGAGGGAAATAAGAATGTGAAATGGGAACTGACAGTTTTATTTATTGAATAAATGTTATCAAAGGCTACTGAACCTTTTTTCCTTTGGACCTGGATTCAGATTAGGCCCAACTTCCCTCAGTCTGCAGTTTGTGGGGAACCTGGCTGAAATAACTGGGGTCAGGAACTCACAACATATACATTCTTGCAGCATGAAAATGATTGTTTTCTGCTTCTAATTGGCAGCACCAGTGAGCTGTGCCTCAGGATGGTTGATATACGAATGGAGAAACTTACCTGTAATAACGGTATAGAATGGATGAGGGAAATGACGATCAAAGTATCCTTTAGTTAAGAATGATTTAAAATATTCAATACACATTTTCTGACATCTTACTTTACTTGAGAAGCCATGTATATATTATAAATGCTTTTTTTGGAAAACTCATCTTTTCCGTAACAGGATATATATTGCCTGGACTGTACATTTTATTAAGGCATAAGATGTGAGTTAAAAATCAAGCTGTTTCTTTGGATTCAAGTTTAAATGTTAAATGTTGCTTCTGCTCCTTCATGATCTGTAAGTGAGAATTATCTGGGAATCCACATTTGGTACATCAGGTCTCCAAATACAAAACTATTTCCAGATGATTTGTCAAACCAAGTATTTTTAAATGAACAACAGGAATGTGCACTGAGCCCATGAGGTACCAGAATGAGATACATCTCACTGCAAAGTGCATCTCCAGACATTTTTTTTGCAATGTTCTGTTTGTAAAAGGATGCATTCCAGGTTGTCTCTCTTTCAGGATTGATGTATATGAAAAGAGAATTCTTCAGAGATGTACAAATTCTTTCTGACTGTACCTGATTGAATACTGTACTTCCATGTAATTTGTATGTTAATAGTGATTGTAATGTTTATACCTTTCACTGACAATAAAATTTGTCATTATGTTTAGACAACATGAAATGTTGTAGTATAATTCTGTCGGTTAGAACATAGATAGAACATAGAAAAATACAGCGCAGTACAGGCCCTTCGGCCCTCGATGTTGCGCCGACCGAAGCCTACCTAACCTACACTAGCCCAATAACCTCCATATGCTTATCCAATGCCCGCTTAAATGTACATAAAGAGGGAGAGTCCACCACTGCTACTGGCAGGGCATTCCATGAACTCACAACCCGCTGAGTAAAGAATCTCCCCCTAACATCAGTCCTATACCTACCACGCCTTAATTTAAAGCTGTGTCCCCTAGTAACAGCTGACTTCATTAGCGGAAAAAGGTTCTCACTGTCAACCCTATCTAAACCCCTAATCATCTTGTACACCTCTATCAAATCTCCCCTAAACCTTCTTTTCTCCAATGAGAACAGCCCCAAGTGCCTCAGCCTTTCCTCATACGATCTTCCTACCATGCCAGGCAACATCCTGGTAAAGCTCCTCTGCACTTGTTCCAATGCCTCCACATCCTTGCTATGGTATGGCGACCAAAACTGCACACAATACTCCAGATGAGGCCGCACCAGAGTCTTATACAACTGCAACATGACCTCAGGACTCCGAAACTCAATTCCTCTACCAATAAAGCCCAGTACACCATATGCCTTCTTCACAGCACTATTTACCTGGGTGGCAACTTTCAGAGATCTGTGTACATGGACACCAAGATCCCTCTGCTCATCTACACTACCAAGTAGCCTACCATTAGCCCAGTAATCCATCCTCTTGTTACTCTTACCAAAGTGAATGACTTCACACTTAGCTACATTGAACTCCATTTGTCACCTTTCTGCCCAGCTCTGCAACTTATCTATATCCCGCTGTAACCTGCCACATCCTTCTTCGCTGTCCACAACTCCACCAACTTTCGTGTCATCTGCAAACTTGCTCACCCAGCCCTCAAGCCCCTCCTCTAGGTCATTTATAAAAATGACAAATAGTAATGGTCCCAAAACAGATCCTTGTGGAACACCGCTAGTAACTGCACTCCAGGATGAACCTATACCATCAATACTACCCTAGTCTCCTTCCAGCCAGCCAATTCCTAATCCAAACCTCTAATTCACTCTCAATGCCATACCTCCGTAGTTTTTGCATTAGCCTGCCATGGGGTACCTTATCGAACGCCTTGCTAAAATCCATATACACCACATCTACTGCTTTATCCTCATCCACTTCTTTGGTCACCTCAAAGAACTCAATAAGGTTTGTGAGGCACGACCTGCCCTTCACAAAACCATGCTGACAAAACCATGGTTAACGTGAGGTGTGTCAATTGCTTCTCCAATGATAACAGTCCAGAACTGAATTATAACATAATTATGAGGAACAGTTTGGAATTTTACACTAAAGAAATTTTAAACATATTGCTTAACTTTCTTGTTGCAAATAAGGTAAACAAACAATTAAAACATCTTTCCAACAGAATCTGCAGCAGTGAAACAGTTTGAGGCTGTTGTCCCAAGTGAAATGACCATAATGGTAAAGAGCTGGATGGCAGCTTGTCTGGAATTCTCACGGTCAACCCCTTGTTCCAATATTACCCCATGTATAAATTACTCTAGGGGACTAACCACATGCAGCCCTCATCTGCAGTCCTGTCATCTAATACCTCCCAGCTGCTCAGAACTGTCATAGCACCTTTCTGATCCCTGCAGGATTTCAGTGCAGCATTTTGGGGTTCACTGGACTACCACTGAAATACTGCAAGGACACTTTGCATGTGGAGATAGGCACCCAGCACACGAACTGGATCAGGTTGAATCTCAGGATGTCAGCTTTCTCTCTTAGCCCTCTCTCACTTTGAGCCTGCCTTGATGCTCATAGGAGTCCTACACAGACTGGCCTCTTGTGTTTTTACTTTTGCCCCTTGCACCACAGCTGCAAGATTCATGATACTCTAACCCTGCATCAGTAGAGAAGGTCACAGATATTCTTCCTACACAGCTGCGCATCCCTTCAGATGGCTGAGACTGCACTGAGCTGATTGGCAAACAAAGCCGAGACAGGCAGAGTCTGCTGTGATGACCTCCATGACCAGCCCTGGCGTGGGGTAGAAAATGGTCCTTCTTTGCATTAGCCCAACAGTGAGGGCCTCCTGCTCCCTGTGCACAAAGCAAGGTATGAATTTCCCCCTCACTGCAATGTCTGGATAAAACACCAGTTACTACACAGGGCAGCTACACACTTCCAGTGTTTGCATGGGTACACAGTAATCTTTTAAAGGTGGCACTGGTGCCAGACAAGATGGCCTATTCTGG
The DNA here is from genome assembly GCF_020745735.1 of Hemiscyllium ocellatum. NCBI lineage: Eukaryota > Metazoa > Chordata > Chondrichthyes > Orectolobiformes > Hemiscylliidae > Hemiscyllium > Hemiscyllium ocellatum. The sequence goes on from NC_083424.1 coordinate 18,390,284, forward strand.
AATATTCCCAGTAGTGGTGAGTTCTTACAGGTACAGCAAGTGGTTGCACCAAGCTAGCTAGCAGGACAGTGTCACCATTGTGTAGGGTGGGCAGTTAATGAGGTGAGTTTGAGATATTATGGTGAGAAATCCCTCATGAGGAGGAAAATAAATCAGAAGATAGAAGAGGCATGTATGTTAAAATAATCTTGGAGGACTTCAATATGCAGGTGGACTGAGAAAATTAGATTGGGAGTGAAATTCAAGAAAAAGACATTGTGGAATGTCTATGAGATGGCTTTTTGGAGCAGCTTGTGTTGGAGTCGACGAGGGAACAGGCCATACTGGATTTAGTTGTGGAATGAGGGTGACTTCATGCGGGCTTATGGTGAATTTACTCTGCAATTTGAAAGGAAGAAGATAGAATCAGAGGTAATGGTATTACAGCTGAATCGAGGCAATTTCAGAGGCATGACAGAGGCACTGGGTAGAGTTGACTGGGAGAAGAGCCTTGCAGGAAAGACAGTGGAACAACAATAGCAGGGCTAACTGGGAGTAATTCAGGAGACACAGATGAGATTCATCCTGAGGAGAAAGAAGCGTGGTACAGGGAGGATGAGGCAACCATGGCTGACGAGGGAAGTCAGGGATAGCATAAAATCAAATGAGAAAACATATAACGTGTTGAAGAGCGGTGGGAAACCAGAGGATTGGGAAGCTTATAAAGACCAACGCGAGGGCAACAAAAAATGAAATAACGAGGGTGAATCTTAAATATGAGAGTAACCCAGCCAGTAATATCAAGGTAGACTGTAAGAGTTTCTTTAGATTTAAAGGGCAAAAGTGAGGCAAACGTGGACATTAAGATGCCGCAAAATGACGTTGGAGAGACATAGTGAGGAACAAGAAAATGGCTGAGAAATTGAAGAATTACTTGGCGTCAGTCTTCACAGTGGAAGACATGGGTAATATCCCAAAAATTCAAGAGAATGAGGAAGCAGAGCTGAGTATGGTGGCTATGATCAAGGAGAAGGTGCTAGAAAAACTCAATTGCCTGAAGGTAGATTAATCACCTGCACCAGATAGACTACACCCCAGAGTTTGAAGGGAGATAGCTGAAGAGATAGTGGAGGTGTTAGTGATGATCTTTCAGGAATCACTAGAGCCAGGAAGGCTCTCAGAGAACTGGAAAAATTGCCAATGTGACACCCTTGTTTAAAAAGGGAGTAAGGCAAAAGATTGAAAATTACAGATCAATTTGCCTAAACTCAGTTGTGGGTAAGATCCATGAATATATTGTGAAGGATGAGATTTCTGAATACTTGGAAGTGCAGATAAAATAGGGCAAAGTCAGCATGGTTTCACCAAGGGGAGGTCATGTCTAACAAATCTGCTGCAATTCTTTGAGGCAGTGACAAGTAGGTTAGACCAAGGAGAACCAATGGATGATATAAAATAGTGATGGAAAAGGATGGACCAGATCTAAAAGTTGAAGTTCTAAATTGGAGAAAGGCCAACTTTGACGGTATTAGACAAGAACTTTCAAAAGCTGATTGAGGGCCAATGTTCGCAGGTAAAGGGACGGCTGGAAAATGGGAAGCCTTCAGAAATGAGATTACGAGAATCCAGAAAAGGTATATTCCTGTCAGGGTGAAAGGAAACACTGATAGTTATAGGGAATGCTGGATGACTAAAGAAATTGTGAGCTTGGTTAAGAAAAAGAAGGAAACATATGTAAGATATAGCAGGACAGATTGAGTGAATCCTTAGAAGAGTATAAAGGAAGTTGGAGTGTAGATTAGATTAGATTACTTACAGTGTGGAAACAGACCCTTCAACCCAACAAGTCCACACCAACCCGCCAAAGCGCACCCACCTAGACCCAGACAAGGATGTTGCCAGGGTTGGAGGATTTGAGCTATAGGGAGAGGCTGAACAGGCAGTGGCTGTTTTCACTGGAGCGTCGGAGGCTGAGGGGTGACCTTCTAGAGGTTTACAAAATTATGAGGGGCATGGATAGGATAAATAGACAAAGTCTTTTCCCTGGGTTTGGGGATTCCAGAACGAGAGGGCATAGGTTTAGGGTGAGAGGGAAAAGATATAAAAGAGACCTAAGGGGCAACTTTTTCAAGCAGAGGGTGATACATGTATGGAATGAGCTACCAGAGGATGTGGTGGAGACTGGTACAATTGCAACATTTAAGAGGCATTTGGATGGGTATATGAATAGGAAGGGTTTGGAGGGATATGGGCTGTGTGCTGGCAGGTGGGACTAGATTGGGTTGGGATATCTGGTCGGCGTGGACAGGTTGAACCGAAGGGTCTGTTTCCATGCTGTACATCTCTATGACTCTATGACTATGACCTGATCAGGTGTACCCGAGAATTCTGTGGGAAGCTAGGGAAGTGATTGCTGGACCTCTTGCTGAGATATTTGTATCATCGATAGTCACAGGTGAGGTGCCGGAAGACTGAAAGTTGGCAAACGCGGTGCTACTGTTTAAGAAGGGTGGTAAGGACAAGCCAGGGAAATATAGACCAGTGAGCCTGACCTCCGTGGTGGGCAAGTTGTTGGAGGGAATCCTGAGGGACAGGATGTACATGTATTTGGAAAGGCAAGGACTGATTAGGGATAGTCGACATGGATTTGTGCGTGGGAAATCATGCCTCACAAATTTGATTGAGTTTTTAGAAGAAATAACAAAGAGGATTGATGAGGGCAGAGCAGTAGATGTGATCTATATGGACTTCAGTAAGGCGTTCGACAAGGTTCCCCATGGGAGACTGGTTAGCAAGGTTAGATCTCATGGAATACAGGGAGAACTATCCATGTGGAGACAGAACTGGCTCAAAGATAGAAGACAGAGGGTGGTGGTGGTGGAGGGTTGTTTTTCAGACTAGAGGCCTGTGACCAGTGGAGTGCCACAAGGATCAGTGCTGGGTCCTTTACTTTTTTGTCATTTACATAAATGATTTGGATGCGAGCATAAGAGGTACAGTTAGTAAGTTTGCAGATGACACCAAAATTGGAGGTGTAGTGGACAGCGAAGAGGGTTACCTTAGATTACAACAGGATTTGGACGAGATGGGCCAATGGGCTGATAAGTGGAAGATGAAGTTTAATTCATATAAATGCGAGGTGCTGCATTTTGGGAAAACAAATCTTAGCAGGACTTATACACTTAATGGTAAGGTCCTAGGGAGTGTTGCTGAACAAAGAAATCTTGGAGTGCAGGTTCATAGTTCCTAGAAAGTGGAGTTGCAGGTAGATAGGATAGTGAAGAAGTTTCAAAGTTTGTGAGAAGATCTGTAGCTCGTGTGCTCGCTGTGTTTCTGTTCGCCGAGCTGGGAATTTGTGTTGCAGACGTTTCGTCCCCAATCTAGGTGACATCCACAGTGTTTGGTATGCTTTCTTTTATTGGTCAGAGTATTAAGTACAGGAATTGGGACATCATGCTGTGGCTGGACATGACATTGGTTAGGCCACTGTTGAAATATTGTATGCAATTCTGGTCTCCTTCCTGTAAGAAAGATGTTGTGAAACTTGAAAGGGTTCAGAAAAGCTTTACAAGAATGTTGCCAGGGTTGGAGGATTTGATCTATAGGGAGAGGCTGAACAGGCTGTGGCTGTTTTCCCTGAAGCAACAGAGGCTGAGGGGTGACCTTCTAGAGGTTTACAAAATTATGAGGGGCATGGATAGGGTAAATAAGCAAAGTCTTTTCCCTGGGTTTGGGGAGTGCAGAACTAGAGGGCATAGGTTTAGGGTGAGGGGGGAAGATATAAAAGAGACCTAAGGGGCAACTCTTTCACACAGATTGCGGTACATGTATGGAATGAACTGCCAGAGGAAGTGGTAGAGGCTGGTACTATTGCAACATTTAAGAGGCATTTGGATGGGTATATGAATAGGAAGGGTTTGGAGGGATATGGGCTGGGTGCTGGCAGATGGGACTGGATTGGATTGGGATATCTGGTCGGCATGGAAGAGTTGGACCGATAGGTCTGTTTCTCTGTACATGCTGTACATCTCTATGACTCTATGACTCTAGTTACCTGGACTTCAAAAAGGCCTTTGACAGAGGGCTGCACAGGAGGCTGCTGAGTAAGATAAGGGCCCATGGTGTTAGAGGGAAGGTGTTAGCGTGGATAAAAGCTTGGCTATCTGGCAGAAAACAGAGAGTGGGGACAAATGAGTCCTTCTCATGATAGCAGCCAGTGAGAAGTGGTGTTCCACAAGGCTCAGTAATGGGACCACAACTTTTCACTTTATACATTAACAATCTAGATGAAGGAACTGAGGACGTTCTGGCTACGTTTGTAGCTGATGCAAATATAGGTAGAAGGACAGGTAGCTTTGAGGAGGCAGGGAGGCTGCAGAAGGATTAGGGCAGTTTCAGAGAGCGGGCAAAGAAATGGCAAATGGAGTACAATGTGGGAAAGTGTGAGGTCATGCACTTTGGTAGGAAGAATAGAGGCATAGACTATTTTCTAAATGGGGAGAAAATTCACAAGTCTGAAGTGTAAAGAGCCTTGAGAGTTCTACTCCCGGATTCTCTCAAGTTAAACTTGCAAGTTGAGTCAGCAGTTAGGAAGGCAAATGCAGTGATGGCATTTATTTTGAGAGGAATTGAAAATAAAAACAGGGGTGTATTTCTGAGGCTCTATAACTCTCTGGTCAGACCATACTTGGAGTATTGTGCCCAGCTTTGGGCCCCACATCTCAGGAAGGGTTTACTGGTCATGGAGCACGTTCGCAGGAAGTTCATGTAAATGATCCCAGGAATGAAAAGCTTTTACATAAGAGGAACATTTGAGGACTCAGGGTCTTTACTCAGTGCAGTTTAGAAATATAAGAGGGGATCCAGTTGAAACATACACAACACTGAATGGTCTGGGCAGAGTAGATATTGGGAAGATGTTTCCATTGGTAGGAGAGACCAGGACCCGAGTGCATAGCCTTAGAGTAAAAGGAAGACCTTTTAAAACGGAGATAAGGAGGGACTTCTTCAGCCAGAGAGTGGTGAATCTATGTAATTCATTGCCACAGAAGGCTGTGGAAGTCAGGACTTTGAATATATTTAAGACGGCGATAGATAGGTTCTTGAATATCAAGGGGATCAAGGGTTATGAAGAGTTGAGAGTTGAGAAATTTATCAGCATTGATTGAATGGTTGAGCAGACTCGATGGGCTGAATAGCCTAATTTCTGCTCATAGAATCACTACAGTGTGGAAACAGGCCATTAGGCCCAACAAGTCCACACTGACCGTCTGAAGAGTATCCCACTTAGATCAATTCCCCTACCATATTACTCTACATTTCTCATGACTAACATACTTAACCTACACGTCCCTGAAAACTGTGGGCAATTTAGCATGGTCAATTCAACTAATCTTTGGACTGTGGGAGGAAAGTGGAAACCCACGCAGACAGTGGGGAATGTGTAATCTTCACACAGTCACCCAAGACCAGGATCGAACCTGGATCCCTGGCACTGTGATGCACCATGTCGCTCTGTTTTACGGTCTTACTGTGCTGTCTTATGGTCTTATGGTCTTACAGGAGGCAGAGAGTGGGAATAAAGGCATATTGTTCAGGATAGCAGCTGGTGACTAGTGGAGCTCTGCAAGGGTAAGTGCTGGGAAATCGATTATTCATGTCAAGCATTAATGATCTGGACGAATGAACTGACAGCATTATTTTAAGTTTGCAGGTGGCACAAAGACATGTGGTGGGACAGGTAGTGTTGAGGAAGTGGGGAGGCTAGCAGAGGTCTTGGATAGGCAAAGAAAATGGGCAAAGAATAGGCAGATGGAGTACAATGTGAGAATGTGAGTTGTTATGCACCTTGGTGGGAAGAATAGATGAATAGACTAAATGGGAAAAAACTTCAGAAATATGGGAGAGCTAGTTCATGGCTACCTTAACGCAGCTTCAGTTGGAGGTTCAGAAGGCAAAAGCAATGTGGTCATGCATTTCAAGAGGGCTGGAATACAAGAGCAGAGGTGTACTGCTGAGACCATATCAGACCCTGGTCAGAGCACATTTGGAATATTGTGAGCAAATGTGGGACCATTATATGAAGAAGGATGTGTTGGCATTGGAAGGAGTCCAGAGGAGGTTTACAAGAATTATCCAGGGGGTAAAGGGCTTATCATGAAAGAAGCATTTGTAGATTCTGGGTGTGAATGAGTTAGAGTTCAGAAGGATATTGATGATGTGATTGAAACTTACAGAATACTGACAGGCCTAGATAGAGTGGATATCGAAAATATGTTTTTGCAATAGGAGAGACAAGGATATTGAGGTGCAGACTCAGAATGAAGGGACAATCCTTTAGAACTAAGATGATGAGGAAATTCTTCAGCAAGAGGATGACTAATCTGTGGAATCCATTGCAACAAAAGGCTATGGGGGTCAAGTCATTGAGTATATTTAAGACAGAGAGAGATGGGTTTTGATTGGTAAAGGTATCACAGATTATGGGGAGAAGGCAGGTGATTGAGTTTGAGAAAAATATTAGCTGTGATTGAATGATGGAGCAGACTTGATTGGCTGAACGGCCTAATTCCGCTCCTCTATCGTATGGCCTTATGATGTATGGGTCTTGCAGAGAGAAGCTTATCATGAAACGTGACAAATTGACACAGCCAATATATGTCAACGTGCAGCCCAATATTTATGTGCAGCCAATTTATTGCAAGATCTCCATATAGATATAGAATCTGTCTATTCACATACCTGTGTTAGAACTAAATGTAGTCTCTGGGCTTGAGGGATTTAAAAGAATGAACATACTTCTTTGCTGTGCCTCGTCGGAAGGTCGAAATTTGGACTTAGCTTTCATGTGGGAGAGAAACTCAAAAAGATTAATCATAAATATAAAGGATTCACAGGTACCGTTGGCACAGTTTCTTTACTGTTTCCATGGTGACGCTCTTCTAAGGGACAGATCATGTTCTGTGTAGATGCGTCCCTGAAATGATTGATAACTGGCACATTGGCTCAGTGGTTAGCATTGCCGCCTCACAGTCCCAGGTGCGATTCCAGCCTTGGGTGACTGTCTGTGTGTGTTTGCACATTGTCTGCGTGGGTTGTGCTCCGGTTTCCTCCCACAGCCAAAAGATGTGCAGGTCAGGTGAATTGGCCATGCTAAATTGCTCATAGTGTTAGTGGCATTAGTCAGAAAGAAATGGGTGTGGGTGCGTTATTCTTCGGAGGGTCAGTGTGGACTTGTTGGGCCGAAGAGCTTGTTTCCACGCTGTAGGGAATCTAATCTAACTGCCCATCACACCTCACAACCTGATAAGGAAGGCCTCAGCTGTGCTGTGAGTGCTCCAAGGATCTGCAGCCCATCATCACAAACCCTTGCTGCCCACAGAGTTAGTGAATGATCATTATTTAATTTATATTTTCTAATCAATCTTTCAGAGATATCATTACTGATCTCTGGAGCAGATGGAATTTGCATCAAAGAGTGGGGAGGACTAGGCAGGAGAAAGGTCTGGGTGCTGGGGGGGCGCAGGTACAGGGGAGGGGAAGGACCATTTGAGGGGGGGTTATGTGGAATATCGAGTAGAGATAATAGAGAGGATGGGATGGGGATGGGAATGGAACAACGGTCAGGGGGTGGGACACAAGGGGAGAATGAGAGAACCCGCCCCATGACCTGTCCCCCACCCCCATGGTCCAATCCACCCTACCCCCGATCCTGCCCACCTGATTCCCCAAACTGACCTATCTTCTGCCTCTGCCTGAGCTTTCCACACTCCACAAATACCTAACCAATCCTGGAGGCCTTTTCTGCCGTCACACCCGATTCAATATTGTGCCTGCTCTGTGCATTAATCCTTTGTTGAACAAGTAAGAAATGTTACAAAAGGTAATTCAACTGGTTCTGTTGATCATAACTATGGAAACTTTAAAAAATAATTGCCTTTTGTTTAAATGTTGCGTTCATGTCGACTGTTCAAAACACTATTTTGAAAATCAGAAAGTTCAAAGGGACATTTTGCTTTTTCAAACACCTGTCTGCATAAACCGATGTGGGACACGAAAATTACTGAGTTAGAGGCCTGTGACAACTCAGAGTACCAGTGATGGAGCTGGCAGTATAGTGATTGTAACAAGGTCAGCCAGATAGACCTGACAGAGATCATGAGTTCTCTGATTGGGGTTGTTAAGCTGCTCCAATCAGGGAGCCCTGGCTGATAGATATAAACAGGCAGGTCAAAGGTTCTGCTCATTCTGAGAGCTGGCTCTGAGGAAGCCGTACCAGTGTCAAGTAGTATGTATGGAGCTCTATGGAGATATTTCAGGCACAACTGTTAAGTGCAAGGTTACTGGCGTCCAGTTTGGGGTGGGTAACAGTGAGTGCGAGAAGCAGGGCACTCTTCCAGACAGCTGAGACATCACTCAGTTGGCTGGCAACCACAAAAAAATAAACAGGCAGGTCAGAAGTTCTGTTCACTTTCACAGTTGGATCTGAGGAAGCCGTACTAATGTCAAGTACTAGATTATTTCTTATTGACATTTTCTTCAGGATCTGGGATGGCAAGCCATTGCAGTTGCTGATGATCTATGTACTCGAGTCTGCAAAAGAATCCCACGAGACCTAAATTGAGTAAGAGAACTCACAGGCCGGTATCCAGGAGAATGCTCACTCTGGAAAATCCATCCACATCTGGTTTGGACCAGTTAAATTGGTCAGCACCGTCCAAATCAGAACCAATCAAAATAAATGCTGGTTAAATCGTCACCTGTTCTAATTGTGCGGCTCTATCAGTGATTGCAGAACCAGTCTTTAACAAAATTTGTTGTGCATTCCAGCCCTTAAATTTGTGTAAGACTTCAATCAAACTGATAACCTATACTGAGGAATCTTTACAAATTAGGGGGACAACTTTAGTCTGGTCTCACATGAGTAGCAGTTGGTCCAGTTACCCCTGATTGTGGTAAAGATTCAGGCTCAAGCCTAATGGAATGAAATTGGTTGAGAAAGATTTTCCTAGATTGGCTCAACAAGTTTTAGATTAGAAAATGGCTGCCTGAGTGAAGTCCCAACTAAATACCTGGGGATTTTCAGGAAGTTTGAAGAACTATTAAAGGAACCCACGCCAACTTGCATGTTGACCAGGAAGCAAGTCCACGATTCAGCAAGGCCCTCCCTGTGCCATTTGCCTTACATGCAAAATTAGAGGCAGCAATGAAGTGACTAGAAAGTGATGGAATCATCAAACCAGTAATTTCCAGAATGGGCAGCACAGAACATACTGATAGTGAAGCTTAACAGACCAGTTCCCTTCTGTGGGGAATTTAAACAAACTGACATCTGCTTCTGACAACTGAATAAACACCCAATCCCATACATAGAGGACTTCTCTGCAAAGCTGGAAGTTGTGGGGGGGAGGAAGGAGGGGCTGTCTTTGATGAAGCTGGATATGGCCATGCATACTTGCAAATGCGGTTAGATGAGGAGTCCCAAAAGTATGCTCCAAATAATACACGTAAGAGTTTATACCAATATTCAAGGTTGCCATTTGGAGTTTCATCAACCTGTGCAACTTTTCCATGGACAATGAAGAACATTTTACAAGGTCTAGCCCAGGTCATGATTTATTTAGGTGATGTGCTAATAACAGGGAAGACCAATAAAGAGAATTTGAGAACTTAGAAATAGTCCTTAAACTTTTCTGAAAGGCAGGTGTACTCCTTAGAAGGAAAAAAATGTGTGTTCCAGGGCACCCAGGCATTGAGCGTTTATGGTATTAAATGGCAAGAGATTCACTGCACTCCTAGCCTGAATCCTAAAGTTTAGGAATTGGAGGTTACAGGGATAGTGGGTGCACTGGTTGAGTCTTCAATAATTTCCTAGAATCTCTGCTGAAAATTACCAAACACTTTCAATGGCACAGTTATAATGGAATGTCTCTCTAATTCAGGCAGGTCAGTCAATGAGGTACATCTCAGCAAAGGTGTCCATCTTAACTTTGAAAACGAGAGCCTGATTCTCCTGCCCTTTACAGTGAGGCCCAGGTTTATAACCACCCTCACATACATTTCAGAATAGAAGCTGCTTGTTATGATATCGGGAAACTGTCACATCAACTAAAAATCTATGAAGCAGCAGGTCAGATCACTCCTTGAAGTCACTCCACAGTTCACTACCTCCATGGCTGATGGTCCAGCTCAATGCCACCTTCCTACACTCTCTGTATCCCACAGAAACCAACTCCTGACACTCAACCTGAAGACTTACACTCAGGGAAATTTATATTCCTCAGGACACAAGCCAATATGTAGTCAAATCAAATCTTAAGGCCTCTCCTCTCTCTTGACAAAAGAAGTGTATAACAAAGGTCCCAGCCGTAATATGGAGATGCTGTTGCAGCACCAGCTTCTGTACTGTCACCTCTTCCCTGTTTATTTATCGCTGGGTCACCATAGGAAAGATGAAATAAAGAAAGCTGTTTTCCACGTAGGGTCTGACTCAGAACAGCTGAGTGACCTGAGAAAAGTTCACAGAAAATGTTTGCTAACTTTCATCTCAAACATTTAATATTCACAAGGTATGTGGCACCATGTTTAAATGAGCGCAGTTCAAAAGGCTTCATTACATATATAAAGGCAGTGCAGTTTCATCTTGTTCTGTTCCTTTGAAAATGAAGATTGTTTTAGAGAGGAAATCTGGGGTCGAGATGAAATAGTTAGCAGCAAACATTGTTCAAACTGAGTATATACAGTAAACTCAGCACCAAATCACCCTGAGTCACTGCTCAGTGAAGGTCCTGTACACAGTGGCGAAAGGAATTGGAAAGTGAAACCGAACGGAGCTCTGTTTGCTGCTGGAGTTCAGTTCATTTTTCAAATACCGGGGTAATCTTGAGGAAACGAAACTTTCGGCCGGACCGTGAGCAGGCAATCAGAGGCGAGCAGAGATGTGACGTTCAGTAACCGGCTCTGAGAATAAAGAGGAGGGCACCTGCAACACAGACTCAGAGAGAGAGAGACCCAGAGGGGGCGCAGCCGGGAACCGGGCACTTACAGTGGGCACAGAGAGAGGGAGATCTGTTCACGTCTCCCATCCAGATCGGACACCGGCGTGAACAAAGCGGGGAAGACAAACTGCTGGGAAAGGAGTGTCGGAAACAAGTCAGTGTTTAACTTTCCCGGAGCGGAGCCTCCAGCGAGGATTGTGAGTTCATTTCATCTTTTTGTTTCGGGAATTGCAGAATTCGGTTTCCGGTGTGTGAAACGGGTTGCAGGGACAGAGCTCTGGAGCAAGTGAACAGCTCTGACAGTCTGTGTGTGCACAGAGCCGGGGGGGGGACGGTCCCAGTCTGGGGCTGACTCCTCAGTAATGCTCCTGCCAGAACGGCCGCGTTTCTCCAGCGTTTGCTGGGAGTCTGATTCCCAACACCCGCAACCTTTTGTCTTTATTCGAAATGGGCCGTTTTGAATCTAACAAGCTCCACTTTGATCAGTTATCATTGCAAGAAATGTTTAACATCATTTAAAATCTCAGAGCGGTTTGGAGACAAGATTTAGCATTTGGTGTCATCCGAGTTTCAGCCCAGATTGAATGGCGGAGTGGACTCGATGGGCTGAATGGCCTTATGTTTACTCCGATATCTTATTTGTTGTTCTCATGTGGCCTTGAACATTTCGAAATACTGAATGAAGAAAGATGCCAAAAGCCATGGGTTGTGTTTAACTAGAACAGCGAGACTCGGCTGGGAGTTCTGAATGGGTCACCCTGTTTAATGTTCCTGTTACAGAGACCCCTGTCGTTGGCTTCTTCAATCCGTTGAGCTTTCCGGACGATTTAACCCATCCCCTCTCACTTTACATGCTCTAAAATTCCGTGATTTATCTGAAGTTTCTGGTGAAACATGAGCCTTTGGTGTCACTGCGTTGATGTGATACAGTGGGAGTGTATGTTCCTCTCAGTCAGAAAGATCAGGTTCCAGTGCCACCAGTTTCATGGCTGTGTCAGCACATATTTGAACAGGTTAATACGAAGCACTCACAGCATACATTGCTACTGTCCGCCCATCGGATATTACTTTCAGAATATCAGTTGTACACTTATTTCTAACTCTGCTTCTTTCTCAAAACTGGAACACAGATATAATATTCACTGCTGCCCCGCAGAGACCCGGGTTCAATTCCCGCCTCAGGAAACTGTGTGGAGTTTGCACGTTCTCCCCGTGTCTGCGTGGGTTTCCTCCGGGTGCTCCGGTTTCCTCCCACGATCCAAAAATGTGTAGGTTAGGTGAATTGGCCATGTTAAATTTTCCGTAGTGTTAGGTGAGGGGGTAAATGTAGGAGAATGTGTCTGGGTGGGTTAAGCTTCGGCGGGTCGGTGTGGAATTGTTGGGCCGAAGGGCCTGTTTCCACACTGTAAGTAATCTAAAAAATCTAATCTAAATGGTGCAGATGTGAGGAGTCTGGGAGTGCAGAGGGGAATGGCTTTGGCAGGAGTGGGATATCTGTTTTGTCAGTGAAGCTGAAATCCTAGTCCACAAACAGCAAAAATAGTATCTCTCCACAGGTACTGGCTGGAGTTCGGTGTGTTCAGCAGCATGTGATTTTTGTGTGCAGTATTTCTCCAATTGGAAATCAATCATTAAGAAGAAGTTTGATTGAATTGGGTGTACAGTAGGTACAGATTAGTTCCCTCAATTCTGTCAATGTCTGGAAAAGCCATTGCATGCTCAAAATGGTCTGAGACACAAAACACAGCATCCCCATCACTAACATCCTGTTCATTTCCCAACAGCAATTTGACAACATGATACTGCAGGTGAAGTTTATGACCGGTGACATTGTCACACTTGAGATCAATCCTTCCATTCACGTGTCAGCTCTCAAGATGATGATATATGAGAAGACCAAGGTACCTGTTTACCAACAGCGTCTGGTGATACAAAACGGGAACACTCAAGAGCTGAAGGACAACAAGAGACTGTCTGACTACTGTGTCCCTCCCAGTAACACTGTCATGCTGATCGTCAAGAATGAGGAGCGCATGCAGATCTTCCTGCAGAATGACAAGGGAAAACTTTCTACATACGATGTTCGTCCCTCTCAGTCTGTTGAGGAATTTAAAGCACAAGTCCAGCGACAGGAGCGTGTCCCAGCCAATCAGCAGCGCCTGATGTACGATGGGAAACAGCTGGAGGATGGTCGGTTACTCTCTGACTACAATATTCAGCCAGAGAGCACCATCTTCCTCTTGCTGCGTTTGCGGGGTGGCTCACTGTGACAGCACCAATACACAATCAGTGGGAGATGTTCCTCAAAACTGTTATCAAAATCTACTGCTGTATTCCCCCAATTATACAATTCCTATGCAGTTAGGGATCACAGTTAGTAAATATACGGCCTTTTGGTTATCATTCTTAATTTGTACCATACATAGATGGGGGCTATCCATGCCCATATTCCTGATGTGCACATACAGGCCAACACTTGCAAACAGCAAGAGATACATCGGGAGAGGGAGGGAAATAACAATGTCAAATGGGATCTGACAATTTTTTTTATTGAATAAATGTTATCAAGGGCTACTGAACCTTTTTTCCTTTGGACCTGGATTCAGATTAGGCCCAACTTCCCTCAGTCTGCAGTTTGTGGGGAACCTGGCTGAAATAACTGGGGTCAGGAACTCACAACATATACATTCTTGCAGCATGAAAATGATTGTTTTCTGCTTCTAATTGGCAGCACCAGTGAGCTGTGCCTCAGGATGGTTGATATACGAATGGAGAAACTTACCTGTAATAACGGTATAGAATGGATGAGGGAAATGACGATCAAAGTATCCTTTAGTTAAGAATGATTTAAAATATTCAATACACATTTTCTGACATCTTACTTTACTTGAGAAGCCATGTATATATTATAAATGCTTTTTTTTGGAAGACTCATCTTTTCCATAACAGGATATGTATTGCCTGGACTGTACATTTTATTAAGGCATAAGATGTGAGTCGAAAATCAAGCTGTTTCTTTGGATTCAAGTTTAAATGTTAAATGTTGCTTCTGCTCCTTCATGATCTGTAAATGAGAATTATCTGGGAATCCACATTTGGTACATCAGCACTCCAAATACAAAACTATTTCCAGATGATTTGTCAAACCAAGTATTTTTAAATGAACAACAGGAATGTGCACTGAGCCCATGAGGTACCAGAATGAGATACATCTCACTGCAAAGTACATCTCCAGACTTTTTTTTGCAATGTTCTGTTTGTAAAAGGATGCATTCCAGGTTGTCTCTCTTTCAGGATTGATGTATATGAAAAGAGAATTCTTCAGAGATGTACGAATTCCTTCTCATTGTACCTGATTGAATACTGTACTTCCATGTAATTTGTATGTTAATAGTGATTGTAATGTTTATACCTTTCACTGACAATAAAATTTGTCTTTTTGTTTAGACAACGTGAAATGTTGTAGTATAATTCTGTCGGTTAACGTGAGGTGTGTCAATCTCTTCTCCAATGATAACAATCCAGAACTGAATTATAACATAATTACAAGGAACAGTTTGGGATTTTAGATTAAAGTAATTTTAAACATATTGCTTAACTTTCTTGTTGCAAATGAAGTAAACAAACAATTAAAACATCTTTCCAACAGAATCTGCAGCAGTGAAACAGTTTGAGGCTGTTGTCCCAAGTGAAATGACCATAATGGTAAAGAGCTGGATGGCAGCTTGTCTGGAATTCTCACGGTCAACCCCTTGTTCCAATATTACCCCATGTATAAATTACTCTAGGGGACTAACCACATGCAGCCCTCATCTGCAGTCCTGTCATCTAATACCTCCCAGCTGCTCAGAACTGTCATAGCACCTTTCTGATCCCTGCAGGATTTCAGTGCAGCATTTTGGGGTGCACTAGACTACCACTGAAATACTGCAAGGACACTTTGCATGTGGAGATAGGCACCCAGCACACGAACTGGATCAGGTTGAATCTCAGGATGTCAGCTTTCTCTCTTAGCCCTCTCTCACTTTGAGTCTGCCTTGATGCTCATAGGAGTCCTACACAAACTGGCCTCTTATGATTTTACTTTTGTCCCCTGCACCACAGCTACAAGATTCATGATACTCTAACCCTGCATCAGTAGAGAAGGTCACAGATATTCTTCTTACACAGCTGCACGTCCCTTCAGACGGCTGAGACTGCACTGAGCTGATTGGCAAACCAAGCCGAGACAGGCAGGGTCTGCTGTGATGACCTCCATGACCAGTCCTGGCGTGGGGTAGAAAATGGTCCTTCTTTGCATCAGCCCAACAGTGAGGGCCTCCTGCTCCCTGTGCACAAAGCAAGGTATGAATTTCCCTTTCACTGCAATGTCTGGATAAAACACCAGTTACTACACAGGGCAGCTACACACTTCCAGTGTTTGCATGGGTACACAGAAATCTTTTAAAGGTGTCACTGATGCCAGACAAGATGGTCTATTCTGGAATATTCCCAGTAGTGGTGAGTTCTTTCAGGTACAGCAAGTGGTTGCATCAAGCTAGCTAGCAGGACAGTGTCACCATTGTGTAGGATGGGCAGTTAATGAGGTGAGTTTGAGATATGATGGTGAGAAATCCCTCATGAGGAGGAAAATAAATCAGAAGATAGAAAAGGCATGTATGTTATAATAATCTTGGAGGACTTCAATATGCAGGTGGACTGAGAAAATTAGATTGGGAGTGAAATGCAAGAAAAAGACATTGTGGAATGTCTATGAGATGGCTTTTTGGAGCAGCTTGTGTTGGAGCCTACGAGGGAACAGGCCATACTGGATTTAGTTGTGGAATGAGGTTGACTTCATGCAGATTTAAGGTAAATTTACTCTGCAATTTGAGAGGAAGAAGATAGAATCAGAGGTAACGGTATTACAGCTGAATAAAGGCAACTACAGAGGCATGACAGAGGCACTGGATAGAGTTGACTGGGAGAAGAACATTGCAGGAAAGACAGTGGAACAACAATAGCAGGGCTAACTGGGAGTAATTCAGGAGACACAGCAGAGATTCATCTGAGGAGAAAGAAGTGTGGTACAGGGAGGATGAGGCAACCATGGCTGACTAGGGAAGTCAGGGATAGCATAAAATCAAATGAGAAACCATATAACGTGTTGAAGAGCAGTGGGAAACCAAAGGATTGGGAAGCTTACAAAGACCAACAGAGGGCAACAAAAAAAGAAATAAGGAGTAAGAAGATTAAATATGAGAATAACCTAGCCAGGAATATCAAGGAAGACTGTAAGAGTTTCTTTAGATTTAAAGGGCAAAAATAAGGCAAAAGTGGACATTTGGCTACAGGAAAATGACACTGGAGTGACAGTAGTTTGGGAAAAAGAAAATGGCTGAGGAACTGAATAATTACTTGGTCTCAGTCTTCACAGTGGAAGACACAGGAAATATCCCAAAAATTTAAGAGAGTGAGGGGGCAGAGTTGAGTATGGTGGCTATGATCAAGGAGACGGTACTAGAAAGACTGAATTGCCTGAAGGTGGATTAATGACCTGAACCAGATAGACTACACCCCAGAGTTGGAAGGTAGATGGAGTCATAGACTCCTCCACTTCCCGCTCCTCCGCCCTTGAGCCCCGCTCCTCCAACCGCCACCAAGACAGAACCCCACTGGTTCTCACCTACCACCCCACCAACCTGCGCATACAACGTATTATCCGCCGCCATTTCCGCCACCTCCAAACGGACCCCACCACCAAGGATATATTTCCCTCCCCTCCCCTATCAGCGTTCCGCAAGGACCACTCCCTTCGTGACTCCCTTGTCAGATCCACACCCCCCACCAACCCAACCTCCACCCCCGGCACCTTCCCCTGCAACCGCAGGAAATGTAAAACTTGCGCCCACACCTCCACACTCACTTCCCTCCAAGGCCCCAAGGGATCCTTCCATATCCGCCACAAGTTCACCTGTACCTCCACACACATCATCTATTGCATCCGCTGCACCCGATGTGGCCTCCTCTATATTGGTGAGACAGGCCGCTTGCTTGCGGAACGCTTCAGAGAACACCTCTGGGCCGCCCGAACCAACCAACCCAATCACCCCGTGGCTCAACACTTTAACTCCCCCTCCCACTCCACCGAGGACATGCAGGTCCTTGGACTCCTCCACCGGCAGAACACAACTACACGACGGCTGGAGGAGGAGCGCCTCATCTTCCGCCTGGGAACCCTCCAACCACAAGGTATGAATTCAGATTTCTCCAGCTTCCTCATTTCCCCTCCCCCCACCTTGTCTCAGTCGGTTCCCTCAACTCAGCACCACCCTCCTAACCTGCAATCCTCTTCCTGACCTCTCCGCCCCCACCCCACTCCGGCCTATCACCCTCACCTTGACCTCCTTCCACCTATCCCACCTCCATCGCCCCTCCCCCTAGTCCCTCCTCCCTACCTTTTATCTCAGCCTGCTTGGCTCTCTCTCTTATTCCTGATGAAGGGCTTATGCTCGAAACGTCGAATTCTCTATTCCTGAGATGCTGCCTAACCTGCTGTGCTTTGACCAGCAACACATTTGCAGCTGTGATCTCCAGCATCTGCAGACCTCATTTTTTAGTCATAGTCATAGAGTCATAGAGATGTACAGCATGGAAACAGACCCTTCGGAGGTGTTAGTAATGATCTTTTAGGAATCACTAGAGCCAGGAAGGGTCTCAGAGAACTGGAAAATCGCCAATGTGACACCCTTGTTTAAAAAGGGAGTAAGGCAAAAAATGAAAAATTACAGATCAACTAGCCTAAACCCGGTTGTGGGTAAGATCCTGGAATATATTGTGAAGGATGAGATTTCTGAATATTTGGAAGTGTATGATAAAATAGGACAAAGTCAGCATGGTTTCACCAAGGGGAGGCCATGCCCGACAAATCTGCTGCAATTCTTTGAGGAAGTAATGGCACGGTGGCTTATTGGTTAGCACTGCTGCCTCACAGCGCCCGGGGCATAGGTTCAATTCCCACCTCGGGCAACTGTGTGTGTGGAGTTTGCACATTCTCCCCATCTCTGCGTGTGTTTCCTCTGGGTGCTCCGGTTTCCTCCCGCAGTCTAAAGATGTGCAGGTCAGGTGAATTGGCCATGCTAAATTGTCCATAGTGTTAGGTGTAGGGGAATGGGTCTGGGTGGGTTGCTCTTCAGAGGGTCAGTGTGGACTTATTGGTCTGAAGGGCCTGTTTCCATACTGGAGGGAATCTAATCTAACAAGCAAGTTAGACCAAGGGGAACCAATGGATGTCACCTACCTGGACTTCAACAAGGCCTTTGATAAGGTGCCATACACGAGGCTGCTGAGTAAGGTAAGAGCCCATGGTGTTAGAGGGAAAGTCCTGGCATGGTTAGAAGCTTGGCTGTCTGGCAGAAAATGGAGAGTGGGGATAAATGAGTCCTTCTCAGGATGGCAGCCAGTGACAAGTGGTGTTCCGCAGGACTCAATGTTGGGATCACAACTTTTCACTTTATACATTAACAATCTAGATGAAGGAACTGAGGGCATTCTGGTTAAGTTTTCAGACGGTACAAAGATAGGTAGAGGGACAATTAGCTTTGAAGAGGCAGGGAGGCTGCAGTAGGAGTTGGACAGGTTAGGAGAATGGGCAAAGAAGTGGCAGATGGAGTACAATGTGGAAAGTGTGAGGTCATGCACTTTGGTAGGAAGAATAGAGGCATAGACTAGTTTCTAAATCGGGAGAAAATTCAGAAGTCCGAAGTGCAAAGAGACTTGAGAGTTCTAGCCCAGGATTCTCTCAAGATAAACTTGCAGGTTAAGTCAGTATTTAGGAAGGCAAACACAGTGATGGCATTCATTTTGAGAGGACTTGAATATAAAAGCAGGGTTGTACTTCTGAGGTTCTATGAGGCTCTGATCAGACCACATTTGGAGTATCGTACCCAGCTTTGGGCCCCATATCTCAGGAAGGGTGTACTGGGGTGTGTTGGAGTGTGTTCAGAGTAAGTTCACGAGAATGGTCCCAGGAATGAAAAGCTTTCATATATGAGCCACCATGCCACCCTGTCGTATGGGCTTACCACGTCATCTTATGGTCTTATAGGAGGCAGAGAGTGGGAATAAAGGCATCTTTTTCAGAATGGCAGCTTGTGACTGGAGGAGCTCTGCAGAGATCAGTGCTGGGAAATCGACTATTCATGTCAAGCATTAATGATCTGGATGAATGAACTGACAGCATTGTTCTAAGTCTGCAGGTCACACAAAGATATTGGGAGTGTCAGGTAGTAATGAGGAAGTGTGGAGGCTAGCAGAAGTGGAGAATGGGCAAAGAAGAGGCAGATGGAGTGCAATGTGAGAGTGTGAGTTGTTATGCACCTTGACAGGAAGAATAAAGGCATAGACTAAATGGGGAAAGACTTCAGAAATGTGGGAGAGCTAGTTCATGGCTACCTTAAGGCAGATTCAGTTGGAGGTTCAGAAGGCAAAAGCAATGTGGTCATGCATTTCAAAAGAGCTGGAATACAAGAGCAGAGGTGTACTGCTGAGACCATATCAGACCCTGGTCAGATCGCATTTGGAATATTGTGAGCAATTTTGGTGCCGGTATATAAGGAAAGATGTGTTGGCATTGGGGGAGTCTAGCGGAGATTTACAAGAGTTGTTGTCGTGGAGAAAATGTAGAGAATCACCGGGAGACACAGAGAGTTCTTCAAGAAGTAGGCCTTTTATTTGCAAACAAGAAACCATGACACTGAGAAAGCAGATTCTCGAATGTTCCTGAACCTCTGCGCCCATGGTTTTTAATTTCTTTTTATCATGTTTCTGTTAGCTTATCAGCATGTCTGACTATATTAAACAAAGTACCTCACTCTAGCTACACAATAAACCAGTGATGTTAGTTCCCATTATCTCTTTAGTTGTCCCACTATAGTTTTTTTCCTCCATTGTACTTCATGTTCTTCTAATGTCACAGTTAGATATTCAGTGTCAGCCTTTGCAAAAATGGTCTTTCATTGTAGACCCTACTTAATATTTTCCTAATGTCATGTTTAGATACTTATTGTCAATAGTCTCAAGCAGGCTGACTCTACTAACAATTAATTAGATATTAAACATCATGTCCCAAATATTTATGGTCCCAACCTTGTCATAATAATACTCAACAGGCGAGGCTAACTTTACTAACTCTTTTACCTCATCTTGCCACAGTGACTTTTCAGCCTCAACATTCCTCTGCTAATTGGTGTAAGAGCATTCCACTGTCCTTATCCCATCCTGCATTCCAAAGACCCCTTGCAACACATCACCAATGGTGTTCATGCTTAACCCTTCCCATGCTTTCATGCTCTTTATTTTCCATATTATCCAGTGGATAAATGGCTTATCATGAAAGAAGCATTTGTCAACTTTGGGTGTGCATGAGTTGAATTTAAGAGGGATGTAGATGATGTGATTGAAACTTACAGAATACTGACAGGCCTAGATAGAGTGGATGTTGAAAAGATGTTTCTACAATAGGAGAGACAAGGATATTGAGGTACAGCCTCAGAATGAAGGGACAACCCTTCAGAACTAAGATGACGAGGAAATTCTTCAGCTAGAGGATGATCAATCTGAGGAACCCATTGCAACAAAAGGCTGCAGGGGTCATGTCATTGAGTGTATTTAAGGCAGAGAGAGAGATGGGTTTTGATTGGTAAAGGTATCACAGGTTATGGGGAGAAGGCAGGTGATTGGTGTTGAGAAAAATATCAGCTGTGATTGAATGATGGAGCAGACTTGATTGGCTGAATGGCTTAATTCCGCTCCTCTATCGTATGGCCTTATGATGTATGGGTCTTGCAGAGAGAAGCTTATCATGAAACGTGACAAATTGATACAGCCGATATATGTCAATGTGCAGACCAATATTTATGTGCAGCCAATTTATTGCAAGCCCTCCATATAGATATAGAATCTGTACATTCACGTACCCGCATTAGAACTAAATGTAGTCTCTGGGCTTGAGGGATTACAAAGAATGAACATATTTCTCTGCTGTACCTCAACAGAAGATCAAAATTTGGACTTTGCTTTCATGTGGGAGAGAAACTCAAAACAATTAAGCATAAGGATAAAGGATTCTCAGGTACCATTGGCACACTTTCTTCACTGTTTTCATGGTGGCAATCTTCTGAAGGACAGATCATGTTATGTGTAGATGTGTCTCTGAAGTGATTGGTAACTGCCCATCACACCTCACAACCCGATAAGGAAGGCCTCAGCTGTGCTGTGAGCACTCCAAGGATCTGCAGCTCATCATGACAAACCCTTGCTGCCCACAAAGTTAGTGAATGATCATTATTTAATTTATATTTTCTAATCAATCTTTCAGAGATATCATTACTGATCTCTGGAGCAGATGGAATTTGCATCAAAGAGTGGGGAGGACTAGGCCGGAGAAAAGTCTGTGTGCTGGGGGGGGCGGGGAGGGGAAGGACTATTTGGGAAGGGGTTATGTGGAATATCGAGTGGAGATAATGGAAAGGATGGGATGGTGATGGGAATGGAACAACGGACAGGGGTTGGGACACAAGGGGAGAATGAGAGAACCCGCACCATGACCTGTTCCCCACCCCCATGGTCCGATCCACCCTACCCCCGATCCTGCCCACCTGATTCCCCACACTGACCTACCTTCTGTCTCTGCCTGAGCTTTCCACACTCCACAAATACCTAACCAATCCTGGAGGCCTTTTCTGCCGTCACACCCTGATTCAATATTGTGCCTGCTCTGTGCAATAATCCTGTGTTGAACAAGTAAGAAATGTTACAAAAGGTAATTCAACTGGTTCTGTTAATCATAACTATGGAAATTTTAAAAAATAATTGCCTTTTGTTTAAATGTTGCGCTCATGTCGACTGTTCAAAACACTATTTTGAAAATCAGAAAGTTCAAAGGACATTTTGCTTTTTCAAACACCTGTTTGCATAAACCGATGTGGGAAACGAAAATTACTGAGTTAGAGGCCTGTGACAACTCAGAGTACCAGTGATGGAGCTGGCAGTAGAGTGATTGTAATAAGGTCGGCCAGATAAACCTGACAGAGAGCATGAGTTCTCTGATTGGGGTTGTTAAGCTGCTCCAATCAGGGAGCCCTGGCTGATAGATATAAACAGGCAGGCTCACTGTGTCTCAGACCTGCACACACACACTATGGGTGCTGGGGAAAAAATAAGCACTACCGCAGTTAGGCAGTAGTGTAGGGGTTAAAAAAAAACAGGGAAGGCCTGTGACCAGCAGTGTTCCACAGGGATTAGTCCTGGGTCCTGTTTTGTTTGTCATTTAAGAAAAAAAAATAAACAGGCAGGTCAGAAGTTCTGTTCACTTTCACAGTTGGATCTGAGGAAGCTGAACTAATGTCAAGTACTAGATTATTTCTTATTGACATTTTCTTCAGGATCTGGGATGGTAAGCCATTGCAGTTGCTGATGATCTATGTACTCGAGTCTGCAAACGAATCCCACTAGACTTAAATTGAGTAAGAGAATTCACAGGCTGGTATCCAGGAGAATGCTCACTCTGGAAAATCCATCCACATCTGGTTTGGACCAGTTAAATTGGTCAGCACCGTCCAAATCAGAACCAATCAAAATAAATGCTGGTTAAATTGTCACCTGGTTCTAATTGACGTTGATACTGGTGCGGCTGTATCAGTGATTGCAGAACCAGTCTTTAACAAAATTTGTTCTGCATTCCAGCCCTTATATTTGTGTAAGACTTCAATCAAACTGATAACCTATACTGAGGAATCTCTACAGATTAAGGGGACAACTTTAGTCTGGTCTCACATGAGTAGCAGCTGATCCAGTTGCCATGATTGTGGTAAAGATTCAGGCTCAAGCCTAATGCGACAAAATTGGTTGAGAAAGTTTGCCAAGATAGGTTCAACAATTTTAGATTAGAAAATGTCTGCCTGAATGAAGTCTCAAATAAATACCTGGAGGTTTTCCCGGAAGGTCGAGGAACTATTAAAGGATCCAACAAGGCCCTCCCTGTGCCATTTGCCTTACATGCAAAATTAGAGGCAGCAATGAAGTGACTAGAAAGTGATGGAATCATCAAACCAGTAATTTCCAGAATGGGCAGCACAGAACATACTGACAGTGAAGCTTGACAGGCCAGTTCCCTTCTGTGGGGATTTTAAACAAACTGACAACTGAATAAATACCCAATCCCATACATAGAGGACCTCTCTGCAAAGCTGGAAGTGGGGGTGGTGGGGTATAGGAGGAGCTGTCTTTGATGAACTGGATATGGCCATGCGTACTTGCAATTGCGGTTAGATGAGGAGTTCCAGAAGAATGCTCAAATTAATACACGTAAGAGTTTGTACCAATATTCAAGATTGGCATTTGAGGTGTCATCAACCAGTGCCATTTTTCCATGGATGATGAAGAACATTTTGCAAGTCTACTCCAGATCATCATTTATTTAGATGACGGGCTAATAACAGGGAAGACCAATAAAGAGAATTTCAAGAACTTGGACATAGTCCTCAGACATTTCTCAAAGACAGGCACCCAGACATTGAATATTTATGGTATTAAATGGCAACAGATTCATTGCACCCCTGGCCTAATTCCTACAGTTATGGAATTGGAGGGTAGAGGGATAGTGGGTGCACTGGTGGACTCTTCAAGAATTTCCTAGAATCTCTGCTGAAAATTACTAAACACTTTCAGTGGCACCGTTATAATGAAATCTCTCTCATTCAGGCAGATCAGTCAATGAGGTACATCTCAGTAAAAGTGTCCATCTTAACTTTTAAAACGAGAGCCTGATTCTCCTGCCCTTTACAGTGAGGCCCAGGTTTGGAATTCAGCTTTATAACCACCCTCACATACATTTCAGAATAGAAACTGCTTGTTATGATATCGGGAAACTGTCACATCAACTAAAAATCCATGAAATAGCAGGTCAGATCACTCCTTGAAGTCACTCCACAGTTCACTATGTCCAGCTCAATGCCACCTTCCTACATTCTCTGTATCCCACAGAAACCAACTCCTGACACTCAACCTAAAAACTCTTTTGACAAAAGAATAAAAGTGTATAACAAAGGTCCCAGCTGTAATGTGGAGATGCTGTTGCAGCACCAGCCTCTGTACTGTCACCTCTTCCCTGTTTATTTATCGTTGGGTTACCATAGGAAAGATGAAATAAAGAAAGTGCTTTTTCACAGAGTCTGACTCAGAACAGCTGAGTGACCTGAGAAAAGTTCACAGAAAATGTTTGCTAACTACCATCTCATTCAGTTTAATATTCACAAGGTATGTGGCACCATGTTTAAATGAATGCAATTCAAAAGGCTTCATTACATATATAAAGGCAGTGCAGTTTCATCTAGTTCTGTTCATTTGAAAATGAAGATTGTTTTAGAGAGGAAATCTGGGGTCGAGATGAAATAATTAGCAGCAAACATTGTTCAAACTGAGTATGTACAGTAAACCCAGCACCAAATCACCCTGAGTCACTGCTCAGTGAAGGTCCTGTACACAGTGACGAAAGGAATTGGAAAGTGAAACCGAACGGAGCTCTGTTTGCTGCTGGAGTTCAGTTCATTTTTCAAATACCGGAGGAATCTTTGAGGAAACGAAACTTTTGACCGGACCGTATTTTTTTATCTCAGTGAGCAGGCAATCAGAGGCGAGCAGAGATGTGACGTTCAGTAACCGGCTCTGAGAATAAAGAGGAGGGCACCTGCAACACAGACTCAGAGAGAGAGAGAGACCCAGAGGGGGCGCAGCCGGGAACCGGGCACTTACAGTGGGCACAGAGAGAGGGAGATCTGTTCACGTCTCCCATCCAGATCGGACACCGGCGTGAACAAAGCGGGGAAGACAAACTGCTGGGAAAGGAGTGTCGGAAACAAGTCAGTGTTTAACTTTCCCGGAGCGGAGCCTCCAGCGAGGATTGTGAGTTCATTTCGTCTTTTTGTTTCGGGAATTGCAGAATTCGGTTTCCGGTGTGTGAAACGGGTTGCAGAGACAGAGCTCTGGACCAAGTGAGCAGCTCTGACAGTCTGTGTGTGCACAGAACCGGGGGGGGACGGTCCCAGTCTGGGGCTGACTCCTCAGTACTGCTCCTGCTAGAACGGCCGCGTTTCTCCAGCGTTTGCTGGGAGTCTGATTCCCAACACCCGCAACCTTTTGTCTTTATTCGAAATGGGCCGTTTTGAATCTAACAAGCTCCACTTTGATCAATTGTTATTAAAATAGATATGTAAATGTTGCAGATGTGAGGAGTCTGGGAGTGCAGAGGGGAATGGCTTTGCGGGGAGTGGGATATCTGTTTTGTCAGTGATGCTGAAATCCTAGTCCACAAACAGCAAAAATAGTATCTCTCCACAGGTACTGGCTGGAGTTCGGTGTGTTCAGCAGCATCTGATTTTTGTGTGCAGTATTTCTCCAATTGGAAATCAATCATTAAGAAGAAGTTTGATTGAATTGAGTGTACAGTAGGTACAGATTAGTTCCCTCAATTCTGTCAATGTCTGGAAAAGCCATTGCATGCTCAAAATGGTCTGAGACACAAAACACAGCATCCCCATCACTAACATCCTGTTCATTTCCCAACAGCAATTTGACAACATGATACTGCAGGTGAAGTTTATGACCGGTGACATTGTCACACTTGAGATCAATCCTTCCATTCAAGTGTCAGCTCTCAAGATGATGATATATGAGAAGACCAAGGTACCTGTTTACCAACAGCGTCTGGTGATACAAAACGGGAACACTCAAGAGCTGAAGGACAACAAGAGACTGTCTGACTACTGTGTCCCTCCCAGTAACACTGTCATGCTGATCGTCAAGAATGAGGAGCGCATTCAGATCTTCCTGCAGAATGACAAGGGAAAACTTTCTACATACGATGTTCGTCCCTCTCAGTCTGTTGAGGAATTTAAAGCACAAGTCCAGCGACAGGAGCGTGTCCCAGCCAATCAGCAGCGCCTGATGTACGATGGGAAACAGCTGGAGGATGGTCGGTTACTCTCTGACTACAATATTCAGCCAGAGAGCACCATCTTCCTCTTGCTGCGTTTGCGGGGTGGCTCACTGTGACAGCACCAATACACAATCAGTGGGAGATGTTCCTCAAAACTGTTATCAAAATCTACTGCTGTATTCCCCCAATTATACAATTCCTATGCTGTTAGGGATCACAGTTAGTAAGTGGCCTTTCAGCTGTCACTCTGCTCTGTATTATATGTACTGATGCCCATGTTCCTGATGTGTACAAACAGGCCTTAGCCAGCACTTGCAAACAGCAAGAGATACGTCAGGAGAGGGAGGGGAAAAAAGAATGTGAAATGGGAACTGGCAAGTATTTTTTATTGAATAAATGTTATCAAG
Source organism: Hemiscyllium ocellatum (assembly GCF_020745735.1). Lineage (NCBI taxonomy): Eukaryota > Metazoa > Chordata > Chondrichthyes > Orectolobiformes > Hemiscylliidae > Hemiscyllium > Hemiscyllium ocellatum. The sequence continues at coordinate 18,416,641 of NC_083424.1, forward strand.
GGGTACTGAACCTTTTTCCTTTGGACCTGGATTCAGATAAAACCCAACTTCCCTCAGTCTGCAGTTTGCAGGGAACTTAACTGAAATAACTGGGGTCAGTAAGTCACAACATTCACATTCTCACAGCATTGAAATTATTCTTTTTTTGCTTCTAATTGACATCAGTGAGCTGTGCCTCAGGATGGTTGCTACATGAATAAAGAATGGGATCACTTTTTGTTATTCATTGAAACGTACCTAAAATAACCGTGCGGAATGGATGGTCAAAATGGTTATCAAATTTACTTACGTTTATTAACAATGGTGTTGAATATTTTACAAATATTTGTTTTTGCCTGATTAAACCTGATTGTATAACATACTTACATGTAAATAATATTGTTAAGCTAATAGCATTTGTATTGTCTATGCCTTTAAAAAAAATAAAATTTGTCTTGTTATTTGGACCAAATGAAATCTTGTGATGTTATGCTGTTGGTTAAAGATGTTTGCCATGCTTGCCTTCCGTGGGTGTAGAAAAGCTTTCCAAGGATGATTCCAGAACTGGAGTGTTTAAGCTATAGGGTGGGGCTGAATATGCTGGGGCTTTTCTAAAACCTGCAGAAACAGAGGCTGAGGGGTGGCCTGAACAAGATTTATAAAATCATGAAGGGCATTGATATGGTGAATAGCTGAGGTCTTTTTCCTAAGGTGGGGGAGGCCAAAACTAGAGGACATAGGATTAAGGTGAGAAGAAAACCGTTTGAAAAGAACGTGAGGAGTAACTTTTTCACACAGAGAGTGGTGTGTGTATGGAAAATACTGCTAGAAGAAGTAGTGGAGGAGGGTACAATTACAACATTTAAAAGACACCTGGATGGTGTATGAACAGGAAACATTTAGAGCAATATGGGCCAAATGCTTGGCAAATGGTACTCAGTCAGATTGGGATATCTGTTCAGTGCTGAGGATTTGGACCGAAGGGTCTGTTTCTGTGCTGTATAACTCTATAACAAGAATAATGCATCTATAACTTGGGAAGATATCCTCCCTGTTTATCTTTCCTTATCCCACCACAGGAGGCACTAGCGAACACTTAGCACTGATGGGTTTCATACAGAGGATAAATAGTTTCCTTGGATAGCATTGTATAGGGGCCTGAACAACATGTCAAAGTAGACAGCCTTCAGCCAATGGTTTCTAGCACAGTAAATCAAGGGTGACATTTCTTAGCAGTCCATTGACTTGGATACGATCATTCAGCCATTCAGAGTAGTCAGATTTAGAATCTTCTCCTTGACCCTATATTCCCTTTTGTGTGCTGATCTCCCCTTTAATGAGAGAAAGGCAGTGATTGAGTGAGTTACTTGTGTCAGTGAGGGGAAAGTGGTGATTTCTCCCTTCTTCCTGTACTCCTGGACATACCTACAGTTGACTGGGATCATACTGAGCTGGGTGACAAACTTCAACTAAAAGCAGGAATTTCACTGTGATAGAATAATACAGTGAGAATTTGTAGCTGGATCCAATGATTTTCTAACAGGCGATGCCACTAAGCCAAAGTTGACATAATAATTCAGAGGCTTATTCCCCTCTGACGCCAACTGTAGCACCCTACCTGAGACTTCATCTGAGAGAAGCTAGCTAGATTACAGCATTGACCCTTCTCTCCAAATGGTTGTGTAACATTACGTGTGGAGTGGAGAATTCAATATGGCGGTGACCCAGTAGGTCTGAGTTTGCTGAGCTCTGCCCAGGACCTGGGTAAAGTGGGGTACCTACCCTCTCCTCACTTCTTAAACTACTAAAAATAGCTTTTTCCCGGCAGCTACCGTTATTCTGCATCAAATTTTAGCAGCTTGATACATTTTAAAATAACCAAAGGTAAAGGACCATGGAGTTTGCAGCAGGCAGGGAACCCCTCCCCACCACGTAGCAACAGCTGCGTCCATGCCCGCCCCGAGGGACTTACTTGGAGAGGCGAATCTGACCTCAAAGTTTGTTTAGCTCCAAGAGAAGAGACCCAGTCGACTTGGGAGTTGATCTTGATCATGCTTCTGCAGCATGATCGAGAGATTGAGAAACTTGAGCAGCGTGTTGGAGGGGCAGAGCAATGAGCCATGGTCTCTGAGGCCACTGCTGAATCTTCTGTGGGTCAGGTCCGGGCTCTGGAACATTGAGTCGGTGGTCAGGTCTGGGCTCTGGAATGTTGAGTCGGTGGGTCAGGTCCGGGCTCTGGAACGTTGAGTCAGTGGGTCAGGTCCGGTCTCTGGAGCGCTGAGTCGGTGGGTCAGGTCTGGGCTCTGGAACGTTGAGTTGGCCCTTGAAGAGCATATCAACAACCTTGAAAATCGTGGTCATTGGAAAAATATTCGGTTGCTGGCCCTTGCCGAACGAGAGGAGGAAGGCAAGCTTATTGACTGTTTTGGAGCAATCGCTCCCACAACTGCTGAAGCTGGAGTCTGAGCTTGTCCAGGTGCAGGTTGAACAGGCTCACTGGGTTGCTGTGTGCAGGCCCAGGTCGGACTTGCACCCCCGCCAGGGCCTAGTTCCATTCCAGCATTACAGGGGAAAACAAATATTGCTGGAAGCCTCCAGAGTTTTGGGGAAGGATCCCCAAGCCATGATATACAAGGGATCCAAAATAATACTGTTCCAGGACTTTTCTCCACTTGTGGTATGCAAGAGGAAGGCATTTGACAAGGTAAAGAAGTATCTGAGGGATTTAAATATTCAGTATTCCATGTGATACCCAGCAACGCTGTGCTTCAGTCATGAAGAGTCTGTGCATAACTTCGGATCACCGGAAACAGTAAAAGAATTTTTGGATGCTCTCAAATACACTGATGGGCTTGAACTATATGGACAATGACTTGATTTTAGCCCCTTTTTTTCTCCTCCTCCCTCCCCCTTTCTCTTTCCCATCCTTCCTTATGGGGAGGTTTTTTCTTTTAACTTATCTATAGCTTGCTTGGTTTATCTGGTTGTTGGGGGATGTTTCTGAGTTTTGAAAAAATATTTGCTGAGATTGTAATTTTACATATTTTATTTTATGTTGCTGTTTTGTTAAGAGTGTCTAGGGTAATAGTATGGAGGGGGTGGGTTGGTTGCCCACTTCTAATTCTTATATTATAAGATACTGACATATGTTTACTTTACTTTGTAATGTCTGGGCTGAGGGCACGGCTCGAGTTGGGAGGTGTTATGGTGGGATTACTGGAAGGTAGGAGTGCCCCTGGTGGTCAAGGGGGGGAAGTCTCCTTTTAATTATATCTTATTTTATTTTAGGAGTAGATTAGATTAGATTAGATTAGATTAGATTACTTACAGTGTGGAAACAGGCCCTTCGGCCCAACAAGTCCACACCGACCCGCCGAAGCGCAACCCACCCATACCCCTACATATACCCCTTACCTAACACTACGGGCAATTTAGCATGGCCAATTCACCTGACCCGCACATCTTTGGACTGTGGGAGGAAACCGGAGCACCCGGAGGAAACCCACGCAGACACGGGGAGGACGTGCAAACTCCAGTAGTTCTTCGTTATTTTGATTTAGTTGTTTCAAAGGCTGTATTTTTAAATTTACGCGCATTTTTTATTGTCTCTACTCAATGTCTTTTGGGTGGGGTTCTTCCTCCTGGGGCGGGTGGGGGGGGAATGCTGGGACTTTCTTGAACAATCTTGGCTAGGCATTTGTCTAAACGGTGCACCTGGAATGTCAAGTGGAGGCACTGGCCAATTAAAAGGAAAAAGATGTTATCTTAAAAAAGAGAGGGTTGATGTAACCCTTTTATAGGAGACACAGCTACTCGATAAGGAGCATTCAAAGCTGCAGCAGGGAGGATTTGGTCAGGTGCTCTTTTCATCTTTTAGTTCAAAAAGTAGGGGAGTGGCCACATTATCTGGAAGAAGCTTCCCTTCCAAATGCTAAGCCAGATAAAAGATGAGTCTGGATGGGAGGGGAGTACGGGATTTTGAATGTATATTACTCCCCAGCACAGTCCTTTTAAATTTGTTACAGATGCGCTCTCCAAGTTGATGGCTCTCAGGGTACATCACATAATTATAGGAGGAGATTTTAATTGTATTATCAATCCCGACGTGGACAGGATACCTAGGAGCTCTGTAGGTATATCTCTGAGATCTAGGCAGTTGGCTGATCTGAATATGGAGTTGGGGCTTGGAGATGTGTGGAGGTGTCTTCACCCTGAGGGTAGAGATTTTACTTTTTATTCTAACCCACACAAGTGTCATACTAGAATTGATTTTTTTTGTGTTCTTGACCTTTCTGAATTTGATATTGTCTTGTAAAATAGGGAATATAACTATTTCCAACCAGACAGCAGTGTATATGGAGGTCAAGACAAGTGATGACAAGATGGGTTCCCAACATTGGCGACCCTTTCCGATAGTAAGTTCATAGAATATTTCTTGAAGGAATTTAAAACATTCTGGAGTATCAATTCAGGTATGGCCAGCAACCCACCGGTGATGTGGGAGACTGCTAAGGGCATATGCGTGTGGTTTGGTTATCTCATATTCTGCGACCCGGAAAAGACAAAAGGCTGAACTTCAGCGTCTGCTTGAGGCTCACCTGAAGGCAGCTGAGACAGCATATGTTGATAGACGATTCATTACTAAATTACAGTGGATTACAGCCCTCAGTGCTACTTTGAATACTGCACTTTCTCAAACAGCAAAGACGGAGATACTGTTTGCGAAGCAGAGATTATTTGAGTACGGCAATTAGCCGGGCAGGTATCTAGCATACCTTGCCAGAAAGAAAAAGGTTCCCCAATCCATTATGTCTATTAGAGAGGGTGCTGGTAACTTGACTTGTGATTCTAAAAAGATCAATGCAGCCTTTAGAAAGTTCTACTTCGAACTGTGTAAGTCGGAGGGCTGTGAGGATAGAGCGAGGAAGATGGAGTCTTTTTTTTAAAAACCTGGCCCTCTCGGCCTTAACCTCGGAACAAGTATTGCTTTTGAATGCTCCCCTGACAACCCAGGAAGTCCAGGAGGTGGTGAGGCAGCTCCAGAGCGGTAAAGCGCCCAGACCAGATGGATTCCAGGCTGAGTTCTATAAAGAATTCATAGATGAATTGGCCGGATCACTTATAGATACATGTAACTATTCTTATAGTCAGGGTTGCCTCCCGCCCTCCCTGAGAGAAGCTAATATCTCTCTCATTCTTAAAAATGTAAAAGCCCCAGATGACTGTATTTCGTGTACACCTATATCCTTATTGAATGTGGGCGTTTAAAATCCTCTCAAAAATGTTGGCATTAAGACTGGAGAGAATTTTACCATTTGTTATCCAAGAGGATCTAACGGGGTTTATTAAGGATCGCAGATCTACTAATAACATTAAAAGAGTGTTAAACATGATACCATCTGTCCAGCAGGGAGCAATACAGGGATTAGTCAACTTCCTGGATGCAGTGAAGGCATTCGATCGAGTAAGAATGGTCCTATCTTTTTTATACTATGGAAAGGTTTGGCATTGGAGAGGTCTTTACCAAGTATGTTTCAGTATTATATAACGACCCTAAAGCAGCGGTGATTACCAACGGCATAAGATTGGATAGTTTAGTGTTGGCAGAGGTTGTTGTCAAGGATGCCCTGTCTCACCATTCCTATTTACGCTAGTGATTGAGCTTCTGGCGGAAGCTATCCAAACTGACCCTAATAACAGCCCCGAAGGTAGGATTGGGTAAGCATAAAATCACTCTTTATGCGGAAGATGTCCTTCTTTTTTTAAATGACCCATCGATATCTGTGACCCGCTTAATTCAAGGGGTTAACTTATTTGGTATGTCTCAGGTTACAAAATTAACTTTATGAAATCAGAGGCCATACCACTGGGAGGTCTTACTAGCATATCCAATTTTCTGGATGAATCCTGTTTCCCCTTTCGGTGGTCACTGGGAGGTTTTCTCTTTAGGCATTTTGGTCAGCTATAAAAAGCTAATTATACGCATTTATTAGGAAAAATAAGGCAAGACCTCCAACGCTGGGAAGATCTCCCGATATCCTGGATAGGAAGAACAGCTTTGGTCAAGATGAATATTCTATCTCGCCTACTGTACCCCATGAGACTGTTTCCTTTGATGTTGCCGAGACAGGTGTTGCGTAAGCTTTATGGTTGGCTTGGATCCTTTATTTGGAATCATAGACGGCCCCTTATTAAATTAGAAAAGTTGCAGTTCTACAAGTAAGGGCGGGGGGGGGGGTGGGGTCTATATTTTCTGGATTTCAGGAAGTACCAACTGAGTTCTCTGTTTTCATATGTAGCTGATTGGGTCTCTTGTGACCTACAATCAATTTGGTTGGATATTGAGGCTTCCCAGTAAAATGCCCCCTCATCAATCTATTATTTATGGATAAGATGAGAGTTATTACAGATCATTGTAAAAGTCCAGTTGTATTAAATACAATCAAAGCTTGGAGGATGATGCGACAGAATGAAGGTAACATTGGGATTCCAGCCAGGCTTGCCTGACGCTGGATTTAAAATTTGGGAGTCCAGAGGCATCTCCTGTTTGGGAGATCTGTTGGATGGGGAGGTCATGATGTCCTTTGAACAGTTTGGACTAATCCTTCCAAATCAGATATGGAAAGGAGAGTGCTTCGGCCGATGGGTGCACCCTCGGTTAGTAGTCTCTACCACTCGCTAGGTAATGAGGTATCAAAGGACATGGAATGATTATATAAAACCTGGAATCAAGAATTATGGATGGAAATCTCCTTAGAGATGTGGAAGGACATCTGGGAAAATGTCAGGAAGATCTCTGTCTGTAATATAACTCAGGCTATTCAATTGAAGATACTTCATAGGGCTCATGTGGCACCAGAGCAGCTTCCAAAGTTCAAGGTAGGAGCATCCCCAGTATGCCTAAATGTAAAATAGAAGTTGGTACTCTCACTCATTGTCTGTGGACATGACATAAGATTCGTAGATATTGGGACAGTGTAGCAAATGCCTTGGCAAAGATTTTGGCAATGGAGATTGGGTTTAACCCAATGTCTCTCCTTCTGGGCTTTCTAAATCTTCCATCTCTAGCTGCATATGGGAAGAAACTATTTTGTGTGAGGAAAAACATTTTTGTAAGTTGGGTATCGGAAGTCCCCTGGACTTCTTCATGAATACAGTGCACCAAAAAACAGAATTATGTTACAGAACATGGTGGCCCTTTTTGAACTACACCATTACAGATGTATCGGCCATACTGTTTAGGGCCTTTGTTTAGCCGTGAGGATGATGTTTGTTGATTTGGGGGCCCCTGGGAGGAAGAATCCCGTATAAATACGCGTTTTGTTATCACTTGATGTAATTTTATTTTGAATGTGTATTTATTTAGCTTATTTTTCTTTTTTTGTTGTTAGTAATGTACAATATTGTGGTCTTTTTGTATATATAGAGTCTTCTTTCTTATATCTTATTTGTGTTTTGGTCATTTGTAGAGTAGCTTAGCAGTTAGTTTTCATAATTTTATATTGGTGCTGTTATTATACTGCAAAGTGGATGCAGTATTTTGTATTAATTTTGACAAAAAACCTCAAAAATCTTTTTCTTTTCAATAAAAATACTTACAAAAAAAAACATGATGTGTGACACACTTCCCATGGGAAAGCCAATGGACTAGGGTATGTGGAGTTGATTGTTAGTAGCTTAGGAGAAAGTGACGTTAGTTGCAGAGTTTTGTGTCGCAACAACAAGGACCTTCTTGGTATGAGGTGCTGAAGTTCAAATTCCACCCTACAATTATGAATCATTTCTTGAGGAATGAAAGCAGTGCTAAATAACATCTGAGCTTGTGTGAAGAACTGGAAAATCTCTTTAGCATTAGTGGGGGATGAATATGATCTTGTAGACCATAAGCATGTTATCAAATGCTATTTGTCAAACAGCCAAAGGGTACCCTGGCAACTGGAGACAATGGCGAATGTCATTGTAAATGTCAGCCCTCACTGAACAGAGCAGCCTGGGGGAGGGCCTTTGGCCTTGGATGCTCAGTGCAGTAAGGAAGATCAGGAGGGCTAGCATCTGTGATGCTGGGGACCTCGGGAGAGGCTAAGACAGATCATCCTCTCATCACTTCTGGCTAAAGATACTTGCAAGTGCTTCAGCCTTATTTTTTATACTGATGTGCCGTGGAGTTTGCTCTTCCATTAATTGCCCACCAAACATTCATGAATGGATTGGGCAGAGTAAACACTGAATCTTTTTATTTTAGTGTCTGAAGTCAATGTTGAGCACTGTCAGGGCAACCCATTCACAATTATATAGCACTGTACTGCCACCTCTACTGGGTCTGTTCTATTGGTGAGACAGGACATACCCACGGATAATGGTAATGGTTTCTGATACATTGTTGAGATTATTCTCAGGCTATGTCAGATTGCTGCTTTACTAGTTTGTGAGACAGCTGTCCTGATTTGACCTAAGCTCTCAGATAGTAGTGAGGAGACCTTCGCAATGCCAACAGATCTAGGTTCACCGTTGTTCTTTCCAGTTGTTATGGACTGGGCCAAACCCCCTCAAAACATTTCAAGAAAGTAATCCTGACCCTAACTTTGCTAGTTGTTAAAAGCAGGTGTACAGTGGATATTCCAGTAGAGATGCAGCTAGTCAAACCACTTAGTTTTGAACAAAACATAGTTTATTTACAAGATCACCAAATGAAACACAAACAGAAGAGAACAGAATACCGTGAAACAACCTATTTGAAAACCCAACAGATTATCTCAACTTAATGATGCCGTTCGTAATACTTGCAATAATCCCATAGACATCCGTTGGCACAAAAGGTAAAATCTAACACAGGGTCTTACAGGAGAGGAGTCAGAGAGAGATCAGCATGGACCTGCTTCTTTACGGTCCAGCAGCTTTTCAAGTATACTGCTAAACACCAAGCCAAACCAAACCTGGGAAAAGATGAGCCGGGAGAACTAGCCACTCCCCTTTCATTGTTTAAGTTTTGTTTAACTGAAAAGCCTTCTACCCGAGGCAGTATCGGTTAGCTATAATCAGAATGGCCCTGAATCCCTTCAACATAGACTTTTTGGATACTGTGTCTTTTATGACTTCTCTGAAAAAGAAGCCAAGGACACCATAACCTTGTTAAAGGAGCAGCATTGTCAGACAGTGCCTTGATTGTTGCCAGGTGAATCATCTGTTTTCATTTCTTTCACCAAATGCTTGAGCAGACATAACCGAACAGCTTACATTTGACAGTCAACCACATTGCTATCGGTCTGGAGTCACATGTAGGCCAGACCAGGTAAAGATGGAGAATACCCTTCTTTAAAGAACATTATCAAAAAACCCACTTATTTCACTAATCAACATTGGCTTATTGGTCACCATTAGATTCACTTTTAATTCCAGATTTTATTAACTGAATTCAAATTTCAGCTTCTGCAGTTGTGGGATTCAGACCATTGGCCTGGGTCTTTGGATTACTTGTCCAGTGAAGACACCACTCAACACTTGACAAAGCCTCTCCACCATCTACAAAATTCAAGTTAGGAGTGTGATGGAATATTCCTTATTTGCCTGAATGGGTGCAGCTTTAGCAATACTCAATACCACTAGGACAAAGAATGCTGCTTTATTGGCACCCCATTTAATACCATCAATGTTCTCTCCCTCCAATGCACAGTGACAACTGTGTATACTATTTACAAGCTGCATTATGACAACTCAAATGGGTTGTTGAGATGGTACCCTCCAAATCTGCTACCTCTACCACCTAGAAGGACAAGCATAGTAAATGTGCTGGGACATTATCACCTGCAAGTTCCCCTCCAAGTAACACACCATCATGACACGATGATATTGTCATTCATTCACTGTTGCTGGGTCAACAGTTTGGAATGCCCTTCCTAACAGCACTGTGACTGTATCTACACCTCAAGGACTGCAGCAGTTCAAGATGATAACTCATCACTACCTCCACAAGGGCAATTAGAGATGGGCAATAAATGTTGCTCCAGCCAACTAAGCTGACATCCCGTGAAAGAATAAACAAAATGTTAAATGATTTTTGCTAGTCTTTTGTGTGAGGGCCTCTGCCATACCTTAACAAAGTCTCACTTTCATCAAGTTTCATAAAGAGTTTCTCTCTGCAAGGTTGTGAGTTTTCTCACGTGATTGCCCCCAACTTGCCTCATTGACTACCTACACCTACATGACAACCATCTCATTCAATGCCTGCCTAATCCTCTTACTCTTCGTAGCCAGAGAAACGTGCCACTGCCTAGATATCACAACATATACTGGCAGCCCTGACATTGCCACCATACCTAAAATGCCAGTGTGCATCTAGCTAAGTGCTGGCAGTTGTTCACTGCTGCCTTGCACCATCTCATTCATTCTTCCTGTGAATAGTGGCGAGGATAAACTGATAGTGTGGTTTACACACAAGAAACTGCAGGTCCTGGTGGATGGGGTGCTGTGGAGGTGGAATGTTTAGCACAAGAGGCCACAACACCAGACCCTACCAGATTGTGCCAAGGTCACCACCTGGGTCATTACAGTATTAAAGGTCTGGAGAAATGCCCAAAGTGCAGGAAGAGGGTGAATAACCTCCTCCATTCAACCAGGGTAAGGGCCACCAACCTATCTCTGTTACCCCATACTCATTCTCTCTTTGCTACTACACCCACCTCCCACCAAGGCTCTATTTCTGGCACTATTGCCTGCAACATCTTCCCTCACTCATTGTTACTCACCCCAATTTCCTGACACTAGTAACTCTGTATAGCCTCTGCACTATCTATTCATTGACACCTCCCCCAGCTCTAACAAATGTGCAACATCCCTTCATATCACTCATTCCTTTCTTCTCTGATTGCAGAGAAAAACAGCCCATTAAGTGCTGAAATAGCCAGGATGGTTGCAGAAACATACTGTAACTGGGTTAAAAATGTGCCGTGAGGATGCAGAGAGCTGTTGGATGCCAGAGTTTGTGGACATGGGCTGCTTGCAGCTGCTGCCCAAGTAGCATAGCCTGAGACATTGACAGTGGGTGTGGAAGATGGAGGTCTGGAAGAGCTGGAATCACCAGATACCTGCTCTGACTTTTATGTTGGAAAACCTCAGTGTCTAGATTTCATGTGGCATGTGGTAGAATGGGAACCTGCACATTAATGAGACAAGCCGAGATAATAATGAAGATGATACTGAATGATAATCCCGGTTAATAGTCAACTTGTCAGTCAGTAGTGGGAATCTCATCTCTGCACTGTGATGATGCTGCTCCTTTAACAAGGTTATACTGCCCTTGACTTTTCTTTTCAAAGAGGTCATAAAAACAATGAATCCAAAGAGGTTGGCTTGGATAGGAACTAGGACAAAATTGACCATAGCTAGTAGATTCTGCCTCAGACAAAAGGATTTCGAATTCTTACAAGAAACATTTGTAAAATGAAAGAGGAGTGGCCAGTTCTCCCAGATCAGCTTTTCTCTGGTTTGTTTTTTTTAAAAAAGCAGTCTGGCTGCTTACTGAAAGCAGGAAGTCAGTTTGAGGCTGCCTGTCCAATAAACAGCTGCATGGAAGAGGGTGTTCAATGCTATCATCTCTCTCTCCTGTAAGAACCTGGGTTTGATTTTGCCTTTTGTGCCAAGGGGTGTTTAAGGGGATTGTTGCAAGTATTTAGAACAGCATTATTAAGTTGGTATAACCTGTTGGGTTTTCAGACAGTTTAAGTTATTCAATATTCTGTTCTCTTTCCTTTGTGTTTCATTCCATAATCTTGTAAATAAATTCTGTTTTGTTGAAAACTAAGTGGTTTGACCAGCTGCATCTTTCCTGGAATGTCCACTTTACACTTATTTAAACATCTAGAAAAATTAGGGTCCGGGCTATTTTCTTGACATGTTTTGAGGGGGTCTGGCCTGGCCCATAACAACATCTAGAACCTAATCGGAAAATGCAACTTGTTTCTCCTGATGTCAATAAAGGCCTCACTCAACTTTTCACTCAATTCTTCCACATCTCTTTTCATGAACCAAAGGGTCAGCATGGACTTGATGGGCTGAATAGCCTGTTTCCACACTGTAGAGATTCTATGATTCTAAAATGTCCAGTGAAGTTATATGGGTGGAACTGAAAAATAGGACAGAGATGATAATCTTATTGGGATTGTACTATAGATTCCCCAATAGTCAGTGGGAAATTGAGAAGCAAATATGTAAGAATAACTCAAATATGTGTAGGAATAATGGGGGTTGTAATGTTGAGTATTTTAACTTTCTAAACAAAGATTGGGACTGCCACGATGATAAAGGTTTGGATGGAGAAAAATTTGCTAAATGTATACAAAAAAATAGTGGATGTGCCTATTAGAGAAGGAACAAAACATGACCTCTTGGGAAATAAGGCAGGGCAAGTGACTGAGGTGTTAGTGGGGGAACACTTTGAGGCAAGTATTTATAATTCAATTCGTTTTAAAATAGAAAGGGAAAGGATAGATCTGATCTAAAAGTTAAAGCTCCAAATGGAAATAAGGCCAATTTTGATGGTATTAGGTAAGAACTTTCAAAGGTTGTTTGGGGGAGGCTGTTCACAGGTAAAGGGATGGTTGGAAAGTGGGAGGCATTCAAAAGTAAGATCACAAGAGTTCAGAGCCAGTATGCTCCTGGTAGTGCAAAGGGCAAGGCTGGTAGGTGGAGGGAATGCTAGACGATGAGAAAAATTGAAACTGTGGTCACGAAAAAGGAGGACGCGCATGTCAGGTATAGACAGCTGGGATTGAGTGAATCCAAAGTGGAGTAAAAGGGTAGCAAGAAGAATACTTAAGAAGGAAATCAGGAGAGCAAAAAGGGGACATGAGATAGCTTTGCCAAATAGGGGTACAGAGAATCCAAAGAGATTCTACAAATATATTAAGGTCAAAGGAATAACTAGGGAGAGAATGGGGCCTCTTTAAGATCAATGAGGCTACCTATGCATGAAACTGCAGGATATGGGTGAGATACGAAAAGAGTATTTTGCATCAGTATTTACTGTGTGGGAGAATATGGAAGCTAGGGAGCTCTAGGAAATAAATAGTGGCATCTTGAAAAGTGTCCATACTATAGAGCATAGAATGTTGCAGTGCAGTACAGGCCCTTCTGCCCTCAATGTTGCACTGATCTGTGAAATTAATCTGATGCCCATCTAACCTACACCATCCCATTATTATCCATTTGTATGTCCAATGCCCATTTAAATGCCCTGAATATTGGCGAGTCTACTACTGTCGCAGGCAGGTCGTTCATGCCCCTTCTACTCTCTGAATGAAGAAACTACCCCTAATATTTGTCCGAAATCTATCACCCCTCAATTTAAACTATGTCCCTACGTGTTAGCCTTCACCATTTAAGGAAAAATGCTCTCACTGTCCACCCTATCTAACCCTCTGACTATGTTGTACACCTCAACTGAGTCACCTCTCAACCTTCTCTCCAGCGAAAACAGCCTCAGTTCCCTCAGCCTTTCCTTGTAAGATCTTCCTTCCATACCAGGCAACATCCTAGTATATTGCCTCTGAACCCTTTCCAAAGTTTCCACATCTTTCCTATAATGTGGTGACCAGAACTGTACGCAATACTCTCGGTGCGGCCTTAACGGTGCCTTGTACAGCTGAAGCGTGACCTTGTGGTTCCGAAACTCAATCCCCCTACCAATAAACACCAACACACCATATGCCTTCTGAACAACTCTATCAACCTGGGTGGCAACTTTCAGGATTATGCACCAGAAGAGGAGCTGCTGGAGGTCTTAGAATGCATAAAGCCCTGGGACCAGATCAGGTGCCAAGCAGTAGACATTGTCTATATGGACTTCAACAAAGTGTTTGACAAGGTTCTGCATGGTCGACTGGATAGCAAGATTACTTCATATGGACTCTAGGGGGAGCTAGCCAATCAAGTACAAAACTGGTTTGAAGGTAGGAGACAGAGGGTGGTGGGAGAGGTTTGTTTTTTGGACTGGAGACCTGTGACCAGTGGTGTGATGCAAGGATCTGTGCTGGATCAACTGCTTTTTGTCATTATATAAATGACTTGGGTTGAATGGAGGAGACATGGTTAGTAAGTTTGCAGAAGACATCAACATCGGTGGCATTGTAGACAGTGAAAAATGATATCTCAGAGTACATCAGAACCTTGAAAAGATGGTCGAATGGATTGAGGATTGATAGATGGAGTTTAATTTAGATAAATGAGAGGTGTTACATTTGGTAAGGCAAACCAGGCCAGGATTTATTCAGTTAATGGTACAGCCATGGCGAACATTGCTGAACAAAGAGATGTAGGGGTGCAGGTGCCTTGTTCCTTGCAAGTGGAGTTGCAGGTAGACAGGGTAGCAAAGAAGGTATTTGGCACGGTTGCCATCATTGGTGAATGCATTGAGTACAGGAATTGGGACATCATGCTGCAATAGTAAGGGACATTGGTAAGGTCACTTTCAGATTGCTGCATCCAATTCTGGTTGCCCTTCTATAGGAAAGATGTCATTAAACTTGAAAGGTTTCAGAAAAACTTTTCAAGGATGTTGCTAGGATTCAAGGGTTGAGCTTGAACCTCATCTAGAGAGAGGCTGCATAGGGTGGGGCTGTTTTTCCCTGGAGCATCGGAAGCTATGGGATTATCTTGTAGAGGTTTATATAATCATGGCGGGCAAGAATAGGGTGAAGAGAAAAGGTCTTTTCCCTAGGGTGGGAGAGTCCAGAACAAGAAGACATACATTTATAGTGAGAGGGGAATGATTTTAAATGGACCTGAAAGGCAGCATTTTCATGCAGAGGATAGTGCATGTATAGAATGAGCTGCCAGGAGAGGTGCCAGAGACTGACACATTCACAACATTCGAAAGACATCTAGATTGGTACATGAATATGAAGTGTTTAGAAGGATATGGACCAAATGCTGGCAAATGAGGCTAGAATAGGTTAGGATATCTGGTCGGCGCATATAAGTTGGACAAAGGGTCTGTTCTGAAAATGTGTTGCTGGAAAAGCGCAGCAGGTCAGGCAGCATCCAAGGAACAGGAGATTTGACGTTTCGGGCATAAGCCCTTCTTCAGGAATGAGGAAAGTGCGTCCAGCAGGCTAAGATAAAAGGTAGGGAGGAGGGACTTGGGGGAGGGGCGTTGGAGATGCAATAGGTGGAAGGAGGTCAAGGTGAGGGTGATAGGCCGGAGTGGGGTGGGGGCGGAGAGGTCAGGAAGAAGATTGCAGGTTAGGAAGGCGGTGCTGAGTTCGAGGGATTTGTCTGAGACAAGGTGGGGGGAGGGGAAATGAGGAAACTGGAGAAATCTGAGTTCACCCCTTGTGGTTGGAGGGTTCCTAGGCTGAAGATGAGGCGCTCTTCCTCCAGCCGTCGTATTGCTATGATCTGGCGATGGAGGAGTCCAAGGACCTGCATGTCCTTGGTGGAGTGGGAGAGGGATTTGAAGTGTTGAGCCACGGGGTGGTTAGGTTGTTTGGTCCGGGTGTCCCAGAGGTGTTCTGTTTCCATGTTGTATATCTCAATAACTCTGTGACTCTGTAACTTTCCTAGTAGTCCTTTAATGGCCACTTGGATGATATAGGAGAATACTGCTGCACCAGTGAACCTTAACTCACCATCTCCTCACTGGCGAGAGTAAGCCTGGAGGTGAAATTAAAAGTATTGAACATACAAGAGTGAAAGACAAGGTAGACATGCAAGTGAATACACAGTGGAGATACGTCACTGTACTTGTTTCACAATTTGTTGCAGGAGCAGGGCTGGGAGCAGGTGTGATCTTCACTATTGAGGTGCTGCTCAGGTGACAATCTGTTTATCGGTTCAGAAAGGAAGCCCCAGGGGCTGTCCAGAGAGTGCAGCAAGAAAACAATCCAAGCCCTACAATAACATCCGTAATCTTTTCAAACCTCTGGCCGTGAATTCAATGCCCTTGTTGAATCCCTTTGTCCTTGGTAAGTACAGTAAACATATCACAAATTGGGAAGTGTAAACACATCATTTGTCTACTTCTCAAACAGTCAGGATACTCAGCATTCTATAATATATAGAGATGTAGTCAGAACAGAAATCTCTACACCTACTTTGACAAAGAAAAGGATTTTTGAAAAGGTGGCTAAAAGCAAGTTGAAATCAGTAGCAGACTATTCTTTCTGATAAATATATCATACACAGGGGATTCTAGCAGAAGTGAATCTTTAAACTTGATTTCATTGGATTAACGTGACAGCAGAGTATATTGGGATAACCAATCAGATTGTGTCAGGTATCAGATATTCTGATGTAACAAGGAAGGAGAGGAGAGGACTGCTGGAGATGTAGTGAGATAAAGAAGGGTAAACTTACTGTCAGAGAGAGGATTATTCGATGAGCAGAAAATCAGAAACAAGGGAGTTGTACCAGAGGTAGTTTTACTCATTTATTAATCCAAATCTGAGACACTCTGTGAAAAGCAAAACAAAATACAAACTGCTCAATGAGGTGATTCTGCAACGATTCTGCTGATCCACAGTTTCCTGGATTTGTGGTACTGGCAAAGACTGTGAGTTCGTTCTGTACTTTTGTATTAAACAAGTTGTTCTGAATTTCAGTAACAATTCACACAGGAGGAGGAGGAGGAGGCCATTCTCTCTGTGTCAGCTCTCTTTGATAGCAGCCAAACTAGCCCCTTGTTTTTGTAGATTTGCACATTTTTTTCACAACAGTTTTCAGAAAATCTTTTAATTCCCTTTTGAAACCCGTGACTGAATCTGCGTCAGCAACACTCAGGTGATGCATTCCAAATGCTAAATGCTAAATGTAGATAAGTGTTTGCATATGTTGCGACTGATCCTTTTCAATGACTTTAAATTAGTATCCTCCATTTTATATTCGAGCAATAGGAACAGCTTTTCCCTATTTATACTGTCCAGTTTGCTCACAATGTTGAAGACCTCTAGCAAATCACCTCTCACCCTTCTCTTCTATAAGCTTCAATCCTTTCTCCTAAGTGAACATTCTGATATCTTTAACCATCCTGTAAATCTCTTCTGCGCCATCTTTTAATGGTTCCACATTCTTCCTAAGTGCTGTGCCCAGAATTAAACATACCACTCAGTCAAGGCCAATCGTGTGTCGAATAAAGATTTACAATAACTTCTCAGGTTTGGGATTCTGTGCTTGGATTTATAAAGCCAAGGATCTCAGAAGCCTCATTGGGGTGGCACGGTGGCTTTGGGGCAGCATGGTGGCTCTGGGATGGCACGGTGTCTCAGTGGTTAGCACTGCTACCTCACAGTACCAGGGGCCCGGGTTCGATTCCAGCCTTAGGTGACTGTCTGTGTGGAGTTTGCACATTCTCCCCATGTCTATGTGGATTTACTGTGGTTTCCTCTCACAGTCCAAAAGATGTGCAGGTCAGGTGAATTGGCCATGCTGAATTGCCCATAGTGTTAGGTGCATTAGTCAGAGGGAAGTGGGTCTGGATGGCTTACCCTTCGGTGGGTCGGTGTAGACTTGTTGGGCCGAAGGGCCTGTTTCCACACTGTAGGGAATCTACTTTCTCAATGTTTAAACATTTGAGTACATATACCTCTGCCCCTTTATTTTGTATCCTTTTTCAAAAGCTGTCTCTTCTCATTTTTCCCACCAAAATGAATCATTTCTGTGTTAAATTTCACTTGCTGCATAACCAACATTCCAGCAGCCTGTCTATGTTCTGTTGAAGTCTATCACTATTCTCCTCACAGTTCATCATTCTTCCAAATTTTGAGTGATTTACAAATTTTGAAATTATGCCCTGTAACCCAGATCCAGGTCACGAATGTAGACCAAGACAAGCAATGATTCTAATGTTCTGAGTTCTGAGGAAGGGCCACTGGATCCAAAACGTTAACTCTGATTTCTCTCCACAGATGCTGCCAGAGCTGTTGAGCTTATCCAGCAGATTCTGTTTTTGTTTCTGGTTTCCAGCATCCACAGTTCTTTTGGTTTTTATTTACCATGATATACCATCCTTCAGTCTGAAAAGCAGGCATTCATTATTACTGCCTGACTCCTGTCAGTCAGCCAGCTTATACCACAGTGCCAATGAAACACCAAATATTATTTCTGGATGTTTTTTGTTTTTTTTCCAATTATCTAAACTTTTCTGAAATATGTTGGTCATGCCAGTATAGATGTTAATTTTGTAAATTAATGCAGTCATCTCCACCTTGCCTGTCTACTCAAGGACTCTGTTTTCAGTCTCCTGTTCCCTTACAATTTTTGTTCCAATTTCTTCCTTCCTCCTTTGCTGACCCCTCTGCCATTTTCAGCGTATATCTCCAAAGCTCAGTGTCTTTGCTAACCAGTTGTAGATCAGACTGTGCTGTGAATGACAGAACAACCCTGGATCCAGCTGAACATTCATTCTTTCCAGCAAAGGTCTGCAGGATGAACCTTGCGCAATCTTACACATTACAAACAAGGCGATGTTGAATCTGAGTGTTGCCCATCTATCGCTGACATGAAAACAGTAACTTCATCAATAATGTTCATGATTGCTTAAAAATCACCCTGAAGCAGAGAGCTCAAACAGAATCACATCTCATTTGGCACTGGTTTGAAAAGCTTTTGTTATTAATTTAAAACTCAGTCAAGGAAGAGATATGGAAAGCATAGAGCAGGTGAGATACAAAAATAGAGAGGGGCCTAAACTGTCCCGTATCCCTGGAGAATTATCCATGAGATTGCATCTATCTATCTGTCCGACTCCAATGATAAGCAGGAACAAGGGAGTAGGCCTCAGAGAGATTCTGCAGATTGCCCTGAACCAATAACATAAACTATTCCTTCCATGGCTACAAATAAGGATGAAACAAAATAAACATAAGGTGAGCTACAAGGCAGTCAGTCATGCTAGGAATCCGCCAAGGGGCTAACTATCAACTACATCCCTAAGGAGAGCTACATGAAGATCTTGATGATATTACTGAAAGAAAAGCCAGTTGGTTGAGATAATGTGAATGATGTTCCTGTGAATCATGTACGAGGTTGTGTTGGTGGTGTTTAGGATGGGTGTCTAGTGAGCATGAAAACAGAATATACTGTTTGAAGGTCTCATTGAGCAGAGAATTAACTGGTGTTTATGTGGTTGAGAACTGAGAACAGGTTTTTAATCAGATTTTTGTGCGTTAAGTGGAATTACCGATCTGAAAATTTGGTGGAGGCTCATTACACTGTGCATCTTTCTTTTCTCTTCCTACTTGATTTGTTAAGGGTGTTAGAGAATTTGATTTTGTGTTATCACTTGGGTTTGCTGGCGCCTCAATTTTTCTATTGGTGGATTTTCTGCCAGTAGCTTCCAAAGTGCTGTATTGGATTTTCCATGAGTGTGCCCTGCAGCCGTGCTTTTTGGAGGAAGGAGACAGGACCAATGAAGGAAGGTCAGACAGATCCTACTGAGTGTACCTACAGCACATACAAATGGGCTAAAGATGGATGTTATGTCCTGGTAGATCTATTAATGTAAGACTGACTGAAGTATTCAGAGAGATCTATGAATTAAAAGCAACATAACTTCAAATGGTGGAAATCAGAGACTACAAAGCAGCTGGCAGCATATCACATGTCAGGATAACTGGAATCGATTGGAATTGTTAAAAATTATGAAAGGGTAAATATTGAAAGATTATTTTAATTTATCAGCTGATGGTAACAACCAGAGGATAAGTTCTTCTCAGAAGAGGAAAGGAGGAAGATAGAAATATTTTTATTTGAAGTACAGATGTAATTGAAGCCAAATTAATCATAGCACTTCAAAGCAAATTTGATCAACATTCGAAGAAGAAAAACATTAAAAGCTAAAGAAATGTTAAAATAATGGGCTGAGTGGTCTTTATTTTTTAATCTATAAAAATAACTCTTGATTGAAAAGGTAACTGTCATTTTCTCTCCAGATTTAGGAGCCAAAGGCTATTGAGCACTTGGATACAAAGAAAATTGAAGCTAAGTTGAGTAGACTATGGGCAACAGTGCAAGTGATAACTTTAGCGACTTTGAGGAATTTGACTTTGGCACCAGCGAAGACGATCTAATCAATGATGTTTCGGCAAGTTTTGGTGATTTAGACACAAATGAATACCTGGAACAATATGGAGCAATCATTTATTTATATATTGTTGGGGAGGCAAAGACATCCTTTTACAAAATTGGCCACACGATTTGCCCCCAGCGAAAACGAGCAAAACTTCAAGTTGGAAATCCTCGTAAACTTATTTACAAGAGTGTCCTGAAATTACAATTATTGAAGAAGAAACGGGGAGACTTTTTCAAGCTGAAGGATTTGGCTGAGCATATTGAAGCTGAAATCACTAAGGAGCTGGTAGATTTCAGTTGTGAATATGAACAATGCAGTAAATGGTTTGAGTTCAGTGCAGCAACCAAACCCATTTTGTATGACATTTTCAAAACAAAAGTTTACAATATTGTTAATCTGAACAAAGACTGGGTCACTGTAGAACCTGTTCCTAAGAAACGCTGACTATTAGTATGATCACTGGGATTTCATTTCAGGGTCAGCTGACTGTTGGAAATGAGCATTTAACCTTTGCTATTAGACTCCAGTCTGTAAGCCATTCCCAGTTATCCATCATTGTATCTATTCTATTTATAAACCTTCAATTAGATTCCAACCTGTAAATCATTTCTAGGTAAACATTACAAGACCTTAATCTTGTGGTCAGGCAGCAACTTGTAAATCATTCCCAAGTCTTTGTTATTTTTAATTTGAAAATCCAAGCCCCCTGAGTAGGTTCTAGTCTGTTACTTTTGGATATCTTGTCATTCTGTCAGTGAATCTTATAGGGTTGTTTTCAGAAAACGTGGGCTCTGCAAGACACTGATTGAGCATAATTTCGATTATTGGATATAAACCAGTGCTAAATGTTCATAATGTCTGTGAGCTCCTTGTTTTTACTCCACTGAAGTTGAAGAATGCTCATGCTGGCTTTTTGCAGGATGGCTCAGGGATCAAAGAAAAGGGTCTAGAGATTCTCAGACACAGAACTGGAGATCCAGAGGATAAGTGATGCCTTGTACAACAGCAGGAAATATTTTTTCATCTTGGCCTCCTGACTCTCCATCCTGCAGCAATTGCTGCTACTATTCCCGGTTCATGTCCTGCTACCATTCCTCACTTAGACAGGAGAGGACCTCTGTACTTCACAATAAGCACTTCCATTCTCTGAATGTTTCTGTAAAGTGGGGTAGCACACGACCCTTAATTTTCATAAGTGAAATCCTGAGGGAATTTGTAGAAATAAGTGTTGCAGGGGCATTAGTGAAGTGTTGACAAAGTTGAGAAAGTTTCCAATGTGTTTCAGAAATCCTATTCACAGCAAGTGAGCTGGAAATAATGAGTTTGCCTTTAAGTTGATGTCCACATCAATATCATGCTTGCTCCCAAATAGGTGGTCACTGTTAAGAGGGAGCATACGGATAAATGGTAGCTACTAAAATTTCATGTGATTCCAGTGCTAGCAAGAATTTTAAACTGCAATGAATCTCTTCATGAGTCTCTGGACAGCTGTCCCTAGTATAGGTTTTCATCTCCTTTATTGAGTTGGCATCTTGTGTTAAACATGGGCTGAACCTACATTTTAGCTCAAGATATCATCTTGAACAGCCACAATAATCAACAACATCTGCATTTACTGCAGGAAATCACCCTCATTATGTTTAACTGCTTAGCCAGAGAAGTTAAGATTAAGCAAAGATTAAATCTACTTCCTACTCGGGTTATTGTTTAGGTACTCATTGGTGGAACTGCTGTTAAAAACTTGTATTAGTGAGATTCTAATTGCTGAGGGAAGTTTCTGTGGATTACGAGCTGCTTTTAGCTTTAAAGTTCCTGCTCTTTGTAGAAACTAAGTTATGCTCAGAAAGAAAAAAACACAAATGACTTCCTTTCTTTCTAAATTAAAAGTGATAATTTGAACTGTAAAATCTAAGACGTGGGGGAGCTTGTTAGCTATGTTTAGATGATTCTTTTTACATTAACATCAAATGAATTTCCATCACAAATACCAATTGGGCAGAGCTGGCAAGATACTCATTGAGACAGTGATTAAGAAACTTGACAGTGTCTTATTATCAAATGCTAAACAAGGGGACGGCATGGTGGCTCAGTGGTTAGCACTGCTGCCTTACAGTCCATCCTCGGGCGACTGTCTGTGTGGAGTTTGCACATTTGCCCTATGTCTGTGTGGGTTTGTTCCGGTTTCCTCCCACAGTCCAAAGATATGCAGGTCAGGTCAATTGGCCATGCTAAATTGCCCATAGAGATGTGTAGTTTAGGTGCATTAGTCAGGGCAAATATAGGATAGAGGAATATGTCTGGGAGAGTTACTCTTTGGAGGTTGGTGTGGACTTGTTGGGCCAAAGGGCCTGTTTCCACACTGTAGGGATTCTAATTCTAAAAAAAAGTACCGAAACTGAATTCAATCTTTTCGTATAGAACATTGGGCAAATGCACATAAAGCAAGTTTGAAGTCTATTACACTTAAGTGAATGGGAGCATGTTGACTTAGGAACTTAACAGATAGAAAAGGTGAAATGTCAACAGTGCATGGTCTCTCTGTTCATCTTTAGTGGGAGAGATGCTATCTATGATTATTTTAGCACCAACGGTCCAGTAAGCTGTTTGTTTTGGGAGTTAAATCTAGGTTTGTTTTAAAAAGCTCAGTACAACCTGAGGGGTTACAAAATCAATTTCTTTCTTCAAGTCAAGGAAGGATCTTCAAATGAGGGATATTTGACCTGAAGATTTATTTAAAGAAAACCCAAGGTAAGCTATATTGTTATTAGATGGGTTGATGATGATTAGGGAGGTTCTCTGCTTTCAATTCATCTGAATGCTTGCTGATAGACTTAGCTATAACTCAAACCTGGTGTGAGCAGTTTTCAGTTCATCGAAAGCAGTTAGCTAAAATAAATGATAGTTGGATCTGTACTGTAAGCTTCAGAAAAGCTAACTTGATTATTAGTTATGTGGAAAATGCATAGGACCTAATCTCAGTTTCAACTTCAAGGGGGATGTGATGAAAGTTGTGCAATTTATGCATGTGTTAATATCATTCTCAGGGTTTTGATTTAAAAATTGTGGCATATGGTTGTTGGCTACTTTTACAAAGAGCTTTATAAAAAATAAACTAAATCAGACAGTCCTTCTAGAGGAATGATCATTCCAAGATGGATTGTGAATGGAAAATTGCTTATATTGTGATAGTCTATCACAGTTGAATGAACATAAGACTACTTACAGTTCGGAATAAGAAGTAATGTGTTCATTTTAGAAAATCCAGAGGTTGAGCATTCTTTGGAGAGTTCAAAGGAGACCTGACAAGAGTCAGAAGCAAACATTGTTTCTTTTCTTCCAGGACTATAGGGCATAGTATATTTAGTTTCTACAGTTACCTCAGTAAAAAAATGTTTAGTTTGTTTGACTTCCAAACCAAGAGTGTTTGGTTAGAAATCTGTAGGTTATTAGAAGCTGAGATGTCTAAGTTTGCAGTTTTGTGGGGGATTTGTGTATAAAGATCCTACTGTTCTTAGGACAGAAACGGGATAATCAGTTAAGTAGCACTTAAAGATGGACAAGTAATCTTTCCTGATTTTATTCTCTATGTAATATAAAATATCTGATTTATAATCATTTTTAGTATAATTTATTTGAAATTTGGGTTTTGGATTAGTAACGTTTGGGTTTTCTGTGTGTTTCGAGTTATTAACTAACTTGCGGATATTTTTGTCATTATGCTGATTAATTTTGAAACAGTTTATGAGGGCTACTTTGTCAGCCTCATGAGGTTTTCTTTACTCCAAGATTTTTTGGTTTAGCAAGGCAGACAATTGTACCACTGTTAGAAATTTATGGACTTAGAATACTTTGAAATTTAGGGTGAACACCCATAAATTAGAGGGAGAATTTTAATTTCTGTTTTACTTTGTTTTGGGCAATTCTATGAAGCCCAAGTTTGAAGACATAAGTATAACGCATGTTCCTGAGGAGGGGAAAATATAGTGAAGTTAGATTATCATAGAGTAAGGAGTTAGTGATACTCCCAGACTAGAGGTTTGGGATAAAACACGGAAGAGGACTTGAATATTAGTATAATTGTGGGTGATAACAATAGTTCCAGACATAAGCTATCAGAAGTATACACTTATCTTAAACCTATCAAGGTGTTAGAGAAGGGATTCCTGGTGGTAGGGACTGTACAGAGGGTGTTACCTTTTTAAAACCTCTGAAGCAGTTTTTTAGGAGTAATTGGATTGTAATTTTACTGTATGTTTCAATTTGTGTGATGAATAAAACAATTCATTTATTCTATTTTATTTTCATTTCTCTCAATTAACAAACTTATTTTTTATTGATAAAACGAATTCTGCAACATTGTATGTCTAACTCAGTGAGAAACCACTTTATTAAAACCAAAAATGAATCTATCAAGCCAGATTTTAGTCTGGGATCTGACTTCTCTGATAATAACATCTCTGGAGATCATAACATCTGTAACAGATAGTATTGGAAAGAAGGTTGAAAACGTTGCTTTGCTGTATGTTTTAAGATCTTCTCTTCTTATGTGTCATAAACTCTTTTGTCATTAAAGAAACTGGTGATTATGTTTCTGTGACTTATATGTTAACTGGTATATAAAAATATATGACCAATCTTGTCGGACCTAATTGTGGGATATGACTTGTCCAGTAATACCATCAGTTGAGTTCGTAATAAATAGGAACTCTTCAGGAATTTTAAGTCATTGAATTTAAAAGGGATCTGTATCTCTTTTAAAAGAGACAAGGATATGGAATTTCTGAACATATCACAGGGGTGTTGTGCGAAGTTTAATTGCACATTCTAGAGTATCACGGTTGCTTTGAGTGTGACTAGGAAATTCCTGGGAGTAGAAGACATTGTGGTGGATTATTTGAAATCTTTGACTAAGACAGTTATCAGATAAATTGAAGGCAGACAAAGAAGCAGGTTATTGTAATGGGGAAATTCATATCCAATATGTACAGCTAATTAAGTGAAAACCGAAACTGAGATATCATAGCCAGAATAGTACAGATCCAGGTGGGAAAGAAAAAAGGAACTGAAGTTGGAGAACTGAGAGAAAAAAAACTAGAAAAGACTTGAATTGAAAGAAAAAGAAATAAACAGAAACATAAAGAAAAGGAAATGCAAAGAGAAAAGTATTAGAAAGGGAGAAGAAAGAAAGAAAACGAGAATTGGAAATAATAATCCTCAACCGTAGAATAAAGAGAGTAAAGGGGAAACAAAGGGTCATGGAAAGGGAGATGGAATTGAAAAACTTGAACTCCAAAGGGATAGGGAAACATAAATTGGCCAGGGAAAAGCTTAGCATAAAGAAGGAAAGAAGAAGAAACAGCTTGGAGGAAGATTCTGATTCCAATGAGAGATTTGATTTAACTAAAAATGTACTTAGTGCCCAGGTTTACTGAGGGTAGAGTCAAAAGATATTGGAAAGGTAGCTCAGCAGATAAAGTGACCAATGATGTTTGGACCTGAAATATTTTGACGACTACAGTTACGACTGTAGCAGAGGATCAATCTGCAGGTCATAAACTATTGAAAAAAAACAACACTCAAAACACATGAGTCTGTCCCTCGAGTCATCAAGTAACATTTATCATAGAGCCATAGAGATGTATAGTACGGAAATAAACCCTTCGGTCCAACTCATCTAAGCCGACCAAATTAATCTAGTCCCATTTCTCAGCAGTTGGCCCATATCTCTTTAAACCTTTCTTATTCATATAGCCATCCAGATGCCTTTTAAACATTGTGATTGTACCAGCCTCTACCACTTTCTCTGGAGCTCATTCCATACAGGCACCACCCTCTGTGTGAAAAAATTGCCCCTTATTTCCTTTTTAAATCTTTCCTCTCTCACCCTAAACCTATACTCTCTAGTTCTGGACTCCCCCACCTCAGGGAAAAGACCTTGTCTACTTATGCTATCCATGTCCTTCATGATTTTATAAACCTCTTTAAGGTCACCCCTCAGGCTCCGATACTCCAGGGAAAACAGGCCTAACCTATTCAGCCTCTCTCAAACCCTCCAACCCTGGCAACATCCTTGTAAATCTTTTCTGAACCCTTTCAAGTTTCACAACATCCTTCCTATAGGAGGGAGACCAGAATTTGATGAGGAAGAAACCCAACCAGACATTTGTAGAATTTTAAAGAGAAAAGGAAAGGCTGTGAGATCAATGGTTTTGATCACTGAAGTTTGAGAAAAAAAGGAAGGGAAATTATGATCATGGAAAAATTCAGAAATAGCATTATTGTAAAACTAGAAGCTTATTTAAATTAACCTCGAGTATCAAAGATCAGAAAAGCAGCAGTTCTGGGAGAAACATATGCTGTCTTTTAAGATATTTGCAGATGGTGAGATAGTCTTATGAGAGTCCATCAGAAAACTGAGTACAATATGAAGTAAAAAGATGGAAGAGGCAGCAGTTTTAGGGAACAAAGAGGAGGACACCAAAGCATTAAAGAAGCTAAGTTAGAACCAAAATGATTTAAAAACAACATACTTCCACTGTAATAATACTGGACATAAAGGTAAATGCAGTAATAGGAATGCCTAAGAAATCCTCAGCAAAAAAGGGCATCAAGAAAGATAATAGGTATTGCATTTGTGGTAGCAATACAAAAAGTATATGTTCCCTCATAATTTACTGAGACTGGAGAGATGCTGGGCAGTCCATAAATTCTTCTTTAGATATTAATGAAGAGAATCAGACAGCTGGAGGTTCTGAATAATTTATCTCAAAAGAAGAGATATTACTCTATAACTTGAATTGAGGAGGTAAACTGGAAAGATATTGAAAGACACAAGAGTAAGTCAGCCTTGGATTTTGCTGATAATACTCTTTGAATTCCACAGGATTAATAAAGGAAAAAAATTGGAGGTATATATGGAGATAACAAACCAGCCCTATTGTACATGGTGGGGTTAAAGAGTGACTTAACAATTGGAGGAGGTGTTGCTGGAATAATAAAGAAAGTCCCACAGAAGGTTCCGATTTATCTTGCGAAATGACCTGGCAGGTTCAAAAATATTCACCTTATTGCTGTTGGTAGAGCAAACAGTAGAGGTTTAAAAAAAATGACATACTACAGAAGGATCATTCCGAATTGCTACATGTTTGTTTTGTGACTATGAATTAGCCAGGAAGAAGAGGAGTCTATGAAAAAGATTCAACTGTGAGGTTACATTTTCAAATCTTTATACAAAACAAATGAAGATAAGAAGAATGACATGACATGTTTAGCCCATCTTCTTCAATAGGAATACAACAAACAGATCCTGTATTGGAGAGAGTTATAACAAACAGCCAACTCAGAAATTGAATCTGAATCAATATCTGTCAATTATTACGTGTGAGATAATTTACTAATGAGAAATTGGAGACAAACTCAAATATCATCTGATTAGGAATGGGCAGAGTCTGTCAGGTGGTGGTTCCATTTGAGTATCTTCATTAAACTTTACAAATAACTCAAAATTCCAATGGCAGGCCATTAAAATGTGACTAAAGCATAGGCTAAGATATTAAAAGCATTGTTAATGGCCTAGACTAAATAAACATGTATCCAAATTTTACCAGATATGACATGTATATCAAGCATTGGAAAACTGCAGACGTCAATTAATCTTGTTTCTTTAAATCTGATACCAGATTCAGCAGCACCTTAATAGATTGTGTAGAACCCCTAGCTAAAACATAGAATGGAAATCAGAATATTTTAGCAATAATGGATGTTTCAGCAAATTTCCCTAAGGCAATGTCTTTTAGAAAAAATTATTTCAAAATGACAGTGGAAAAATTATTACAGTATTTTACAAGATATGGATTATCCAAAGAAATACAGTTATATCAAAGTCTAAATTTTATCTCACAACAATTCACAGAGTTAATGAAAAGTTCAAAGGATAAAAAGCTTAGCTTAAGTAGTGAATAACAATTTCATCTTTCACTTATCATCCACAATCTTCGAGTATGTTGAAAAAATTGCATGACATTTTAATGTGTTTGATTTCCAACTCCATCAAATTCCATATGTGGAGTGCCCCTTTAAAGACCAGAATTGAATTCAACTAATGAGGGCCATCATCACACCAATTCAACCTCGCTAGTGCGGAAATAATGTGCGTGTGCACTGGTTTCATTAAAAAGCTACTGACAGACAAGCAGCACTTGATTCAGGATTTTCTACATATCGCAGGATGCATCCCCTCCACCTCAGCTTGCCAGGAGCTTCAAATCAAGACCACTACTTTTTGGAAAGCTCAATTTTGATTAAACATAACATAGTTTTGTCTCTATTAAGAGTTCTGTATTTAAAATCGTTGATAATAATGATTAAACAATGCATGTTTACCACGGTTAGCACAGACAGGTCTCCATGTTCAATGTAGTAATCAAACGAAAAGTCATCAATGATAGAATGGTACTAAGTTCAACCTCATTTATAAGTGTTAATTTAATCACTAGAGGGCACTACTTGATCAAAAATCAAATAGTTTGACATGATTCTCTTCAATTCTTTTATAGAATTT
This sequence comes from Hemiscyllium ocellatum, assembly GCF_020745735.1. Lineage (NCBI taxonomy): Eukaryota > Metazoa > Chordata > Chondrichthyes > Orectolobiformes > Hemiscylliidae > Hemiscyllium > Hemiscyllium ocellatum. Next base: position 18,445,239 of record NC_083424.1, read on the forward strand.
GCATAAGTTTTATTATGTGAACATTACGGTTCAAGTAATATCAGAGCATGCACCTAGATATTTGTAAACATTAGCAGAAAAGAGTTGAATCATCAAAAAAATGGACATCGAGAACAACAAAACTTAAACAATTGGCCTCCTAGACCCTGCTCAATGCCAGCAGTACAATAATTCGGACGTGATCCTTATCACTGAGATTTATGAAATCTTGTTCAAAGTGTGTATGCTTCTCCTGTACTGGGGATAATACATATCAGCAATGTCTCCTGTACAAAACACCCAGCAATGCCAGGGATCTGCCATCCTCCCCCATAAGTGCGTCAATTAGAGATGGATGGGGAGAAAATCATTTTGGAATGAGGCTTTTAAAAGAATCCAATTAAGGAGTGTTGCTGAGTTTAATTACCATTGTTGCCGAGCTAAGTGCACTCTTTTTCCAGAAAATGTTTGCATTAGTGAATGAAAAGGAAATGAGATCATATCTGTGTGATTTCCTCGAACTGGCTTGTGTGCATTTGGATCTAAAAGAATAAGAAAACATCTATTATGCAGATACTTCTGGTTTGCAATATATGTGACAATGTTGATCCCATTGGCACTGATATTCGTTCAGAAGGATAGTGAAGTGTGTGGCAAGAATTCAGGACAAATTGGGAAAACTAAATTTGTGAATGCTTCAACGCGAGGAAATCTTACATTCTGGTAGGAATGAAATCTATTGTTCTAAATTCTGGATTATACAGTTTTTATTAATTTATTTTCAACTTTTCTTCTTCTCATGAAAGCATAGTATCATAAAGGGATTGAGTGTGTTCTGAGCATTAACTTGGGACCTTTATTATCTGTCGAGTTCCAGTTAGCTCCTTTAGCCTTTTTAAAGGGAATTACTTTGAAATGAGAAAGAGGAGCAATCAGGAGAATGGTTTATGACAGATTACTTCATGTGGAGTAAAACACTGATGTAGGTATAATTGTTAGAATGGCCTGTTTCTTTACTGCAATATTCCATGGTCTATTTTAATAAAGATTTGTTGCCAGCTGGTTCACCACACATGTGTGTTGTACAGTATAATTGTGGGATTTGTGAATTTATAAGTGAAATTTTAATATGTGTGAGTCAATGGGCATAGCTACGGCACAGATGAGCATGTCAAGGAATTGACTTCAACTGTCAATCTTCAGCTTACACTGGGGCAGAAGGAAAGAAAAGTCCAATCAGTGAAAGAAAGCCTCAGGAGTGGACCATCCCACTCCAACCCCACACCAGATCAAATCCCCACTTCCAAGGAGGGAAAAAAGAAAGCTCTGAGTGAGTGGAACCCTACCCACAATCATGGACCACACACTGTACGTTTGGATTCTCCCACTCCCTCCACCCTGTGGTGTAGGTATCACTGAGCAAGAGACTAAATTCACTTCTTGTCAGTGGTAGATTTTAAATAGCTTTGGTTGAAAAGCGATCTTTCAAACAATCAAGCTGTAAACAAATGCTAGATTTGATTGATTATTAGGGATGAATGAATTACAATGCCACAATCTATCAGTAAATAGTGGGATTGAGGTTTATCAGCAACTCACATAAAGGAACTGTTTCCTTTCCCACTGTGCTGGCACCAAGTGCACCCTTTATGATAATTTGGGTAAAATTAAAATTGAATTACAACATTTAAGTTGGAAAACAGAAACCAGTTTATATCAGTCCTAATCTTTCTTGGATCAAATTGTCTGAATTACAGTTCTCTCTCACATTCCCAAATCTGTTTATCCACATTTTCTAGTCTATTCCTGAATGTTAACGTAGTTGCTGGCTCAATCACAAACACTGGAAATTATTTCATAGCCTCACAGCTCTGTAAAGACACTGCCCTCCATCTAAGATCTTGGATTTTATTATGCATCTATGGACCCTCATTCTAGACCCTTCAACTATTGGAGATCATCTATTTGTTTGTTCCATCCCATCCTTTCATAACGGTAAACATTTCTATCTGATCCTGCCTTAAGCTGTATTGTTTTAAATAAAATCTTTGTAATACCAAGCAGCATCCTAAAAGGAAAAAAACCCAGAAAATATAGAAAGTACTCAGCAGATCAAACAATATCAGTAGAGAGTGAAGCAGACCTTTCAATCAAACCTGGAAAATATGATCAATTTTATTTTACTGAAACGGAGGATGCAATAAGAATAACATGAAAGATCCATGACCATGTGGAAGCTAGGGGAGATTAAATAACAAAGGAGTTGAGGGGATAAGGCCAAAAGGACTGGGACAAGTACAGAAACAGAAAAAAAATGCATTCAGAGGACGAGTGAATGCCAGAATGAAGAACAGATGCTACCTGAAAACAAAGACATTGGAAATAAAGACTTAAACCCCACAAACCTGCAAAAGAGAAGAAAATAATTGGGGCAGAGATTGAAGCCTGAAATTGTTGAACTACCATTGAGCCAAACCAAAAGGTGGATTGCCATTTCTTTAGCTGATGGGACCTTTCATTAAAGATGCACAGATCTTTTTCTATTGTCTAAACTCCCATCCAGAAATCGACACCCAAATATACTGTACACATTATTCAAACTCTTGGCTTTTACATCTACTGCTGTTGTGCTAAAATTTTGAATTCCATTTATTTAATAACCATAATGCAGCCTTATGAACTTAAACCCCCAAAATCTTCTGTTCTTCTACAGTGCTAAGCCTAATTCCAGGCAGTGCTTCATCATTGTTGTCTTTTAAACAATGCATATTTTCAATTATTAACAATTACACTTGTTACTCTTGGCACTATCCCCTAGATGTTAGGAAGATGACCTTGCAGGGTCAATAAGGTGTGTTTGTCATTGTCATTTCTGTTGCCTTAGTCATTGCCAAGTGTTCCATCTGGTTTGTTTCTTTTTCAGAGATTTTTAGCAGTTGATAACACTGCGTGGCTTTGGCTGTTTCCTGACAGTGAAGAGTCTGCCACATTGCTGTGGGTCTGGTGTCACCTGTAAGCCAGACCAGGTAACGTCAGCAATTTCCTTCTCTAAAAGACATTAGTGAACCACCAGTTTTTTTATCTACAAATATTTCATGATTATCAATAAGCTTTTAATTCAAAAGTGGGGTGCTGGAAAAACACAGCCTGTCAGGCATCATCCCAGGAGCAGGAGAGTCAACCTTTGGAGCATAAACACTTCATCATGTGATCAAAATGTCTTTCTCCTGTTCCTCAGATTTTTAAATTTACTTTATTCATAAAATATTTTGATCTGTACAATTGGTGGTGCCATACATACATATACATTCTATTTCTTTACATACAGAGATCGGAATTAATCATTCGTATATACGGGTCTGTACGTTTACTATCCATATATTTAGCCGAGGCGTCAGCGGAGCCTGATTGCTGAGTGGGCCCCCTGTTCTTCTTCGGCAGGCAGATGTTACACGGTGGTCTTTCCCCACCGCGCCTTGGCGGCAGCTGCCCCAAGCTGCAGCGCATCCCTCAACATGTAGTCCTGGACCTTGGAATGTGCCAGACCTGTTCCTGTGCTTTTCCAGCACCACACTCTGGACTCTGATTTCCAGCATCTGTAATCCTCACTTTCTCCCAGCTCTTAATTCCAGATTTTTAAAAATTGAATTGTACCGAGATTGGATTCAAACCCATGTCCCCGGAACCTGACCTGCGTTTACCTTGATTACAAATCCAGTGTCTTTGTAAATTCAGTGTAATCGATTATATGCAATCGCGCGAAACTAATAGGTCATCTCATGGGCTATTTGAGGTGGCTGAAATGGACTCAGAGAATCACTTGAGGAAGAAGCGAAGACAAGCTGAAAGCAGGAAATGGCTAAGATGGGAGAACCAAGAATGAAATAGGACAAACCAAGGAGGGAATTCTGGAATTGCTTCGGAAAAGAAGCCGAGTTCCTGGTGGTGATTGTCTGGAAAACGAAACGCCCCTCGGCTGTTGTGATCGTTCGGGAATGGCCGGAATGCTGAAGGTGTCGCTGTTCTGTGAGTGGCGGGGACGGGGATGGGAGGAAGATGTTTAAAATCAGGCAGAGAATCACCAAAACCGAACAGCAAGAGGGCAGGGCGGCAAAGCTGAACCAGCCCAGCTCTATCTGACTGTCTCTCCGGAGCCGAGATTTCCGAAGGATGGGCTACAGGGAATCGTGTGCGCTGTGCTGGGCAGAATTCTGGGATTATGAAACTCCCAAAGTTGTGGTGGTTAAAAACCGAACTTTAGGAATAATTTACAGAATTATCCAACTACTTATCATTTTATACTTTGCTGTGTAAGTACATCCCAGAGTTGAGGCTATGTTGGGGCGAATACATGAATTATTAATTAATTAATTAATACATTAATTCCAAGATACCACACAATGTTTATTTTGCCTCCATGAGTTTGATTTTTGAATCGTCGGTTTTGAGATTGTGTGTGGAGGCAATTAACGATTGGTTTGATATGTTTTCTTAAACCGAAGCCTGCGTTAAACTTGTCACTGAATAATTTCAAATCCTCGCCAATTGCAGGAGGTGTTTCTCGATTTCTGATTTCTTTAACACTTTCTCAAACCGGATTGACTTTCAGAATCCAGGGTCTCTGCTGTTTCAACTCCGGGAGCCGAGTGTCGGCTCTTTGTAAACTTCGGGATTAATAGTAACGTTCAAGGTTTTTACGCGAGCATGTGTAGTTCAGGATAAATATTTGGATTTCGTGAGCTTCAACCCCCCCCCCCAAAAAAAAGTATCAAAGCGAAATCTCGTTCTGTTTAAAAAGAATCGCGTCGGCTCCTGTGAAGCGTGTGAAATATTGCCAACAGGCTGGAGTAGAAAGCTTTTCTGATGCTCTGATTTGGAGATGCCGGTGTTGGACTGGGGTGTACAAAGTTAAAAATCACACAACACCAGGTTATAGTCCAACAGGTTAAATTGGAAGCACACTAGCTTTCGGAGCGATGCTCCTTCATCAGGTGATTGTGGAGGGCTCGATCGTAACACAGAATTTATAGCGAAAATTTACAGCGTGATGTAATTGAAATTATACATTTGAAAATTGATTGTCTGTTAAGCCTTTCATCTGTTAGAATACAGTGATAGTTTCACTTTCATATGTAAATCACAAAACCTTTCTTTTTAAAGTTGCATTATCGGGTTAGCTGCTAACAATGGTGATAGCTAGACAATATGTTGAAGGTGTTAGCCCCCTGTGTTCTCTGTCTATGACCTGACGTTTAGATTGATTCTAATCTAAAAAATGAGATAACAGAGTTTTACATAAATTCATGCAGTTTTTGAGCTCAGGGTTCTACATGAATGTATGCAGTTTTTGAGCAAAGTACAATGTAACCCTGAAAGTACAAATTCACCACACAGAATATATGTGTGCATGTAGGTCTTTGTCTGTCTGTGTGTGTGTGTGTGTGTCTGTCTGGGGTGGGGTTTGTGAGTGTGAGAAAGTGTGTGTGTGTGTATGTGTGTGTAGTGAGTGCAGAGTGTCAAGTCTGTGAGGGGGTGCATGTGTGAGTATGGGAGTGTATGTGTCTATGAAGGTGTGTGTGGATGTCTGTGTGCGTGTCTGTGTGTACCTGTGTCCTTGTGTATGTGAGAGAGTGTGTGTGTGTGTGTGTAGGAATATCTGTGTGTGTGTGTGTGTGTGTAGTGCAATGGTGATCACCTGTAATGTGACATGAACCCAAAGTCCCGGTTGAGGCCCTCCCTATGGGTACCGAACTTAGCTATCAGCCTCTGCTCAGCCACTTTTCTTTGCTGCCTGTCCCGAAGTCCACCTTGGAGGATGGTCACCCGAAGGTCCGCGGCTGAATGTCCTGGACCACTGAAATGTTCCCCCAACTGGGAGGGAACCCTCCTGTCTGTTGATTGTTGTGAGGTGCCCATTCATCCGTTGTTATAGCCTTTGTCCCATGTACCATGCCTCCGGGCATCCTTGCCTGCAACGTATAAGATAGACAACGTTGGCTGAGTCACATGAGTACCTGCCATGTACAAGGTGGGGGGTGTTCCCACGCGTAATAGTGGTATCTATGTCCACACTCTGACATGTCTTGCAGCATCCACTGTGACAGGACTGTAACACCGTAACACCCTGAGAGCCGGGTAGTTTGCTACGAACAATGATCTGTTTGAGGTTTGGCGGTGTTTAAAGGCAAGTAGTGGAGGTGTGGGGAAGGTCTTGGTGCGGTGCTTATCCTCATTGGTAATATGTTGCAGGTCAACTGGTGTTGACCACCAGTTCCGACGTGCCACAGCAAGGAACCGTAATTACCTCCTCAGGAGACAGACAGGTGCAGCAACTGACAGGGTACCCTTCGTTGTTTAGTACTTCCCAGGGGCTGAAAAATTGTGCCGTGTTCTTCGTGGCCTGCAACACATTATCAATGAGGATGAGCACCTCAACAAGACCTTTCCCACACCTCCACTACTTGCCTTTAAACAACCGCTAAACTTCGGACACACAGATGCAGGTACACACAGACACGCACACAGACACCCACACACACCCTAATAGACACACACACTCCCACACTCCCACATGCACCCCCTCACAGACTTAAGACACTCTGCACTCACTACACATACACACACACTTTCTCACATTCACAACCACGACCCTAGACAGACACACACACACATGCAAACATATGTTGTGTGGTGAATTTGTACTTGCAGAGTTACATTGTACTTTGCTCAAAAACTGCATGCATTCGTGTAGAACTCAGCTCAAAAACTGCATGAATTTATGTAAAACTCTGTTATCTCATTTTTTAGATTAGAATCAATCTAAACATCAGGTCTTAGACAGAGAACACATGGGGCTAACACCTTCAACATATTGTCTAGCTATCACCATTGTTAGCAGCTAATCCGAGAATGCAACTTTTTAAAAAGGTATTTGTGATTTACACATGAAAGAAGTGAAACTATCACTGTATTTTAACAGATGAAAGGCTTAACAGACAATCAATTTTTCAATGTATAATTTCAGTGATATCACACTGTAAATTTATGCTATAAATTCTGTGTTACGATCGAGTCCTCCACTATCACCTGATGAAGGAGCGTCGCTCTGAAAGCTAGTGTGCTTCCAATTAAACCTGTTGGACTATTACCTGGTGTTGTGTGATTTTTTAGTTCTGATGCTAGATCACATTAGGCAGAGCTTGTTTTTTCACACCTAAGACAGAGTAACCTTGGTCAAAATGGTAAATCTCTGCAAACACAAACTAACCATCTGGACGGGTATATGAATAGGAAAGATTTAGAGTGGTGTGGGCCTGGATCAGATTGAGATGTCTGGTCAGCATGGATTAGTTAGACGGAAGGATCTGTATGTTTCTGAACTCTGACTCTAATTGCAGCTTGTTCGATTTACCACAAAGTAGCTACTTCTATTGGGCATTGCTTGATAAGGCATGGCCAGTTTTAATTTGGCTAATATTTTTATTTCCCATTTTGCTATCACAATTTTCTACAACCGGACTGTGAAGGTGTAGTGGAGTTTAAAATCCAGCCAAGAGTTTGAATAAATTGTGGGAGTTACATATTTATGGAGCCACTTATTTATATTCAGCTTCTGCCAAACTCATCATAATGAACAGAATGTAAGGTACCTGTGTCTGATAGTTCTTGGCAACAGTCCTGTCAATACCATTACTTCTCTGTATTCTGCTTTTGATCTCCCCTACATTGAAAGCACGGTTTTGTACCACCACCCTATTCACTGTCTCAAAGACTTTTTTGATCCAATCCCCAGTCTTCACACTATTGAAGGAAACAGTCCTTGCCTGTTAAGGTCCCTTAGTAAACTTGAAAAGTTAGAACTGGTATCATCATTGTCTTTTCTGTTTTTACACATTCTCCAGTATGTCAATACCTTTTTATATGATGCAAAGACTAGAGCTATGCACAGTACTGTGTGGTCAAATCAAGATTCCATGCAAGTGTGCAAAATGTCTCTGTTTTTTAACTCTTTCCTTCAGAAGAAATAACTCCCAGAGTTCAGTTTACCTTTTTAAAACATTTTTCCAACCTATTTGTCTATTTCCCTAAAAAATATTTGCACTATTACCCTATTTGAATACTTACAGCATCTTGGATGTGTTAAAATATCCCAAGACACTTCGCTAAATAACAGAAAAATAATTGCTATTTATGTATGAATATGTGTTACTGATTGAAGGTTTCGAGGTGCAGAGGTGAGGAAAGTGGTAGTGGAACCAGCAAATAAAAGAGAAAATGTGTGTTTAATGCAGGTAAAACTGACAGCACTTTGATTTCTGCAGTGCAATCGCACCAAAGTCATGCATTAACAACTTCAAAGATTGGTTTTAAAATGGGTTAGGAGCCCTCGCACAGTTGCAGCTGTTTTTGATTAATGGGCAGCTTATTGACAATCTATCAATCGGTCATTATAACCAGCAATTGGCCATCATCGTTTCTAGCAACATTAACAGGGATGCTAGTTGCTCATTATATAATGTATTAGATGTTTTATATTAGTTATTTTTTAAACCAAACTCAATGTTTTTAGTTCAGCTGTGAAAAGTTCTGATTTTTTTAAAAAGGGTTTCTGACAATGTTTCTTCATGTCTGTGCAACAATTGAGCAGGAGGAGGGGGGACAGTAGAAGCATGGTGGAAACAAAGATATAGCTGCATAGAGAGAAAATAGGCAGAGGCAAACTTCTAGGATTCGTTAAGCTTCCAGCAGAGTTTGGAACATGGGACAGTAAAGGTATGTGCCCTTTAGTCCACAATGTTGTGCTGAACATGACACCAAATTGAACTAATCCCTTCTGCCTGCTCTTGGTCCATATCCCTCCACTTATTACATACAAATTTACTTATCTAAAAGTCTTTAAATTTCCCCTTTTTGTATCTGCATCCTCCTCCATCGCCCCCTAGCAGTGCATTCCAGCCACCTACCTGTGTGAAAAAAAAAGCTTGTCCCTCACATTTCTTTGAACTCTCCCCTCTCACCTTAAATGCATGCCCTTAGTATTAGACACTCCAACTCTGGGGGTAAAAACATGCTCTAAGGAGAGATTCATAATGTGGCTGTGCTTCTCCAGGGAACTTGTCACAGAGTAATGTTGCTTCCTGCAGCAAGAACTGCAGTCATCCACCACAACTAGCACAGTGTTTCCTTGGGGGCAGGCAAAGTTGTCCCTCAACATGTCCTTATTGTTTTTGCCATTGACCCCTTTGGGTTGTAACAGATTGCTTCATATAATTTCATGCCTGCTATATTTTGTAAATACTGGAGAATATTTTAAACTGCTAGCTGCACAGTCCTTACTTAAAAATCGGCTTTTGGAACTCTGATACACTTAGTTATTCACCGAACCCAATTTCCTGGCAGGTCCTTGAATGGTCTCTCAATATACACACCCAAAACAGGCAGAAAGTTGGATAAAGGCTCCTGTGCATGTAAGAGGGTGTCTGCTCAGCTTTCAAGGAGAAGTGGCAAATGCCACTCCCAGGTGTTGAAAGAATTAATTCACAACACAAGACCCAATTCAAACATTTAGTTGCATTTATTCATTTCAGTGGATCTTTGTATTTTTGAGCCTACCTCTCCACTGAGTTCTGTTGCAGGACCCTTTGTGCTAGTTGTGTTCTAGAACACAATTTCATGGTGACTTGTTTTAAAGAAGGGAGAGTAACAGTAATAGCAAACTGAAAACTTTATGGATGCAAAATTGACTGCGTTGTGTGTGGAATGTGCATCCAAACACCTTTGCCAAGTTTGCTCTGAATGAAGCTGTTAGTTTTAATTATCTTTAAAGTGAAATAGATTTAAAGCCAAGGAAAACAAAATTGCTGCAACAGGGTCCACGTGGTGATTGCATCTATTTCTATCACTGTGTGGTAGGAAAGACAAAAGTAAACTGGCATTGCCAACACCTTAATGTTAATACAAGCTCCACTGACTGAAAGATGCAACAGAACAATTCATTCTGTGAGACAGGAACAAATGAAGACCTTTTTTGAAGGTGTCAAGAATAACCAATGTTAAATTAACTTAGCTAAAGCTTTTAAGTCACCAACAGAAGAGAAAAATGAAATAGCCTCCATACACTGCTGTGAGCTTGGTTAACCTAAGAGAATTAATAATTTGTGTTTCTGATTTGTGCAGGTATGTTTTTATAATTCAAAAATCATACCAAGAAAGAGAGAATGCTCCAGAGAGTTCCGTCATCACCAAGATGAAAGGAATTGCAATGTCAAATTCATCCCTGGGAGTGAAAATATGGGATGTGGTAGAGTATGTTCATCCACCAGAGGTAGGGCCTGGACGGTATTCTTTCCACTGAAGGAATCAAGTCTTCCAAAGTTACATTCCTATGGGCACTTCCATGTCTTTGGTGTTCTCAAGTGTCTATTTTGCATGTGTCAGCCAGATGCTTTGTACTGGAATGACTCTCAAATATTGAGAAAATAAGCGAAAGCCATTGCTTTCAGTGGGTGTGAACTTCCAGTTGTGTGATAGACCAGGGGCAGGAATCTGTGATGACATTATTCTCTGCTTTGCCCAGGAGCATTGGGCCAAATTGAATGCCTTACCCATGCATTCTCATGGCAGGTTTGCTGGGCAGGCGATATTTAATCATATGGGAGTGTGGCAATCACACCATCTTCCCATTCTCTGCCTGATTACATCTGTTCCTTTCCACATGCTGCCATCACTGGAATTCACTCAGTGATGGGCAGGAGACTGGCTATGATGGATACCTGAAAAACAAACACTGTTAATGACAGAGCTTCATTAGCCCCCCACACCCACTTCCACCAACCCCCCTCCCACCCTTGCTGCTAAATCCCCCTTCCTGACATCACTGACATATGCCCATGTCCATTGACAATCCCGTGATTTGGGAGGGTATAGTGTCCGAGTGGCACTACCCACTGGCCAGTAGCTCTTACTCAGTAACTGGAACTTCTGCCTGAGGTTCTTGATTCTGGTGAGGGATTTCTGCTGCATTATTATTGATGTTTAATTTGGCTGGCCTTCTCAAAGAGGTGATATGTGGAAGACCCGCATTACTTCCAGTAGCCTCAGGCTGGAATGACGATACATAATGATCATGTAGAGTATTTTACATCAAGGAAAAAATTGATATTGAATGCATTTTTTATATTGCTACATAGAACATAGAACATAGAAAAATACAGCATAGTACAGGCCCTTCGGCCCTCGATGTTGCACCGACCAAAGCCTACCTAACCTACACTAGTCCAATAACCTCCATATGCTTATCCAATGCCTGCTTAAATGACCATAAAAAGGGAGAGTCCACCATTGATACTGGCAGGGCATTCCATGAACTCACAACCCGCTGAGTAAAGAATCTACTCCTAACATCTGTCCTATACCAACCTCCCCTTAATTTAAAGCTGTGTCCCCTAGTAACAGCTGACTCCATACGCGGAAAAAGGTTCTCACTGTCAACCCTACCTAAATCCCTAATCATCTTGTACACCTCTATCAAATCTCCCCTAAACCTTCTTTTCTCCAATGAGAACAGCCCCAAGTGCCTCAGCCTTTCCTCATACGATCTTCCTACCATGCCAGGCAACATCCTGGTAAACCTCCTCTGCACCCGTTCCAGTGCCTCCACATCCTTCCTATAGTGTGGCGACCAAAACTGCACACAATACTTCAGATAAGGCCGCACCAGAGTCTTATACAACTGCAACATGACCTCAGGACTCCGGAACTCGATTCCTCTACCAATAAAGCCCAGTACGCCATATGCCTTCTTCACAGCACTATTTACCTGGGTGGCAACTTTCAGAGATCTGTGTACATGGACACCAAGATCCCTCTGCTCATCCACAATACCATGTAGCCTACCATTAGCCCAGTAATCCATCTTCTTGTTACTCCTACCAAAGTGAATGACTTCACACTTCGCTACATTGAACTCCATTTGCCACCTTTCTGCGCAGCTCTGCAACTTATCTATATCCCGCTGTAACCTGCCACATCCTTCTTCGCTGTCCACAACTCCACCGACTTTCGTATCATCCGCAAACTTGCTCACCCAGCCTTCAAGCCCCTCCTCCAAGTCATTTATAAAGATGACAAACAGCAATGGTCCCAAAACAGATCCTTGTGGAACACCACTAGTAACTGCACTCCAAGATGAACCTTTACTATCAACTACTACCCTTTGTCTCCTTCCAGCCAGCCAATTCCTAATCCAAACCTCTAATGCACCCTCAATGCCATACCTCCATAATGTTTGCAGTAGCCTACCATGGGGAACCTTATCAAACACCTTGCTAAAATCCATATACACCACATCTACTGCTTTACCCTTGTCCACTTCCTTGGTCACCTTCTCAAAGAACTCAATAAGGTTTGTGAGGCACGACCTGCCCTTCACAAAACCATGCTGACTATCCTTGATCACATTACTCCTATCCAGATGTTCATAAATCCTATCCCTTACATTTCTCTCTAAGACTTTGCCCACAACAGAAGTGAGACTCACTGGCCTATAGTTACTAGGGCTGTCCCTACTCCCCTTCTTGAACAAGGGGACCACACTCGCTATCCTCCAGTCTTCTGGCACTATTCCTGTAGACAACGACGACATAAAAATCAAGGCCAATGGCTCCACTATCTCCTCCCTAGCTTCCCAGAGGATCCTAGGATAAATGCCATCAGGCCTAGGGGACTTATCTATTTTCACCCTTTCCAGTATTCCCCGGACCTCTTCCCTACATACCTCAAAGCCATCCATTCTAATCACTTGTGACTCAATATTCACATCAGCAACAATGTCCTGTTCCTGAGTGAATACTGATGAAAAGTATTGATTTAGTGTCTCTCCAATCTCCTCCACCTCCACACACAACTTCCCACTACTATCCTTGACTGGACCGATACCTACCCTAGTCATCCTTTTATTCCTGACATACCTATAGAAAGCCTTTGGGTTTTCCCTAATCCTACCAACCAAGGACTTTTCATGTCCCCTTCTCACTGCTCTTAGCTCTCTCTTTAGATCCTTCCTGGCTACCTTATAACTCTCAATCGCCCCAACTGAACCTTCACGCCTCATCTTTACATAGGCCGCCCTCTTCCCTTTTACAAGGGATTCCAATTCCTTATTAAACCACGGCTCCCTCACAAGACCCTTTCCTCCCTGCCTGACTGGTACATACTTATCAAGGACACCCAATAGCTGCTCCTTGAACAAGCTCCACATATCATTTGTGTCCTTCGCTTGAAGCCTATTTTTCCAATTCACACATCCTAAGTCATGCCTCACCGCATCATAATTTCCCTGCCCCCAGCTATAACTCCTGTCCTGCAGTGCACACTTATCCCCCTCCATCACTAGAGCTACGTGAGACTTTGCAATTGATTAAACAAAGTAAGTTTGATCACAGACAGTTGTCACATGCTCAGTCAGAGCCCAGTTTTACCCCATCCACTTGTACAATATCAAAATTGATCCATTTCTGTCACTGCAATCATCTTTCGGTAGTGCATTGAACTACTACTGTGGAGTATGTGCTCAAGACCTGAAGCAAGCCGTCAACGAACCAAGGCTAACAGCTACACTGATAATTTTCACAGGAATAGTTTTGTTCTGATTTATATCATTTCTATGTTGTAAGCTTCATGACAAAGGAACACATACCATCGACATGGCTTATCACACCCTTCTAGTTTACAAAACTTTCGTTTAACAGAGGAAAGTGACTTATTCCCTCACCTGTATTGAATGAGTCTATGTCTCCTGATGGAATTCTTGTGATTTCCAAACTACTCTTGTAGAACCCTGATTCCTCCCAACTACCTTGAACTGTTGACTGTACTTCTCACCTTTCTTTTGTTCTAGGGTCGTGATATTTTCAGTGTTACTGTACGAACCATAACCACACCATTGCAGAAGCTGCAATTCTGTCCTGAGGTAAGATCCTGTCAAATGATATTGAAATCGGCCTTCCACCAGTTTAGACACTTAACTTCTACATTGTCCTTGTCCCTTTACATATTGGCTTTGAAACTTACAGTTACAGTCACTATTCTCAAAATACTCAACTGCTGAATTTTCACTCGCTAGGATTGGGTTGAGCACTGCTCTGTCGCTAGTTTGGCTATCTACATACTGGGAGAAAGTGAGGACTGCAGATGCTGGAGATTAGAGTCAAGAGTGTGGTGCTGGGAAAGCAGAGCAGGCCAGTCTGCATCCAAGGAGCAGGAGAATTGACATTTTGGGCACTGTCCTGGATGCACTTTAAAAATTACACCCGTCTCATTCTTTCACACAAAGGCAATCTCTGTTAGTGTGGGCTTATTTGAAGTCCCCTACAACTGTAACCCTTTTTTCTCATGCCTTTCTATGATTTTTCTACATATCTATTGCTCTATCTCTCCATGACTTTGCTGGGATTACATTACAGTAATCACACCTTTTTTTTTAGTTCTAAGCTCGTTTAAGACCCTTCTGAGGCATCCATCCTCATTGGTACTGTGATGGTTTCCTTTATCAATATGCTATAGTCCCGCCTCCTTTTTTTGCTCCCCCCACCCCACTCATCCTGCCTGAAACTTCTATAACCTGAAATGTTGTGCTGCCAGTCTTGTTCTTCCTTCAACTATGTCTCAGCAATTGTAATAATGTCATATTCCCACGTACTGATCTAAGTTCATCCACCCAACGAGTCAAACTCCCTGTATTAAACAGACTGTGTTATACAGTCAAGAGGGTGTTCTCTGGGTGTTCTCACCATTGACTGCAGACCCCATGAAGTCTCATGGCTTCAGGTTAAACATGGGCAAGGAAACCTCCTGCTGATTACTATGTACGGTTCTACCTCAGCTGATGAATCAGTACTCCTCCGTGTTGAACAACATTCAGAAGAAGTACTGAAGGGCACAAGATGTACTCTGGGTGGGGGATTTCAAACTGCACCACCAAGAGTGACTTAGCAGCAGTATGGCTGAGGTGTTCAGGTCCTAAAGGACATAGCTGCTTGACTGGGTCTGTTAGAGACAAAAGAAAAACTGCAGATACTGCAATCCCAGGTTGACAGCAAGCCAGGCAGCATCAGGAAGTGGAGAAGTCAATGTTTCAGATGTAACCCTCCTTCAGGACTGGGGGTGGGAGTAAGGGGAACTGCAGATAAGAGGGCATGGGGAGCAGAGTGCTATTGTGAGGATCGGTGAACACAGGTAAAGGATACGACCTGGATGGTTAATGGGAGGAATGAATCTGGCTGGTGGCTGGAAGTAAGGGTCATTCAGAGAAATGAAAGGGAGGGGGTGGGGCAGGATAGGGAGTCAGGGGATGGGAAGGGAGGTTATTTGAAATTGGAGAACTCAATATTGAGTTCTCTGGGCCGTAGGCTGCCCAGGCGGAAAATGAGGTGTTGTTCCTCCAATCTGCAGTCTGATATATTATGGCAATGGAGTAGGCCGAGGATGGTCGTGTTCGAAAGGAACTAGGAAGGGGAATTAAAATGGGAAGGGAGGTCAGGTTGGTCCCTTCAGGCCCTCAGCTTGTTCCTCTCCAACAGAGTCATCAGTTCCCCTCCACCAATACCCTCCTCTGCTTCACTGAACTAGTCCTCACCCCTAACTTTTCCTTTAATCCTCCCAATTTCTCCAAATCTAGGTGATGGCTGAGGGCATGTGGTCGAGCCCCAGCTATGACTGCCTCTTTGTTGACTATGTAGAATAGTCCCTCTTCAGTACCTACACCAGCACTGTGCCCCCTGATATGGTTTTCTCTTCCCCCATTACATTGATGACTGCATTGGTGCAGCATCCTGCGGCTGAACTGGAGCAGTTCATCGACTTCGCCCACAACTTCCACCTTGCCCTCTAATTCACTTGGTCCATCTCTGACACCTCCCTCCCTTTCGTGACCTCTCCATTTCTATCTCCCCTGACAGTCTCCAGATGGATGTTACTATAAACCCGTAGACTCTCACATCTACCTGAACTACACCACCTCCCACTCAGTGTATTGCAAGATCTCCATTCCGTAATCCCAATTTCTCCACCTCCGCCACATCTACTCAGATGAGGAGACATTCCTCTCCTGAGCATCCAAATGCCCAAGTATTTTGAACAACATGCTTTTCCTCCCTCTGTCATCCAGACTGCACCACCTCCATTTCCCATAACTCCGCTCTAACTCCTCCTGCTCCAAATGCAATAAAGACAGGGCCCCCCTTGTCTTCCCCTACCACCCCACCAGTCTCTGCACCCAACATATCATCCTTGAAACACTTTTGTTTTGCAAACTCAAACTAGACCGCACCACCAAGAACATCTTCCCCACCCCATCTCTCTCCACCTTCTGCAAGGACCGTTCCCTTTATCAGTCCTTGGTTTGTGCCTCTCTCCACAACCACCCCCTGAACCCCCAGTTACCTTCCCCTGCAACCAGAAAAGATGCAAAACCTGCCAGTACACCACCCCCTCATCTCCATCCAGGACCCCAAACAGTCCTTCCAGGTGAGACAGAGGTACACCTGCCTCTCCTCCAACCTAGTTTATTGCATTAGGTGCTCCTGATATGGTTTTCTCTACATCGGGGAGACCAAATGTAAACTCAGGGCATGTTTCACCGAGCATTGCAGCCGGACCCGCAGGGACCGACCTAACCTCCCAGTCACTGCCCATTTTAATTCCCCTTCCCACTCCCTTTCCAACATGACCATCCCGGCCTCCTCCATTGCCACAATGAATCAGACTGCAAATTGGAAGAAAAACAGCTTGTCCTCCACCTGGGCAGCCGACAGCTCAGAGGACTCAACATTGAGTTCTCCAATTTCAAATCACCTCCCTTCCAATCCCCCGACTCCCTATTCAGCCTCTCCCCCTCCCTTCCATTCCTCTAACTGATCCTTCCTTCCAGCTACCAACTGGATTCTTACCTCCCACCAACCAACCAGATTGGACCCTCAACTTGTGTTCATCTATTCCTACCTCATCACCTCGCCACCCCTCCCCCCCACCAAAACATCATCCCATGTCCCAACAGCATCTCCTTTATCTGCAGCTCCCTTTACACCCATCCCCAGCCCTGAAGGAGGATTACGCCTGCAATGTTGACTTCCAGCCTCCTGCTTGCATGCTCTAGACTGAGTCCGCAGCGGGAAGTGAAGGAACCAACAAGAGGAAAAAACATACTTGACCTCGTCCTTACCAATCTGCCGGCTGCAGATGCATCTGTCCATCACAGTATCGGTAAGAGCAATCACTGTCCATTCCTTGTGGAGCTATAGTCCTGCCTTCATATTGAGAATAACCTCCATCGTGTTGTGTGGCACTATCACAGTGATTTATGGGACAGACTTTGATCACACAAGACTGGGTATACATATGGTCCTGTGGGCCATTCACAGCAACAGAACTGTATTCCATCATAATCTGTAATCTCATGGCCTGGCATATTCCCCATTCAACCATTACCATCAAGCAAGGAGATCAACTCTAGTTCAATACTGAGTATAAGAGGGCATGCCAAGAGCAACAGCAGGCCTACCTGAAGATGAGGTGTCATTCTGATGAAGCCGCCAAACAGCATAAGCAGCAAGTGATAGACAGAGCTGAGTGATCCGACATTCAAAGGTTCAGATCTAATCTCTGCAGTCCTACCAGATCTAGTCGAGAATGGCAGTAGACAATTAAATAACACATTAGAGGAAGAGGCTCGACAAATATCTCCATCCTCAATGATGGAAGAGCCCAGCACATCACTGTAAAAGGTAAGGCTAAAGTTTTCACAGCAATCTTCAGCCAGAAATGCCGAGAGGATGATCTAACTTCAATTCCTCCAGTAGTCCCATGCTTTATGGATACCAGTCTTCAGCCAATTCGATTTACTCCACGTTATCAAGAAATGGTTGGAGGCATTGGATACTGCAAAGGCTACAGGCACTGAATATTCCTGCAATAGTACTGAAGACTCGTGCTTCAGAACTTGCCACTCCCTGAGCCAAGCTATTCCAGTACATTTACAACACTGGCATCTACCCGACAATGTAGAAAATTGCCCAGGTATGTCCTGTATAGAAAAAGCAGGACAAAGCCAATCGAGACAATTTCTACTCCATCAGTCTACTCTCAATCATCAGTAAAGGGATAGAAGGTCTCATCAATAGTGCTAGGAAGCAGCATCTGCTCAGCAATAACCTGCTCAGTGACACCCAGTTTGGGGTTCATCTGGGACACTCAACTCCTGACCTCATTACAGCCTTGGTTCAAACATGGACAAATCCCAGAGGTCAGGTGAGAATGACAGCTCTTGACATGTGTGGCATTGAGAAGCCCTGGCAAAACTGGAAACAATGGATATCAGGGGAAACCTCTCTGATGGTTAGAGACATACCTAACACGTAGGAAGATGGCCATGATTGTTGGAGGTCAGTCATCTCAACTCCAGGACATCTCTGCTGGAGTTCCTCAGGTTAATGTTCTAGGTTCAACCACCTTCAGCTGCTTCATCAATGACCTTCCCTCCATCATAAGCTCAGAATTGGGGATGTTTGCTAATGACTGCACAGTGTTCAGCACCATTCGTGACTCCTCAGACACTGAAGCGATCCAGTCAATGTTGGGGAAGTTAAAGAACCGCATAATGACCACCCTGTTCCTTTCATTCCTACCCGGAATCGTTTTGCCAATCCTCTCCTCCACATCGCTGAAACTTTGTGGAGGCCTATAAAAAAAAACTCCCAGCAGTGTGACCCCTGCTCCCTTGTTTCTAACCTCAGCCTACGCTACCTCAGTAGACGAGTACTTGTCAAAAGTTCTTTCAGCCATCGTTATAGTGTTCTTGACTAACAAGGCCACATCTCCCCTCCCTCTTATACTACCTTTCCTGTTCTTAATGAAAGGTCTAAACCCTAGAACCTGCAACATCCATTCCTGACTCTGCTCTATCCATGTCTGTGAAATGGCCACAACATTGAAGTTCCAGGTACCTATCCATGCTGCAAGCTCACCTACCTTATTCTGGATACTGCAGGCATTGAAGTAGACACACTTCAAACCAGCTTGCTGTCTGCTAGCATGCTTCTGTGACCATGAAATCCTGTCCCAGTCCTCCCTACTGTCATCCTCCTGTGCACTGCAACTATAACACAGGTTCCCATCCCCCTGCTGAGCTAGTTTCAAACCACCTGAATAGCACTAGCAAATTTTTCACCCAGGTTATTAATATCCCTGTGGTTCAAGTGAAGACTGTCCTGTTTGTAGAGTTATCACCGTTCCTTCACTGTCGCTGGGTCAAAAATGTTGCTGGAATTCCCTCCCTAAGGGCATTGTGGGTCAACCCAGCAGGTGGACTGCAGTGGTTCAAGAAGGCAGCTCATTCCACCTTCTCAGGGCAGCAAGGGAGGGACGATAAATACCAGCCAGCAAGGGATGCCCACGTTCCACAAAATAAAAATTAAATTTAGCTTTCTGGACCTCCTACGTGGCCTTATCCCACCCATGTCTTCTCCACCAACTGTACTGTCCTAGCATTCCTTCTACATCTGATTAGACTTTACTCCTGGCTTTACATCTGCCCTGGGTCCCATCCCCCTGCCAAATCAGTTTAAAATCAGTGTCTTTTCCTGACACTGAACTGAATTCATCGTCTTCGAAGTTTGATGCCATCTTTCCATTGTTCCATGAGATTATGAATCATCAGTTGAATAAATAAAAAGTTTTACACACAAATATCCATCATTTATTTGAATATTTGTGGCATAAAATTCGAACCTTGATTTTTTTTTTGGTAATTCATATCTTGAAAAATAAAGGACTAGTTTCTTCACTATCATTTCTGCTGTTATTTTCCACACGTACTACCTCAGGAAATCTTGTCAAAGCATCCATTCATGTTAATAGGGACTGATTCCCACTCCTTGTCTTAGGTAAGAGTCCAACACAATGCATTAAGCGCACACTTTGAAAGTTAGTGTCAGAATCAAAGATATACCTCTAATTGACAGTTGAGGTTTCCCCATTATCTAACAATGGTGGCACGGCTGGCAAAATCTACCACATTGATGTGTAATCTTGGCCAATGAAAATGTTTTAATATCTTAATCTGTAGTTTCCTTTTATGTCGGTGTCCTTCCATGAGAATTTTGGGAGCCTGGTGTAAAATGATGTCATGATACTCAGATGGAACTGCCTCATCAGCTGGTATTTGAGATGGCTCACATTTCCTCATGAACAGTCTTTTTAAATAATAACACACAAATGAATAAAATGAAACAATTATATATGTCAATGTTTTATGTATCAGTTTGGAAATTCCTATCAAACAGCAAAAGGAAAAGAAATCTCCTTATTTTTCCTCAGCCAAATCCTTTACTCAACCCCAGTGAAGCATGACTCCTATCTTAACTCTATAATTTCTTCCTTTTGATAACTGATGAGCTGGCAACATTTCTTTTTGCTGTCCCTCTGTAGATTCACCATGGGATGCAAAAATACAGGCTAATTCTTTATTTCTTTCCAGCTCTGATGGCCTGGAAGTTTCTTCCCAGTCTGACAGCATGGGCCTTTTGAAAACAAAACCAAAACCATCTCTCTGCTGCAATGAAATATTTATTTCAAACTCACCCTGCTAGTGACCCTGATTATCTGCTCCTGTAGGTTATAAAACACAACTTGGTAGACACTCAGGGATTAACTATTGAGATAGCTGGCTAAGACATTCAGCTTACATCAGATACTTTCCTGAAAAGACTATTTTAAGCACAATATTCACAATCTCAACCCCAGACTTAAATGTAACAGTTCACATAGTGTTAATTACAAAAAATCTTTACACTTTTCCCATTTACTAGTTCATGAGCATAGGCAGCCTTGAGACAGATTGCACACTAGTTGTCAAGGAACTGACTATGACAGTGATTTCAGGTTTTCCATGGCTCTATTTTAAATGAATATTCCTTTATTGACAGATATAAAAGTGATCTTTCACCTTTTGCAATCTTCTTCTGCCCAACCACCCCCCCCCCACTCCCACTTGTACTTGCAGCCTCCTATTACCCCCAAATTGCTTTTGCATTCTCTGTCTGTCTTATTTGCAGCCCCTTCTTACCCTATGTGCTGTGCATGTGTAGCCTATGCACCTGCTTATCCAAATAGCTTCTCATTCCCCTACCTTGTAACCCTCTTTTCTCCTCATCATTCCAACCGGAGAGTACATGCTGCCACTGAAGATATTTGTCCATAATCCTTGAATGGTCAATTATCCGTTTCATTTGTTTTAATGAAGGATTCCAGATGCAAAATTAACCTGCCTTTTTTGTGTCATTGTTCTAAATTTTAGTATTTCCAATCTTTATTTCAAACAGTCACTGCTTATATATCTTTTCTTGTAATTGGGTGTTATAGAATCTTAACACATTCAAATATTATTCCAAGAATTATAGTTAAATTGTGACTGATGACATTTTATGACCGAGTTCCCAATTTAAAAACTACTTCTGTAAATAAAAAAAGCTTTTTGTTTAATAATAATAGAATTTCTCTATTAAATTCTTCTCTAGGATGACAGTGTTCCTGGATCTAGATGCACATCTGACTCTGATTGTCTGGCTGGAGAAATGGAATTACTAGGAAATGGTAAAGATGAATGGCATAGTCTGAGGAGGGTTTGGGCAAGGCTGTGAGGATAGGTTATCAATTGAAAATGGAATGAACTACACAATCAACATTTCATTTTACATTGTGGATGGCAGTAATTATTATTAGATTATTATCTGTTCAGTGGGCTGTATGTCATATATTGTAAGCTTCAGGAACTTTAGTGTTGAATGCTCAGACTGATAATGCTGTCCTTGTGGACTTGGGACTATCCCTTACTTAAGAATGATTCTTTGATTCTGAAGAAGTCTCTTGCCTTCGGTATTGTTCCCCTCCCCTACAAATCTATGGTGACTAACTCCCTTCTCAAAGAAGACTTCAGGTTCTTGTCAAATACATTGCTGCCTTTGCTCTCACAGGCCCTACTGTAGTCTTCTAAATCAGTTCTCTTCTTTCCTAGAGTTTGATTTGCTGCAATCAAGTACTATCCTTTCATAGGACTGGAACAGTTTATATCAGCATCACAAATAGCATCCTATATGACTATGGCCCTTGCAAACTATCCCACCATTACCTCTGAACTTAGCTGTTGTTTTTAACAAGGTTGGCTACAATCCTCTACCAACACCTGTCGTCATTCACCGCAATCTGTGGGACTTCACAAGTTTTGTTCCATTCTTATTTATTCAGTCACATCCAGAAGGTCACCTGTGTTGGCTCCTCATCCTGCTCCTGAACTATTACATTTGTGTATCCTCAATGCACATCATTTCCCATTTATATTACCGCTCGATGATATCATCCAAAAACAGTTGCAACATATACATTGATAACACTCCATCACTACCACCTCTGTTGACGGCTCCTCCATTGCTAAGTGATTGCATTGTTTGTCTGATATCCAGTACTGAATGAGTCAAAATTTCCCAATTAAATATTAGGAAGACCAAAGCTACTGTCTTTGGTCCTCAACACAAATTTTGTTCCATTCACCAATTCCAACTTTTATCCTGAATCGAACAGTTTACAATTTTGATGCCATTTTTGATTCTTAAATGTTCCATTTCTGTATGTTACCATTTCTCCAGCATTGCCCAACACTATCCCTGCTTCTGAAGCCTTCTCATTTTATTGCTTGGGTAACTCTGGATTACTTTATTCCAACGCTCACCTGTGTGGTCTCACTTTGTAAGTGTGACCTCAGAACTCTGCTGTTTTCATACCAAGCCTTGCCCATTTGCTACCCGGTGCTGTTGACTTGCATTGGTTCCTGGTTCAGCAGCACTTCAATTTTAAAATTTTCATCTTTATTTAAATCACTCCATTTCACCCTTCTCTATCTCTATTACTTTCCCAATCATGACAACTCTCCAAGATTCTCAATGCTTTTCTAATTCTGGCCTTTTGCCTATTTTAATGACCTGACTATTGTTGGCTATGCTATGAGTTGCCAAAACCAAAAGCTATGGCTTCCGTTACTAAACCCCTCAGCTTCTCTATCTTTCCTCCTTTAAGACATGTCTCAAAGATTACTTCTTTAACTAAGCTATTGTCCTAACATCTCTTTTTGTGGCTCTGTCAAATTTTGTTTGATATTACCTGTTATGGGCTGAAAATGTGTTGCTGGTTAAAGCGCAGCAGGTCAGGCAGCATCCAAGGAACAGGAAATTCGACGTTTCGGGCTAAAGCCCTTCATCAGGAATGTCCAAGGAACAGGAAATTCGATGTTTCGGGCTAAAGCCCTTCATCAGGAATTCCTGATGAAGGGCTTTAGCCCAAAACGTCGAATTTCCTGTTCCTTGGATGCTGCCTGACCTGCTGCGCTTTAACCAGCAACACATTTTCAGCTCTGATCTCCAGCATCTGCAGACCTCACTTTGTACTTGAAGATATTACCTCTTATGGACCAGGCCAAACCCCCTCAAAACATTTCAAGAAAGTAGCTCAGACCCTGACTTTGCTAGTTGTTTTAAGCAGGTGTATGTAGATATTCCAGGAGAGATACAGCTGGGCAAAGCACTTAGTGTTTCATTTGGTAATCTTGCAAATAAATTCTGTTTTGTTTAAAACTAAGTATATATGAGGATTATTGCAAGTATTGGGAACAACATCTTAAGTTGGATTTTCAGATAGGTTAGTATTTGGTATTCTGTCCTCGTTTATTAGTGTTTCATTTGGTAATCTTGCAAATAAATTCTGTTTCATTTAAAACTAACAAAAGAGAACAGAATACTAAATACTAATCTATCTGAACATCCAACTTAAGATGTTGTTCCCAATACTTGCAATAATCCTCATAAATACCCCTTGGCACAAAAGGTGAAACCAAACACAGGGTCATACAGGAGAGAGAGAAATGGTAGCATAGAACACATTCTTCCATGTTGGTCAGCAACCCCAAATCACTACTGCTTGCTAACCAAACAAAACTGAACTGGGAGAACTAGTCACCCCTCTTTCATTGTACAAATTTTAAAAAATAAATATTTTTATTGAAAAGCTTTTTTAAAAATCTTTTATAAAACATTTATGTATATTAAAAAAACCCATCAAAACAGAAAAAAACTGAACCAAGAACAAGGCCATAACATAGTACCATTATTACCAGACAACCCACTATTCTACCAAAACAAACCTATCTACTTAACTAAAACTAAACTACAAACATATTAAATAAATACTAGCTTAAATTAAATTCAAGTTACTTAAATTATATAATGCCTTACTAGTTTGTTCTGTCTTACTCATCACACCAACACTGAGGCTCCCATCCTTGGGAGTGCCCCTACAGTACCCATATTCTTTTCCTTCCAGTCTCCTACTCCCAGGACCCCACAGGCGCCCATGAAGGTTCCCACAGCTATACCATGGCCTTGACTAATATTGCCGACAAGTCAGTTTCAATATAATTGAAAAAGGGCCGCCACGTTTTAGAAAACTGTTCTGCTTTGTGGTGCACCATATTTGTAAAGTAATCTTGGGGGAGATGCTCCATCACCAGCTTATGCCAGCTTGTAAGACTTGATGGTTTTTCTGAAGTCCAATTTAGTAAAATGTTCTTCCTCGCGTATTGGGCAAGGATTTACACAGTCTCTTCCCATGTTGTCCCAGAGAGGGCAAGTTTGGCAGCCCCAAAAGAAAAATTACTGGATCCATGTTAATTTCAGTCCCCAAGATGTCTTTTAACTCCCTTACTATAGCACTCCAATATCTTTGGATCTTGCAACATGAACAGTAACAATGTGTGAGAGTACCTATGTTAATTTTACATTTGGGACATTCTGGTGACACTCCTCTCTTACACTTAGCTAGCCTTTCTGGTGCCATTTGAAGCCTGTGTAAGATCTTCAATTGCATAGTCTGTGCTCTGTTACATACTGAATTTTTCCTTAAATTCCCCCAGATATCTTCCCATATCTCTGGTGAAATGTCTTGTCCTAACTCTCGGTTTCACATCTTACAGAGTCCTTCCATATCCCCCAGAGCATGGCCTTTCTGTAAATGATATAAAGTACTAAGTGAAAGAGTACCCATACACCAAAGTTCTCTTTTCTTCACATCTAATTTATAACATTGGGCCAGAAGTGTGTGAAGGGGTAAATGTAGGGGAATGGGTCTGGGTGTGTTGCTCTTCTGAGGTTCGGTGTGGACTTGTTGGGCCGAAGGGCCTGTTTCCACACTGTAAGTAATCTAATCTAATCTAATCAAAGTGTGGTCTTCCTCTGTATGTAGTCCCTTGTCTCGAAGTATCGGAAAAGGTCCTTATTGGATAATCCATATTTCGGACTAAACTGACTGAATGACATTTGTTCTCGAACAAATCTCCCAAACATAGAATTCCTTTGTTCTCCCATGTCTTAAAGCTGGAGTCCTACCAACGGGGTAAATGGCAAAGTCTTAAACCAATTGCCCTCGTCTTGCCTCATTATGCTCCAGGCTTTCACCGTATTAAAAATAATTGGACTATTGCATTGCTGGGTCACGGATTTCATCTTGTCCATAAATAATAAATTAATTAGAGGACATTTCGACTGTGTGGCTTCAATATCAAGCTATATCAATTCTGAATTACCCTGTACCCAGTCACCAACATATGTTAACAAAGCATTTATTTGATATTTCTTCAAATCCGGAAAATCCACCCCTCCCTCAGCTTGCGAAAGTTGTAATTTAGTGAATTTAATTATAAGAAGTCTATGGCACCAAATAAAGGACCCTAGCCAACCATTAATCTTCAGTAATACTTGTCTAGATAACAGTAATGCAGCATTCTCATGGGATATAGCAGTCAGGGGAGGACATTCATCTTAATCAGAGCTATTCGGCCCAGCCATATTAACGGTAATCCTTCCCATCGCTACAAGTCCTGTTTTATCCTCTCTAGTAATTGGACAAAGTTAGTCTTATATCACAGGTGGAAGGAAGGGGTAATAAAAATTCCCAAATACAGAAAACCTTTTGGTGAGCACCTAAATAGGAATTGCATTTTATCCTTCAAGTTAGGCACCTCCACTAAGCCGGCATGACTTCCGATTTTGTGAAATTGATCCTATAACCTGAAAAACTACCATATGAATTAATTGTTTGGATCAGCTGGGAAATAGACTTCTTTGGTTTGGCCAAGAATAAAAAGACATCATCAGCATACAGGATAATCTAATGTTCCCCCATTCCCACCTTTGACGCTACTATTTCAGAGTCTCTTCTAATAGTTTCGGCTAATGGTTCAATCGCCAAGATAAATAGCAGAGGTGATAAAGGTCATCCCTGTAGACCATCTCTTCTAAAATTAAAATTATTTGACTTAATACTGTTACTGCTACCCATCTGGCAAAGGGTCCCCCTAAACCAAAACACTCTACAACCTCAAATAGATACGGCCATTCTATCCGATCAAAGGCTTTTTCTGCATCTAAGGAGACCACCAATCCAGGAATCAATCTTTGCTGACATACCTGTATTGCATTCAGTACTTTCCTAATATTGTTAGAGGAACTGCGGCCTGTTTGCCTTCTTTTATAATGTGGGACAAAACCTTCTCCAAACTCAGATCCAAAATCTTTGATAAAATTTTGAAATGTACATTCCGTAGTGAGATTGGTCTATATGAAGTAAATTCTTTGGGGTCCATCCGTTTCTTTAAAATGAGGGAGGTATTAGCTTTCCTAAGAGTAGATGGCAGAAGATCCTGTGTATAAGAGTATTTGTATATCCCCAGAAATGGTTCCACTAA
This sequence comes from Hemiscyllium ocellatum, assembly GCF_020745735.1. NCBI lineage: Eukaryota > Metazoa > Chordata > Chondrichthyes > Orectolobiformes > Hemiscylliidae > Hemiscyllium > Hemiscyllium ocellatum. The sequence continues at coordinate 18,472,057 of NC_083424.1, forward strand.
TATGTTTATGAATTCCTTATAAAATTCAGTTGGGAATCCATCTGGCCTTGGTGCTTTGCATAAGAGATGTCTTATTGCTTCCTGCAATTCCTGTACTGTTAGAGGTGCATTCCAAAGGGAAGCCTGCTCCTTACTCACATTGGGGTGGTCCAGAGTATCAAAGAAGGACTGCATTCCCATTGTATTGTGTTTGTTTCCCCTCTGACCGTTATAGCTCTTCAAAATATTCCCTAAGCCTAGCATTGATCTTTTTCGAATCATGGGTAATCATACCAGTCTTACAAATTGTTTTTATTTTAAAACTTGAAAGCCTTCTGCCTGAGGCAGTGTCTGTTAGTTATAACTAAACTGGTCCTAAAACCCTTCAACTTAGATTTATCGTAGTCTGTGTTTTTTACGACCTCTCTTTAAAAAAAAGCCAAGGACAACATAACCTTGTTAAAGGAGCAGCATCATCATATGCTTATGTGAAGTATCTTGGGGTTTTTGTATGTTAAATATGCTATATCATTGCAAATCTTTGTTGTTTCTTTGTTTAGGTGTTGCCTGCATATAATGCCACCTCCAGCGTATCCTTTTGAAAGTATTGATATATTCCCAGGAATCCCTATTCCAATTTGTCAAAGCTGGTGTCAGTTCTTTGAATGTAGGGCATGTTAGGAAACAGAATGGTTTTATCTCAACTGAAGCAATCAATTTCGTCTTCTAATATTACTTTAGCAAATGAGTTTGAAGAACCAACACTTTACTAAAAGGGATTAATTTAGAAACCTGGGTTATGATTGATATTGTTAACAATGCTTTTCCTGTGCAGGAGTGAAAACTGGGAAATGTGTAACATATCATGATTCGATAAAGACCTGTCAGATTTATGCTTGGTGTCCAGTGGAGAATGGATTATCAATAAGGTAGCACAAAAAGTTTGTTGGCATCTGTTTGTTATTGGTCACAGGTGTAGGTGGCACACTGTTTAAATGGTAAAACACAGTAACTCGGTGTTAGTTATTTCAATCTACATTTGCTTAACACTGGATGCTATAATACCACGCAGATAAAATGGAATTACTTTGACAATTATATCCAACATGGAATTTAGTCTTGCTCTCCCTGTCAACCTAATGCCAAGTCCAATCTAAGCCTGGTGCAAGGCATGAAAGTTTTTTAGTGAATAGCATGATACTGTGTTAAATTGAGGGTAAAAGAGATGAAGTATGAGCAGACTCCTTCAGCAATGTGGTGCATTGTTTTACGGATTCTCTTTGAGCAGTAGAAGTATTGTGTGTTAGGCATTGTACTTGTCGTAGCCTGTTATGAAGGTGTAGGTAAGCACTGTACTTCTAAGAAAGAGAGGAAGCTAGCAAGGATTTAGAAGCACAAAGAGTGCTGACCAATTTTAAAATGTAATGTTTGGTTGAAACAAATAGCTGGAGTTGTGTTGCCATGCAATAAAAACTAATTCAAATTTGGCCAATCAGTTTAAATTATGCCCAGATACCAAAACCCAATTGAATTTGAATTTTATTGTTTGGGATGACATCAAACCAATGAAATGATCCGATGTTTTGGGATATAAAATCAGATATTTTGAACCGGTAGGGGGAGAACAGCAAAGTGCAGCCAACCAAACATCTACTTAAGGCCAGCTGGATAACTCTCTGAAAGGCACCTGTCCATAAGAAATTAGTGCAGCAGAACACCAAAGCTGACCTAGAGAATATTTGACAGCTGAAGATGATAACTGGTTTTGAAATAGATTTTGCTGTAAATTTAAGAGGGAATTTATTGGACCAGTTTTGTAGAGTGGGAGGTAAAAAGGGAGGTTTAAGAGAAAGGAGTTGTAAATAGCTGTTGTTTTAATGTTCTGTGTTGGACTTAAAAAATAAAATTGTTGAATTATACTTTAAATAGTGAAATCTGGGATGATTCTTTACTTCTTGAAATTTAATAGACTATGATGCGAGGTGAGCTTCCCTGTGTGTTGGGTTTAAATTAGCAGAGGGGTTTACACCATGTTGTAACATAGCCACACTAATCTCGAGTTTCCTATCCCATTCCTCCTCAAAACTCAGTGCCTAGCAGGGAGTTTAAGTAATTTTGATTTGAGAAAGACATCTGGTGGTGCAGCAGTCATTGGAGTTCTGAGCTTTCTGGAGGTACCAACAATTTTGAGACCTCTGGAAAGGGTACAATTCCATGCAAGATTGCACTTATTTAGGAAACACAAGAAATTGCACAAATGAAGGCAGGAAGTAACAAAGTTACATAGACAGTCTAAATAACCAAGTGAATAGGTAAAACTATAGCCTACTGTCTTAAGAACGTATTATGGAAGTGTGCATGATTATGCTCTCTCAATGCAAGAAGAAAATTCCAAAGGTTTTCTTAATAGAGTGAAAATAGGAATTGTTGAGGAGTATCGGTCTCCTTATACACAACTTACTAAAAACTAAAACACATAGATAAAAATGAAGTAGGCCTATAGAATGTTGGTCTTTATCTCAAGCTATTGGACTATGAAAGTGTATTTTCCGTTCTGATGGAATATCAGGATTGATCCCAAACCCCTGGTAAGTTGCATTGAGTTTAAAAGGAGTCACTACAGCTATGCCAAACTGATACTAAGGTTTCATGTGCTAACTTAGCTGTTAACTGAAGTTGGTTTATTTTCCCCTGAGCAATTTTTTTCTCACTAATTACCTGACCTAGTTACTATGGGAGCATATGAATGTCTAGTAGTTTCCATATATTTCAGTGTTCTAAGAACATGTTTTCTCTATTTTTTCACAGGGACTCTGTATTAAAAATGGTGCAGAATTTCACCATATTGATTAAAAACAGTATTCACTTCCCCAGGTTTGGGTTTACAAAGTAGGTGGAGTTCTTATCATAAAGTGTATCATTGCCTTAGCAGATTTTATGTGGTTTCACTTGACACATTTCTTTTGTCAATACACATTTCTTTTTGTCATTTCCTGTTTACTAACCACAGAGGTAACAAAGATATTCAGCATTAGATATTTATGGGGCTTCATTGAGAATTATATACATTACCAGGTTAATCTCAATAAGAACTAGACAAATCCTGCGAGATACCATCTCAAGCTGTATTTTGGTCATTAGTGACGAATGTCACCAGGAATTTTCTCTAGGGTTCTGTCATTATCTGCTGTAACTTTGCCAGGAAATGAATAAGAAATCTATATCATAGGTCAATCCAGATTTCCTGCTGATTTTCCATTGAAAATAACATTGGACAATTGGGAGAATCCCTCAGGAAATTCCTGATGTATGTTCTTATTTGGGATATCACAGAAGTTTAGCTATGTGTATTCCAGACATGTATATGCATAAAATACTTCACTGAGGGTTCATATATGTATAGACCTTACAGCTGCAAGATACATTCTTATTGGCCCCACCTTAAACAGCAGAATTAGTGAGCAGCGGGACTTGCACTTGTCCAAATTACATGTTACTAAATATTGGAAACATTACTTTGAGCTATATATGTGTGTAAGCACCAACAATCAACATGTACAGTTGGTTCTGATATAACATGATAGTTCTGTTCTCGTGCGATCTAGCTTTATAAGAAAATGGCACAATAGCTGCACCATTAAAACTAATGGGGCCTGAATCACATTATAGCCAATACAGGTCAGGAAAGTTCACAGTCTAAATTCTTCCATCATGTTGAAGAAACACGCATTAAAGCAGAACCGACTATATACTGCTTTGCTCCCCCTCATATTTCCTTCTGATTGCAATTTTCAGAATAATCTCTCTTCAATCTTTTTATTGTTTAGTCCTTAGCCATTAACAGCAGAACCTCTTTATTGGACCCACTTGTAATCTTGGTGCAACTCTAAATGGCTTGGATCCTTGCCTCCTACTCCAGGTTCTTCTCCAGACCTGAGAAGATGTCTGTAATGTTGACACTGAGCAGGAAACACAGTCTCAGGATTCAGGCTGTCTGCTGCAGAGAATGGTATATGTTCTCTACTCCAGATACATTCTGTTCCACTCCACCCACCACCTCCATCTTGCACATAAGCTACAGCCATTTTGCTCATCTTTCCGGCAGCTTCTGCTCTCATCCTCAGTTTGCAAGAGACTTGAACCTGTCAAACAATTGCAAGGCAGAGGTTTCTCCACCCCCACCTTCAGAATGTCCAGACATGCATCACCTCTAGTTGCACTTTCCTGTCCCTGACCACAGATCGAATCTGAGGTAGTCAGCCCAAGAAGGTAGTTCGACTTCCTGGAACAAAATGGTCAGGTAACTTCTCTTCCCCCTCCCCAGAACAACACAATGTCTAAAGGTCAGACTCCACATCATCAATTTGGATTCGATATCCCTTGAGCTGCAAATGCTTACTGTAAATGAGGTTGTTGTATTTCAGACTGGGTTTCCACCAACACCCACATGCAACACATCATATACGCTGGCATCTTTATTCTGTTTAATTTAGGTCTCAAATTTAGAAATACCATTCAACCATTGTCTGTAGATTTTTTTAAGTGGTTTGACTAGTTAAGTTAAAAATGTAATGCAATATGAATATTAGCCTTTACCAGTTTAAACTAGTGCCCATCATTACATTCTAAAACCTTTTAAAAAAGGCATCAGACATATACATACGTGTTCATCTAGTTAAAGCCTTGAACATTCACCAGTTTCTATAGGCTAAACAAAAGAGTATCACAAACAGTAACTCCTTCCATTGTACCAAAATTTTACCTACATTTTCGATCTCATTACTGTCAGTCTTACAAAACTTCATGTTTGCAAAACCATGTTATAGGGAAATGGTCATTATTTGTTTTACTTTACCTGTTGCTTAAACATTCATTTTACATATTATAGCTTTCAGTCAGAGGAGAAAATAGCAGTAATTTAAGGGACTGTATAAACATGAATGGCTTACAAGATGTTACTGAAACAGTGTGTGCTGTGTTATAGGCAACATCATGTGACAAGAGATGTGACAACGTCTACTTTGAAAGTCCTATCATAGCATCCTATATAGGAACAACCGCTTACAGTTATGTATTACATTTAAAGTATAAAAACATCCCAGATAGTTCCATTAGCAAAAATATAAATCAAACACCACTAATGGTGGGGAGGAAGAGGGGTCACAAAAAAATAGCCAAAATCAGGAACATGGTGCTTGAGGATTGTATATAAGGGACGAAAAGATCACAAAAGGATCTTGTTGTCTGAAGGGGAGAATTTTAAACTTCGGTTATTGAAAGACTGGAAGCCAGTGTCAGTGAGTAAGGATGTGGGTTGGTTGGCTGAATTGGTTTGCTGCCAGATAAATGCAGGAACATAGGAACAGGAGTAGGCCATTCAGATGTTGAATCTTTTCTATTACTCAATTAGGTTATGGCATAGAATGGAATTCCTCCAGTGTGGAAACAGGCCATTCAGCCCGGCCTGCCAAAGAACATTCCGTCCAGCCCCACGACCTAATCTATCCCTGTAACCCTGTACTTTTCACCTAATCCACCCAGCCTGCACATCCCTGCACACTATGGGCAATTTAGTACGGCCAATCCCACTAACTGGCACATGTCTGGACTGTGGGAGGAAACCAGAGCACCCGGAGGAAGCCCACACAGACGCGGGGAGAACATGTAAACTCCACACAAATATTCACCAGAGGGTGGTATTGAACCTGGGTCCTTGGTGCTGTGAGGCAGCAGTGCTACGTAAAGAGCTACCGTGCCACCCCTACAACCACACATCCACAACCTTCCAGAGGTGGGAACTTGAATTTCCATTGACCCTAAATGACTTAAATTACACTTCCCATAAAGTTAAACAACAAATTTACTTCTTACTTTGAAGAGCTCAATATAATCATCTAAGCTCAAGAGAGTACCAGTCAAGCTAATGTAGTCCATCATCAAAATATAATACTTCAAAACCTCTTATTATCCCACTATGTTCCATCATTGAGGTTTGCTGCTCAAACATATTATGCCTAATGTTTTTGACCAAGGCTTTGTAAACTTGGAATGTTACTTTCCCACATAATTACTTGATGTAAATGCTCACATTCCATTAGCTTCATAAAAGTTGCTTTTCATTCCAGCACTTTAGCTTTCAGTAATCTATGCTATCAAAGTTACGTTGACAGACCTATACAAGATTTTCTTCTTACATAACAGAGGAGCATTTAAAATTTCACTGAGAAATGATGACAGACACTTCTGCAATTTGCTCAGCTATTGCTTTTAGTACTCTGAAAACCATCTCCCTGAGATTTGTCCATCTCCAGTCCTGGCGTTTTTCATTACTATTTGTAATTTATATTATCATATTTTTCAGTTTTATTTATTTTTCTTGTTCCACTGATATTTAGACCTTGTCCTCCACCATGACAAGAGATTAAAAAAAATTTCAAATCTATAATTTCCTTACAGTCTGTCATATCTCTGCCTTTGTCCCTCTCTTTCATCCTGTGTAAATCTATGCACATTGTTCAGGGCTGTTTTTAGCACCATGAGCCTGTCTGGAGAAAATGTAAATAGAGTTCTGATAAGAGAAACATGCAGTTACAATGATACCTCATTTAAGGACCTGAGAGGAAGGGAGCTTTGACACTGGGTAATAGGGAAAAATAGAGTTCAAAGTAAAACTTTTGAGATACTACAGTGACGAAGGTAGTTTCCAAAAAGAGATCTTTGGGATAGACTACCCTTTTAAGATACCATTTAAAATGAGGGCAAAAATTTGAAAAGAAGTTGTCAGCATTTTAAAAGGTACAGGAGGTGATCTCACCTTGTTCCCAGTTTTACAATGTGATTGCTTCTCCCTGTGGTTACTAATGCTTCACGTATTGGAAGAAAAGATTGTGAGTTTCATAATTAAAACTCCTGTAAGAGCAAATGGAGACAGTGTCTTTCAATGATTTGCATATCCTGTAGACCGTATGTCCCAAGACATTAAAGAAGGAACGTCATTATACAAACTGCAGTTAGAATCAGATTGTGATTTAAGAATTCACAACATAATTCTTTTCAATAATTTATAAAGTTCACTTTTTAAAGACCAGGAATGATGGTTATTAAAATAAAGAAATGAATAAATTAAAATGTGTTAAATGAAGACGAAAATGTATTGGTTGTATTTTTCATGAATATAAACTTAGGCAGGCCTAATATTGAGAATTTATTAAGCAGACTTAAATCCTTTAAATTACTATTGGGATATTACTGAAAATCTGATTGTTATTTATTCTTTATTATTTTTGACGTTTTATTCCCAGAGGAAACATTCAGAAAAGCAGAGACCCAACTTATTTGAGAAACTGTAGTTTTGATGAAGGGACTAACCTTTATTGTCCCATTTTTCCAATGAGCTTCATTATTGAAAAAGCAGGAGCAACGTTTGATGAACTCAGCCAAACGGTACAGCAATTTATGTTCATTGTAGTATAAACCAATGTAATGCTTTTCTCTGTGACTTCACATACTTTGGGGCAGAATGAAAAACTCTTCTGTAATGATGATCATGAAATTACAAGGTTATAGTAAGACCAGTCTGGTTGACTGATGTCCATTAGGAAAGGGAATGTTTTATCCCTACCCAGTCTGGCTGACAATCTGCAACAATATGGTGGGGTCTTAAATAGCATGGCCAAATGAGTCACTTGGTTGTATCAAACTGCGACAGGAATGTGAATGCAGCATCAACTTAGGCACAAGAAATGACAAGTGCACATGTTGCCAGTCAACCTTGCAAAGTCTTCCTCATTGACATCTGGGAATCTGTGCCAAAATTAGGAGAGCTCTTCCACAATCTAGACAAACAATGGAGTAATGCAGGCAGTGTCCTGTAGGTTGTAAATGGGTTCTGATCTCGAGTCTGTCAGAACACAATGCAGTACAATATAAAATAGCTGTTTGTAAGTACAGGAAGCATTTGTATGTCAGATCTTTTAAAATTACACCCTATATCAGATCACCTTCATAAGTATGCATATTCACAGGTTGGATGTTCATAAATCAGAGACTCTGTATTCTCTGAAACAGCACTTTCCAAACCTGTGACCTTGCACTTAGAAGTATATGGGAGCACTGTTGTATAAGGTAAGGGCTCTGAAAGGATTAATATTGGAGACCATGTTAATTTCTATCCAATCTAATAATGTGGTAGTTGTGGTAGAGAGGAATCCAGAGATGCATTAGGTGTGGTAGAGAGGAGTCTAGCTCAAGATCCAGATGGTAACAAATGTATTCTCAGTTATGAGGCCAAACTAGTCAACATTACTGTACCTAGTTATAAACTAACTGTTGTTAAGAAAAGTGTCTCCCCTTGTTAAGATTCATTAGTGGTTTATTTTCTACCACTGTTGACCAAGTAAGCACTTGGATTGAATGGAGAAATGAGGATTGGTGGCAGAATTCTATCCCAGCCATTAGCTGGTAGTGGTTGGTTCCATAATGTAAACTAATAAGAGTTTAAAAAGCTAGTCACACTTCGCAGTTACAGAGACCTTATGCCATATGGATCTGTTGGTGAAGTTCCAATCCAAGGTTCAGATGGGAAATGACCAGATGGGAGCTCCATGATGAAAGTTAAAAATCGATGTTAGGTGCAAGGCAAGGGCCTTAAATTTACAACTTAAAAGGACCAGTCTAGGAAAGACAGAAGATAGGAAAGACTCCCACAGCTACCTGGACTACACCTCCTCCCACGCTGCCCCCTGCAAAAACTCCATCCCATATTCCCGATTCCTTCGTCTCCGCCGCATCTGCTCCCAGGAGGACCAGTTCCAACACCGCACAGCCCAGATGGCCTCCTTCTTCAAGGACCGCAGATTCCCCCCAGACGTGATCGACGATGCCCTCCACCGCATCTTCTCCACTTCCCGCTCCTCCGCCCTTGAGCCCCGCCCCTCCAACCGCCACCAAGACAGAACCCCACTGGTTCTCATCTACCACCCCACCAACCTCCGCATACAACGTATCATCCGCTGTCATTTCCGCCACCTCCAAACGGACCCCACCACCAAGGATATATTTCCCTCCCCTCCCCTATCAGCGTTCCGCAAGGACCACTCCCTTCGTGACTCCCTCGTCAGATCCACACCCCCCACCAATCCAACCTCCACCCCCGGCACCTTCCCCTGCAACCGCAGGAAATGTAAAACTTGCGCCCACACTTCCATACTCACTTCCCTCCAAGGCCCCAAGGGATCCTTCCATATCCGCCACAAGTTCACCCGTACCTCCACACACATCATCTATTGCATCCACTGCACCCGATGTGGCCTCCTCTATATTGGGGAGACAGGCCGCTTACTTGTGGAACGCTTCAGAGAACACCTCTGGGCCGCCCGGACCAACCAACCCAACCACCCCGTGGCTCAACACTTTAACTCTCCCTCCCACTCCACCGAGGACATGCAGGTCCTTGGACTCCTCCACCGGCAGAACATAACAACACGACGGCTGGAGGAGGAGCGCCTCATCTTCCGCCTGGGAACCCTCCAACCACAAGGTATGAATTCAGATTTCTCCAGTTTCCTCATTTCCCCTCCCCCCACTTTGTCTCAGTCGGTTCCCTCAACTCAGCACCTCCCTCCTAACCTGCAATCTCCTTCCTGACCTCTCCGCCCCCACCCCACTCTGGCCTATCACCCTCACCTTGACCTCCTTCCACCTATCCCACCTCCATCGCCCCTCCCCCAAGTCCCTCCTCCCTACCTTTTATCTTAGCCTGCTTGGCTACTCTCTCTCATTCCTGATGAAGGGCTTATGCTCGAAACGTCGAATTCCCTATTCCTGAGATGCTGCCTGGCCTGCTGTGCTTTGACCAGCAACACATTTTCAGTTGTGTGATTTATAACCTTTCACAATGAGGATCATTGTCATAGTGAGCACACACAAAGAGGCAGGAGTACATTGCAAAATCTAAATTCACAAGCTTAAGTTCTACTGAGTGGCAGTATCAGCAATGCTGTGAAGCAGAGTTAATATAACAAAAGTGTTTTTTAAAAGATAAAGGAAAACTAATCAAATAGAAGGAGAAATAAACCTTTTATGGTTATGATAAGAATGGGCAATCAATCATTTTTGTTCTGAAGATATATTAAGGGCAGTAATCACAAAACATTGCTTGGAAAATTGTAGAGAGGATGTGTATTTTGTGAATGGTTGGAAATTGACCATTTTGTTAATACAAATGAGGGAAACTTCCTTCATAGAGAAGATCAGTAAGTTCCATTTTACCTGTGGAAGGTAGAGGAAGCAGCATTGTGACTATAAAGGGTGGGAAGATTCTTTGTAAGCAATGCAGAGGTACAGCATTATTATTTAACATAATTTAATGTTTAGTCGAAGAAAATAATGCAGCGTTGTATGGTATTTTGGAAATGGGGACACTTAAGCATTGCAAGGTATATAGGAAGGGCTCTTTCAGCAATGTGCTGGCCAGATCCAGAGGTCTGAAGAGAGATTGAAGAACTTATAACTCACTATGAAATCTGCAATGCAAAATGGTCCTATCATCATTGAAGAAAATTCAGAAACCAGCAAAGGGTGTGAAAAGATGGAGATGAGTAGAAAATGAATGAGTTGTGCAATCCACTTCAGCTTGTTAAGAAATTTTTAACTAAACTTGTTCAAACAGTAATGTAATGTGGTGAACAAATCGATACTGCAGATTTGATAATGATGTTAGATGATAAAACAATGAGAATTCAAGAGCAGTACAGTGTATTTCAAACCTTGCTTTTCCAAAGCAGAATTATTGGTTTTAGCAATGGAGATACTGCTGCACAGACAACAATCCTGTAATATGATTGAAACTGCCTGAAAATAATCAGCTGTCCAGGAAGAATGTCCACAGACAACTAATGAAAATATCTAGCTTACTCAACAAGTTGGAGTCAAGTGCTTCCATATTTCAACACAGATGTAATATAAGTAGATGCATACGTAGTAACGAAAAGCCGGAATAGGCTGCTAAGAGCCTGCTCTGCCATTCAATAAAATCATACTGATCACGTCACTTTCCCATCTCCCTGAATAACCTTTCAGTCCTATGTTTATCCAAATATTTGTCTGCCTTAAAAATATGCAAGGACTCTGCCTCCACCATTTTTAAGGAAGAGAATTCCACAGATTATTAACCTCTGAAGGGAAATAAAGTCTTCTCCCTGCCTTAAAGGCGCAACTCAGTATTTTGATCCAGATTCTCCGACAAAACGAATCACCTTTCCACATGCACTCTATCTAGAAACTCCTAAGGATCTTATATGTTTCAATTAAGTCACCTCAAACTCTCCTAAACTCCAATCAATATAAGTCCAGCCTATCCAATCATACCTCATAAAAAAACCCTGCCCCTTTCAGTCTTTTGAATTTTTCTGAACTGTTTACATTCTTCCCTAAAAAAGGGGTCAATACTGTACACAGTCCTTCCTGTTATTCCTTCTAAATGCAATAGTTGGTCTGTTACTTTATCTGACGGGCCCTTAATCTCCTGTTTTTTGTTCGCAGGGGAACTTTTTGCTGTTAACTCAGGTAGCTGTGTGAAGTATAAACTGAAGGACATTCATTGTCATGAATGTCCATCATGATGGCTGATCCTTGGAAACAAGTTTTGTTTCGCAATGTCAGGGATTTCTGAGCCAGTTAGTTTCTTCTTAACTAGGTCCTGAATCTGTGGACATTGATATATTTAATTATTAATTTGGTCATGTGATGTGTGCTTCACTGGCTGGGCTGATTGCATATCCCTAGTTGGCCTTGAGAAGGTGGTGGTGAGCTAACTTCTTGAGCCAGTGAGGTTCCTGTGCTGTAGGTAGGCCCACAGTGCCATAAGGGAGGCAATTTCAGAATTTTAATTCAACAACAGTGAAAAAACGGCGATAAATTTCCAAGTCAGGATGGTGAGCGGCTTGGAGGGGAACTTGAAGGTGATGGTGTTCTCTTACATCTGCTGCCTTTGTCTTTCCAGATTAATGGGCTTGTGTGTTTTGAAGGTGTTGTCTAATGAAGAATTTCTGCAGTGCATCCTGTTGACAGTACACACTGCTACTACTGAGCGTTGATGGTGGGAGTAGTGGATGTTTGTGGATGCAGAGCCAATCAAACAGGCTGCTTTATACTGGATTATGTCAAGCTCCTCCAGTGTTGTTGGAGCTACACCCATCTGGGCAAGTGGGAAGTATTCCATCATACTCCTTTGGGGACTGGCTTTGGGGAGTCAGGAAGTGAATTACTCAACACAGAATTCCTAGCTTCTGACCTGATCTTATAGTCACAGTATTTATATGGCTAGACCAGTTGGGTTTATAACTTAATGGTAATGCCCAGGGATTTTATAGTAGGGGATTCAATGATGTTACAATACTACTGAATGCCAAGGGACAATATTAGATAGAGATAGCCAATGCCTCGCACCTGTGTCTTGAAAATGTAATTTGCAACCAGACATCCCAAATTTGGATATTGTCCAGTTCTTGTTGCATTTGTCCATGGATGGCTTCAGTATGTGAGGATTTAGAAATGGTGCTGAATATTGTGCAGTCATTGGTGAACATCCCTACTTTTGACTTTATGGTGGAGGGAAGGTCATTAATGAAGCAGCTGAAGATAGTTGGGCATAGGACACTAACCTGAGGTATTCCTGCAGCGATGTCCTGGAACTGAGATGACTGATTTTGAACAACCACGACCATCTTCCTATGTGGCAGGAAGGGGCTATGACTCCAACCTGTGAGAGTTTACCCTCAATTTCCGCTGACTCCAGTTTTGCTAGGGCTCCTTGATGCCACACTCGGTCGAATGCAGCCTTGATATCAAGGGCTGTCACTCTCACCTCACCCCTGGAATGCAGCTCTTTTGTCCATGTTTGAACCAAGGCTGGAATGAGGGCAGGAGCTCAGTGGTCCTGGTGAAACCCAAACTGAGTAGGTTATTGCTGAGTAGGTGCTGCTTGATAACACTGTTGATCATACCTTCCATCACTTTACTGATAGTCAAGAGTAGACTGATGGGATGGAAGTTGTTCGGGTTGTATTTGTTCTGCCTTTTATATATAGGACATACCTAGGCAATTTTCCATATCGCTGGGTAGATGCTAGTGTTGTAACTGTACTGGAACTGCTTGGTTAGGGGAGTGACAAGTTCTGGAGCACAAGCCCTCAGTAGAATTGCAGAATGTTAGACTTTGCAGTATCTAGTGCTTTCAGTCCTTCCGTGATATTACATGGAGTGAATTAAATTGGCTGAGGACTACTTTATGTGATGTTGAGGTCTACAGTTGGAAGTCAAGATACATCATTCACTCAGCCTTTCTGGCTAAAGATTGTGACAAAACATTAACTTATCACAGATGCTGCCAGACCTGTTGAGTTTCTCCTGCTTGTTTCAGATTTCCAGCCCCCAAAATATTTTGTTCTGATTCACTGGGCCGGATAGCACTTTTATGTGTTCCAGTCTGACCTGGTGTTGAAAGGTAAACCAGTCTGTTTGGATTTAAAGAAGTGAAGATAAGGTCCAGACAAGGGGAAATAGTCAAGGGAAGAAAGAATGACTGGTTTTCTTTGAGAACTAGGACATCGAAGGTACAGGTGAGAACAAGGCTGAGTTAACTGCAGAAATGTTGTGGAGAATGAAGGGCAAAAAGTTAAATGGTTGAGATTTTGAAAGGAATTTTGTGAGTGGTTTGAGAGTCTTTTCAGGAGGAGGAAGTAGGATTAGGAGGACAAGGGTGATGCAAACGGTAAGCAACAAAGATAAATGCTAAGAGATTGCTTTATCTGTTGTTGACACAATGGGACAAGGTAAGTGGTGCAAGCAGATGTGTATTGAGGCTGACATTATCATCAATTCTCAGTCAGATCCCAGGCAAAGGCCATGATTTCAGTCAATCAGAGTGTGTTCATGGATGGCAAAAATCTTATTCACAAGTGAATGAACATTGTTGAAGGAGATATGGAACAGCCTGGCGATGGCTGATTCATTGGGAGGGTCAACACTTCACAGGACGAGTTGAACAGGAGAGTAGCAAGATCAGCTGTCAGTCAGCCTGCTGGATAGTGAGATCAGTGAAGAATTTGGGAAGGAGTAGTTGCTGCACATGAGAAAGTAGAGACAAATGCTTTGCTGGGCTCTTTAGAGAAAACCATGAAAGGTATGAAGAGAAACCATAAAACGATCTAAGGAATTTATGCTTGGGATAGTAAGAAAATTGTGATGATCAGGAGTATGTTTGGAGCACCTAAGATCGGAGAATTGAAAGGAGGTATGATGACAAGAAGGAGACACTTAAGGAAAGATAAAGAGAAAGCAAGAAAGTAAAAATGCTTAGAAAAGAAAAGAAAAATTGAAGTAATAAGTTTGCGTGCAGAATGGCAGTGGAAACATGCAACTGAATGGACACAATGAAAGCTTAATTATTTAGGCATCGTTATGTTGTAAAGAGAATAGTGAGGAGACAATATGAGAGGGTCCAAAGTAAGGGTATTAAGTTGACAAAGGAGGTGAATACAGTTTTGTTGTCCAGATTCAAAGGGAGGTCTGGCACTAGGATCCAAAAGTTATTTAACGGCTATGGGGATAGACATCAAGGATATGTGCTCAATCAGCTATGGTGCAGAAAGATGAATGAGAAGCTGGATGCCACCATTAGATGCAGAAGTGGCAGCGAAGCCCAGGAGAGTGAATCACTGGCAAGGAACGAGACTATAGCCGAAGCTGAAAAACGAGCAGAACCAGACCAATTCCAAGCACAGCAGGGAACTACAAAAGTGGGAAAGGAGTGTCAGCTGATCAAAGCAGATGAGTCATACAGTGTAGTTATTTGCCCACAAATTTGCAAAATAAATTTGAGAAATTAAGTTTCAGCATTCATTGAGTAAAGGGAACAATACACTTGATGGGGTGTGGTAATTTAGACTAGTAGTTAATTTGTGATTATGCTAAAATAAACCTTGTAAGTACCTTGAAAAAATGGTGACCTGCCTTCTTGAATCACTGCAGTCTATGTGGCATAGGTATACCCACTGTTCCTTTAGGATGGGGAGATCAGTGACCATTTCAGTGACCATTTTAATCCAGTAACGATGAAGACTTGGGGATAAAGTTCCAAGCCTAAATTATTTGGGACCTGGAGCCGAATTTGTAGGCGGTGGTGTTTGTTGTACGTGCTGTAGAACAAGACTGCATATTTCAAAGCAACCTTATCAGCAAATTTAGAATAAAGAGTTGTTTGCAATAATTGAGAATGAGCTGTATATGACTCCTGGCATTTGAAGGTTACTATAACTTTTTCACTGGTGCGTAGGAGGTTGAGAGATGACCTTAAAGAAGTTTATAAAGTCATGAGCGGTGTAGATAAGGTTAATGGTAGGTGTCTTTTCCTGAGGATGATGGATTTTAAGACCAAGAGGCACATTTTTAAGGTGAAAGGAGAGGAAGTTTTAAAAAAGACAAGGGGCAAATTGTTTACACAGAGGATGGTTCACAGGTCCACACCCCTCACCAACCCAATCTCCACTCCCTCCGCGACTCCCTCATCAGGTCCACACCCCCCACCAACCCAACCTCCACTCCCAGCACCTTTCCCTGCAACCGCAAGAAATGCAAAACTTGCGCCCACACTTCCCCCTTATTTCCCTCCAAGGCCCCAAGGGATCCTTCCGTATCCGCCACAAATTCACCTGCACCTCCACACACATCATTTACTGCATCTGCTGCACCCGATGTGGCCTCCTCTGTATTGGGGAGACAGGCCAGCTACTTGCGGAATGTTTCAGAGAACACCTCTGGGACACCCAGACCAACTAACCCAACCACGCCGTGGTTCAACACTTCAACTCCCCCTCCCACTCCACCAAGGACATGCAGGTCCTTGGACTCCTCCATCACCAGACCTTAACAACACGACGGCTGGAGGAAGAGCGCCTCATCTTCCGCCTAGGAACCCTCCAACCACAACGGATGAACCTAGATTTCTCCACTTTCCTCATTTCCCCTCCCCCCACCTTGTCTCAGTCAAATCCCTCGAACTCAGCACTGCCTTCCTAACCTGCAATCTTCTTCCTGACCTCTCCGCCCCCACCCCCACTCCGGCCTATCATCCTCACCTTAACCTCCTTCCTCCTATCGCATTTCCAACGCCCCTCCCCCAAGTCCCTCCTCCCTACCTTTTATCTTAGCCTGCCTGGCACACTTTCCTCATTCCTGAAGAAGGGCTCATGCCCGAAACGTCAATTCTCCTGCTCCTTGGATGCTGCCTGAACTGCTGCGCTTTTCCAGCAACACATTTTCAGCTCACAGTTCAATAAACTTCCTAAGGAAGTGATGAATGCGGGCATAATTACAATGTTTAAAAGACATTTGGATAAGTATATGAAAAGGGAAGGTTTGGAGGGATCTGAGCTAGGAGCAGGCAGGTGGCACCAGTTTATTTTGGAATCATATTTGGCATGGACTGGTTGGACAAAAGCGTCTGTTTCCATGCTGTATGCCTCTAACACACTGGCAAACACTACCCAGCAGATCTTACATAGCCCTCCTTTGGCGGCCAGTGTCAAAATTGGTTGAGAGAGAGAGAGGAGAATTAGGGGTGAATGTGGGGAAGAGAGATGAAGAAGAGTGGGGGTATGGGAAAGAAAGGTTTCTGAACTGAAGAAGAATTCATACTGGACTCGAAACATCAACTCTGTTTCCATCTACTGATCTTGGAATACAAGGAAAACCTCAGAATTATTTTTGTCATTTTACCATTGTAGTAAACCCTCTCATTGTCTCCTCCATCCTCACTCCCAACTCAAGCGTTGTGAGCTCATGGACAACTTTGTCAAGAAGAATGAAACTACCTGAACAGCTATCCTTTGTTCCATCTTCCTCTCTTGCCATAGAATCCCTACAGTGTGGAAACAGGTCACTTGGCCCACAGTCCACACCGACCCTCTGAAGAGTAATCCACCCAGACCCATTTCCCACTGACGAATGCATCGAACACTATGGGCAATTTAGTATGATCAATTCACCTGACCTGCAAATCTTTGGATTGTGAGAGGAAACCAGAGTACCTAGAGGAAACCCATGCAGACATGGGGAGAATTTGCAAACTCTACACAGACAATCACCCAAGGCTGGAATTGAACCTGTGTCCCTGGCGCTGTGAGGCACCAGTGCTAACCTCTGACCCACCGGGCCGCTGGTTAATCAGGCCAGACTTCCTCCAAATCTCCACTTAGGGATTTCTATGGCTTCTCTCTAGTCCCTCTCACTTCATCTGAACCTAGAAGTCTATATTCTGCTCTTTAAATTGTATTCGCACTAAACCTCTGTTCAGTTTCCCTTTCTAATCATTTTTAACAGAGATTGGTCAATAGGTATCTCTCCTCAATGGTGTCCCCCTCTCCTTGGAATCTGTTCTCTCCAACTCTTCCCTTAAAGCAATACCATTTAACCTCTTCTGCCTTGCAAAATTATGCCATTTCCAAACTCAATTTCCTGTCAAGTCCTTGAATATCTTTTCATCTCCCAAACCTGTGATTACTTTTGTCAGAAATTTATATTTTTTAAAAACCCTCCAAACAGGTATTCACGCTGTCATAGTAACAATCTGGCTCTTCAAGTCACAAATGACATTGTCTTCAGTTCCATTACAAACCTCATTCCTTCATTTCTCTCTCCTTCACAGCAGTTTGAGGTTGACCCAGACAATTTGTGATGTTAAAGATGCTAGTTAATTGTAAGTTGAGTGTCTTTTGGTAAAAGTTGAATGAGAGGTTAGGATAGAAGAGAGAACAGGAGAAATTTGTAGTTTATCTTTAACTCAAGCTAGTCCTCCTATTTCTATGTCTCCAATTCCCTCTGTGTCAGTCTTTCTCTTCACCCGTTTTACAGGATTAAACAATAGAGGAGCCTCATTCTTTTTGTGAACCAGCATTCTCACCTCCAATTAGTAACCTTCCAGTGTCAGATGCTTATCATGCTGGAGTCACACCTTCCTTATGCATATAATGTTAACCTCCGAAATAAATGTTAGGTCAATACAGAGCATTTTGGGTGGGGGCTCTGCTCACAATGTTTCAGCTCCATTTAGGCTTACTAAGAATTTTAAGAGAACTTCAAAGAAAATGAAGATGATACTGTTCAACATTAGAAATAGCGTCAGCTTAATGGAATTGATTTTACCAAGCAGTAAATTGAGAAACTATGCCAGCATTTGGTCCTGTGTCTTCATATGAGTGTCATCTCTTTCTGGTTTAGAAACAATGCTCATAGAAGCTTGGAAACAAGGAGTAGAATTAGGCCATTCAGCCCTTTACACCTGCTCCACCACTTAGTATGATCATGGCTGATCATCCAATTCCAAACCATGTTCCTTTTTATTCCCTATATCTTTGATCCTTTTAGCCCTAAAAGCGAAATTTATCTTTTTCTTGTTTTTGTTTCATCTACTTTCTGTGGCAAAGGCTCACCACCACACTCTAGGTTAATAAATTTCTCCGCATCTCACTCCTAGATTGCCAATCCTGTATTCTTAAACTGTGACCCCTGATTTTGGACTCCCTGGTCATTGGGAACCTCCTTCCTGTGTTTGTCCTGTTAGATGTTTATATTCTATGACATCCATCCTCACTCTTCTAAACTCCAATGAAGATAGATTGGATCAGTTAGGCATATTTTCCTACATCAGTCCTGCCAATTTAGGAATTAGTCTCATAAACCTTCACTGCAGACTTTCCATGCCAGAACATCCTTCCTCAGATAAAGAGACCAAAACTGCACACAATACTCCAGGTGAGTTTTCATCAAAAACTTGTACAATTGCAGCAATATGTCCCAGCTCCTGTATTTGAACCTTCTCACAATGAAGGCCAACATATTGTTTGCTTTCTTCATCACCTGCTGCACCTGCCTGTTTATTTACAGTGACTGATGTGCAGGGACACCCAGGTCTCATTGCATCGTCTCTTTCCCAAATTACTGTCATTTAGATAACAATCTGCCTTCCTGTTTTTGTTACTATAGTAAAGTAGCAAATAGGTATCTTACTGCCTGGCCTGACCTGTTGCTGCCTGACCTGCTGTGCTTTTCCAGCACCACACACTCGACTCTGATCAGCATATTCCTAATCAGCTATTAATCCCCACTAGGTCCCTTATTATCAGATTAACACAGAGGTCTTGTGCTACTTTAATCATCAGTTTATTGAATGGATAAAGTTGCATCTTCTTTAAAATATTGTTGAATTTGAACATTCATTCATCCTTCAATGCTTCCCCCATCTTAGAAATATAAGAAAGAGTGGGATGACAAAAGGTCATTCACGTCAGTTCCTAAATGGGCAAAATATAATCTATTTGATTCATGGGTGTTAATACATTCATTATGACCTTCTAAGGAAAATTCTATATAGATATCACCAGTCACCAGAAATTATCATGCAAAAGTCCAGAGTGTTCCTGAATTTTTAAATTTCCAACATCCTATTCTCCAGTTAAGTTCCACTCATGCTCTCTGGGTTCAAACAGCACAAAACACATGGGTCACATGGAGTATTTGGTCATCAGAATAAAATGAGGGGGCTGTATTTTGTGTTCAGTAGTACATTGATTATAATCCTTTGTTTGTTCCCTTATAATACAGGGAGGAATCCTGGGAATAATTATAAACTGGATCTGTGACTTGGATAAGGCAGCTTCAGAATGTAACCCTCAATACTCCTTTAGAAGACTTGATTCTATTTCCCAAGGTACTACCTCTTCCTTAGGATATAATTTCAGGTCAGTGCATCCCTTGCTTGTGGATGTGTGTTCTTATCTGTTGATATTAAGAATTGTTATTTACCTTTTAAGATTAAAAGCATAACGTGTATATTGGAGGGCATCACTAAGGTTACAATAAAACTGAAAGAAAAAACAAAGTCAATTGAGTAAGCAGTGGCTAATTGATACTAAATTGATTCAAAAAAGCCTCTACATTATAAAGAGAGCGCACGGTAGGGTTAATTTTTCAGGTTGGTATTCTGTATTCTTTTGTTAGAACTGGAGGATGTTTCAGGAACAACAGGGTGTGGTGTGTTGTCTGAATGATTAGCACTGTTGTTTCACAATGCCAGGGAGCCAGGTCCAGTTTCTGCCTCAGGAACTATCTGTGTGGAGTTTGCATGGGAAGTAAGGGGGAGAAGTGTGGGCACAGGTTATGCATTTCTTGCGGTTACCTCCCCCCTTACTTCCCTCCAAGGCCCCAAGGGATCCTTCCGTATCTACCACAAATTCACTGCACCTCCACACACATCATTTACTGCATCCACTGCACCCGATGTGGCCTCCTCTACATTGGGAAGACAGGCCGCCTACTTGCAGAACATTTCAGAGAACACCTCTGGGACACCCGCACCAACCAACCCAACTGCCCTGTGGCTCAACACTTCAATTTCCCCTCCCACTCCACCAAGGACATGCAAGTCCTCGGACTCCTCCATCGCCAACCCATAGCAACACGATGGCTGGAGGAAGAGCGCCTCATCTTCCGCCTAGGAACCCTCCAACCACAAGGGATGAACTCAGATTTCTCCACTTTCCTCATTTCCCCTCCCCCCGCCTTGTCTCAGTCCCAACCCACAAACTCAGCACCACCTTCCTAACCTGCAATCTTCTTCCTGACCTCTTCACCCCCACCCCCACTCCAGCCTATCACCCTCACCTTAACCTCCTTCCACCTATTGCACTTCCAAAGCCCCTGCCCCAAGTCCCTCCTCCCTACCTTTTATCTTAACCTGCTTGGCACACACTCTCCTCATTCCTGAAGAAGGGCTCATGCCTGAAACATCGATTCTCCTGCTCCTTGGATGATGCCTGACCTGCTGCACTTTTCCAGCAACACATTTTCAGCTCTGATCTCCAGCATCTGCAATCCTCACTTTCTCCTTTCTTCCAACAGTGCAAAGATGTGCAGGTTAGGTGGATTGACCATGCTGAAATTATCTGTGGTATTCGGTGATGAGTAGACTAGGTGGATTAGCCATGGTAAGTGTGGGGGTGGTGAAGTTTGGTCTGATTGGGGTGCTCTTTGGAGAGTTGGTGTGAACTTGCTAGGTCAAATGACCTCCTTCCACACTGTTTCGATGATTCAAGGGGACAAGGCATCTCTTGGTCTCCTGGTTGTGTAGGAAGATCCTGGGGAAGGGGAACAGATGTTGGAGATTATACAACAGTGGCCAGTCTGCCAGGGAGAGAACAAAGTTTTTGGAATCTTGAGACGTAGGTTAGGGGAAGATATATTTGTTGGAGGTTGTGGAAAAAAATGATCTGTCAAATGTAAAGATTTGTAAAATGGAAGCTAAACAAAAAGTATGAAATGAATGGACACATTTGAAAATCTTGGGTACCATGAAGAGAAAATGTTCATTTTGCCAAACAGATGACATTTTGGAAGTTCTGGTTGAAAGGTGGCATTACCATCTTGTTGCTCATTCACTTAACCTATCTATATCTCTTTAGAGCCACTGTGTTCTCCTGTCAGCTTGTATTAGTTTTATATCATTGGCAAACGTGGATACGTTTGCCTCCATCTTGTCATCCAAGCCATTAATATAAATTGTAAATAGCTGAGGTATCCGTACTGATCTCATGGCACTTCACTATTCACTGCAGTTGAAAATACCCAGTTTATGCCCACTCTCTGCTTTCTGTCCATGAACTAATCCTCAACTCATGTTCATGTATTGCGCTCAAGTCCCTGAACCCTTATCTTGCCTACTGACCTTTTTGTGTGGCAACTTATGAAATGCCTTTTAGATGAAAAACAACTACTGGTTCTTCTAGTTGCACCCTCAAAGAAGCTAATACATTTGTCAAAGCTTTTCCTTTTCGTAAAACCATGTTGAATTGTTCAAACTATAGTATTCTTTTCTAAGTGTATCGTTAATACTTTCTGAGTAATAGAGTCTATCTGTGCCACCAGTTCAATCCAGGAAAATGCGAGGTGATGTATTTTGAAAGATCCAATTCTATAGCGAACTACAGCATGGAAAGTTCTTTACGGAGAGGGTGGTGGGTGCCTGGAATGTGTTGCCAGTAGGGATGGTTGAGGCAGGCACGATAGTGTAAATTAAGAGGTATCTAAACAGATACATGAATGGGCAGGGAGCAGAGGGATTCTTAGAAAATAGGCGACAGGTTTAGATAGATGATCTGGATCGGGGCAGGTATGGAGTGTCGAAGGGCCTGTTCCTGTGCAGTAATTTTCTTTGTTCTTGTTTTTCTTTGCTCATTTGTCTTCTTGCAGCTATTTCATGCTTTCAGATAAATAACCTTCAACTTCATTTTATTACTTTTCTTCGCAATTAACCTATTTAATTACATACAACTTTGTTAAACCCTCTGTCCCTTCCTGTCTTCTCTGTTTGGCTTTACCCACATTGCTCCAATGTTCTGATGTCTACACCTTGCTCTTGAATTTCTAAATCTCCCTTTAACCAAACTTTCCCTTTGGCCCAACATTTTTTTTCTTTTTGAGTATACATCAAGTTTGCATTTGAAGATTACTAGTGAGAATATTTTACAAGTTCTTTCACAGTGTGGGAATGGTTCTTCAAGCTGTTACCATCAATCCATATACATTGTTGAGAGTGCTCCAAATGGGCCTCAACAAATGACATCTCTTAAGGTTTTTTTTCTAATCTGTGAAGGGATATTCATTTCTCAATATGTGTAACACTACATCTTCATCAATTACATAGTATCTCATTCGCACTGAGCTTTGTTAGGTTCAGTTGAAAACATGTGGGTGTAACATTCAAGCAAAGACTTAGCACCATTTAAAAAAAGTATAATCTCAATTTTCAATTTAATTTATGTGTCTGAATTACAGGCATGCAAAGTACTACATGGAGAACGGCACTGAATACAGAACTTTAATAAAAGTGTTTGGGATAAGAATTGACATTATTGTTCACGGTGAGGTAAAACCAATTTCTTACTTTGAATTATTTCCCACTAACATGTCTAATTAGTAAGTGTTAACGTTTTGCTGAAAGGAGCTTATTCTGATCATTATTAAAGTGTGTTCTGCTTGCCTATACATTTTGGCTGTAGGTTAGAGTTTCAAAAGGTTTCATCACTTTTTTTAAGATTTCCACTATTGTTCGCCTGATTATGAGCCCATCCTTTATCCCACTGGGCTGGCTGACCCTATCGCAAACTCTGCCATCAGGATGCAGCTGGCAGCACATTTGCCTCAGAGTCAGAAGGTTCAAGCATCTTTTCAGGAATTGAGTACAAAAATATGGGTTGGTATTCCTGCCCTTTATTAAGGGCAACATTGTCAGGGATACTGTTTTTTAGATGGAATGTTAAACCTATCTGCTTTTTCAGGGAGATTTAAGAGATCCCATGCCATAATTTGAAGATATATATGTATTGAAGAAAAGCAAATGGGCAATAGTCATTCCTCATTCAACATCACAAAAAACAGATTATCTAATCATTGTTACATCCCTGTTTCTGAGAGTTTGCAAATTGTGTGCAAATTACAGAATGATTGCAATAGAGAAGGAGCCCATTTAACTCATCGTGTCAGTACTAGCTTGCCAAATGAGCATTTCATTCAGTGCCACTCTGTTACTACCTTCCTGTGAGCATGCACATTGTTCCTTTCCAAATCACGTTCTCACTCTGAATGCCTTGATTGGACCTACCTCCGTCACACTCTCAGGCCGTGCATTCCAGACACTAACTACTCGCTGTGTGGAAAACTTTTTTTTATCTCACTTCTGCTTTTTGCCAATTGCTTTGAATCTATACCTTCATGTTCTTAATCCTTTCTTGAGTGGGAACAGTTTCTCCCTATCTAATTTGTCCAGATTCCTCTTGGTTTTAATGCGATCTCCTCTCAGCTCTACCTTCTCCAACAGAAGCAGTCTCAATTTCTCCAATCCAACTTCGTAACTGGAGGTCCTCATCTCTGGAACCATTCTCGTAAATCTCTTCTGCACTATTTCATATGCCTTCAGATTCTTCCTAAATTCTGGCATCAGAATTGGATACAGCCATCCAGCTGAGGCCTCTCTCATGTAAATTCAACAGAACCTCCTTGTATACATTATCACAACAACTACACTCAAAAGGCATTTTGTGAGTTGGTGATCATGAAAAACGCAACATGAATACAAAATTTACTTTTCATGTTTCGGAACTGGTCACGCTGTAGAAGAAATTTCCTCAGTCCATGTGCAAAATCTAGGTTCAATCTTTGGGATAGTTTGTAGTGAAGAAAGTAGAATAATTGTAGAGAGGAAGACTCTGACCAATAAATATAGCAAAGTTAATCTCATGAGAGCACATATTTTACCAAGAAAAATCAAGACTTGGATCATGGAATGGGTGAGAAAATTCTGCACATACAGCAATTAGCATCTTGAAGGTTTACATCTGAGGAGACCTAATATATTTGTGCCAATTCTTCACTAAAACAATTCAAAACTCATCTCTCAATCTCACTTTTTATATATATCTTTCTATATCTTCCTCTACTTCAAATATGATTCCATTTTTCCTTTAAAAATATGCTTAGGTTTGTGCCTCAACCATGATGTGTGGCAGAATATTCTGTGTTTCAGGAACACTCTGCTTAACACAATTTCTCCCAACCTTTCTCTCCTGTCATCTTCCTAAATTGGTGATTTCTTGTCACTGACTCTCCGAACGGATGAAATAATCACTGTTTATTCACTCTGAAAAAACTCTGTTTTGAAAATTTTTTATTATATCTCCTCTTAGCCTTATCTGTGGAGACAATAATGAATTAGTGATCATTCTTTCAGTGATGTTCTTTGGGGTCATAAATGGCACATTTGGTGTTGGAACATTGGAATAAAGTCAGCCTTCTTTCAAAAGTTCATTACTTGAGCTAAGCAGATCTATTCTAGAATATTATTGCTGATTGATTAACCAATCTAGATCAATATTTGGCTTTCTTAAATCCCCAGTTGGCTCCAGATAACCTGTTCAACCTCTGACACAAGCTGCAATGTGGTCCACCTGCTCACTGTAGCTAAATTAGATGGTATCCAAAAGTAGTGTTCTTTATCACCTCCAGAAAGTTAGAAATATTGTTCTTACTGATGAATGTGCAACATTTTGTTATCTACATGGACTTCAGTAAAGCCTTTGACAAGGTTCCTTATGCCAGATTGGTGCAATAGGTAAAGTCACATGGTATCAGGGGTGAGCTAGCAAGATGGATACAGAACTGGCTTAGTTATAGGAGACAGAGGGTAGCAGTGGAAGGATGTATTTTTGGAATGGAGGGTTGTGACTAGTGACGTTGCACAGGGATCAATGCTTTGGGACCTCTGCTGTTCATGATCTACAGAAATGATTTGGAGGAAAACATAGCTGGTCTAAATAGTAAGTTTGCGGATGATACAAAGATTGGTGGAATTGCGCATAGTGAGGAGGATTGTTTGAAAGAGATGTGTGAGGCAAGTTTTTCACACAAAAATGGTGAGTGTCTGGAATGTGTTGCCCATGGAGGTGGTGGAAGCAGATACAATAGCAGCATTCACGAAATACCTGGATGAATACATGAATAGAAAGGGAATAGAGGGATATAGATCCTGTAATTGAAGACAGTTTTAATATGGAAGGGCTAAATATGGTGGCACAGGCTTGGAGCGCCAAAAAGCCTGTTTCTGTGCTGTATTGTTCTTTGTCCTTTGTTCTATTTTCAATTACATCATGTTACCTACTAACATCCCTACCTCATTCCTAAACCCTCATCCATGTCATTGTCACCTGAAGTGCTCTTATTGTTGGCTTCCTGAGCTCCATGTTACATAAATCTGAAATATGGTCTAAACGTTTTCTTCTGGTGAGTTGTGTTGTCCTGCTGCTAGCTCCTAGTTTAGAGACAAAAAAAAACTGCTGATGCTGGAATCTCAGGTAGACAAGCAGGAGGCTGGAAGAACACAGCAAGCCAGACAGCCTCAGGAGGTGGGCAAGTCAACATTTCAGGTTTAACTCTTCTTCAGGACTCCTCATTTTTGTCTATTTAGTAAGGACTGAAATACATATCTATTGATTATCATACTGTTAAACCTGTAAATGTTCTCATTAGGGTTGGGAGAAAGTAAGTTGTGTGTTTTTTAGAAGCAGATAACTCAAAATCTTTATCAAACCCAGCATTTCAATACTAAGGAACAGATGTACTTTAGTATTGTGTCGATTAGTGGATGTCCTTATTACTTCTCACCCTTATTTTAGTTGACATCAGCTGCCTTCTGTCTCAACAACTCATTGAAAATCTTCACCCTTATTAGAATTCATTGTTTATTGGCCAATGTTGCTTTTGCAAACTCATCAATTTTAATGTCCTGGTTTGCAAATTGTGATCTGAGATTTATTCTGTTCTGACTCCCCTTCAGTCTTTTACTATCTATTATATACCCAACAAGTAACTGTAACTTTGACGTGACCGTTGGTAAAATCATTACCTGGAGGCTGAACATGTGAACATTATTGAGGGCATATCATGATTGTGCTGTAAAAAGGAAAGCTGCTTAAGGTCTACATGTCTAACTGGTGGAACCACATTCACTGGTAAATAGCATACACCCATTTAAGTGTTAAGGGATTATATGATGTACTTAGACTTTTCCTTATGGTGAGTTATGCTGTCCATCTTGCTGCTAGCTCCTAGTTGTTGTGTACTTAGTGAGGACTGAAACATATGTCTTTAAATTATCTTACTGTCAAACATGTGACTGTTCTCTTTGGGATTAGGAGAAAGTAAACCGTGTTTCTTTGGAAGTAGGTAATTCAAATTCTTTATCAAACTCAGCACTCCAAAACTAAGGATCAGATGTACTTTAGTATTGTGTTGATCATGGAAGTTGGAAAGGTAGATTGGCATTGCCAGTGAGATTTAACTCATTTGACGCAAGAGAATAATGAGATCCAATGCCATTGGGCAAGAGAGACAGTGAGAACATTCCATCTGTGTTGGTAGATTTTGGCTAATCCTTTTCCTTTTAACTCAAATAAGAGATTTGTTCATCAAGAAGTAGTAATATAGTAATATATTTAATTACATTTCATTTATTATCTCAAGACATTCTTCTTAATGAGTCAAGCATTCCCAATATAAATCATGAGTAAAGGACAAAGTTTTTTTTTACAAATAATCAGTTATCCCACCATTCCTTCAATTTTTCTTCAAATGTTTTAGAAGACTCCAATTTAAATCTGCTCTGTGTCCCTTATTACATAGATTGAGAAGGACCTGCATTAACATAGTGCCATGCATAACCTCAAGATCGTCTGAAGGATTTCACAGTCAATTAATCACACCCAACTTTTGAAGTGTCTATTAGGTGTCATGACACAGATAATATAGTGCAGAAGGTGTTTGATGTGCTTGCTGATATTGATCAGTGCACTGAGTTTAGGAGTAGGGAGGTCATGTTGCAGCTATACAGGATATTGGTTAGGTCACTTATTGAATATTCTGTTCTCCATCCTATAGGAAGGATGTTGTGAAACTTGAAATGGTTCAGAAAAGATTTACAAGGATGTTGCTGGGGTTGGAGGGTATAAGCTCTGGGGAGAGGTTGACTAGGATGCGGCTGTATTCCCTGGAGCTTCAGAGGCTGAGGGGTGACCTTAGAGGTTTATAAAATCATGAGGGGCATGGATAGGGTAAATAGGCAAGGTTTTTTACCCAGGTTGGGAGACTATAAAGCTAGAGGTCATAGGTTTATGGTGAGAGGGGAAAGATTTAAAAGGATCTTAAGGGGCAATGTTTTCATGCGTGTATGGAATGAGCTGTCAGTGGAAGGGTCAGAGGCTGGCACAATTACAACATTTAAAAGGCATCTGGATTGGTATATGAATAGGAAGGGTTTAGAGGGATACGGACCGAGTCCTGGCAGGTGGGACCAGATTTATATGGCTTATCTGGTTTGCATGGACGAGTTGGACCATAGGGTCTGTTTTCATGCTGTATATCTCTATGACTCTATTAACAAACATTACCTGCAGATGAACAGTTTCTGTTGTCTAATTTAGTCTTTGTCTCAGTTTCCATTGTGGTTAGCCATTTGCAACAAGGTCTTCTGCTTCTACTCTATCTTCCTGTTTTTGAGTTAGCATTTTGAGTTATCTCTGATTTACTCAATTATGTGCATTCAGAAATTAAAAGATAATGAAACTTGCTATCTCTATATTTCTGCTCTAGTTAACTCCATTTTGCCATGTATTTTATATTGAAACTGCATATTTAGTTCTGTCCAACCAATGGGTTAATTGCATTAAGCTGGTTAAATCTAAACTTTAGGGCAGGTGTCATTTCCTTGGCAGCATCAGTTAATATCCCTTTCACATGTGCATCCTCTTGAGCAAATAGAAGTTTTCCTACGTGAATTTGTCAATAGTTTTATTTTGAACGTGACATAGTTTCAGCAATTTCAGGGACATTGGTAGGCTTGTGCATGGACAGAAAATGCTGACAGTTGCAGTCATTGTTGGAATTTTGTTATTGATAAAACTCCGCAGCTTTTGTGGAAAGCTGAAGCTGATGTTTTGTGAACATCTCCTAGCTTCATTGCATTCAAGAGAAACTTTGAGTTCCTCATTGGTAATGACTTTCATGTTCACCCACCACTTTCCTAAAATTTTACATGGATACTTTGGTAAATGCCTTCTGAAGATTTTTGGTGTGATAAATATTCTCTAATGAAACAATGTAAATTTGATTAGGCACCAACACCTGCAGGAATAGTTAGAAAATATCTTTAAATGTTCAACATTATTTGTAGATCTTTCTTTTTCAAAAATTCAATTGGAATGTAAATGTGGATTAAGAAGAGATCATCCACCTGACATACTTCTTCTTTAACATGGTTTATGTGTTTCGATACTGATATTGAGACTCCTGAATTCAGTATGTTGGCTTCAATTGAACAAAAGATCCAGGATATTAATCCAGCATTATAGCACATTGTTCAATCCTGATAGAATTGTCCAACTATCAGCAGAATAAAGTACTTTGTAACCATAGCTGACCTATCTTCATTCCATTTCACAACTGGATTTGCATCTAGTACCAAATCTGAGAAAGATTATCAACACAGCTGATAACTGGCTGCTAATACTTTATCTGATACACCTGCAGAAAAAGTTTAAGAACCAATCATACCAGTTTTATACAGCTTTGCTGTGGAGCCAATTACCTCATCTTGTTACACCCAACATGAGTTAAATCAAAAAAAAAGTTTTGTTGCAGAGATTATGTGCAACCTAATATTCCACTCCTCTATGGGAGAATGAGATTACCTTAACAAAGAAACAGAGACATATTTACAGAGTCAACATCTGAAAAAATATATTACTGGGTACTACAGTGAGGTTGCAATGACTTCATCAATTCCCCAACATTGAATTTTGAAATGTTGAAGCCTCTGCAGCATTGAACTCCTAATCTGGCACTGCTTCCCCCAATGGCAGGCTGGAGTTTCTCTGTTAAGGATGTCTCAAAATGGCAATGTCATTAACCTGCATTATCAGCTACATGAGGATAGCTGGTCTTTGCACCTTTTGGCATCTGTGAAAGCATTGGTGGAGAAGTTGCTTGTAAAATATAGCTATCAGTCAGGTACAGATATCACCCAGCTACTAAAATCTAACATGCCCTAACATGCTCACAATCTGTGTGAAAGCAGTCTCAAAAACAACATGGAATTGACTGAAGTTCCGATCTGTAAAATGCAATACTATTTCCCTGTAGGCACAATTTATAATGTGGATAGCAATGTCCAAAACTGGACTAGTTTTGCAAAGTGATTATTTTTAATGTTTCTACTCAAACACATTGGTATATTGCTAAATGTAAAGTTTAGAATTAGAATCAGACTTAGCTTTGCTGTCATATGTACTCACATGAATATGGAGAAAAGTTTACAAGTCAATACTTATGGTGCCATTTAGATATCAAAGTACCTTGGTACAAATTCTTAGTGAAAATCAAATTAGAAAAATAAAGAAATAAAAAGTCCAGCAGCAAGTTCGAAAAGTAGAGAAATAAGAGTTCAGAATAACGGTTCTTCCAACCAGCTCATACCGGGCTTCATCTTGAGGCCAGGAACTTGAGTCCCACGCTGAGGCCGGGAGTTTGAGTCCCACACTGAGGCCGGGAGTCCATGCTGGCTTTCATTCTGGATATCGGTGATGTTGCCCAAGGATGGGAGATAAAAAGACAAAGGAAAAACAAACACACAAGAAGGGACAGAAAAACAGAAAAGAAATGGATGGAATGGATGAGTTCTGGCTCATGATTCCTACTCTGCTGCTGTCCTGGAGTTGATTTACTATGAACTAGTATAATTGGGCAATGTTTCAAATAGTTTTCTTTGTAAGTGTTCCTTCTATTTAAAAGGGGTGACCTGATGTCGTTTAATTAATAGAGCTGAAAAATTGATTTATTACAAAATTATAAGCATCTTTTATGGCCATTTCTAGTCGACTACTTCTGAATAACACAATTTTATAAATGCAAATTACCCAATTAACCTATAAAAGACCATTTGATAGCTGTAATAAAACAAGAACTGTAGGTTCCAAAGAACTAAAACAAACAAAAACTGAAATTGCTGGAGAAAGTCAGCCAGTCCAGCAGCATCTCTGGAGAGAAAGCAGAGTTAATGTTTCAAGTCTGGTGACCCTTCTTCACACTCTTGTAATAGTGGTGTCATCACTAGGTCAGGGTCCTTGCTCATTGTGAGGAGAAAGTGGTGCATTTGGACGGAGGAGTGCAAGACTGCTCCTGTTGTGCCAGGGAGACACTAATGCACAGCCAACTCTGTCGGCTCATTTATGTTGTATTGCTCTCCCATTGATACAAGCACTAAACTATTCTTCTTCTGCACAAACTTTCATTTGTCTTTAACAACCAATTCCCTCATCCAAGCATTAGCAGTGACCAGTTACGTTCTGCAAATAGGCCAGCACCAGAGACCCTCAGCTCCACCTCCTGCTCTGAGGAGGAGGTCACTGAACCCTCTGAGGATGTGGAGGCAAGGTTTACACCTGCACCCTTCAGCAGCTCAGAGACTTTCACCTCAGTGGGTATACTTTATAGGTTGAATTTGAGGACACATTCTAGTAAGCAAGGCACTAGGCAAGGGTTGAGGAAGAAATAGCCAAGGTCTCTGGCAATCCGAGGACTTGCTTAGCCTCAGGCAGAAGACATGCTTCTGTTTTCCGACTGTAAGGGATTTGGTCAACCTGCAGAGACAAGCAGAGGAACATCAGGCACAGTCTGTAAACTGCAGTGAACAGTGGAGGGGCCCAGCAAGGTTAATGCTGCTGTGTGGATTGCAACTTATAGCGAGCCAAGTGCTGCTGGGTATATGCACAGAGCTTCACTCCCATACACCTGCAATGTGTGCTCAGCGTCAAGGTGACAGGGGACCCATGAACTTGACATGATTCCAGTTGCTCCTCCTTTTTAGGGAGATGCCAGAGTGGGTAGGTAAGTGGAGCTGAGGCCATGAAAAGATCAGCCATGAGCTTATTGCAAAGCGGAGCAGGCTCAAGGGGCTGGATGGTCTACTTCTGCTCCTAGTTCTTATATTCTACATACAGAAGCTTCTATCTCAGGGATCTTCGGTGCTGCTCTTATCCTCCACCTACTTCCCTATGATCGCAGAGTCTGCAACAATACAAACCAAAGAGGGGGAATCGATATTTGTGTCTGAGCAGACTCTTAGCGAGCAGGTCCCAAAGGCACCTCAGGACGGCTAACCAAGTCTTGCATCCCAGCTACTGACTGTGGGCCTGTACCTGGTCATAACGGGAGGGAAAAGGAAAAGGAAATGTACTGAGGATGGATGGGTGGTACATCCATGTAAATAGCCTATCATTGTTATAAAATATTTTTATTTACATTGTTACAATGTCTGCTTTGGTATAATGTTTGCCACAGCACTTAGTTAAGTCACACCCAGGAGAAATGTGCAGCCTCTTCAGACATCCCAAGTATGAAAGAGACTGCAATCACCAAGAATTATTCATTTCAGACAAGCTGCCAATTCTTAGATCACAGCTTACAGCCTGGAGGGCACTGAGTCCAAAGGCAATGACTAATAAATAATCCGGGCCTTGACCTGAACAGATTATTCCACATTTACACCCATTTTATGAATACAAACACACAAATTAGGACTAGACCATTCAGCCCCTCAAGCCTGCTTGGCCCATTCAGTAAGATCATGGCTAATTTGACTGTAACCTCAAATTCACGTTCCCATCTAACTCAATAACTTAATTCACCAAATTCACGTTTCCATCTAACCTAATAACTTAATTCACCAAATTCACGTGCCCATCTAACCCAATAACTTAATTCACCAAGTTCACATTCCCATCTAACCTAATAATTGTCACCTCCACTTTGCAAGAATCTATCTTTGCCTTAAAGTTAGAGAAGCAGAGTTCTTGAATGTTTTTTCGTTACTCTCTGAAAGTAAATTTTGCCTCATTGCTGTTTTCAAACAGTGACCTTAGTTCTAGATTCTCATAAAAGAGAAAAGCAAATCAAGGCAACTTCATAATCTGCATGCACTTGAAACATTGAAGTGCACCAGTGGTGGAAGGGTCAGAACTTCCTGAGGACTCTTGTTAATCTGGTGGCTATCATGAGGGACTGTACTGTATGTCACTCAGATGTCATGTCTTTGTGGATGTCTTAAGAGCTACCTAGCAGTAGTGTCATGCCATGTTAGCACATTGTCTCACTGCTGCTTTGTCCCTTGTAGTCAGGTCGGCCAGATTATGTGCAGGTATTAGTGAGTTTTGAGAAGATTTGTAGTGTGTGTAGAGAAGATTATGTGTAGGTACTTTAAAATATGATCACACAAAAATATCGCACACACCATAGTATGGACAAAAAGACTTTTATTCAGCAAAACAATAGGTAAAGGACTGCATAAACAATACTGTCCACATGTCCTTTGCACCTCTCAGAGCTACTTGCCAGATGAGCAGCACAATGTCAATAATGCAAAGTCTGAACTCAGCTCGTTCATTCTGAAAGTGGGTGGCTGTTAGTTTCTCCCAGATCCGTCTGGTTCGGCGATGTTTTGTCTGTCCTGCTCTTTTAGATGCTCTTCCATGGACTGCCTCACCGTGAAACTTAGATGATTGATGTCAATCTTCCATTTTGTCTCCATCCAAAACGTTCCCCATTTGTCAGCTCCAGTTGTCTGGGATACAGAATATCACAATGATGCAAGACACCCTGCCTGGACTATACATTCCTTCTTTATTTGTATCTTACTTGTTTTGTACTTCCTTTCTGTGTTAGGTCGATGGTCTCTTAAAGGTTTGGAGAGGGGTATTCCTTGTAACAAGCAGCCAATTCCGAATAGCCTGAGAATCTTGAATGAGGGCAGGCACCTGTAAAAGCTCCAATATAGAAGAATAATGGCAGCTCCCACAAAATCTAGTACATAGCTCCAAAATTCGATGTCAATGGTCACCATAAAATTTGAACAGTAATGGAGTGGAGGCCTTTTCCATTCACAAACATTGCAAGTTGGCGAGAGGGTGTCCTCAAAGTGATGTGGGTGCAATTGAAAAGCTCACTGAACCTGGGGAAAGTCACTGCTGGTGGAGAATCCCAGTGCCTGGGCTGTTGGACTCTCCTTGTCACTGGGAAAGGATGGAGAGCATAACATCTCAGATACATTTATTTGTAAAAGATCGGGTGTTGCCACACATAGCACGAGATACTCCCTGAAGTAACATATACCTCAATAGCCAGTGGGATGGGATTGCCACAAGTCCTCCTGCAGAACATCACTTAATTCTGAGTCAAGGGGCCACGACATCTGTAATTGATCAATGGATCAATGGGCTGAGGAGTGGCAGATGGAGTTTAGTTTAGACAAATGTGAGCTGTTGCATTTTGGAAAGGCAAATCAGGGCAGGACTTATACACTTAATGGTAAGGTTCTGGGGAGTGTTGCTGAACAAAGAGACGTTGGAGTGCAGGTTTGTAGTTCCTCGAAAGTGGAGTTGAAGGAAGATAGGATAGTGAAGAAGGAATTTGGTATGCTTGCCTTTATTGGTCAGTGCATTGATTATAGTAGTTGGGAATTCTTGTTGTGGCTGTACAGGACATTGGTTAGGCACTTTTGAAATACTGTGTACAATTCTGGTCTCCCTGCTTTAGGAAGGATGCTGTGAAACTTGAAAGGGCTCAGAAAAGATTTACAATGGTATTGCAAGGGTTGGGGAGTTTGAGCTCTGGGGAGGAGTCATAAACTAGAGTGGATGGGTTTAAGGTGAGAGAGGAAAAATTTAAAAGGGACCTAAGGGGTAATGTTTTCACACAGAGGATGGTGCGTGTATGGAATGAGTGAGGACTTGGTGGAAGTTGGTGCAATTACAATATATGAAAGACGTTTGGATGGGTTGATGATGATGAGGGGTTTAGAGGAAAATGGGCCAAATGTTGGCAAATGGAACTAAGTTTATCTAAGATAGCTGGTAGGCATGGACAAGTTGAACTGAAGGGTCTGTTTCCATGCTGTACATCTGTATGACTCTATAAATGTCAGAAGATAATACAATGTTGTTGAAGGAAGTCCTGAGATCCTCACATCCATATCCATCATCATGTCATTCCTCACATAATGTGACATAGAGGCTGCTCAAGGAGATAATAATCGGTCTCCATAAGTAGCTTGGGGGAATTTGACCGCATCCAGTTGTACAATGGACAACCAAAGTGTTTATGCTACAATGGGGCTAGATTTCTGCTTGTAATCCACCATGAAGGACTCAAAAAGAAATAGCTCATAGCCCATGTCCTGCATCCTTACGTTTCAGAGTGAGAATCTGGCAATGCGTTACTGTTTATAGAATTCCTGCAGTGTAGAACAGGCCATTCAGCCCAACAAACCCACAGTGACTGCCTGAACAGCATCTCACCAGACTCATCCGCCCCCCTTCTCTAGCTTTGTAACCCTCCATTTCCCATGGCTAATCCACATATCCTTGAACACCATGGGCAATTTAGCTTGGCCATTCCATCTAACCTGCCCATCTTTGGACTGTGGAAGAAAACCCAAGCACCCAGAGGAAACCCGCGCAGCCACAGTGAGAATTTGCAAACTCCACACAGACAGTTGCTCGAGGCTGGAATTGAAACCGGGTCCCGAGTGCTGTGAGGCAGTAGTGCTAACCACTGAGCCATCCTCTAAGAGAATTTGTTGTGAAATGTGGTTGGAAAGTGGGAACTTCAGTCTGGTTATCATGTTCCTTATTATCAGCACCCTTACTTAGCTTCCCTGAATAAGCGGGAATTAGTGTACATAATGAGGTTATGGCCCCAAACAATGTGTATTGTTTGAGGCCATAACCAGGCAGTAGCATTCTTGGACAATTACTGATTTGCTGTTGAATTGCAAATTGAAGACAGATGGGTAGCATTAGTTTATCACTGAAGGTAACATTTATGTTCTAGCCCCAGAGAAACCTCAAAATCAAACTTGTTTACTCTGTTCCCAAAGAATAATAAACATTGACTTACCTGGATGATTTAGCATACAATCACAGGCATTTTCAGGTTACTGTGTAGTTTTGATCCAACGTGGTGAGGTTCCAACATTGTATTCATATAAGAGACTTGTAGGCTCGATTGATGATGTATGCATTTCCCTCCCCATCCTTCATATTCCATTTTCCATTGCTTCTGTTCTATTTCCTTGTGGTTCTGATGACCATTCAGCCTCTCCCACTTTGATTGAGCCTATTACAGCATGTAATAATGTGTCCACTTCACCCCCACATCTCAAAATTTGGAAACTGCTATATTCTTATTGGCTCTAATACTGTCCCCATGCAAGGACAAAGTAACTTTGAACTCCCCTCTTCAAGAGCTACCTGTGCCCTCCCATTCCCAAGAGGTGCCATGTTACAATCTGCAATTGCCCCCTGTCACAGTGCCCCTTCAGCAGCCCAGTGCATTGATGGCTATCCCCAGACTTGAGTTGCTTGCTTATCCCTGGATCGCTGCCTGGCCATTATTGACAAAACCCCAAGAATGTCTGTGGTCCACCCTGACCAGACTTACACACCTTTAATCCCTGGGTTGCTTGGATTTGGCCTGCAGGAGGGATTATGGCCCAGGCCCTTCACTGCACAGACACAGATTCCTGGACCAAGTGCCTGACGTACCATGGCCTCTATAGTGTAACTGGAGGAGTTGCTTGACAATGGAGGTACCCCTTTCATCCTAGTCGGGCTCTTCTCCTTTGACTGTCATTCACTGTCATTTGCTTGAAGCACATACTGTAAGTTTGCTGTGCAAGCTGTTGGTGTATGCTGCAGCTTTGATGATGATGTAGCATGGTCCCCTACAGTGGCATGTTCACCCCCTGTCTGTCTGACACATTTACTCTTCTGTGTTTCTCACTGTCACAAGCTCTGTACTGAAAGAAGCTAAACTGCAGAGGCTTGCCACCTGCACCTGACTCCTCTGGATCTTCTGTACTTAAGAATGCAATGCCACCCACAGTGGATGCATGTCTGAAAGTGAGTACTTAAGTCAGCAAATGATAAGAAAACAAGCTAAGAGCTATAAGATGCCTGGGCCCACGTCAGTGCGAAAGCATCCTGTCTAGATCTCTGAGATTCTTGGCTTGCTTCTTCCAGGTTGGTTTGGAAGAAGCTAGTGTCCATTGAGAACTTATGCTCAAAATTTTGACTGTCCTGCTCCTCGAATGCTGCCTGACTTGCTAACACCACTTTTTTGATGGTGTCCATCACTGCTAAAGTAAAATGTTGAAGACCCGAGATCTTGGCTGAGTTAGTCTGAAAGTAGGTATGACGATGCAGGAGACTGGTGGTTGACCATTGCTGAGGTGTGTTGGGGAGGTTGATGGCGATGGAACATGTAGGGCCATTGTGCAGAAAAGGCAGTGTCATGAAGGGAGAGGCATTCAGTGAACAGCTCCCATCAGATACTGCTTTGTATTATCTGTCAGGATTATGGACAGTCTTGTTTGTTGCTGGAAGAGAGGAGAATTGGAAGTGCAATGTGAATAGGATGAATTGAGCTAGTTGCTTGTCAAGAGCAAGTTCATCTTGATATCAAAAGAATAAATATTTTATTTCTTTCCCTGTTTAGTTATTCTCCTCATCATTTACTCTCCCCAAGCCATTCAGGGGAACAATGCCTAAATAGTACTGTTCCCCATTAATATAATGGCTGAGGTTGTTTCCTATAAACAGCGATGAGTAATGCTGGGAGTATAGGTGTGTTATGCTGGAAGAGAGGAGTTATACATTCGATTTTTATTAAAGGTACTGGTTGATGCTTTAATTTTATCTCAGTGATGAAAATCCCGCAGGTATTGCAGCCCTCTCTGAAAATTTGGGAAATTCTACGTACTTGCATTTGGCTCTGAAATTCACCAAACTGCTTTTATTGGAACTCAATTTTGATTGATGGATTGTCAAGGGAGGAGATGTCTAGGAGCTTCTCTTAATCTTTTGTCGTGACTTTGGTAGGGTACTGCAGAAAGAATTGTGAAAGGGTAGTAAAATCTGCTGTTTGTTCTTTTCCTTCGATGCAGATTAGACAACTCCTACCAGGTTCACTTAAACATAGTTACCAAACCATTCAGTGTAAGCTAAATCTACTCTGAATAATAAAGGTACCAGTCTTACCTTCATGTCTAACATTCCAAGATACAGCAGTGTTCAGTAACATGAACCAACCCCAATACAAACTTATGTAATCAACCTACACCATTGTAATTACTAAATGGAACATATCCACCTTCTGAGTGAAATTCAGAGACACTAGTTTTGCACACTAACTTTGTCTAAAAAATAGAATTACATATGCAGTTGCTTTAAATGTTTTGCTACCTCAAAGACGTTAAAATGGTAATTCAGGCATTTCAGATTTTAATGACACTGCTTCTCACTTAATTGTGGTTTTTAGTTTTAAATTGGGGTCAGCAAATACTTAATAATCAAGCTCACAAAAAAAGTGTCTGGAACATTCAGCCTGTCCTAGAATACTTCTATAATAGTTGAACAAGCACCTTGAAAGATAGAGGAAAATAAAAAAAACATTGAATACTTAACCTAAGAAACGTTCTTAGGAGCATTTGCTTCATTGTGATCTTGATTCTGAGAGGTAAGTTTAAAAATGAAAAAAATACAATCTTAACAGAGCAACTGGAAGCTTCACTTCCCAAAAAGCGTAAAACCAAAATGCACTGAAATTGGGTGAAAGCAGTGTTTTGGTTCCTTCTTGGTAGTCCTGCAACTCCCTCATAACTGCATTGTGGATGTACCTACAGCAAAAGGATTACAGAACCCCAAAATGGCAACTCGTCACCACCTTCTCAAGGGCATTAGAAACTAGTCCAGCTAATAAAGCCCACATCCTGAATGAATAAAAGCAAAAAAAAACTCTTTGTCTATAAGCAATATATATCAAAACTAGTCTCTTGGTAGTATAGAAATTGAGTATTGCCAGAAAATGGGACATGCTATCAAAACTTCTCTGCTTCTATTTGGTAGGACTTATATATGAATTCTGAATTCTAAGAGAGCAATAGAGACAGGACCTTACATTTGAGTGTATGTAGCATTTAGTAAAGCTTAACTGACCCACACTGTGAGCTGACTGGTAATCTTAAATTGCTTGTTAATGTAATTTGTAGTACACGTGGGATTGTTCAGCAAGTGATGTCCAGTCACAGAAACACAGCTGACATTAAACATGGTGTTTTGAGTTTTGCAGGTTCAGGTTACTGGAGTACAATCATTGCTTTGTCTAGTCTAAACATCTGAAGAAATATCATGCCTCGGCATTATATCCTTTAGAACGAAACAAAAGCATAGGGGCACAGTTTCTCACTGCATTCTCTATATCATTGGTTGAGATTATCAGAGTCAACCTGACAACCAGTCAGCCTATTTTCTGTTGGACAGCACTAAATTTCAAAGCGAGCAACTTACATTTTGTGCTTGAAGAGTGCATGTTGAAAAGCTTGGAAAGCATTTCTCTTTTTTTCAAAAACTAATGGACAGAGTTTTTAAAAAAATGCAGTACACAAATAAGATACAGCCTAAGGAAGAAGGAATTCGCTCTTGGTGAAGGTGTGGATTCAGATCCAGGAATTTTTGAAAGGACTTGTTAACAATGTGAAACAATTTGTTAAAAATAATTTTATAAGTTTTATTTAGAAAACTTACAATTGTTTTAGAATATTGTGGATTATCTCAGCTGCTGTGGTGCAATTTGTCACAGCTGTTAAAATGGGGTCAGAGTTTTCAGAGCAGATTGTTGGATGCGGATTGGCTGAAGCCTCTTTAGTGCAATGGAAGCACTTTTTTTTTCTTTTTGGCTTTGTATTTAAAGTATATTAATCAAGCATAGAAAAGCCTCAAGAAAGAGCTGTGTTATTGTAACAACATTGAATTGACTCAGCATGATAGAGGTATATGCTCCACTGTGTAAGTTCAGTAGAACACTGTTTTGTCACACCACCCTAACATTCTTCAACATTGTTTTTAAAAGAAATCCAAGATTGGATCCATATATTCACCAGAAAAAAAATCAGTTCTTCCATACCCTAACTACGCACCAAGTTTTATTGAAATCCGCCATTAGTTTCTGAGACATATGGTTCATAGTCAAAGAGAATAACGGTGCAAATATTATGATAAAGTAACTATAATCATCATGTCAGTGCCTGATACTCTGCAGTTGCTGATGCAAATAACCAGCACGTTATAGTGAGATTCAAAAAATAACTTCTTTCTTCTCTGATGAGAAAAAGCAGACAGGTTCCAACAGTCTGCTTCACTGCATGAAAACAAAGTTTCTGGAAATTTACTCTATTCACCATCCCCAATATTGACATTCCCCAGTTATCCCAGCATGGCTGCAGGATAGTTTCAATTCTGTATATCTCTGTAAATGCAGTGAGAATAAGCAGAGTGTGAATGAGACTAAGTAGAGGAACTACTTGCAAAAAGATAGCACGGGATTTGAAAGTAAGCTGAGGGAATCAGTGATGCTCACGAGAGAGAGAGAGAGAGAGAGAGAGAAAACCTCTTCCATATATTTATCCCAGAGATACATTATGTATCCACAAGGTACCTAACCATAGTTTAGAAACGTCTAGTCAATTTCTTAGTTAATAAAATGCGTTTACACATGCCTTATAGCAGCCTTTTTCTCAATTTCAGAACTGACTTTGGGGCCTGCAAATGATTAATTAGCATATACTTGGGAATGGTGATCAACCTGTTCTGAGACTGAAGCCAGTTTAGGGGATGAGTCAGTTTCTTGCACATTTATTCTTAAACAAATGTAGGAATTGTGGGAATTGATTGGGCGCTGAATAGAATTGATACTTGACATTCTCATACCTTTGCAATGATTTGGACAATTTTTAGCAAAAACTGCTAATAAAACCAGCAAAACCAATATAACTTCCACCTCTGTGTCCATTCATCTGATGCCATCAACGTTGCTCTTATTCACTTGTGCTCAGAGGGCAAATGAAATACCAAATCATTTTTAAATCCTGCAGGAATGTCTGGCTGTATTACTAGAGAAGATAGTATTATATGGGGCCTTATTACAAGGATTTTCTATATCCCTCTTCATGATTCATAACTTGGAATCATCTGATGGATAAAAAGAACAGAGAAGTGATAAAGATTATGAAGTAGCTAACATGACAAGTAATTATTTTGCTATGCCATGTATGTTCCTGTTATGGAGTGATTGAAGTTCAATTCCTGTTATGGAAGCAGTAAATAATGGTTGACAATGTGATTAAATTGAAAAGTTGACTACATATTGTCAGCTTGGATGAGAATGTCCTGCTTCTTCTGAACTGTATTACCCTAGGATTTGATGAGGGAATCTAGAATATTGAGGGAATGAGTTGGTCTAATGTGGCTTTAGCCCTCTCCTATTGGCATTCTTTTCCAGAAGAAAGAAACTATTCACTGGAGCTGAGCAATCTGCCACATAAATGAGCCCAGTACGTATGCCATGTACATTGGCATGAACACAAATGACAATGTTTTAATAAATGGCACAGTTGTCAGGGATCAGTTTTATGTTTGGCACAAAAAAGCAAAAGATGATGCAATAAAGTCTTCTGGCTGACTAATAGCCAGTCAGGTATAGCTTCTGGAGACAAAAAAAAGACTGCAGATGGTGGAATCCGAGATAGAAAAGCACGAGGCTGCAAGAACACAGCAAGCCAGACAGCATTAGGATGTGGAGAAGTCACTGTTTAGGGTGTGGCCCTTCTTCAGGACTGGGTGTGTGTATGTAAGGAGAAGCTGCAGATAAAGGGGGTGGGGAGAGGGCAAGGCAGGTGAATCTATCCCTACCTCACCACCCTGTCCCCTAGCCCCTTTATCTGCAGCTCCATGTAAACCTCCCCCCTCACCCCCTCCACCCCCAGCCCTGAAGAAATATCACACCTGAAACGTTGACTTCTCCACCTCTTGATGCTGCCTGGCTTGCTGTATTCTTCCAAACTTTTGCTTGTTGACCAGATATAGCTTCCAAGCAAGTGGCATAACATATTCTGCACAATAAAAAAAAGTGCCTACCCTAACACATTTGGTGAGGTTACTGAATCTCTTGCAGCACCCCAGGTGGGTACTGTAGTATATGCTGCTGGCAGTTATTTACCTGACAGCTTCTTGTTCATCACATGAACAAAAACATCTTTTTTTGTTTTCCAAGCTTGATCTAATAGGATCTCCATTCCTGCATCCCTCAACATGATTTCCCTGTCACTCTCTCATCTACTTATTTGCATTCCTCTGAGGCTCAATAATGTTGTCGCTCCTCTTGAAGTTGAAACATTAAATATTACTTAATGTTTCTTGCAGTCCTGGCATGTGGGTTATGGTTCCTCAGAAGATTTAGTTTCCTACCCGAGACATCATGCAGTTCATCCACAATATGTAAATAAAGCTAAACACAGAAACCCAACTGTTTCAGTGTTCGAAGACTCAATGGGAAAGTAGTTCTCTCTCACATGCTGCCTCAAAGCCTTCAAGTTAAAATTATGATTATGAAGTGAAATAATTAAAACCAAATTAGTAAACTCTGACATTTTATTATTGAAAACAGAATGCTGCTTCGGAAAGCACTAAACAAAACTAAATTTATGAGTATTTAGAATAGGATTTCACCACATGGTGTAGGGT
Organism: Hemiscyllium ocellatum; assembly: GCF_020745735.1. Lineage (NCBI taxonomy): Eukaryota > Metazoa > Chordata > Chondrichthyes > Orectolobiformes > Hemiscylliidae > Hemiscyllium > Hemiscyllium ocellatum. The sequence goes on from NC_083424.1 coordinate 18,514,323, forward strand.
TGAACCATATAGACTAGAACGTCACCTGAATTAGCTGGAGGCACAACAAGGGCGTTCCATTACCTCAAATTGAAAAACTTAAAAAACAGCCCAGAATCACACCCTGCCCATTAACCATTCAAGCTGTTTGTTTGTAGATCCAGCATTGATCAAGCATTACTTTACTAACAGAAACTACCACTAAAAGCACAGTGACTTATACTGTATACATTATTGAAATATTTCCTTCACCTGAGCGCTGCTGAATACGTTGATTCTCAAATTATTTAGCATTGGAGACAAAACAGAAAATCAAAGGAAATAATCTTACCCAGCAAGGAGTACAATTATAAAAACTGAGATTTAAATAGCACCATCAATTTCGCAAAACATTGTCACAAAAAAAATTGATTACAAGTCATTTTAGGGGCCTACTGGGACAGATGACCCAAACTTTGGTGGAAGTGGTTGATCTGAAAGAATGATTTAAAGGGAAGAAAAAATAGTAAATAGAGAGAATTAGACAGAGAATTCTACAGATAGAGCAATTCCAAGTTTCAGGCAGCTGATAATAATAGCAGCCAGTGGTAGAGCAAAGTTGCAGATTCTGCACAAATAGCTAGAATTTGAGGGATCCAGGAATCCTAGTGATTATTATTAGCCTGGAGGGAATAACAGAAGGAGGGAATGACAAACCATGGAAGGATTTGCCATCAAAGATGAGAATTGTAAATTGAACCAGACCAGGAAACAGTGAAGGTCAGCAAGCAGAGGTGTGATGGGAGAATGGTGCATGGTACATTTTAGAACACGAACCAGAAATTAGTTCAGGTTTATAGTGGTGGCATGGACATACTTGGATGAAATTTTTACTAATTTCAGAGCTTGCCTGAATTTGGGAGGGTGTGGAGGCAGGGTGCACTGGGCATTTAATTGTTTGGGATGGTGCCAATTACAGATGGTGGTGTCATCCCTCCCTCTGCAGTGAATAAGTCTAAGACAGAAAGGCCTTCCCACTCTGTCACCAACCAAAGCCATTAAATAAGCAATTATTGTCCACTTAAAGGAATCACCTACCACTGCTAATATTCACCAAATGGCAGTCACCAGAAAATCTGGAAAGCACACACTCCTGATCAAGGGATCCAATATCAGGAAGAGGAAGTCCTGTGAGAATCATCCCTCTCCTTACCTGCAACCTTCACTCCATGACCCTTGACCTGTCCTGACTCACCTGTGTCCTGCGTCCCTACCAATCGTGGGCTGCTTCCCCAAAATTCATGCCTATCATTTGGATTCAATCCACCCTGAATGTTAGGCAAGCAGTGGTAACAAATTAAATACATTTGAATGTCATCAGGTAAAGCTGAATATTGTTTAATATTCTTCTAGAACACAGCAATTTGCCATGTTATGATTCTTTGGTGCAGCATATAGAAAGGACATAGGAGGAAGGGAAAGAATGTTTTCCTGAAGTTAGAAGGTTAAGGGGTGGTCTGATCAAAATTTTCAAAATATTAACAGAAAAAGGCAGGGTAGATAAATTTTTCCCATTCATTGAGGGTCATAGAGCAAGGAGGCTTGGTCTGAGAATTAGGGCCATACTGTTCAGGAGAGCTGTAGGGAAGCACTTTTACAAACAAAGGGTAGTAGATGTTTAGAAATCTCTTCCACAAACAGCAGTGAATGTTGGGTCAGTTGTTAATTTTAAATCTGGGATAGGTTTTATTAAGCAAAGGTGTTAAGAGATATGGGCCAAAAGCGGTTATATGGATGAGCAATGATTTCATTGAATGGTAGAATAAAATCAAGGGGTTGAATGGCTGATTCCTGTTCCTATGTTTATGTCTGGACAGGGAAGAAAATTAGATTAGATTAGGTCTGACGGGCAGGATAAGAGAAGAAGTGGTAAAGACAACTTTATAAAAATTCGCTTGTGGGACATGGGTCCCGCTGGCCCACTTGCATCTATTGCTCGTCCTAGCCTGCCTTGGAGAAAGTAGATGGGACCTGCCTTTTAAACCGCTGCAATCTATGTGTTGTAGATAGACCATAATGCCCTTATGGTGGGAATTCCAGGATATTGATCCAGCAACAATGAATGAACGGCAATATGTTTCTAAGTTTAAAACAATAATTCATTTGTGGGATGCCATTAGGGAGGGAATTCCAGGAATTTTACCCAACGATAATGAAGGAATGGCAATATATTTCCAAGTCAGGATGGTGAATATCTTGGTGGGATATTGAGGTGGTGGTGTTCCTATTATATCTGCTACCCTTGACCTTTTCGATGAAAGTGGTCATGGAAGTGGTTTGGAAGATACTGTCTGAGAATCTTTGGTGAATTTCTGCCGTGCATCTTGTAGATAGCACACACTGCCGCTACCGAGTGTTGGTGGTGGAGGGAGTGGATGCTTGTGGATGAAATGCCAATCAAGTGGGCTGCTTTGATTTGGATAGTGTCAAGCTTTTTGAGTGTTGCTTGGGCTGCAGCCATCCAGACAAGTGGTGAGTATTCCATCACACTCCTGACTTGTACTTTGTAGACAAGTGGACAGGCTTTGGGGAGTCAGGAGGTGAGTTACTCGCTGCAGTATTCCTAGTCTCTGACCTGCTCTTGTAGCCATTGTATTATATGGTGAGTCCAGTTGAGTTTCTGGTCCATGATAACCCCCAGGATGTTGACAGTGGGAGGCGGGGGGTTCAGTGATGGTAACACCACTGAATGTCAAGAGACAGTGGTTAGATTGTTTCCTATTGGTGATGGTGGCGAATGTTACTTGCCACCCGTCAGCCCAAAATTGGATATTGTTTGGGACTTGTTTCATTTGAATATGGTCTGTTTCAGTATCTGAGGAGCTGCGAATGGTGCTGAAGATTGTGCAGTCATTTGCAAATATCTCCACTTCTGACCTTAGGATGGAGGCAAGGTCATTGATGAAACAGCTTAAGATGGTTGGGCCTAGGATACTGCCCTGAGGAACTCCTGCAGAGATGTCCTGGAGTTGAGATGACTGACCTCTAAAAATCACAACCATCTTCCTATGTATCAGGCCCGACTCTAACCACCAGAGAGTTTGCTCTTGGATTCCCATTGATTCCAGTTTTGCCAGGGCTCCTCAATGCCACACTCGGTCAAATGCAATCTTGATGTCAAGGGCTGCTACTCTCATCTCACCTCTGGAATTCAGCTCTTTTGTCCATGTTTGAACCAAGGCTGTAATGTGGTCTGGAGCAGAGTGGTCCTGGTGGAACTCAAACTGGGTGTCACTGATCAGGTTATTGCTGAGCAGGTGTTGCTTGATAGCACAGTTGAAGATACCTTCTATCACTTTACTGATGATCAATAGTAGACTCAAGGGGTAGTAATTGGCCGGGTTGGATTTGTCTTGCTTTTTATGTCTAGGACCTACTTGGACAATTTTCCACATTGTACTGGAACAACTTGGCTAAGGGAGAGGCAAGTTCTGGAACACAAGTCTTCAGTATTATTGCTGGAACGTTGTCAGGGCCTGTAGTCTTTGCAGTATCTAGAGTGTCCAACCATTTCTTGATATCACATGGAGTGAATCAAATTGGTTGAAGACAGGTGTCTGGGGCCACTAGAGGAGGCCAAGATAGGTCATCCACTCGGCATCTGGTTGAAGATTGCTGCGAATGCTTCATCCTTTCCTTTTGCACCAAGGTGCTGGGCTCTTCCATCATTGAGGATGGAGTATTTGTGGACCCTCCTCCTCCAGGGAGTTATTTAATTATCCACCACCATTCACTCAGTTGATGCCAGGAGATCCATTCGGTTCATATCTTTGAGGCTGCGTAGTGATTGGTACGACTAAATGGCTTGCATTTCAGAGGGCAATTGAGAGTCAAGCACATTGCTATGGATCTGGAGTCACATATAGACAGACCAGGTAAGGACAGCAGATTTCATTCCCTGAGGGGCATTGGTGAACCAGATGGATTTTTCTGACAATTGACTATGATTTCACGGTTATCAGTAATTCTTAATTTCAGTTTTTTAAATTGAATTCAAATTCCACCATCTGCCGTGGTGGGATTCGAACCAGTGTCCCCATAACATTACCTGGGTCCCTGGATGAATAGTCTAGGCATAATACTTGCAGGTGATGGTATTCCTATAGATATACTGCCCTTGCACTTTCAGGTGTGAATGCTTGTGGGTTTGGAAGATACAATCTCAGCAGCCTTGGAGAATTCCTGCAATGCATCTTGTAGATAGTACACACTGCTGCTACTGAGCATTGGTGGTGGAAGGAGTGGATAATTGTGAATGTGATACCATCTCATTCACAATCCTGACTAATGCCTTGTCGATGGCACAGGCTTTGGGGAGTTAGGAATTAAGTTACTCTCCACAGTAATCCTAGCCCCTGATCTGCTCTCATAGCCACTGTGTTTATGTGACAAGTCTAGTTGAGCTTTTGGCCAATGTTAACCCTCAGGATGTTGATAATGGGGGATTCATTGATTGCAACATTGAATGTCAAGGGGCATTGGTTAGATCGCTTCTTATTGGAGATGGTCATTACCTGGCAGTTGTGTAACACACATGTTACTTGCTGGTTGGTCATAATGACACATAAGTCCATAAAGATGTATTTGGAAGTAAGACTAACTCTTTACTGAATGAGTAATTTTTCTACACAACAACATAGCTAATAACCAATCATTTCTTAACAGAATGATCAATAATTCTGTAAGGTTATAATGTACTGAATGAACAATAACTTCAATCAGTTATACAACAAAACTTTAACCTGTGAGAAAGCAACTATGTGAACTCATAGCAAAAAATGTGCTGAATAAACAGGAACTTTGTATAATTTCACAGAATGCAACCCTGGTATTCTTGGGATATGGACATTCACTGGTAAGGCCAAGATTTATCTTCCATCCCAAGAAGCTGTTCAGAAAGTGGTAGTGAGTGTACTCTCGAATTATTGCAGGCCACTGTGGTATAAATAATTCATCATTGCAGTAAAGTGGGAAATTCCATAATTTTGACCCAGTTTTTGTGACTGAGTAGTGGTATAAGCCCAAGTCAGAATGGTTTGTGATTAAGGTGTATCACTTGTAAGTGATAATGTTTCCTCTGCAGCTGTGGTCCTCATTCTACTAAGGAAATTTGGAGTAATGCATTGAATACTCTGTACCTACTGAATTAACTGTGCAAATGTTCATCAATTGATGAAATAACCTGAATAATATGTGGATACTTTGGAGAAAACAAAAGGGTAAAGAGATGAAAAACACTTTAAAGTTTCAGTGCTAGTATATTGAAGATCATAAGGAATTGCTCAATTAGAAACCAACATGCAGCATTGTTAGTGCATATCACACACCCATACCCTTTGTATATCTTACATACTCATTATTTCAGGTATTGTATCTTAGCCTCTTATTACCTATACATCAATAGAAAATGGAGTATCAAGGTCTTATGTTTCTACATTTCTCAATCAGTAGATGTATTCACACCACAAAACTTTTCTGATCAAGATAGCAATCAGTTTCTACACTTCAATTAATACGTGAGAAACATAGCAACTCAGCAAAGGTGTTACTTTCTATTTTGCCTCCTCCTGGGGATCAGATGCAAAGAAACGCTTAGATACTTCGGGGCATTTTTACTACAGATCTACAAATCAATAGGTTCCAGGATCTTTATCGTGTGTGACTGCTGATTCTGGTATTTTAGTATTGCCACAATGCATCATTCCAAAAGTCCCAGACATGTTCTAATTAATGTTCCAACTGTAGTATATAGTGTCCATTTAAATGGACATCTTAAAAACTAAAAAAACTCAGTTGCAATCTTAGACAATAGAAAGTAAACATTCTTTGATTTTTATTTCTTCTAGGCAGGGAAGTTTGATATTGTACCAACAGTTATTAATATTGCTGCAGCCCTCACATCTATTGGAGTTGTAAGTACTTTCAAGTTTTCTTTCCATTTTATATACTAGTGGATGTTTTGTGACTTTTGCTCAAGGTATAACTCAATATACATTTTTATATTGAAAAATGTATCAGTTCACATAATCCTAAGGTGAAACTGTGTTTAAACAATGATGTAAAGCCTAATTACTATGTAGGTAAATACCTGAAGGCCAATTAGAATTCAAATTCATAAGGAAGATTTGCTGACTGGTGAGAGCTGATCACCTTTTGGGTCCAGGTCAGAAATTGTCTACATGATATGACTATCACACACTTTATCTAATTTGATCATTTAAAATATTACTGGAGGAATTTGATCATTCCAAAATAAATATCATCTGTGTCACTCACTTTATTTAAGTAATGCTCTGAAACTCACTGTGTAGCCTCGTTTAGAAAGGGCAATAGGAGTATGGTCTAAGTTAGAGTTGGAGACTTTGCATAATTGACTTACTTGAATAGTTAGCTGAAAATGTGTTGCTGGAAAAGCGCAGCAGGTCAGGCAGCATCCAAGGAACAGGAGATTCGATGTTTCGGGCATAAGCCCTTCTTCAGGAATCCTGAAGAAGGGCTTATGCCCGAAATGTTGAATCTCCTGTTCCTTGGATGCTGCCTGACCTGCTGCGCTTTTCCAGCAACACATTTTCAGCTCTGATCTCCAGCGTCTGCAGACCTCACTTTCTCCTTACTTGAATAGTTACCCAGAAAAGTTTAGACAGAAAAAAAACCACGGTTAACTCTTGGGTAACAGCATCTCCTCCAATGTAGATATATGGGACCACTACCTTCAAGATCAAGGACCACAGATACATGGGAACATCATCACTTGCAAGCTCCCCCCCATGACATACACCACCTTGAATTGGAACTATATTGCAATTCCTTCCTAACAATGCTGTGGGTGGACCTTGCATCCCAAGAGCTCACTGCCAACTTCTCCAGGGAACTTAGAGATCAGTAGTAAATGCTGGTCTAGCATCAGTGCCCATATCCTAAGAATGAACAAAAACAAATTACTTTTTTTTCTGAACTTAGGGTTCATTCCTGTGTGACTGGATTTTGCTGACCTTCATGAACAAGAATGATGTCTACAGTGCAAGGAAGTTTGAAGAGGTGAAAATTGAACTAATCAAACTCAGAGACATTTTCTGATGGAATTCACTGAGATTGTTTGTAGCCTTCCCATCCTGGGAATAAGCAGTCTCTCCATAGCTGCTGTGATCAGCTAAGGGGAAAAGGTACCTCTGGATGGAACTGTTTTCACACCATCTAGGAGTGCAACTCAGAACTGACAATTTCGGTGGCCTCACAATTTAGTACTTTTGATTCCAATGCGTTGTCTCACAGTGATGCAATTTTTCAGCTGAGAAATGAATTTAAAGCCCAAGCAATCACCTCATGGACATAAAATGTTCTGTGACACCTTACAAAGGTGACACCTGGGGCCATTCTGTTGTGTTGGTTAATATTTTTGCTGGAGTCAACACCATCAAAAAACAAACTGATTGTTCAGTTATTCATTCCTTTGCTGTTGGCCAAAGCTTGCTGTGCACAAATTTGCTGCTGTGCTTACACAGCAATAATGATTGTACTTCAATGTTAAACAATTGACTGTGAAGTATATTGGGATGTTGAATAAGAAGGGTTTGGAGGGATATGGGCCAGGTGCTGGCAAGTTGCACTAGATTAGGTTGGGATATCTGGTCAGCATGGATGAGTTGGACTGAAGGGTCTGTTTCTGTGCTGTTCTCCATGACTCTGACTCTATGTCCTGAAGATATGGCATTTCAAAGTATTTCACCTTTCAGTTTTTTAATGTCCATCTGAATCAATAAGTGCACCTTTTAGATGTAAGGTGACATCTCCAACAATGCAGCATTCCTTGGGTAGAACCCTCATGCTAATCTAGACTAAATGGAGATAGAATTCAGATTTTTTCTCACAACCAAAGACACATAAGGCGAACAGGGTGGCAATAATTACCCATGTGGCAGTGAAAAGTCTCAGCTAGATTTCTGAGGAATGCAGAGAACAGTTTTGCTCTGAGGGAAAGCAATAACAAAAAGTGACCTCCAGGTTATCAGTGTCCTACAAGTGGTTACATCACAATTAACCAAGATTGCCACCAGCTTTATGGTGCTTGGCATAGGGAAGTATTGGGGAAAGTAAACAAATGGCCTGAAGATTACAATGTTTATAATATAGGGCCATTCTGTCATTCCTTCTGTAGAACACAGGGAATTTTTCTTATTGTGGACTCAAGAGAGGGCTATTTAAATCACTGAGGAACAGTGCTGTACTTTGTCTCCAAACTGCAGATATTCAAGCACACCCGATGTAAGGGCAGGGGGTGGAGAGTCATTTTGCTCAGTTAACTGGACAGCTGGTTTGCAAAGCATAGTGATGCCAACAGCATGGATTATCCCTGCATTGGCTGAAGTTAGCATGAAGGATTCACCTTTTCAGTCTCTCTCTGCCAGAGGTGTGGTGACCCTCAGGTTTAACCACCATCAGTATTCTCTTTGTAAAGAGAGAGCACCCTATCATCTAAGACTATGACAACTTTATTTTTATTGTGTTATGTTTCCATCTCTGTACTGCCAGCAAGGGTTTCCATCGTTCCTGCAACTCAGAAACTATTGTGTTTCATTGTGTATTTGACCATTTCAGAGTATCACATATCAATCTGGTTGTTAACTTAGGTAAAAGGCTGGCTAATAAATAAACATGAGAATCTGTTCCAAATATTCCACAGGAGTCAAAATTAATCTTCATAAAATTGTTTTGTTTGTGTCTGCTAGTCTAATTCAGCCTCATGACCCGAGATTATCTATGCTACTTGTTACTTTAAATATTGTCTTCCTCCAACAAAAACAAGTCTATGCGAATCTCTTGTGAATCTCTCCCATAATAAGCTCTTCCTTTCGTGATCACTTTGCTGGAAACCCAAGAAACATATAAATGCTGTTTTGAAAACAGGGTACTCCATTTACATACAAAGTTATAAACATGTAACAATCTAATTTAAATTGCAGTGAAATGTATCCTGATGCACAGTACTGTACCACAGCATTAACATGTTTTACACTCCAGGCATTCACTTCACATGAATACCCAACAATCACATCTAAACCTATAAATGCACCATTTATATCAAAATCTGTTATTACTTATTCATTTAACTGGTTCAGATAATCTGACCAGTGTCATTAGCAATATTATGACAGATACCTCATGATGAAACATACGTGCCCTTTTTTAAAAATATGTTTATATAACGAAATGTTTTTTTTCAAAAAAATGAAATTAGGAGTAGGAGGTCACTCAGTTGCTCCAATATTCAGTAGAATCATGGATAGTCTGATTACTACATATCCCCACCTACTCCCTTTCATTCCCTTGTTAATCAAAAATCCATCCAAGCCATCTGCTTTTAAAGTATTCAAAGACTTTTATTGCATTGATCTTTTAAGCAAAAGCATTCCAAAGTCTCAAAATTCTCATTGAAAAAAAATTCTTCATCGCTATATAAAATATGCAAGTTTTTTAAAAAAATGAGCCCTAGTTCTAGGTTCTCCTGCAGCCAGAGTAATTGTGACTAAAAATGCTAAAACGATAAGTCTTAAAACTTTGTGCTTTAATGTACAAAGCATTCATAATAAAATGGATAAAATCACTGCTGATTGAAAAGGAAATTAATGCAATTGAGGGGACAGATATCCACTCTGATGATATGGGTTGAGCTTAGAAACACCAACAGGCAGAAAATGGCAGTAGGGTTGTATGTAGATCTGCAAACTGTGGTACTAATACTGAAGGTCACAGATCTTGACGTGTAAGCAATAAAGGTATGGCTGTAATTTTGGGTGACTTTAAATGCATATAGATTGGGCAAAGCAAATCAGTAGCAATATTGTAAAAGAGGACTGGTTACAGGATAGCTTTATGAATCAACACATTAAGGAACAAATGAGAGATAAGGCCATCCTTGACTGGAGATTATGTAACAAGGAAGGAAAAATTGACCATCTAGTTGTGCATGAGCTGATAGGGGAAGAGTGACCACAATAGGATAGAACTCTTCATTAAAGAGAGAGAGTGATGTAATTGTTTCTAAGACTACAGACTTGAACTTAAATAAAGGGAATTACAATTGAATGAGGCACGAGCTAGCTGTTAAACTGGGATTGTTCTTTAAAAGAATTATGACAAACAGGTTATTGAAAACATTTTAAGACCACATAGATGAACTGCAAAAGCTGTTCATTCAAGTCTATCATAAAAATAAAATGAGAAACATGGTCAGACCATGGAGAACAAGGAAATTAGCGATAGAACTAAATCCAAGGAAGAGGTGTACAAATTGGCCAAAAATAGCGTCAGACCTGATAAATGAGAAAAGTTTTAGGTTCAAGGGAGACAAATATACTGATTAAGAGGCGGAAAAATAAAGTATGAGTGTCAGCTTGCAAGAAACATACAGAAAGTAAATGCCTCTATAGGTAAGTGAAGAGAAAATGATTCGTAAAGATGAATACAGTCAGAAATGGGAATTTACAATGGAGAAAGAAGAAATAGCAGACCAATTAAATACACGCTTGAATTCAGAAAGGAAGACAAATGATATCCTAAAAAAAGTATGGGGGGGGAAAACACAGGGTTTAATGGGAAGGAGAAACTGAAAGAAATGAGTATTAATAGGGAAATAGTGTTGGGGAAACTAACACGATTGAAGGCAGATAAATCTTCAGGACCTGATAAACTTCATCCCAGAGTATTTAAGGAAGTAGCCCTATGAATAACAGATGCATGAACGGTCATCTTCCAAAACTCCATAGACTCTGGAAGAGTCCCTGTGAAATGGAAGGCAACTAATGGAACTCTAATATTTAAAAGTGAGGCAGAGAGAAATCAGCGAAATTATAGACTGATTAGCCTGAGAAAGTTAGTGGGTAAAAACAATGACTGCAGATGCTGGAAACCAGATTCTGGATTAGTGGTGCTGGAAGAGCACAGCAGGTCAGGCAGCATCCAAGGAGCAGTAAAATTGACGTTTCGGGCAAAAGCCCTTCCTGATGAAGGGCTTTTGCCCAAAACGTCGGTTTTACTGCTCCTCGGATGCTGCCTGACCTGCTGTGCTCTTCCAGCACCACTAATCCAAAGCTAGTGGGGTAAATGCTAGAGTCCATGATAAAAGATTTGACAGCAAAGCACTTAGAGAATAGTGACAGACTCAGCCTGGATTTACAAAGGGGAAGACATACTCGAGAAATGTTAAATTTTATTTTTTGAGGATGTAACTAGTCAGATGGAAAAAGGGGAGCCAATGGACATGGTTTTCTTTAATTTTCAGAAGGCCTTTGGTGCACTGAAATAGATTGCGAACTGGTTGGCAAAGGAAACAAAAAGCAAGGATAAACAGGACTTTTCCTAGGAGTCAGACAGTAATTAGTGAGGTACCACAGGGATCAATAGTTGAGCTCCAGCCAATCACAACATATTCATGATCTTGAAGAGAAAACTACGTGTCATCTCTCCATGTTCGCAGATGACATAAAGCTGGGTTGGGAAGATGAGCTGCAGGAAGTTTGCAGAGTGCTTCAGCATAATTTGGATAAGCTGAACGAGTGTATAATGTGGATAAAAGTGAGATTATCCATTTACCAAAAACAGGGAACTAGGTTATTACCTGGGAAAGGGCAGAGATGAAAGAAGACCTGGGTATCCTTGTACACCAGTCACTAAAAGCATGCAGGTGCAGGAGGTGTTAGAAGTCTTACCGGATGATCCCTAGGTTGAAGGAATCTGAAGAGGTCAAAACATTGAAGATTTTCAAGAAAAATGTAGATATAATTCTTAGGACTATAGAGATCAAAGGATATGGGGAGAAAGGAGGAACAGGGTCTTGAGATGGATGATCAGCCATCGTCATATTGAATGGCAAAGCAGGTTTAAATGATAAATGGCCTACTCTTGTATTCTATGTTTCTCAGTAAACATCCTTTCCACATGCAGCCCGTCAAGACCCCTCAGGATCTTGTACATTTTAATCAAGTTGCTTCTTACTCTTCACACTATTTGTTACATCTTGCCAGTCAGAAAAATGATCCATTTATTTCTTGCTCAGTTTCCTGTCAGCTAACCAATTTTCTCTCTGTCAATATGCCACCTTGCAACCCATCAGCTTTCATTTTCCATAATAATCTTGGATGTGCCCCCAAATCAAACACTTTCTGGAAATGTGTACAACACATCCACTGCTTTCTCTTTAGTAATGGCATGCGTACTTTTCACATCAAGATGTCTATTTAATTTGGTCTTTACCTAAGCACTAATAAGTATCATATTTAAGTGATTTCAATTTTCAAAAGAGAGACTAAATGGGCTATAATTAGTACACTCATGAGATGTCCAACTAAGATTCTTAAATAGAATAGAATATATCCTTTATTGTCACACATACTCCATTGTAGAAATACAGTGAAAAGCTTTCACAATGTCTGCCTCTTATGGCACCATCTTAGGTATAAGAATCGAGGAGCGGCACGGTGGCTCAATGGTTCGCACTGATGTCACACAGCGCCAGGGACCCAGGTTTGATTCCAGCCTTAGGCGACTGTATGTGGAGTTTGCAGATTCTCCCTGTGTCTTCCTCCGGGTTTCCTCCGGGTGATGCAGTTTCCTCCCACGATCTAAAAATGCGCAGGTGAAGTGAATTGGCCACGGTAAATTGTCCCATAGAGTTCAGCGATATGTAGATTTGGGTGTGATGTTCTCAGGAGGGTCGGTGTGGACTTGTTGGGCCTTAGGGCCTGTTTCCACATGTCGGGATTCAATTAAAAAAAAGGTGCAAATCTTGCATACAAAAAGGGGAAGAAAAATTAGTTGCATTACTTTACAGAGTTTAAAAAATAAGTGAGAAATAAGACATTGTCACAGGATTGACATTACAGTCAGGTAAAAAAAAATTCAAATAAACATTACACTGTAGCAGCTCTGCGCAGGGCCTCCGCATGTAGTCTGGCCTACTTTCCCCATTCATGTCACCAGAGTAGGACTTCATAATGCTACAGGAAAATCTGCTACCATGTCAACTCTCAAGCTATCTCAAAGCATTATGTAGAAAAATAGAAAATGAATTATTGTAATATCCATATAGCCATCTCCATTTACAGTATTCAAAGTATGAGCAAATCCTTGAATGGTAATTTAAAGTTTGGACAATCTTGCAACCATTACAAAGATTTACAAGTTAAAATCGCTCAGATTAAGTTGCACTTTTCCTGTTAAAACGTGCAATAGTTCTATTTGCATTTACTGATAAGGAAATGGTAATGAAGCATACACACACATACTCATAAAACCTTTTTTTACCTAATAGGTTATTAAAGAAAGGATTATGCTGGCAGTCAATGAGCATGGAGCTTCAGAACAAGAACTGAAAGCAATGCAAGCAGAAAATTGCAAACATTGTTGATTTCCATATTATGTTATCCATCTTGAAGTGGGATGCAGATAAGGTATACCAAGAAAGTTGAGAAGGATCTTGGGAAATAAAGTAGACAAACACCCTGAACTTTCTTGGTTTCATTTGCAGGGTGAAATGTTTTGTAAATTTTGCATTATAAAACTTTTTAGGCAGGAGATAATGTTCACATTTTTCATTTTACAACATGTAAGTCAAATTAATGCAGCCCTGAACCAATTTATGCTGAAACTGCTATTAAAGTTCAATAATAAATATGATGACATTTTAATTCTTCAGTATTGAAGGGATACTGTCACTTGTGCCAATTTCTTGCTTTATCAGCTATGTAAGAGACCAGTACACATTTTTAAAAGCAAAATATAGAACTTTTAACAAATATATTAATTGTCCATGCTGCAGTTCCAGTGGTCAGAATGGTGTATCTAAATAATGGATGCTTTGAATTCTTAGTTTGTGATATACAAGATTGAAGGGCAAGGCAAAAGCAGCTGTCCCATTCAGCTTGCTCGAAACTTCATACTGGCACAATCATTTGAGTTAGATATTTCCTACTATCTCACTGCAGAGTCACGTAGGCAGAATGAAAAACTCCTGGGGGTCAGTAAGTTGGAAAAAACTCTCCGGAAAACTCCTTTTCAAACTTCTCAGGCAATTAAAACTGATCTAGGTGGACCAAAGAAGGAACAGTTGCTATCTGTAAAGATACTTTGACATAATGTAATCCAAGTCTCGTTTCCCCATAATGATGTTCAGAGTCAGCATCAGCATAACTGTTGGCAAACTACTGCAACGCCTTTCCACGCCTCAGAAAAAGAACCACTTAAAATCATTCTATTCTAATCTTGGACTGTTCAAACTCATGCTCCTCTCCATTCTGTTAAACTGGAATAATCTCTCAATGGATAGGTTATCCCACCCTTTACTGATTCCATAGGTTTCTATCAGATTGCTTCTAGGATTAGAAAACTCTAGTGTAATCATATCACATTCCTTAAACCTATCTTGTATGGCTGAAAATGATATGCTTTCATTTATATTGAATGGTTCTATTAATGTAACATTATAACTACCCTTAGCTTTAGCTGTAAATTCAAGCTCTCTGCTGTAAAAATTCTGCCCCTATTCAGTTCAAAGTTTTTTGCATCTGAACCATAAACAGCAATAGTTGCTTTCTGAACGTGTTTATGGAAATTAACAAGTAGCAAATAATGGCAAGGAAACATATTCTAGCTTCTGACAAGTACAAATAAATAAGCTTACTGATTTTGGTTCTGTGTTCTCATGTGTTCTTAATAGTAATGAATTTGAGAAAAGTTTTAACTCTTGTTCCATTGAACTTTTCGAATGCTGGCATTTATTTTAGAATGCTTTGTGCATTGTTATCAGCAACATTTTAACAATTCCATAAAGTAAAATAAAGGGAAGTTTTCTTTAACCTTGAAGTTACCCCTTTATTTAGAATAATTTAAAAATTATTTTGTCATGTTTTCAAATAATGGATGGGATTCATTTTTCTGTGCAATGTTAAGACCAGATTTCAGTCCAGATGGCAATGTAGAAATCATTGTTGGCATCAGTACCCTGGCTTATAGAGGGGAACTTCAGCAAAGCTTCCAACACATAATTACTATTGAATGGCTCATTCGGAAAAATGATGAGATTGAGATATTCAGCTTTATCGGACCTCTTTGTGATATTAGTCAGGATGAAATAGTCCAACAGTCAGCATGCAAGCTTGGACAGAATAACCAAGGTATGAGAGAGGCTGTAGTTTGAGTCACAGCTGTTAGGAGAAAGGAGAAGGGATAATGTGAAGATATATTTAAAGAAATTGGATCATGATTGCAAAACATTAGAGAGTATTTCCTGCCTGTGTCACTCTAATTTCTTAGCTACTTATGTATTATTTATTTTCACCTCCTTGCACCAACTTGACCCTCCTTCCTTCTGAATTGGCTACTTATCAGTTTTCCATATCTGTCCCTAATACAATCATGATGACAGATGCTAAAGTTGCCCTGTTAGGGTCACTTCAGTTGTAATTTGTCAGACTCCAATTCAAGTGAATATTAAGCACAGACCTTTCAATTTTGATCTGTTTGTCTTCTGTGCCAAGTGACTATGATCAACTAAGGAAAGAGATCACTACTGGAGTTAACATTGAACAATTGCTCTTTTTGATAAATATTAATTGTTATGAACAAGGTGCACAATTTCAAAGTGTGCAGACATCCAAAATTTGAACATGAGGCAAACAGTGAGGTGGATATTAGCAGATTTAAGGAGGACATAGGTTGGTGGAGTGAGCATTTATATGGCAGATGGAAATTCAAGGCAGAGAAATGTCAAATGATGTATTTTCAAGGGGCTCCAGGAACAAACACCTTGGGATTCATACATATAAAGCTTTGATGGCATCAAGAGCTGACACAGCTATTCAGACAGAAACCTTCATAGATTATTGATCAGGTTTGAGCATTGAGTCAATTCAGGCACTGCAGTTTACAAATGATATCAAGATCTTTGACAGAGTGCAGAGGAAATTTATCATAAGAATTGGAGAATTCAGTAATGTGCAAAGATCAGAGGATTGGTCATTTAACAGTACAGAAGATTAATTGGAGGTTAAAACAGGTGAAGAAAATAGAGTAAATAAGGAGAAACTGTTTCAATTTCCAATTATGGGGAGAATGGGTAACCAAAGGAGTCAGATTTAGGATAGTTGGAAAAAAACAACAAAAAAAGGATACGATTTCTTTATTATGCAACACGTTATGGTGACCTGGAATGGACAATTCTGAAAGGATGATGTAAGCAGTTTTAAAACCAACTTTGAAAGTTTTCAAATTTGAACAGAAAGAAATGAAGAATTATGGGGAAAGAGTATAGCACATTGAGCTGAATTGTCTCCTTTTGTACTGAGATTCTATGACATTCCAGAAAACATGAATGCTTATTTTTGACTTTTGTTTGTATGAGAGATATTTTGAGACATAAAAAATTGTTCAGTTTTTATCTTGAAAAGTAAAAAAAAACAAGAATCAAATCAATGTAATAGTTGTGATCTTTCTCCAGTCAGAAGGGTAAACAGCTTTCATTTTTTATCATTGTCTCCATTCTCATTGCATGTGTATCATGATCATGAATTCATAGAATCCCTTAAGGGAAGCACTCAGCTTCCAATTCATTGACATGTACCAAAGGCCAGCAACATTATAGTATTCATAATAATGCAATTAAAATCTGCTAGAATTTGAGAAACGTTTTCCCAACTAGAACTAGTTTCATTTTACAGGTTCTCTAAATTAGTTTTCCTTGAAAACATCCATGTTTCCAATACAGAGTTGTCCTTGAAAAGAGAATTCTGACAACAGTACTGTGGCATTAACTATGTTACATTGTGTGTAGGTGAAAATTATTAGGACTCTTAATATTCAACTGAGGCACCCCACTTAAGATTGAATGCCAAATACGTCTCCCATTGGGTTCTTGTGCTTCCAACTAAACAGGAAAGGACAAATACAACTCCTTTTCACCTTCAAAGTAAGCTGTGAACATTTGCTATTTTCTTCCACCGCTCACAAATTATGGGGGGTGTTGCATGTTCAGATTGGAAGTCGATCAGTAACTGATAGATTTGAGGTCACTCTGTTAGGAAGTGATAGTTTGTTGAACTAATTATGATGACACTGGAAGGATGTCACCACTTCAAGGTGAACAAAAACACTGATGAGCTTACTTAATTTCAGTAAATAAGACTCTGGTGTATTAATGACGGCTCATTGCTGAGAAATAACATTTTATTGAAGCTTTTCATCTTGCATTCATCATTTTGCAAGAGTACCAATTTAAGGGAAAACATAAGAGAAGAGTGATGATTGATAGGGGAAGTGAATTCCTATTGGTAGAGGCATTGTCATGGAGAATGCACCATTAAATTTGAATGATAGTTAATTCCTAAGAGTTAAATTTTAAATCAGGCAAGTTGAATGATTTTACCAACAAATGACTGTCACCTATTTTGTTGAGTTGAAGTAGGAGCAGTGTGTGCACACTTCTGTCTGTAAGCTTCAAGGAGCCGAGGGCAGAGGTCAGCATAGTGACCATCACACAAAGGAGAAGATGCTGGGAAAGCTGCAAGGTCTGAGGATAGATAAATCATCCCGCTCAGATGGACTACACAGCAAAGTTCTTAAGGAGATAGCGAGGATTGTGAAGTTGTTGGTGGCGATCTTCCAGGATACACTGAAGTTGGGGAAGGTGCCAGAGGACTGGAAAGTAGCTAATGTAACACTCCTGTTTAAGAAGGGAGGAAAGGAGAAGACATGAAACTATAAGCTGGTTAATCTGAACTCAATCATTGGTAAGATTTTGGAGTTTAGTTTTGAGGATGAGATTGAGGACTGGTAAATACGGTGGAGTCAGCACAGCTTCATCAAGGGGATGCCATGCCTGACAAATCTGTTAGAATTCATTGAAGAGGTAATGAGCAAGTTAGACAAAGGAGAGCCAGTAGCCATGATCAGTTTAGACTTTCAGAATGCCCTTAGTAAAGTGCTTCAGAGGAGGCTGATACATAAGAAAAGAGCCCATGGTGTTTGGGACAAGGCATTGGCATGGATAGAGGATTGGCTGACTGGCTGGCAGAAGGCAGAGAGTAGGGAAAAAGGTACTTTTTAAGGTTGGCAGCCGATGACTGGTGGAGTTCCACACGGGCTAGCGTTGCGACCACAACTATTCACATTATACACTGATGATCTGGATGAAGGAACTGAGGACATTGTTGCTATGTTTGCAGATGACACAAAACTAGGTAGTAAGACAGGTAGCGTTGCGGTAGCAGGGAGCTTCAAAAGGACTTGGATTTGCTAGGCAAGTGGACAGAAGTAACAGATGGAATAAAAATGTAGCAAAGTGTGAGGTTATAAATTTTGGTCGGAAGAATAGAAACATAGAATATTTTCGAAATGGGGAAAGGCTTCAGTAATCTAAAATGCAAAGGGACTTTAGAGTCCTAGTTTAGGATTCTCTTAATTGCTATTAGATTAGATTACTTACAGTGTGGAACCAGGCCCTTCGGCTCAACAAGTCCACACCGACCCGCTGAAGCGCAACCCACCCAAACCCCTACATTTACCCCTTATCTAACACTACAGGCATTTTAGCATGGCCAATTCACCTGACCCGTACATCTTTGGACTGTGAGAGGAAACCGGAGCACCCAGAGGAAATCCACGCAGACACGGGGAGAACGTGCAAACTCTACACAGTCATGTTAACATGCATATTCAGTTGGTGGTCAGGAAGGCAATGTTGACATTTTGCTCCTTTTCTTATGGTCTTACATGGTCCCTTCTCTATGGCAATGTCTCCACTAGTCTCTACTTCTAACTAATCAGCACTCTTCTCATGAACTGGAGATGTTGGTATTTCCCTTAAATTGATACTCTTGCAATTATCTTGCTAAGTTCAAGATGAAAAGATTCAACAGAACATTAGTATTTCTGAAAGAAAAATTAGGATAGAACTTAACAATGAGTCATTTAACAAATTAAAATAGCCAGACCTTTACTTCCCTTCTATTTCGATGACATTTTAACCATTTACCACTGGAGAGAAAAAAAAAGTCAATGTTCCAGAAACTTCAAAAACAACTGTGCTCCAGTTCAATAACTGTACAAGTGATCAGATTCTGGAAATACAGGCCCATAATACTGCCTCTGAATCAATGGTACCTTGGCTTAAAATCTGTTCAAATTAACCTAACCTGTTCAGATTCCCTGGTAAGTACCATACAAGACAGCCTGATGAAAAGTATACACCTTCATTTTCAACATAATGTCAACAGTTAAGACTTCAGCTCTTCAGCTTTTTCTAGCTAGTGGGTAAAAATTTGGAAAAACTCTTTCTCAAACTAAACTTCTCAGATTATCACATTCTATGACCTCTCCTGTAAAAACATATACACAAGTTTCTATTAAATCTTCCCCTCTTCCTCCACAATCGATAAAATATTTCTGCTCAAAACTGACCGACCCATTTGGCATAAAAACAGTTTGTTAGCGTTTCCTGACAAAGTTCATGTGCTAGGCAGCATCACCAATGAACCTTCAGTTAATATTAGGATCCTTCTAGAGATGGATATTCTTCCCTGGTGACTTCAGAAACATGTACTAACGTAGGCATTAGCTCTCCATATTACAGAAAGGAATAACATGGTGCAAGAAAGATTTACTAGAAGTGATACCAGAGCTGAGTGGTTATAACCATGAAGAAAAAGAGAGGACAGTATGAAGCGATCTGATAAAAAGTCTTCAATGTTTTTAAAAGATTTGACAGAGTCAGGGCATTCAGTGTAGAGATTAGGCAGTTATGTTCCACTTATACAAGTCATTGGTGAGGCCACACTTGGGCTACTGTGTTCAGTTTTGGTCACCTTGCTATCGGAAGGATGTTATTAAATTGGAAAGAGTGCAGAGGAAGTTTACAAGGATGTTGCCTGGATTCAATGGTGTGACTTATAGGAAGAGGTTGAACAAGCTGGGACTTTTCTCTTTAGGGTGTAGGAGGCTAAGGGTTGACCTTACAAAGGTGTATAAGATCATGAGAGGCATGGATAGGATGAATGCACTTAATCTTTTTCCCAGGTTTGTGGAATCGAGGACCAGAGAGCATCAGTTTAAGGTTAATGGGGAAAGAATAAAAAGGAACCTGAGGGGCAACTTTTTTTTCCCCCACAGAGGGTGGTACACATAAGGAATGAACTGCCAGTGGAAGTGATTGAGGTGGGTACATTAACAACATTTAAAAGGTATTGGGACAAATACATGTATAGGAAAGGATCAGAAGAATATGGACAGGGAAATGGGGTTAGCGTGGACAGACATTTTGGTTGGCATGGACCAGTTTCGGCCAAAGGGCTTGTCTCCGTGCTGTAGGACTCTGACTAAACATTGAGAAAATAATTCCAGTATTGGGTAAGTATAAACGTAGGAGTCATAAACGTAGTCACTGATAAATCCAATACGGAATTCAAGAGAAACCTGGAAACTTTATCTTTAGAGCGGTTAGAAAGTGGAACTTGATATCATAATGATTGAGTCTGATGGCATAAATGTATCTAAGGGGGAACTAGAAATGAATGAAAAATGAATATAGGAACATATTGGTGTGTTAGAAAAAGGTTCACATGCAGCATAAACACCAGCAAAGACCATTTGGGTTCAACAGCCTGTTCCTGCACTGTAAATACTAGTTAAATGCCAAGGAATCACTATATCACTGTTACATACCAATGCTGATTGGTAGATAACTTAAAAATATTAAACCTGAAAGCAAGTGAGGGTGACCAAGATTCACAAAACTGAATGTTTTATTTGTATTGCACTGTAAAAACATTGTAAAAGAAACTAACAGTTTCAATAGAAAATTGTTATTGAAGTAAAAAGGTTCATTTGCTGTTCATCGATTACTGCGAAATGTGCTGCAGTTGATGTTAAATAAGAAAAGCTGGCTGCATAACCAAATAGCTCTCTGCAGCGATTTCAGAATACCAAATATTCAAACAAAAGGAGTTTGAAAACAGTGCTCACACTTGCAAAATTAAAGTCATGAATATGACCCAGTACGGACAGCAATACCTTTTCCTTCAAACCCCTCTGTTGCAATTTTCTAAACAATCATACCAAGTAAAATATACCCAGATATCTGGAAATTGATGGAATTGAAACAAATATACAGGTTAAAAAGACAGTAATATAATTGGTTCATTTATAAATGAAATGCTATTTAGATTGAAATGCTAAGCTAATCAAAACAGCAAATTATGCCTCAAGACAGGGATTATTTGTTCGCCTAACTAATGGGCACTTCTAAATGACCGCACAATGATCCCAGCAATCATATTTTAAGATGGTGGACCAACAAAGGAACCAAAATTCTGTTTAAAACAATAAAAAGATTGGGGTACTGCCATATAGGAAACTCCTTTTTCACTTACCTAGTCTTTATTCTAAGTTGATTAGGTGAAGGCCCAGAAACATTGGTCTATTAATACTAGCCTGTATTATTGTTAATCGCAGTTAGATCACTCAAAACAAAAACTGTTGCTCTATCATTTTAGGCTTGTGTTTAAGATGATTTTCCAAGTCATGTTGTGCAAGGTTTAAGTGGATGGCTTTAACTTTTTATAACTGATTAAAATTTTTGACTTTAAATAAAGTGTAGATTAGAACATATTTAAGATTAATTGTTACAAAGTTTGCAACTAGCCATTTAGATATAAGTACCAATTTCTAATTTGACTAATTAAATAAGTGTGATGCATAAATAGTAGAGAAATACAACACACTGATAAAAGTCAGATAAAACTTTATGCTGACATAGTACTCATTGCCTCGTTCAATTAGCACATTCTAACTTATTGCTTACTAATTTATTCTATTCACTTGTTTGAATTCTACAAAAAAAGTGAACAAATTCATGGTTTTGTGGTGTAAAACACATTTGTGAATATGCTTTCACAGGTTGAATTATGCATTACATAACTTTATAAAAACATAAATCACAACAATCACCAATTAGAATACCAGAAGAATGCTGCCAAGCTTTGGTATTTACTTGATGACGAGTTCTATATCAACTTAATGGTTTTCTTTTGATTTCTCACATTGCATAAAGATTAAAGCATGTTGTTTAAAACAAATTTCCTCCAATGTCCAGAAATACAATATTTCAACACAGGGAAAATGCCTCCCTAAGTATCACATACTGCACAGATTTGAAAACATACCAGGAACAGAATTTGAGTCCAGAACATAGTTTCAAGATTCAAGTAAGTTTCTAAATTGTTTGAGCTTAATTGTAACAGCTTATTAGATGTAAATCATTTGGAATATATATTATGGCATTGAAATCACCTACCAGGTGATTCTAGATGTAATATTTTGGAAGCAGTGGCCTGAACTAGATGTTATTTAACAAAGACACCTTGTTAATTTACCAGAATCTACACTTGAGTTAGTCAGGATGCACTTAAGTCGGTTGATGTTCATTCTTTCAAGAAATCTGTTTATTATTCAACAGTTCCTTAGAGAATGTAATTTTGTCACTAGGCAGAAATTGCTCTGCTTGCACTATACCCTCAAAAACCAGCTGGCTGCTGTTCAGACCATATGATCCATCACACGAGAAGAATGCTCAAATTATGTCGTATCTGCTGGAATTAGCGAAACAGATTTAATCAAGTACTTAAGGGTAGAGATGGTTAACTCCAAATGCACCTAGAAAGAGTGATGTCCATAACTTCGTTGATATTTATCCATCTTGTTAGTTCTTTTGTCTTCATGGCCTTAGGTGTGTATTCATCCTAAACATCCAATCAACAGTCTCCAACAAGAATGGCATACTGTAGTGTCTGGCAATATTTCTAAATACTTGGATTTGCTCCGTAAATCCCTATATACATAAAAACAAAATGCATGAATTAGACCATTTATAAAATGTTACTGAACATATAAACAAAAGGGTTTGTAACATAGTTGAAAACTCAGCATTTTTTGGAGGGAGGGTTGTCAAGTGGTGATGGGCAAGCAGACTAATTTAAATTAAGTATGGAGATTCTTGATGTATTTTTTATGAATATTGACAAAAGTAAGTAAAGCACACCTACAAGTTAGAAAAAAGTAAAAAAAAACAATTATTTCCAATCAAAATCAAATGAAGTTTCTGACATGGGCGGTTGACAATATTTATCCAAGCGATACCACAGAACAGTGGGATGCACGCACTATACCTTTATGGAAATGGTCAAATCAAAGTCCCGGGCGCAAGTACAATAAACAGGCATGTTGGCTTCTTTGATGCCTTTACATTTTGAACAAACCTAGAAAAACAAAAAGGTTTTTTTAGTGCATTATGTAGGAAATATAGCAATTATAATTTTAGCATTCATTTAGTCAACACAGATTGAAATTGTATCCGTTAAGTCTGGAAGAGACAGACTGGCAAAAGTTTTGTGACTCCGCTTCCAAAACACTGGTTACAGAACCAAAACTACAAATGAACAGAATGGTAAATGGATGGAGGAATATTGAAAGAGATCCTTAAAGAATAGCATTTGTACAGAAGAATTTCTTCAGCCCACCATGTCTGTACAAAAGATAAGGTTGTTCAAAGTTTGTGAGAAGATTTGTAGTTCGGGTGCTCGTTGTTGTGGTTCTGTTCGCCGAGCTGGGAGTTTTTGTTGCAAACGTTTCATCCCCTTTCTAGGTGACATGATGGCACCCATCCACGAATTCTATCAACAGACACATCGATCTAGACCCTATATACCGGCCACTGCAGCGGACAGCAACTGACAACCGGAAGCGGCAGATTCAAACCAGTATAAATGCTGGAGGAATCAGCACAGAAGCACTTCACAGGAGGCTCCCAAGCTAGAAAGGGGACGAAACGTTTGCAACAAAAACTCCCAGCTCGGCAAACAGAACCACAACAGATAAGTTTGGTCTTCCATGGTTTGTGATGCAGAGTGATGCTAACAGTATGGACTCAATTCTAATACTAGCTGAGGTTACTGCAAAGGGCAGTTTCTCAATCTCTCCCTTCATCTAAGGTATGGTGATCTTCAGGTTAAAACCACCAGTCAACTCTTTCTTATGAAAGTGTTATGGTCTGGTTCTTGTGGTTCAGTAGGACTGTGGCATCTTTACCTCTATTATTTCAATTTATATCTATGATCTGGCCTCAGAAACTCAAATAGATTAATTTGATACCAAAATGCTGGTAGAAACAGGCAAATCAGTAGAATATTGATAAATCTAAAATACTAACATAGGGTTTTTAAAAAAGGCATTGTATATTCGAAATATGATGTGGGAAAAAGTTAAAGGACAGAATTTTAAAAATACTAGGTGTCTTCGTATACCTGGCATTCAAAAACATCTGACACACAGCAGAAATGGATACGACCAGTAAAATGTTATATTGTATAGTGGAAATAATAGAATGAAACATCGGGGAATAGTTAAAATTGACTATACAGTGCCCTGGTTGAACTCCAATCTCTACTGCGTCTACTTATGGTCACCTAAATGGAAGGGAGATGATCAAGTGTTCGCTGGAGTGTCAAGAAGTTGGTGTTCCTTGATATCAAAAGGAGTTAACTCGTTTGTAACAGAAATTTTACTGGCCCAATTTAGTGCCTCTGTTCTTCCGATTTCAGTATCAGGGCACAAACTATTTCCTGTGACTTGAGCACATGGTTCTTGTTTCCTATTTAAAGTTAGAAACAAAATACAATTTGTAAGTCCAAATCTTCTTAAAAATTAATTTTCTTTTCTGTGCTGAATGATAATGCACATCAAAAATGTAATTCTGAGCGCTCTTTTATGCTAAAAATATCACCATTGGATCCAAGTTTCTGGGATTAGGATTTCGTTCAGATTTGTGGTATATATAAAGTCATGAATACTGTCGACAGTGAAAGCAAAAAAAAATGTTTTTTTTAAAAACAATGTAGCATTGGCTCAAGCATGTGATACATATATAAAGGACATGTTAACGTACCAGATCCTGAAGGGTATAGGCCATCATTTTCTTCTTCAGTGCTTCTACCAATTGTATTTCTATAGAATCTGAGTCATATTCAGTCTGACAATTAGTGCAGCACCACTTGGGTAGTACAGCGCCATCCTACCAAAGTAAAAGAATCGCTGTTTGCAAAGTTTAAGCATGAGCACCTAAAGTACAAGAGCGAGCAAGCTAAAACAAGTTACAGATATAAAAGCAAATGAACACTATTCAAAAATAAAATTCCAATGCAGAACTGAAATTGCAATTTGAAGCAGAAAAATTAAAGTGAGATATTGTGTTTAAAGCATTTAAAATTAGAATTTCTATCTTGTTTTGGTAATATATTAAGATGGAGGAAAGAAACGATGCTAAAATGATAGCATTTGAACTGTACACAAGTAAACTCAAAGAAAGGGATTTTTCTGAAACTTTTATTTATTTTGATGTCTTACCAACTGCAGCAAACTTACTAAACTGAACTATCCCTTTTCAGCAATCACAATTGTTACTTTGCCACAGAATAGATTTTCCTTTTTCTAATGAAATTAATAATGGCATTGTGGTGTCACCAGCAATGATTAGCATTTATTGTTTGCACAAGTTTCCCATAAGAGTTCTTCAACTGCTGTAATCCATAGTTGGAAGATACTTTCATAATGCTACAAGGTAGGGAGTTTTAGGATCTTGATTGACCTTGCGGTGAAGATAAAATGACAGAGACCCAAATCAGAACTTTATCAGACTTATGGAGAGGAAGCTTAAAGATAATGGTCTTCTCGTGCTTCTGCTGTCTTTGCTATTCTTGGTGGTAATAGTCATGCAGTACTGTTGTCACAGTGCATCGCTGCACTGTACGTACTGCAGCCATGGTGGGGCACGTTTAAAGCAGGTGATTCGGTTTCCAATGAACTACTTTGTCTTTGAAGGTTTCAAATTTGTTCAGCAGCTGAAACCACCCAGCCTGGTGAAGAGCACACCACTGCACTCCTATTTTGTGACTCAGTGGAGAAGTTTTAGGCAGTCAGGAGAGCCACTTGCAAAATTTGCAGCCTTTGACTTGTTCTAGTAGCCATGGTATGTCTGTGGATTGCTTAACTGAATTCCTTGTCAATGGTGAGGACTTTAACAATGGTAATGTCATTGAACTCCCGAGAAAGGTGACTCTTCTAAGGATTGGTTATTACTTAGCATTTCTGTGGCTCAAGCTTTTATTTGCCTAATGTCAGTCCAAGCCTGAAATATTTTGTAAAAGAATTGTATGGAGGCACAGACACCTTTATAATTTGAATTAAACTACCTGAAAGACTATTGGACACAAATTGAATATCAACCTTCAACAGACAATTGGATGCACACTTAGAATAAAAAACAAACAGGGCCTGAGAGATTCAGAATGGATAGCTAGATTAAAAAAAAGAGAATGAGTAACCTAACAGTGATAAATTGTGTTTTTTTTAAAAATCCAAAACTTAAACAATGAGCACATATTTAAAAAACAGCCTTATTTCAAGTCACAACTGGGTACGCCATGACGGGAGTCGCAACTGTCAGATTGCCAAAAAACTTACTAGAAATGTCGAACCCTTTTTACTTACCTGCAAGATGGAAGGATCTTTGCAAAGGTCCAGGTCATGGCAGAAGTTGCAATTCTTGCAGATAACCTCAGCTAATATGTAGGACTGGCAGGGGTCTTTAAATTGAGCTTCCTCAGAGAATTCCCCTACATCAATTAGACGTAAAAGATCACGTTTCAACTTATTAACCTGGTTGGTTATGTTCGAATCCAGAGACAAGATCTATTTGTGAAGAAATAAAAAAAAGTGCATTGCAACTATGGTGCTTGCATGATGCATATGTGACAAACAGCATTTACTATTTTTAAATAAGAGCAGTAACATTCATATGAACATGGTGCTTTACAAAAAAGGGCGAGAATGCAAGAAAGTGGAATTTTTTCTATTTCATTTGCCCAGTGACATCATGCATACTCCAGTCATGAATTGCAAGGGTAGATTTAGAGTAAAGCTCCTATAATGCAAATCAAGCCTAAATATTATAATAAAACGGTTATAAAATTTGCACTTCAATCTTACTTATTGAGTTGTGAGTGAAAGCTGTAGCTCACTGCTCACATTCTCACTGCCAATTAAATAAAAGCTACTCATACAAGGATCTCTCCAGAGGCTGAGCATCTAACGGAGGTCAGCATCTCACAGCAGCATAGAGGGACTGCAGTCCTATAAAATACATCTTTCAGATGAAATGTAAAACAGAGGCTCAGTGTATGTTTTCAGTTGAATGTACAAGACATCTACTATAAACCGACTGACTCCCATAGCTACCTAGACTACACCTCCTCCCACCCTGCCCCCTGTAAAAACGCCATCCCATATTCCCAATTCCTTCGTCTCCGCCGCATCTGCTCCCAGGAGGACCAGTTCCAATCCTGTACAGCCCAGATGGCCTCCTTCTTCAAGGACCACAGATTCCCCCCAGACGTGATCGACGATGCCCTCCACCGCATCTCCTCCACTTCCCGCTCCTCCGCCCTTGAGCCCCGCCCCTCCAACCGCCACCAGGGCAGAACCCTACTGGTTCTCACCTACCACCCCACCAACCTCCATATACAGCGTATCATCCGCCGTCATTTCCGCCACTTCCAAACGGACCCCACCACCAGGGATATATTTCCCTCCCCTCCCCTATCAGCGTTCCGAAAAGACCACTCCCTCCATGACTCCCTCGTCAGGTCCATACCCCCCACCAACCCAACCTCCACTCCCGGCACCGTCCCCTGCAACCGCAAGAAATGCAAAACTTGTGCCCACACCTCCTCCCTTACTTCTCTCCAAGGCCCCAAGGGATCCTTCCATATCCGCCACAAATTCACCTGCACCTCCACACACAACATCTATTGGATCCGCTGCACCCGATGTGGCCTCCTCTATATTGGGGAGACAGGCCGCCTACTTGCGGAACGTTTCAGAGAACACCTCTGGAACACCCGGACCAACCAACCCAACCACCCCGTGGCTCAACACTTTAACTCCCCCTCCCACTCCACCAAGGACATGCAAGTCCTTGGACTCCTCCATCGCCAGACCATAACAACACGACGGTTGGAGGAAGAGCGCCTCATCTTCCACCTGGGAACCCTCCAACCACAAGGGATGAACTCAGATTTCTCCAGTTTCCTCATTTCCCCTCCCCCCACCATGTCTCAGACGAATCCCTTGAACTCAGCACCGCCTTCCTAACCTGCAATCTTCTTCCTGACCTCTCCGCCCCCACCCCACTCCGGCCTATCACCCTCACCTTCACCTCCTTCCACCTATCACATCTCCATCGCCCCTCCCCCAAGTCCCTCCTCCCTACCTTTTATCTTAGCCTACTGGACACACTTTCCTCATTCCTGATGAAGGGCTTATGCCCGAAACGTCGAATTTCCTGTTCCTTGGATGCTGCCTGACCTGCTGCGCTTTTCCAGCAACACATTTTCAGCTGCTTCATTAGCATACAATGTTTCCTTCAACATTCACTTCCTTCACAATTCTTGCAAAGTGGCAGCAGTGTACACAATCCACAAGATGCACTCTGTATCTCATTAGGCTTGCCTGCCACTTGTCTGCTTATCTGTCTAAATATACAACTTCGAAAAGGGAAGGGTAGTGGATGAATGGTAATGTCACCTGCAAGTCATTCTCTAAGCCACATATCAGCTTATCTTGGAGCTGTCCCATCAGTGTTACAAGGTCAATATCCTGGAAATTCCTCTAGAATAGTGCCGAGTTTGTCTACCTCACAAGGACTGTGCAGTTCAAGGGGGCATCTCACTACTACCTTCTTCAGGGCAATTAGAGGTGGTCATTAAATGTTGCCCTAGTCAGTGATGTCACATCCAATAATAATCAGAAAATAAAGTAAGCCAAGTCATAGCAGTTAACAAATGTGCTTGTTCCAAAAGGCATTTGGATTCTCAAGAAAAGGCTAATATGATGTTTTATTTCAATGACATTCTAAAATTAAAACTAAAGCTGCCCTATTAGAAACACAAATTTGTATCAGTTTGATCTGTGACACCTCTTAGGAATGGAAATTGACTAACCAAGCAAGTTGGTTTTCAGTGGAATCGTTCAAATAATACAAGTATTTTCAGTGGTAACACTGTGACAATCATCCAGCCAGTCCAAACAAATAACTCCTTTGCAGCTGACTGAATTTGAATTTGAATCTTGATCTCAGAGGTGAAAATGCAGTTTCCAAAAGCATTACACTCACCTGTCCCAATTCTCTCCATTCCAAAACCTTAAACAATCATGTTGCTCTACTTAAGTTTCAGCTCAACTTTCCTCACCTTACAGACTGATTTGATGAATTCCAGTGCAGGATTGTTGAATGGAAGATAGGAGCCTGGCAGAACCGGGAACATTTCGGAAGGCTCAGTGGAGTGTCTATTGCTGCTCACTTTCTTCAGAATTTTTTGAGTGATAGTGAAAAAGTTGTGTGTGAGCTCATTAGACACATATTCCTGAGAGAAGGTAATCATTCCTGCAAAATGAGGTTTTTAAAAAAAAAGTACATTCAGTTAAGTGTGGTCAATATCACAGTAACAAGCCTTATTGCTCAACTGGTCTATGCTGGTACTTAGACAATAGGTGCAGGAGTAGGCCATTCAGCCCTTCGAGCCTGCACCACCATTCAATATGATCATGGCTGATCATTCCTAATTAGTATCCTCTTCCTGCCTTATCTCCATAACCCTAGATTCCACTATCTTTGAGAGCTCTATCCAACTCTTTCTTAAATGAATCCAGAGACTGGGCCTCCACTGCCCTCTGGGGCAGAGCATTCCACACAGCCACCACTCTCTGGGTGAAGAAGTTTCTCCTCATCTCTGTCCTAAATGGTCTACGCCGTATTTATAAGCTGTGTCCTCTGGTTCGGCACTCACCCATCAGCGGAAACATGTTTCCTGCTGCCAGAGTGTCCAATCCTTTCATAATCTTATATGTCTCAATCAGATCCCCTCTCAGTCTTCTAAACTCAAGGGTATACAAGCCCAGTCGCTTCAGTCTTTCAGTGTAAGGTAATCCCGCCATTCCAGGAATTGACCTTGTGAACCTACGCTGCACTCCCTCAATAGCCAGAATGTCTTTCCTCAAATTTGGAGACCAGAACTGCACACAGTACTCCAGGTGTGGTCTCACCAGGGCCCTGTACAGCTGCAGAAGCACCTCTTTGCTTCTATACTCAATTCCTCTTGTTATGAAGGCCAGCATGCTATTAGCCTTCTTCACTACCTGCTGTACCTGCATGCTTGCCTTCATTGACTGGTGTACAAGAACACCCAGATCTCTCTGTACTGCCCCTTTACCTAAATTGATTCCATTGAGGTAGTAATCTGCCTTCCTGTTCTTGCCACCAAAGTGGATAACCATACATTTATCCACATTAAACTGCATCTGCCATGCATCTGCCCACTCACCTAACTTGTCCAGGTCACCCTGTAATCTCCTAACATCCTCATCACATTTCACCCTGCCACCCAGCTTTGTATCATCAGCAAATTTGCTAATGTTATTGCTGATACCATCTTCTATATCATTAACATATATTGTAAAAAGCTGCGGTCCCAGCACGGATCCCTGCGGTACCCCACTGGTCACTGCCTGTCATTCCGAAATGGAGCCGTTTATCACTACCCTTTGTTTCCTATCAGCCAACCAATTTTCCGCTCTACACAGAGCCTCCCCTCCAATAAAGTTTCATCCCACCATATTCCCTTAATCTTCTATTCCTTTTTCAGTCATTCATGGATTTAGCTGCTCTCTAAATGCATCTACAATTTGCTTCAATTACTTGTGGAAGCAGGTTCAACATGCTCATCACCCTTGGATAGTTTTTCTCCCCCCCCAACCTGAAATCTCTATTGGATAATCAGTGACCATATTATGTGCACCCTGCGTTTCGTCTATTATAATTAGATTATATCTGACCTACAGCTCAATCTCTTTAGAACCTCAGGCTCCACGACCTCCAAAGTGTTTTATGGTCAAGGAAAGAATTTTCAAAACACTATTGTAAGATTGTGCACTTTTTGACTGTCACATTTCCACGGTAAAATCCCATTAAAAATAAACAAGTGACATTGACAAGATAATGTTCTATTTGTGAAATGTTGGTTGAGGAATAAACTATAGATAAAGCAATAATGGAAAACGTCATTGTTCTTGAAGTAATGTCACAAGATGATTTATGTATAAACAGAGGGGAGATGGAGCGTCAAGTTCAATTCATCTCATCTGAAGGAGGTCACCTCCAAAAATAGAGAATACCATTAACATTGCAATGACATGTTAGCCTGGACTTGGACTCTAGTCGCTAGACTGGAACTTGAAGCCACATGTCCTGTCTCAAGATCAAAATGCGATCATTTAGTCAGATTTGGCACCAATAATTGAGGTTTGGTGAGATGGAAACCACAAAAGTATAAAAAGCACCCCAGAAAGTGGTTGAGTCTTCATTTTCACAGAAAAACATTCAAAAATAGGCAAGACCACAGCATATTGATGACGTGCCTTTTGCTCTTCGAATTACATAACTCAATTTTTCAGATAATTTAAAAACTCACAGACATGTAGAAAAAAGCAATATCTATTTTGCAATATTATGTATTTCACGCTACATTTTCTTTTATCATTAATTGCATCTTTAAATTATTTTAAAAACAGAAGAAATATGTTAAAATCCAGTGCTTTCCTCTAAGCACTACTTTCTACAGTCCAGTTTCTCACCTGCAGAAGCTCCTGTTTCGCCTGCTGGCTCTTGTGAGATTTGGCTTGTGCCTCGCCGTTTTATAGGAGTACACCCTGGAGCACTGCGTCGTAGTTCTTCCTTCATGCTGTGGTACACAGCTACAATGTAAGCTGAAAAATTTCAGTGCAGTGAGTGCATATAACTGCATTATAAAAATTAAGTAAAAGTTAATAGCTTGCGATGTTTTATATAGGTAATAGTATTTATTATAGTGGAAGAATCAGAAAAAATCAGTTACAAATATTAATATTAATTTTGGTTCAGAATTAGTTTTTGCTATCTCTGTTTGACTGATTTGTAATTTGCTGTATTTTCACAGATAAATATTTCTTCCTTCTCTTCAGATTCATGACATATGTCCCACACAATAGTGGCTGCAAGATTTTCATTTTCACTTATTAAACAATTTGGTCAGATGTTCACACACTTTTAATAGAGTTAACTGTCTCATGTCGCGTCAATGACTTTTTGTAGTTATTCTTTGCACCACTACCTTTATTAAGCTATTGATCACTAGGCCTTTAGTGTCATATACCTGATGCTTCAGAATTTTCTCCTTAAACAATTTCTCTTTTGCAATTCCCCCTCATAACCAAACCCATGGCCCTGTGCCTGACAACCTGCATTAATTGAAGAAGCAATGGCCTAATAGTGTTATCACTGGAACGCTAATCCAGAAACCCAGCTCATGTTCTGCGGACTTGGGTTCAAATCCTGCAATGGCAAATGGTGGAATGTGAATTCAATAAAAAATCTCATAATGATCATGAAAAACCCATCAGGTTCACTCATGTCCTTTCCTTTAGGAAGGAAACTGCCATCCTTAGCTGGTCTGGACTACAAGTTACTCCAGACCCATTACAATGTGATTGACTCTTAACTGCCTTCATTGCAATAAATGCTGGCTTAGCCAGCGACATTCTTATCTGCAGAATGAATAGAGGCAGAAAACAAGCATAAAAAAATCCATGTCCAATTTTCAACCAAAACTGCTCTCCAAGTCATCTGAACATAGTGCTGTCAACTTTCCCTATTTTAATATTCAATACTGCCATGTGATCCAATCCAAGTCTTTTGATACTTTAATCCAGTTTTAAAATGGCCTCAGGTTGATAGGTGAGGGCAACTAAGGTGAAGACATACCTTAACATTTTTAACAAGCATCCACCACATTGCCAATTCTTAGTGCCTTGAATAAAAAAGTGTATACTGTTTATTTTTTTGTTTCAGCAGATATAGAATCAGCAACGTAGAAACAATGAGAGATTTGTAGAGTTCCTTGAAAAATTACCCTAAAATTTTAATTCAAATCTATTCAAACCATTTGCAAACATAGACCAACTTGCAATCACACAGTACCTTTAATCACGAAATATGTTCCCTCTCAAAAGTGAAATGAAAAGATCAAGACGCCAAATAAAGTAGTAGTTAGTCAGGCACAAGATTATGAGTTTTGTATGGGGTGGAAGTACAAGAGAGAAGATGTTGAAGGAGAAAACTCCAGGGCATTGTGTGGATAGCAGTCAATAGGTGATCTCTCATTGTTTCTGCGTTGCTGATTCTATATCTGCTTAAACAAAAAATAAACAGTATAGGTGATCAATAGTTTGAATAAGGAGGTGCAGAGACATGATTCCAAAAAGTCAATAACACAACAAGACAGTTAAGTCTATCAAAGTGTGTGAACATCTGATCGACCAGTTTAATATGTGAAAATAAATTGCATCTTTGGATTTTCACATTATTAATTGGAGTTTAACTGAAAAATCTTGTCAATTTTCAAATCTACTGCAGGTTAAGTTGTAACTTGTGCTGTAAATATTTTTCTGAAGATCAGGATTTAATCAATACAATATAAATGTGCTTAAACTTGCCTTAGAATTAAAAGTAACACTTAAATAAATATTGGCTACATGTATCAAGTAATGGGCCAAAAAATCCAGGTTCTAAGAGAACTGTTGTTTGACTGAGAAGACAGGTTTGAGCCAAACTATATATCCTGTTCTTACTGATAAAACCTAGAGCAATCTGCACAAAAACACGCCCCTTGAAACAGTTGAGAATTGCTAGTACCCATAGAACTGTATGCCACCTTCAGACAAGGATGGACGGTCAATCTATTACCTTTTTGCCCTGGACAGGTTCAGAACATAGATAGAGTCATAGAGATGGACAGCATGGAAACAGACCCTTCGGTCCAACCCGTCCATGCCAACCAGATATCCCAACCCAAACTAGTCCCACCTGCCAGCACCCAGCCCATAAGCCTCCAAACCCTTCCTATTCATATACCCATCCAATTGCCTCTTAAATGTTGCATTTGTTCCAGCCTCCACCACATCCTCTGGCAGCTCATCCCATACACGTAGTACCCTCTGTGTGAAAAAGTTGCCTCTTAAGTCTCTTTTATATCTTTCCCCTCTCACCCTAAACCTATGCCCTATAGTTCTGGACTCCCCGACCCCAGGGAAAAGACTTTGTCTATTTATCCTATCCATGCCCCTCATAATTTTGTAAACCTCTATAAGGTTACCCCTCAGCCTCAGACGCTCGAGGGAAAACAGCCCCAGCCTGTTCAGCCTCTCTCTGCAGCTCAGATCCTCCAACCTTGGCAACATTCTTGTAAATCCTTTCTGGACCCTTTCAAGTTTCACGACTTCTTTCTGATAGGAAGGAGACCAGAATTGTACACAATATTCCAACAGTGGCCTAACCAATGTCCTGTACAGCCACAACATGACCTCCCAACTCCTGTACTCAATACTCTGACCAATAAGGGAAAGCATACCAAATGCCTTCTTCACTATCTTATCTTCCTGTGACTCCACTTTCAAGGAGCTATTTACCTGCACTCCAAGGTCCCTTTGTTCAGCAACACTCCCTAGGACCTTACCATTAAGCGTATAAGTCCTGCTAAGATTTGCTTTCCCAAAATGCAGCACCTTGCATTTATCTGAATTAAACACCAGCTGCCACTTCTCAGCCCATTGGCCCATCTGGTCCAGATCCTGTTGTAATCTGAGGTAACCCTCTTTGCTGTCCACTACACCTCCAATTTTGGAGTCATCTGCAAACTTACTAACTGTACTTCTTATGCTCGCATCAAAATCATTTATGTAAATGACAAAAAGCAGAATACCCAGCACCGATCCTTGTGGCACTCCACTGGTCACAGGCCGCCAGTCTGAAAAACAACCCTCCACCACCACCCTCTGTCTTCTACCTTTCAGCCAGTTCTGTATCCAAATGGCTAGTTCTCCCTTTATTCCGTGAGATCTAACCTTGCTAATCAGTCTCCCATGGGGAACCATGTTGAAGACCTGACTGAAGTCCATATAGATCACACCTACTACTCCGCCCTCACCAATCGTCTTTGTTACTTCTTCAAAAAACTCAATCAAGTTTGTGAGACATGATTTCCCACGCACAAAGCCATGTTGACTATCCCGAATCAGTCCTTGCCTTTCCAAATACATGTACATCCTGT
Source organism: Hemiscyllium ocellatum (assembly GCF_020745735.1). Classification (NCBI taxonomy): domain Eukaryota; kingdom Metazoa; phylum Chordata; class Chondrichthyes; order Orectolobiformes; family Hemiscylliidae; genus Hemiscyllium; species Hemiscyllium ocellatum. Next base: position 18,549,632 of record NC_083424.1, read on the forward strand.
CCCTCAGGATTCACTCCAACAACTTGCCCACCACCGAGGTCAGGCTCACTGGTCTATAGTTCCCTGGCTTGTCTTTACCGCCCTTCATAAACAGTGGCACCACGTTTGCCAACCTCCAATCTCTTGGCACCACACCTGTGACTATCAATGATACAAGTATCTCAGCGAGAGGTCCAGCAATCACTCCTCTAGCTTCCCACATAGTTCTCGGGTATACCTGATCAGGCCCACAGGGATTTATCCATCATTAACCGTTTCAAGACATCCAGCACATCCTCCTCTGTAATATGGACATTTGTCAAGATGTCACCATCTATTTCCCTACAGTCTATATCTTCCATATCCTTTTCCACAGTAAATACTGATGCAACATATTCATTTAGTATCTCCCCCATTTTCTGTGGCTCCACACAAAAGCCGCCTTGCTGATCTTTGAGGGGCCCTATTCTCTCCCTAGTTACCCTTTTGTCCTTAATATATTTGTAAAAACCCTTTGGATTCTCCTTAATTCTATTTGCCAAAGCTATCTCATGTCCCCTTTTTGCCCTCCTGATTTCCCTCTTAAGTATACTGCTACTTTCTTTATACTCTTCTATCCTGTCTATACCCGACATATGCTTCCTTCTTTTTCTGAACCAAACCCTCAATTTCTTTAGTCATCCAGCATTCCCTGTACCTACCTGCCTTCCCTTTCACCCTGACAGGAATATACTTTCTCTGGATTCTTGTTATCTCATTTCTGAAGGCTTCCCATTTTCCAGCCGTCCCTTTACCTGCGAACATCTGCCTCCAATCAGTTTTCGAAAGTTCTTGCCTAATACCGTCAAAATTGGCCTTTCTCCAATTTAGAACTTTTAGATCTTGTCTATCCTTTTCCATCACTATTTTAAAATGAATAGAATTCTGGTCGCTGGCCCTAAAGTGCTCCCCCACTAACACCTCAGTCACCTGCCCTGCCTTATTTCCCAAGCGTAGGGCTAGTTTTGCACCTTCTCTAGTAGGTATATCCACATACTGAATCAGAAAATTGTCTTGTACACACTTAAGAAATTCCTCTCTATCTAAACCTTTAAGACTATGGCAGTCCCAGTTGATTTTGGAAAGTTAAAATCCCCTACCATACCTACCCTATTATTCTTACAGATAGCTGAGATCTCCTTACAAGTTTGTTTCTCAATTTCCCTCTGACTATTGGAGGATGAGCAAAGTTTATCAGAAGCCGAGATGCTTCCAGTGTTTTGTGCTCCAAACAATGCATTTTAGAAAGTTGGCTGACGAAAGATGAATTCCCACAATATTGCATAATTTGATTTAATATTGATGCATGTACTAAGATATAGTGAAAAGTATTGTTTTGCGTGCTTTCTAGACAAACCATACTTGAAATAAGTACATCAGGGTAACAGAATAGAATATGGTGTCACAGCTACAGAGAAGGTGCAGAGAAAGGTCAACTTTAATATAAGAGAGGTCCACTTTTTACATTTTACATTTAACCTGCAGTTCCTGTAAATCTGCCTGTGAACAACATTGTTTGCCTGAATACACAACACTCATTAACTGAGACATTAACTCAACAGTTGCACAAACTAGCTGGGTGCGATTGCAAACAGAAATATTTGCACTTTTACTTACGTTGTAAAAAACAAAAAAGGATTCATGTCAATTAGATTTTTTAGGAAATATTATCTAGCACATTCCAAAGCCAGATGACAACAAACTGGACAGAGAGTTTTGCAGTCTGGTTTTGTACTGGCTTGTCCAGTTTTTAGGTCAGTCTAGCCGCTAGACAGTACCAGACAGTTTTGTAGCCAGCACGTTGGCATGGAGTCCACTTAATTTCGTAAAGTACCAATATCTTAGTAAAACTTGTGCTTATCACTCTCCTAGTCTACAGCAGTCCTAACACTACAAAAACATAAATATCAGATTTGTTTTAGTACTTTCTTCCCTCTCCACCGTGCAGAATCGCTGAAGAGTTGGTAATGACTTCAACATTACATGCCACAAACGTATTTAGCTTTGGTGGCCTCAGGTGCTGGACACCCTACATGAAGTTGCATTGGATTCATAACTGAAAAAATTATTGTGTCCATTGTTATTATTTTTAGAAAGCTGTGTTTTGAAAACATCTGCCAGTTTTTAGATTCTGCTGAAAAATTTCGATGTTAGCAACGACAATAAAATATAATTGAAGGAAGTCCCTCATTAAAAAGTGATTAAAGCCAAGTTTTACTCATGAGATTAATTGCAATGCGTTTAAAAAAGATTTATATGTAATCTTCAAACACGTGCACAGATACACATATATGCACAACCGACTTGAAATGCAGTACCTGAGACAATCATGAGGAAGTAGCTCTGACAAGATGATGCTTGCGGCAGATAATGCATGATATTCCAGTTATTGTCTAAAAGGTCTTCAACATCAGTGCCAGTTTCCTCATCTTCAGAATGAATCTCTTCATCATCATTGCTGTCATCTTCAACATTTTCCTTTGTTCCTTTATTGCTCTCCACCTTAACATAACACATGATCTCACATGGTCAAAAACAAATTAGGATAGTGAACAAGGAGATTCAAAACTAATTAGCAAAAGATTACTATTCTAATCTGATTTGTTTTTTCTCTTTGCCTACTTCTAACATCTCATCAACTTCCTTTGGCATTTCAAAAAGTATGGATGAAAGAGACCATTGTTTCCTTCCAATTCATGCAGGTATTGAAACTTTTAAATTATGCCAGTTTTTTAAGCCCCATAACTATGCACAGAACCCATTCCAGGTATAAATATGTGCATTGAAATATAACGCGACATCAGTCCAAACTAATTTTTAATTTGCAGTTACTTCTGCTCGGCTTACAGCCATTTTGTACAGAAATAACACTCCAGACGTGCCTATTGTATTTCACGAAGTATCTTGAACAGCCTTAGAAAAAAATGTTCCTCTTCTTCATCTTATTTAATGACAATGAGCTAAAACTTTTTTTAAAAAATCAAACCATCTCTTTCCTACATTATTCTCAGAGATTGTGTTGGGTTAATATATTAATTAATAAGTGTTGTGTATTCAGGCAAACCATGTTGTTCACAGGCAGATTTACAGGAACAGCAGGTTAAATGTAAAATATCGTGTTAATAAGCTAATTTCTTTGGCATAAAATTGCCTCCTAAATTTAGAATAAAGACTTTTAATAACAAAGGAAAATTGAATTGATATTTGTGAAGGATATTGGCAATAAGAAAATGAATTGTTAACACCTAATAGTATAATTCCCCTTGGTGCCTCTTTCTGTGAGCATAAACCAAATATAAATTGAGTATTATCATTATTAAAGGAACAAAATCAATGTAGAAGGTTATGTAGGTGGAGTATCACACCCTCATTTAAAATCTCTTGGATTGGTAATACAGCTCGGTATTCTTTGCCAATATACATGGCCAAAATTGAGTGCATTATCATCAGATATGCTTAAAAATTGTTCCTTTGGTCTTGTATAAACCAAAGGAGAAAGTGAGGACTGCAGATGCTGAAAAGTCAGAGACTATAAAGTGTGGCACTAGAAAAAGCACAGTTGACAAAGCGCGACGACGAAAAGAGCACAGCAGATCAGGCAGCATCTGAGGAGCAGGAGAGTCAACGTTTCAGGCAGGGCCAAAGAAAGGTCCTACCCAAAACATCGACTCTCTTCTTCCTTGGATGCTGCCTGACCTGCTGTACTCTTTTAATCGTCACGCTTTGTCAACCTGAATAAAACAATTAATGACAATGGTTTGTACTGATGCTTAACAACTTGCACATCCCAGTCTTGAATCACATTTATCACAGCTTTTCCAACACAAATTCTGACCGAGTCCTTCAGTCATATTTTGGTTACTTTATCATCAGAAAACTGCTCTTTTTTTCTTATTTATCATTACTCAACACAAATATCTTTTCGGAAGAATTTGAATTCAGGTCACTGAATTCAGTGGGTTCAAAGCATTTATTCCTGGCCTACTTCATGAAGTTTTTGCAGTTAAAACAACTTCCTCTCTTGCACCACTTCTTTCGATGCAATGTTAAGCATACCCAATGCCCTACATTTGTGCAGCAATGATTAATACAAAACTTAAGGGCTCTCACTTTTCCAAAGTCAAAAGGATAGCAATCCTCTCATCCAAACCCGTAATGACTGATATCTATTAAGTTACTTCCATATTGGTAACCTTATTCCTCATCATCAGCTATGTTGATTTGAAAGCTGATTACAAACAGGCAATTATATTGTAATGTCTGTCAACTTTAACAAAAACAAAAAAAAACTTTCTACAAGTCTTAAAAAGAATAAATATAGAAGACATCTGAACTATCTTCCTGACAATCTCCCATTTATCTGATTGATTCTAGTGTATAATCATTTCTCTAAATCCACTAGCCATTCACTGTGTCTCTTGTATGCCCTTGATGACATTAAGCCTAAAATGAAGCTTTCAATAGCACCTTATTTATTAAAATAAACAAATCTTAAATAAAGTCAACCACTTAGTTGAACAATCGAATTGAAAGACACAAGTAGTCCAGCAGACAGCATTAAAACCACTGATAAAGTAATACAAATCTCCTCCTGAGAGGACTATGTGAAGGCTTCTCTGTCAATGTGTAGGCCTCTCCAAAAGCTCCATAGGTATAATGCAGTTCTTGGGGAAAAAAAAACACATTTCTTATTTTGCTTTTTTTGAATATTAAAGATCCAAGAAGAATCAAAATAAAAATCTTAAATTTCCAAAAGGTTATCCTGCAATCTTAGGAGTGGACTATAACACCTACACTACTCTTCAGTCCACCATTGCTTTCTCCCCACTTCTATATATTCAGAAATTTCCTTATTACTGTCAGAACTTTGTAGATTTCATCACAATTTTCATCTAACACCTGAGTATGAAGATCCTTAAAGGATCTAATTTTCCTTTCAGAATACCCTTTCACATGCAACATCAGGACAATTTGTAAAAAAATCCCAAGGTAAAGGCATCTCATCCACAAACATCAATTCCCTTCAACACCAAAGCTCAGTAGAAGCAGTGTGTACTATTGACAAGTTAGTAGGGAAATTCACCAAGGATCCTCAGACTGCACCTGCCAAACCCACAACCACTTCCATCGAGAAAAACAAGGGCACTAGATACATGGGAATACTATCATTTGCAAGTTCCCCATCAAGCCAGAAACCATCTTGACTTGGAAACATATTTCTATTCCTTTACTGCTGCTGGGCTAAAATCCTGGAATTCCTTCCTTAATGGCATACCTATAGCATAGGGACTGCAGTAGTTCAAAAAGGTAGCTCACCACTACTTTCTCAAAGTTAACTAGGGATGGGCAATAAATGCTGGCCAGCCAACAATCCCTACATCCCATGAGTGAATAAAATAAAAAAAGAAGTTGGCCAGTTGACCCACGGACAAGTCAGTCGCATTCCTTTGCTCTGGCCCATTAATCCTGCTTGTTTATTTGCCTCACATGTTATCCATTTTTTTTTTAGAAATCATGGATTGTACCTGCTTCCATTATCCCGGTAGACAGCAAATTCCAGGTTATTACAACTCACTATGATTTTTTTTCTGAAAACGTTCTTCTGCACTGCTTGATCAAAACCTCAAATTTGAGTTCCCTATTCCTTTTATCGTCAACTTTTCCCTGTCCATCTTATCCAAGTTTGTTATACTTTATCTACATCTAACTTTTCTGCTCTCAAACTAATCTTGTAGATAATTTCCCCCATCCCAGAATCATTCTTCCAAAATTCCATAGATTGCTGAATGATTCCTGCAGATTAGAAGCTTGCAAATGGCACCCCACTACTGAAGAAAGGAGCATGAAATATGTGACTAGAGACACATAGGCCTTATATCAATAGTAGGGGAACTGCTAGAATCGAGCATAAAGGACATGATAGACAGACATTTGGATAAAAATGATGTTGATTGGGGGTTGGTCAGCATGGATATGCAATGAAAATTGTGTTTGCCAAACCAAAGTTTTTTTTGAAGATGTTCAAAACAAAAGAGATCAAGGTAAGTTAATAGATAAAGCGCTGTATATTTGGAAATTCAGAAGGCTTTTGATCAGGACACTGGTTAGAAAAATGAAAGGACATGATGTAGGTGGTAATGCACTGGCATGGTTTAAGGATTGGCTAACAGGCAGAAAATTATCAGAATAAATGGGTCATTCTTACATTAGCAACAGTGAATAGTGATGTTCTGGAAGGATCAGCACTTGGGGCTGTGTTCACGATGTATAGCCATGAGTTGGAAGTGGGACCAAACGGGTTATTTCCAAACTTGCAGATGATGCAAAGCTAAATAGGGATGCATGCTGAGTAGATTAAAAAAAATTCAGAAGAATGTGAACATGCTCAGGTGATAAGGCCAGAACATGGCAGATGGAACATGATATTGGAAAATGTGAGGCCAGTTTCATAGGAAGAACAGCTATGTAGAATATTTCTTGAACTGCGAGACACTGGAAAGTGGAGTTGCAAAAGGGAACTTGGGTATCCTTGTTAATAAGTCACTGTAGGCTAACATACAACTGCAGCAAGCTAATAGGAAAACCAGTGGAATGTTAGCCTTTACTGCAGGAGGACTGGAGGACAGGAGTAATGAATTCTTGCATCAATTGTACAGGAATCTGATTAGACTTCATCTGGAATACTCAGTAGTTTTGATCTCTGTCTCAACTTAGAGATACTGTTGCCATTGAAAAAGTGTTACAAAAGTTCACCAAACGTGTTCACAAAATGGTGTGACTGTCCTATGAAGAAGGGCTGGGGCAAATTAGCTTATATTCTCTAGAATTTCGAAGAATGAGAAGTAATCTTATTGAAACCTACAACAGACTGAGTAGATGCAGGCAGGAATTTTTCCTCTGGTTGAGGAGCCCAGATCCAGGAGCACAATCTGAAAATAAGGGGAATGATAATTATGACAAGGTGAGGAGAAATCTGTTTTACTCAGAGAATAGTGGATCTTTGGAATTCTGTATCCCAAAGGGCTCTGAAAGCTCAGTCTTTAAGTATATTTAGAGTAGAGATTGATACATTTTTGATAAAGTTTGGATTATGTAAATAAAAGGCACTGAAGTGTAAGATTGATCATGACTATATTTAATAGTGGAGCCGGATTGACAGGCTTAATCGTCTACTCCTGCTCCTAAGTTTCTCTGCACTCTCATTATCATTCCTGAAGTATCCCAGAACTACCTGGATATTCTAGTTGTGACCTAAACATAGCATAGTTTCTGTACTTTTGTACTCAATATTTATTGAGGACAAAAGTCCACTTAGTTTGGTAACTCCTCTCTCAACGTGTTCTACGATCTTCAAAAATCTATGCACATGAACCCCTATGTTCCTGCGACCCAATATACATGCACAAATTGGGTCAAAGTTTTCAGTGTGCATGACTTGCATTCCTGGAACAAAGAAATGTTGAACATCAGTTGACTCACAGAAAACAGAAGGATGGCCCTTAATATGAATGAATGGCAGGAACAGGGCAAGAGTGGGAGTTTCTGCCACTCAGCAGAAGATCCATACACAAGTGGTGCCAGCCACTCTGATGAGCCAGTAGCTTCAGTAGCCCCAGTGGTGCCAGAATTCAGTAGTGAGTCCTGCTGCGATGTGAGCAGGCCAATGGATAAAGAGAATGAGGTAAATCAGAGATATTAGATAAGAATGTACTTGGGAGTTATGCTCACTTGCAAACCTGGAAATCAAAACTGGGGACAAGGCTGATAAGTCGACTGCCATATGCAGAATTTCATAGTGAATGTACAGCTACACTGCACAGAGCTAATGTTGGCAAATTGCCAATCTCATATTATGGGGGATTAAGTCATTTAAAATTACATATTATTATACCATTTAATGGGTGGCAGCTCTGGGTGTGGTCAGAAAAGGGGTAGGTTTACCAATTCTTATATTTTACATGCTCGTGTTGAAACACGCCTGGATATTCTTGGGAGGCGTTAATTTTCATCGCTCATTTGACTGCAGTTTCTATTGTCTTTTTACAATCGCATGGTACTGTTGTCTTTGGATTTTCTGACTTTGAAAACAATCTTTTTATGCAAATTACCACTAAATCCCCTGAACTAGGAGTTACAATTGTGTTGACCAGTCTTTTATGTGGAATTTTGTCAAACATTTTCTTAAAATCTTCCTGTGTTGTTACTTAATTTTAATAATTCAATTAATCAAATATGGTCTGCCTTTTAAAGTCTGTGTTGGATCTCCTTAATTAACTCAATTTTCCAATTACGTGTCAATGTTTTTTCTCCTGATAATTGTTCCTAAAACTTTATTCACTGATTATGTTAAACTGAGTGGAATGTGGTCACTAGGAAAGTACTTACTAACTTCCTTGAACGAGGCAGATGCATTTGCTATCTCTATACACCTGGTAGAATCAGTCATAACAGCACAGAAACAGATCCTTTGGTCCATCTCATCCATGCCAAGCAGGTTTCCCAAACTAAACTCGTTTCATTCGCCCGCATTTGGCCCGTATACTTCTAACTTTTTCCTATTCATATACCTTTCCAAATGCCTTTTCAATATTGTAATATTACCACTTTCTCTGGCAATTCATTCCATATATGAACCATGCTGTGTGTGAAAAAGTTGCCTTTTAGGCCACTTTTAAATCTTACCCCATCATGTTAAAATTATGGCCTCCAGTTTTGAACTCCCCTAAGCTAGGGAAAAGACCTTTGCTGTCTGGCTTATCTATGCCCCTCATGACTTTATAAACCTCTACAAGGTCACCCTTCAACCTCCCATGCTCCAAGGAAAAATGTCCCAGTCTATCCAGCCTCTCCTTATAACTGAAACCCTCCAGTCCCACTAACATCCTTAAGTCTTTTCTGCGCCCTTTCCAATTGAATAGTAGCGTTCCTATAGCAGGGTGACCAAAACTGTTCACAATACTCCAAATGTGGTCTCAACAATGTCCAGTAGAGGTACAACATGATGCTCCAACTCCTAGACTCAATGCAGGCAAGCATGCCAAATGCCTTCTTCACCACTCTGTCTATTGTGACACCATTTTCAAGAAACTATGCCCTTGTAGCCTACATCTCTCTGTTCAACAACACTCCCCAGAGTCCTACTAATAGCGTACAAGTCCTGCCTTGGTTTGTCTTAACAACATGCAACACTTTACATTCATCTAAATTAAACTCCACCTGCCACTCCTCAGCCACTGACTTACTAACCATACTTCCTAAATTGGCTCCTCCAAATCCTACATTCTCATCCAACTTGTTTATATGAATAATAATCAATAATAGACTCAGCATCAATCCGTGCGGAACAACTCTGGTCATGGGACTCTTTTCTGACCAACAACCCTTCATCATCCCATGATGAACGGCTTTTGCCTGAAACGTTGATTCTCCTGCTCCTCAGATGCTGCCTTACCTGCTGTGCTTTTCCAGCAGCACACTTTCGACTCTAACCTCCAGCATCTGCAATCCTCACTTTTGCCTACTTCATCATCACTGTCTTCTGCCATCAAGCCAATTTTACGTCCAATTACTCCTCAAAAAACTCAATTATGAGTTTGAGTCTCAACTGAGAGACAATGTTTTATGCACAAAGCCATGTTGAGTATTCCTAATCAGTCCTTGCCTCACCAAATGCATCTCAGAATCCCCTCCAACAACCTACCTGCCACTGATGTCAGGCTCACTAGTTTTTGTTACTAGCCTTCTTAAATAAAGGCACAACATTGCCATCCTCCAGTTGGTCGGCACCTCACCCCAGCTGTAGATAACAGAATTATCCTTACAATTTCTTGAAACTTTCCATGGTGTTCCATGGATAATTGGTCATGTCTTTTGGGTGGCTAGTAAGTGCTCATGTATACTGGTGGTTAGTTTCCTGCAGATTTGTCCAATGTAATGTTTGTTGCAGTCCTTGAAGGGTTATTTGTATATTACATTTGTTTTGCTGACCAAGGGTAGAGGGTCTTTTAAATTCATCAGTAGTTGTTTTAGTGTGGTAGTAGGCTAGTGAGATACCATGATGCCTAGGGGCCAGAGTAGTCTGGTGGTCACCTCTGAAATGTCTTTGATATACAGTGGGGTGACTAGACATGCTGCGTCTTTCTGTTTAGGTTCTTTGTGCAGGAATCAGTGGACTACACTCATCAGGTAACCATTGTTTGTGAATACATTGTATAGTTGTTTCTTCTCAGCTGCTTGTAGTCCAGGTGCTGCAGTATGTTTCGGCTTGTTTGAATAGTATCCTGATGCAGCTCCGTTTGTGGGTCCTGGGATGATTGCTTCTGTAATTGAGTATCTGGTCTGTGTGTGTGGCTTTCCTGTAACTGTCACTGGTATCCATACACACAGATGAAGAGGGACACCAGTTCAATTGGGACAATACATCCATCCTGGAACAGGTCAAACAAAAACACGTGTGGGAATTCCTCGAGGCCTAGCATTCAAACTGGAACTCCATTAACAAACATATAGATTTGTACCCCATTTACCAACCTCACAGAAACAGAATCGAAAATAATATCACCCATCACAACAAACCAAGACACAAATAGCAAGTGGGACAGAACACCAGCCCTTCATCAGAGGCTCAATGATGATGTTACCTAGCATGGTAACGAATCGTCCGAAAACAAACCCACCACCTCAGTGAACAAACAGACAACCTGATTCTCCCTTTGGCTAATGAATCTTCCACTCAGGTGAATGAATGAATTAGCTTTATTGTCATATATATTCAATGAGTACAGTGAAAATGTATATGTTGCCACTTACAGCACCAACTTAGGTACAAGTGTCCTAGGTACAGATTCTATAGTTACAAGATCTAAGAAAAGAGAGAAATAAAATGTCCAGTGTTGGAGAAATAAAAGTTCAGAACAGTGATCTTCCAAACCAGGCCATACTGGCGCCTAGCCTCTAGTCTGCGCCGTTTTATATTTTGAAGAATTTGTTTTTACAATATGTGAACAACCCATCCACCAACATTTCTGCAGGAACAATTACTTGAGTGACCCAGTGGTGGTTTGATGTCATATGCACCCCAAGATGAATAAAATCATTAATTTCAACTTGTTATACAACTACAAAATGAAATTAAAGTTTAAAAAAAATGAATTAATATATAAAGTTAATACCAGTTGTTTACTTATGTAACATTGAGAGTCAACATAATCTTCAAGATCAGTTTTTCGAACTGAGGCAAGTCTGTTAGCAAATGGAACTAATTTAACCCAGCTTCTGCGGTGCTGTTTCTTGTATCAAGTTACAATGCCATTGATGATGTTCACTCTGATGATCATCGGAGCCTTACAAATATACAGTTCGAACAGTAATGTTGACATATATAACTTTGCATCTATTCATTTCATGACCTAGGTAAGTAAACTGCTAAATGGTTTTCAATCATCGCTGCACTTTATTCAAATAACCAACAGAATGTATTTCTTTCCATTTTCAGGGTGGTGAACATGGGACCAACTGACAAGAGTGAATTATAATAGCATCTACTTAAACGTTTGGCATTTTATAGATTCAGTGAATGAACTGTGGAAATTTCAACATGAGATTTTATTGTTCAGCATCCCTTAAGTGAATGTGAGTCAATTCTCAAAAGATCGATCACTTAATTGGGATTCAAGATTAAGATGTACATCCCTGCAACAATGGTACGCACATTAAATATTCAAATTCCAAACCCTGCAAGCAGTGAGATTGTAGATTTTGTATCACTATTCTGGTTAATAAAAAACCTGGCACAGCCAATAATGAAGCATATGATCAAATGCTCTAAAAAATAATGAAACAATGAGAAAAAAAAGAAAAGGTAGCACTCAACCTAAAGTGCCTTTGATTATGTATGCCTTATTAGATAGTTCATAAAAGGCAAAATTCTAAATAATTCTTGACAAGTGAAGATCTTTGAAAAGCAGAATCACTAAAACCACACAGAGCTATACTTATTTATCATGGATATTTCACCAATGTAGCTAGTGTTTTACTTTTATTTTACCTTTAAGTTTTGGCAAGTTTGGTCATAATCTACAAATACTATTCAACAACTTTAGAGCAAAAGAAGATTTCCATACCTCTCCAATGAGAATACTGGAGGAAAGTTTACCCTTGATGCCAGCGTAATTAGTTGGGTCCATCCAAAGCAGAAATTCCCAGCAGCGAGAAAACGAGATGGAGAGGGAGTGGAAAATCTCACGGGAATGAATGCTGCGTGTTTGTTTGAAATAAAAAGGATGAATTACTCAGGAAGCACATTTAATGACAGCAGCATTGCTAAATAGGACTCCAATCTCAAAGTGCTACACCTTTAATCTGAATGGTTCTAAAATTTCCCACATTGCTTTTATAATCTATTGGTTTAAAGCCAGGTTTCAGAGCTACTTCACTCTACCAAATCACATGAATATGCAGCCTAATAATAAAATATCGAGTGCTAACAATCAAATCAGACACATACAAGTGTACAATTGCTTTGACTCTAAGTAGAAAACCTGAACAGATTATACAAAACCAATGTTTTTTTTTGTGAGAGTTAGAGTGTTCATGCACCAAAAGAGAAAATGCTGGAAAATCTCAGCAGGTCTGGCAGCATCTGTAAGGAGAGAAAAGAGCTGACGCTTAGAGTCTAACTGACCCTTTATCAAAGTGTTCATACAGTTCATCTCCAATTATCCTCACTTACATAATGTCACAATGTCAGATTCAAATAAACAAGGATTGTGTAATTATTTGTTGGGTCTGCTCGAGCCACAAGCTTATTTTCTCATTTATCTAGAATATTCCAAAGCTTTATACAACAATTTTATTTATTAAATAAATTAGGCAAATCGGCAATTAGTTTGGGTCCACAATAAGCAAAAAAACCCATAGATTATATTAGATAACTTACTTTAACATAAAGTGCGGTGGTTAAGAAATGAATATTGAAAATCCTTAATTTTTTCTTTCACTTGAACAAGCAGGTCTTAAGTTGACAGGTCATCAGAAGTAAATCAGGAACTTTAGAGTATTCCTTTGCTTTTGCTCTGAATTAGAAGTATGCATTCAAGATTCAATAACAGTGCAATAGTGAGTTTGACTGAAGGGTCTGTTTCAATACTGTAGATCTCTATGACTCTGGGTCTAAAAAACTCCTGCCTCAGATGTACAAATTTTATGAGAGCAAGCAATTAGCAAGTAAGGAAGTCTTGTTCACTGTAAAAGTCTAACTGAGTGCCAACAATAGTCAGATGTTTCGGGACTCTTGGTTGGGAGGTGGTGTTCTTTTGCCTTTTGCCTGCAGTTTAAAAAAAAGCCTGAAGAAAGTTAATTTATTTTTTCCTCATCAGTTACTGTAGCTGTTGCTTTTAACCAATAAATCAGACTTTATACAATGTGAATCGATCAATGTGTCTTGTATGCAACTGAAAGTAGCTGAAGAAAGATCCAGCAGCAACCAAGTCTTGACAAGCCAAAAGGTTCATCTCAGTAAACTCTATGGACAGAGACCATTGAACTGCTTTTCCCAGTTTTCCCTCCACCCATAACACCATTTTATTTTGCCTCTCACATCTCAACCTACTGAGAAAGGACCCTGCCCAAATGCAGGCTCCCCTCCTTTGAACTTAAACAGTGGAGCTTGCTGGGTTGGCTATCCATTGATGTTTACCTGTCCCCACAAGCAATCACTTTCTTCTGCAGTCACTTCTGGAATTTTCTGCTTGTAAGGAGGGAGTGTCTTATGTTGGTACTATCCCTTTCAACCCAATTATAGGTCAGCTTTTCCGGCAAACTGACAAAGGGAGGGGTTGACTATAATGAAAATGAATTGAAGAGCAGTTAGTGATGATAGCAGGTGTCAAGTATAAGCATGGAGGGGAGAAAAGGGAAAAATAGTTTGGAAGAATGGTACAGTTCAACAGCGAGAGAGCCACTTTCTGGCTAACAGCATCGGAAACTGTGCAGCTGGGATTTAAATTTGGCATCAACAACATGAAAACCAGAAAGTCCTAGAGTGGCAAGCACTTAATGTCTATGATGGCACAATTCCACAAGGTTTCTTATGAAGAGCTCAGTTTTATAATTAATGAGGTGAAGAGCAGAGGTTTGGTCAAGAAAAGTCACCCTGTATTACAGCGGATGAAGTGTCACAAATCTCACTTCATGAAAACCCTGACTGAAAGTGAAGGAATTCTGCCCTTGAAAGCAGACATTAAGAGAGTCAATAGCTATTTTAAAAAGGAAGAGAGAGATAAAGTGAAGTCCTACAGAAAATAAATCTAGGGAAACAGTGAGACGCTGGATGAATTACTCTTCAGTAAATATTGATACATAGTACAAGTAGCATCCCAGAAACAATTCACTTCAAGAAATGGGAGCAAGTGAGGAGCTAAAGATAATTAAAATCACCAGTGAAGTGAAATTGAGCAAATTATTGTAGCTATGGGCTGACAAGTCCCCAGGTCCCCTAGTCGAATTCATTCTCAGGTCTTGAAGAGTGTCTTAGATTGTTGATGCATTGGTTCTAAATTTCCACATTGCCCGTTTTGTTAGAGTGGAAAATAGCAATAGTAATTCCTTTATTCAAAAGGGGAAAATAAATCAGCAAACTATAGGCCAGTTAAATGAGCGTCAGTCATAGAGATAATGTTAGAATCTCTTATTAAAGACATGAGAATAATTCGACATAATCAGATGGAACCAATATGATTTTGTGAAATGAGAATAGCTTAACCAATTTACTGTCTCTGAAGAAGTCATGTGTAGTGGACATAATGGATATATGTGATCCGTTGCCATGAAGGTACATTGTCAACCTCAGCCTTTATGTGAGATGTGGTGATACTCATGTCTCTAATGAGAGAAGTCCTATGATCCTCTGGAACTGTGATGACTATGGCTTTACCTTACATACCCAATTTCTAGAAAGCATTTGATAAAGGTGCCACAAAAGTTATTGTGGAAAACAAAAGCTCATGGTGCAAGGGGACACCATGCTGGCACAGATAAAAGGCTGGCTAACTAACAGGAAACAGCACATCTTTTTCAGGTTGGTAAGATGTAATGAACAGCATGGCATAAGGATTAATGGTGTGACCTAACTAATTACAATTTATAGATATGACTTGGATAAATGGATTGAAGATACAGTCACAGAAATGATACAAAGATAGGTAAAAATTAAATTGCAGCCTCCTTATGTCCTTTTCACAAAGGGACACAGTGATAGGTTATGAGAGTGGGCAAAGATTTGGAAGTGTGTATGATGTGGGAAAATGTGAAACTGTCCATCTTGGCAGGAACAACAAGGAAGCATATTTTATAAATGGTAAGATTGTAGCGGTCTGAAATGCAAAGGAACACAAATGTCCCACAGCACGAATTACAAAAGGTTAGTATCAAGTGAATTGCATATTATTGTTTATTGCAAGGCAAGTTGAATGCAAAAGTATGCTTCAGGTAAACAGTACATTGAGAGTCTACATCTGGACCACTGTATATGTATTAGTGTCCTTATTTAAGGAAATATAAATATGCACTGGAAGCAATTGAAAGAAAACTCACTGTAGATAGAATGGACAGGCTTATCTTGAGGAAGGGTTTGGCAGGCTATGCTTGTATTTGTTGGAATTCAGAACAGCAAGAAGAAATGCAAGACTCCAAGGGGACTTGACATTATGTATGTGGAAAGGCTACTTTTTAGAAGAATCGAGAAGTACAGGTAACTACTAAATACTAAAAGCAGCACAGAAAGAAATTGATGGAAAATGGAAGGGCACGGTTTGGTTATTTGACACAGTCAGTGGATTAGGACTCTCAAACCAGTTACAAGCTCTGCTTTTGCAACACAAGAAAAATGGCTGAGACCATTACATGGAATAATTGCTTTCGTTCCAGTTTTCTCATGGAAGCAGATTCCCTCAGAGGTTGCTCATTTTGACAGGAGAGGAGAAATCTTTGAGTTTAGTAGTGTCTTTGCAATTCTCTTCCTTAGAGAAAAAAAGGTTATTGAAGCTGAGTTTTGGAATATTTTTAAGCCAGAGGCGGCCGGATGTTTTGTGGCTTGGGGGCGAAAGGCTAGGAGGAATGTGGAGTCAAGATTACAATCAAATCAATGATGACTTTGAGGCCTTGCAGGCTCAAAGGGCCCAATTGTGTACGCCTGTTACTAACTCGTACATTTGTATGCTGTACCAATGAACCAAAAACAACCCATAGAGAATAACATCTCAACCAGAAATGGGGATAGGAATATTCAAGTCACTATCAAACAGAAGGGTTACAAAACAAGATAATAATGGCACTGAGTGGGAAGTAAGCCCCACAGCATCAAATCAATTTCAAAATATAAAATTTTGATAAATTCATAGTAGTACAGCAAACGTTTTACTAGGCAGAACCATACACTGTAAAAACATACACTAACAGAAATGCTATGCAGGCAGTAAACACATCACTGTTATACTTTATTTACAGAATAAATCACTTAAATAAAATTTACTGGCAGCCAGCCTTCTCACCTGCATCCTTAACTGAATACTTGGACATCCCTGGAGACAATGATAATTACAGTATTTCAGGAATATAATTTATGGTCATTTAAGCAAGGGTGCCAATTCATTAGGTGACGGTGACGATGATGATAATTTGCTATAATTATATGATATTAAAGATTATATCTTCATTTTAAAAGTACAATTCTTTTTAAAACAAGAACGCCCACAAAATTGTGAGTAACTGACTTATTGGGTTTTTTTTCTTTCAGGTGCTCCTTGAGATATTCAAAGGGTTAAATAGAAATGCAGATAATACCTCTTTGTGATGTATTCCACATATCCCATAGAATCCTCAATTCGGCGCTTCTTGGTGCATAGCAGTAGCCGGTTGAAGTTAGCATAGATGACAGATGAACCCAACCTTTTAAATTCTGCTACCAGCCTATGCAAAATAAAAAGCATAAAATCAGTCCCAGTCTGTGCAAAATCACAACTCGGTGATTTATTTAGATAAAAAGGGTAAAATAGCTATAGAACATTGAACAGTACAGCACAGTTCAGGCCTTTCGGCCCTTGATGTTGGCCCTTTTATCCTACTCTAAGATCAGACTAACCTACATACCCTTCATTGTACCCTTCATCTTCCATGTGCCTATCCAAGCTTTGCTCAAATGTCCCTAATGCATCTGACTCTACCAGCACTCACCCGCCACTCTCTGTGTAAAGAACTGATCTCTGACATCTTCCCTAATCCTTTCTCCAACTGCCTTAAAATTATGCCCCTGGTGATAGACATTTCCGCCATGAGAACAAGTCTGTCTATCCACTCCATCAATGCCTTATCTTCTTGTACACCTCTATCAAGTCACCTCTCACTCTTCTTTGCTCCAATGAGAAAAGCTCTAGCTCCCTCAACCTTTCTTCATAAGAACTGGCCACCAGTCCAGGCAGCATCCTGGTAAATCCCCTCTGCACCCTGTCGAAAGCTTCCACATCCTTCCTGTAATGAGGTGGCCAGAACTGAGCACAATTTTCCAAGCGTGACCTAACCAGGTCTCTGTAGAGTTGTAGCATAACCTCACAGCTCTTAAACTCAATCCCCCTGCTAATGAAAGCTAACACACCATACGCCTTCTTAATAACCCTATCAACTTGGGTGGCAACTTTGAGGGATCTATGGACATGGACTCCAAGCTCCCTCTATTCCTCCACACTGCCAAGATTCCTGCCTTTAATCCTGTATTCAGCATTCAAATTCAATCTTTCAAAATGAATCACTTCTTATTTATCCAGGCTGAATTCCATCTGCCATTTATCAGCCAGTTCTGCATCCTGTCAATGCCCCATTGCAACAGATCTCCACACTATCCACAACTCCACCAACCTTCGAGTCATCGGCAAACATACAAACCCACCCTTTCACTTACTCATTAAAGTCATTTTTAAAAGTCACAAAGATCAGAAGTCCCAGACCTAATCCCTGCGGAACACCACAGGTTGCCAAACTCCAGAATGAATACTTCCCATCTATCACACCTTCAGTCTTCTACGGGACCATAATTCTGTATCTAGACAGCCAGATTTCCCTGTATCCTATGCTTCCTTATTTTCTGAATGAGCCTACCATGGGGAACCTTATCAAATGCCTTGCTAAAATCCATGTACATCACATCCACGCTCTAGCTTCATCAATGTGTTTTATCACATCTTCACAGAAGTCAGTAAGGTTTGTGAGACATGACCGGCCCCTCACAAAGCCATGCTGTCTATCTCTAATCAAACTATGGTTTTCCAAGTAATCGTAAATCCTGTCTCTCAGAATCCTCTCCAATACTTTGCTCACCTCTGATGCAAGACTGACTGGTCTGTAATTCTCAGGGTTATCCTGATTTCATTCTTGAACAAGGTAATAACATTTGCCACCCTCCAATCATCTGACAGTGCTCCAGTAGACAGTGAGGATACAAACATCATTGCCAAAGGCAAAGCAATCTTTTCCCTTGCTTCCTGTAGTAACCTAGGGTATATCCCATCAGGCCGGCACTTATCTGTCCTTATGCTTTTCAAAATTTGCAATTCATCCTCCTTCTTATCAGCAACCTGTTCTAGCATATCAGTCTGATTCATGCTGTACTCACAAACTTCAAGATCCCTCTCAGTAGTGAATACTGAAGCCAAGTATTCATCAAGGACCTTCCCTACTTCCTCAGACTCCAGGGGAAAGTTCTCTCCACTATACCTGATCGGCCCTACTCTTACTCTGGCTAACCTCTTGTTCCTCATGTAAGTGTAGAACGCCTTAGGGATTTCCTTAGTCCTACCGCTAAAACATTTTCATGCCACCTTCAACTCTCCTAAGTCCATTCTTCAGTTCCTTCCTGGCTACCTTGAAACCTTCTATAGACCTGTCTGTTGCCTGCCTCCTCAACCTTAAATAGGCTTCTACCAGACCACAGGGCCACTCTCTCCTTGGGGAGTGAGACAGAAGACTGATGGTGATTTAACCTCGGGTGAGGCGACAAGACAGAGAGTCATTCTTGGTAATCTTAGATGTGCAGAAATTAAATCTATGCTGTTTGCATCACTTTGCTTTGCAAACCAGCTGTCCAGCCTACTGTGTTTGGACTGCCAGGCTGTGACATTTCTTTGCAAGCACACCATATTCCCACTTGAGATGAAACTTCGCAACATCAATGCACTCTCCAACTACCACTTCACACACAAAAACACACTCTCTTCCTTTCTCTCATCCAGTACTTTTAAAAAGTCTCTTCCCTCAATTTGGCACATTAATAGCACACTACTGCCACAAATTTCAGCAGCCACTGAATCAGCCAAAGGCAAAAGGTTGGACAGATAGGTTGAACACAGGCAGTATTCAAAGAGTTGTGAATGGTGCTGAACATGGTGCAATGATCTGCTTCTGACCTTATGATGTAATCAGCTGAATATCTTTTGGCCTAGGACACTACCATGAAGAAGAAAATGTAAGCCATGTGTTAGGGTTAAGATGATTGGTCTTCTATAGTCACAGCACAATCCAGCACTCCTTCAAGCCTGCACTGGTGTACCAGCCTAGATTGTGTTCAAGTCCTGGGCTAGAACTTAATTCCAAAACCTTCTGACTCAGGCCACAAACTAAGCCACAGGTAATGGACAAACTGAGTCGATTGTGTACAATGTTGCTAGAGATGCCAATTTTAAGGTATTAAACTGAGGATCCATCTACTTTTTCACATGGTCATTAATCCCACAGTACTACTTGACCTGGGAAACATGGTCAATGTGGATGGGTTGGGGCTTCCCTCCTCAGCCACCAACCATACCTCCACCTTTGTTCAAGATTCAAAACAGGACTGTCCTGGTAGACTCATCATTTCAGCATTTTTCTTGCTAGAAGGGACTAACTGCTTCCAATCGGGACATTACTTTCTCTTCCTTTGTTCGATATCTTATCATGTACATGCACCATCTTCCCAAGGACCTCCAACACTATGACACAGTATTGTGCTTGCTGATTCTAAACTCATCAAAGGGCTACCTTATTGAGGTTTATAAAATCATGAGGGGGCATAGATAGGATGAATATTTTTTGATGGTAGAGGAGTCCAAAACTAGAGGGCATAGGCTTATGGTCAGAGAGGAAAGATTTAAAAGGGATATTTTTTTCATGGAGAGGATGGTGCGTGAATGGAATGAGCTGCCACAGGAAATGGTAGAGGTGGATACAATTCCAACATTTAAAAGGAATCTGGATCAATACCTTAAAGTCTTTCGAGGGATATTGTCCAAATGCTGGCAAATGGGATTAGATTAATTTAGGATATCTGGTTGGCATGGATGAATTGGACTGAAGGGTCTGTTTCCATGCTGTATAACTCGAGGACTATGATAATCAGGGTGGCCTGAGAGTCCTTTGTTTCTGCTCTGAATAACAGCTCAACTAATGGCTATCCTTCCATCACACTCCACTAGCTGGCTGAACCTGCTCTCCTTGGGGTCCACACACTTTCTTAAAATAAAATAAAAGGTGTTGCAATGAAAACCCACAAGTCCTAGCTGTTCCTTTCTTTTTGAGGGATATGTTGAATATTCTTTCTCCAGTCCCACTCTGGTCACCATTCACTTACTTTCATTTTTGTGCTAACTGCATTTATCTTAATCAACAACTTGAATTTGTTATTGCGCTCACAACTGCCTTTTACATTCTTGCACATTTCGCAGATCTGCTCTGGTCTGTTGTGCATTACAAATGTTGGTGATGTTTCTTGCCTTTTAGGGCTTCTGCAACATTGAGCCAGGAAGGAGTCTTGTGCATAACACAATAACAACATTTATTTTGGTTCCCAATTGACTCTCAACTGGCCTCGGAGGCCTAGAAAGTCACTCAATTGGACATTTGTAAACAGCTATATGAAGTCTGCCATTTCTAAAGTAGCCACAAATGCTTTGAGCACTGGAGTACTACGTGAAATAATTCTCTTTGGTCAACCACACTTTTGTTGGCACATTAGGGTATAGGTACTGTCTGACACATTTATTCTGTTCTCTGAAAAAAAATCAGAAGAGGGGACAGAATATGCATTTAGCAAGAGCTTGAAAGCAAACATGCTAAATCTTAAGGAAAAAAACATGTTGAAATGATTAGGCTACAATGTCTTCAGAAAATGCAGACCAATTTCACAAGGTGCTTATATTTTTGTCTTAAGTGAGCATTCTTGTTCTTCATTTCTTGAAAACTTACTGAAGAAACAGTTTCTTCATCATGTTCTGAAGAATACGGTGTAGTGCAGGATCATATAGCAGTGATGAAGGTGATCGCAGCCAACGATAAAAGTGCATCACTTGGTTATCAGCATAAACATTTTGATAGTGAGTGATCTCCTTCACCCAGCCAACAACCATGCTTTTCAAAATTCTGGAACAAGAAAACATACTTGAATGAAAATAAGAAATAGTATAAATAATACACTATAACCACATACATCAGTGGGCTTATCTTCCTTGCACAGCTACACTGCTGTGAGGAATTAACAACTGGCACCAAGTTGAGAGCTTGGACTACAGCATCTTGAAACAAATGGTTACATTTAAAGTATTAGCTTTTGACCCAAAAGAATATCAGATTGATCGATGCTCAGATCCTGATGAAGAGTCCCAGTGAAACTTCTGAAACTCTCCTTTCCACACAAATACCTGAAAGTGTTGGAGCATAAAGCTGCCTCATCATAGCTGGCAAGTGCATTAGCTGCCTGATTACCAGCCATCATGTCTTCAAGGGAAGCTTGCTGGATTACATCGAAGCTGATACCAATACTGGATGCCCCCTCCATATCATTAATGTGATGAGACTGAAGGATGGTGTTCACAGCCAAACTCTGAATATCCAGTTCCACAGAAACTACAAAAGAGAACCAGAATATAAATATTACAGAAAATACTTAATTCCAATTATCAGAGTTAAAACAGATCAAGTTTTTGAGAAGGCTTGGACAAAACTTTAATACACCCTTACCAGTCAACTGAACAGTTGCTATATGGAGGCTAACTCTGTCAGAATATGCACAACTTTGAGGTGACAACACAAGTAAAGAGTGCAGTAACAGGCAGAGGAGAATACTTCAAACTTAAGGAAAAGTTCACAAAACTAAATTCCTCAAAGTGCAGGTAGGCAGTAATGAAAGCAGTGGCAGCATACATAAGCTAATGTTTGGGTAGCAAACCACGACCCAGCACAAACTTGAAAATTCAACAAAAGGAAACATCAACAAGATTTTCAGTTGTGGAGAGTAATTTGTACTATACAGATAACAGAGCTACATAAATTTCTGTTTTTCAGCAGCAGCAACTTGAAGAGTGGGAGCTTGGACCAGGAGCCTGCCAGGAGCGGTGAGTCACTGATTTGAGCTTTTTCATTTGAAATCAGAGAGCAGAGGTTTCTGGGAGAGGAGGGACTTCTTTTTATTTCCGTCCAGCTATATAAGTCAGTGTTTTCTCAACTAGAGACCCTATCCTTGTAGGGCCTCCCATCCAACCACCTCCTCTAGTATCCCATCCAAGTACATCTGCAGGAAGTGCACCCAACTCTCGCTCGTCCAAGATCGTGTTAGGGAACTGGAGGGGGAACTGGATGAACTTCAGATCATTCGGGAGGCAGAGGCTGTGATAGATAAGAGTTTTGGGGAAGTAGTTACTTCTAGACATGAAGAAAGCGGGTTACTGTTCGAAGGAGGGAAAAAAAAGTCAGTGGAGGGATCCCCTGTGGTCGTTCCCCTGAAAAATAAGTATACCGTTTTAGATACTATTGAGGGGGATGACTTACCAGTGGTATGCAGTGGGGCCCAGGTCTCTGGCACAGAGCTTGTCCCTGTTGCACAGAAGGGAAGGAGGGAAAGCAGGAGAATGTTAGTCATTGGGGACTCAATAGTTCGAGGGTCAGATAGAAGGTTTCTTGGGACCGAACGAGACTCACAGTTGGTGTGTTGCCTCCCAGGTGCCAGGGTCCAAGATGTCTCGGTTTGTATCGTTGGGGTCCTGAAGGGAGTGGGTGACCAGCCCCAAGTCATGGTCCACGCAGGTACCAACGATATAGATAGAAAGAGGGATAAGGATGTAAGACAGGATTTCAAGGAGCTAGGGTGGAAGTATAGAGCTACAACAAACAGAGTTGCTATCTCTGGTTTGTTACCTGTGCCACGTGATAGCGAGGCAAGGAATAGGGAGAGATATCAGCTGAACACGTGGCTGCAAGGATGGTGCAGGAGGGAGGGTTTCAGATACTTGCATAATTGGGGTTCATTCTGGGGAAGGTGTGACCTGTACAAACAGGACAGTCTTCACTTGAACCAGAGGGGTACTAATATCTTGGGTGGGAAATTTACTGGTGCTATTCAGGTGGGTTTAAACTAGCTCAGCAGGGGGATGGGAACCTAAGGCATAGTTGCAGTGTACAGGAGGATGAGAGTAGGGAGGACAGGTACAGGATTTCAGGATCACAGGAATGTGCTGGCAGACAGCAAACTGTTTTGAAGTGGGTCTACTTCAATGCCAGAAGTATCTAAAATAAGGTAGGTGAGCTTGCAGCATGGATAGATATCTGGGACTTTGATGTTATGGCCATTTCGGAGACGTGGATAGAGTAAGGTGAGGAATGGATGTTGCAGGTTCTGGGGTTTACATCTTTCATTCAGGACAGGCAAGGCAGTAAAAGAGGGGGAAGTGTGGCCTTGTTCATCAAGGATAGTATAATGGTGGCTGAAAGAATTTTTGATGAGTACTCGTCGACTGAGATAACATGGGCTGAGGTGAGAAACAGGAAAGGAGAGTTTACATTGCTTGGAGTTTTTTATAGGCTTCCGCAGAGTTCCACCAGGGAGGTGGAAGAGAGGATTGGCAGAATTATTCTGGGTAGGAGTGAAAGGTGGTCATTATGAGGGACTTTAACTTCCCTAACATTGACTGGAAATGCTATAACTCTAGTACGTCAGATGGATCAGTTTTTGTCCAATGTGTACAGGAGGGTTTCCTGATACAGTATGTCGAAGGGGAGACAAGAAGGGAGGCCACACTGGATTTGGTGCTTGATAATGAACCAGGCCAGGTGTTTGATTTAGTTGTAGGTGAGCACTTTGGAGAGAGTGACCATAATTCAGTTACATTTAGTTTAGTGATGGAAAGGGATAGGTACATGCCACAGGTCAAGAGTTATTGATGGGGCAAGGGCAATTATAATGTGATTAGGCAAGAATTTGGATGCATAGAATGGGGTAGCAAAATACAGGGGATGCAGACAATGGAAATGTGGAACTGGTTTAAGAAACAAATATTGCTTGTCCTTGATAGGTATGTCCCTGTGAGGCAGGGAGGGAGTGATAAGGTAAGGGAACTGTGGTTTACTACAGAAATTGCATTTCTTGTTAAGCAGAAGAAGGAGGCTTATGTGCTGATGAGGCGAGAGAGTTACAGATCAGCTAGGAAGGATTTAAAAGAGAGTTAAGAAGAGCAAAGAGAGGACATGAGCAGTCTTTAGCAAATAGAATAAAGGAGAACCCTAAAGCTTTCTATAGGTATGTGAGGAATAAAAGGATGACTCGGGTAGGAATTCAGCCAGTCAAAGACAGAAGTGGGAAGTTGAGTGTGGACTCTGTGGAGATCGGAGAGGTGCTAAACGAACATTTCTCATCTGTTTTCACTCAGGAAAACGAGCATATTGTAGAGGAGAAGAATAAGGTACGAGATATTAGACTGGACGGGATCGAGGTTAGGTACAAAGAGGTGCTATCAATTCTGGAAGGAGTGAAAGTAGACAAGTCCCCTGGGCAGGATGGGATTTATCAAAGGATGCTCTGGGAAGCTAGGGAGGAGATAGCAGAGCCTTTGGCTTTGATATTTGAGTCGTCATTGCCTAGAGGTTTAATACCAGAGGACTGGAGGATTGTAAATGTTGTGTCTTTGTTCAAGAAGGACAGTAGAGATGACCCAGGTAATTATAGATCAGTGAGCCTTACTTCTTTTGTAGGAAAGGTTTTGGAAAGGATTATAAGATTTATAATCATCTAGCAAGCAACAATTTGATTTCAGATAGCCAACATGGTTTCGTCATGAGCAGGTCATGTCTCACAAAGCTCATTGAGTTTTTTGAGAAGGTGACTAAGCTTGAAGATGAGGATAGGGCAGTAGACGTGGCATGCATGGACTTCAGTAAAGCCTTTGTTAAGGTTCCACATGGTAGACTGTTGGAGAAAATGCAGAGACATGGAATTGAGGGTGATCTAGCAGTTTGGATTAGAAACTGGCTTTCTGAAAGAAGGCAGCGAGTGGTAGTTGATGGAAAATATTCTGCCTGGAGTCCGGTTACTAGTGGTGTGCCACAAGGATCTGTTTTGGGACCATGCTGTTTGTCATTTTTATAAATAACTTGACGCAGGCATAGGTGAATGGATTAGTAAATTTGCAGACTAAAGTCAGTGGAGTAGTGGACAGTTTGGAAGAATGTTACAGGTTGCAGGGGGACTTGGATAACCTGCAGAATTGGGCTGAGAGGTGGCAAATGGAGTTCAATGCAGCTAAATGTGAGGTGATGCACTTTGGGAAGAATAACAGGAAGGCAGAGTACTGGGTCAATGGAAAGATTCATGGTCGTGTGGATGTGCAGAGGTGTCCATGTACATGGGTCCCTGAAAATTGCCACCCAGGTTGATAGTGCTGTTAAAAAAGGTGTGTTAGGTTTCATTCATCGAAAGATTGAGTTCCGGGGCCGCAATATCATGCTGCAACTATACAAAACGCTGGTGGGGCCACACTTGTAATACTGTGCATAGGTCAGGTCGCTATATTTCGGGAAGGATGTGGAAGCATTGGAAAAAGTGCAGAGAGATTTATCAGGATGTTGCCTGGTTTGGAGGGAAGATCTTATGAGAAAAAACTGAGGGACTTGGGTCTGTTCTCATTGGAAAGAAGGAAGCTAAGAGGAGATTTGATAGAGACATACAAGATGATCAGAGGATTAGATAGGGTAGACAGTGAAAGTCTTTTTCCTAGGATGATGACGTCAGCTTGTACGAGGAGGAATAACTACAAATTGAGGGGTGATAGATTTAAGACAGATGTCAGAGGCACGGTCTTTACTCAGAGAGTAGTAAATGTGTGGAATGCCCTACCTGCCAATGTAGTCAACTCAGCCACATTAGGGATATTTAAACAATCCTTGGATAAGAACATGGATGATGGCAGGTTAATGTTGGGGGACAAGCTGAGAATAGTTCACAGGTCGGCGCACCATTGAGGACGGAGGGGCCTGTTCTGCGCTGTATTGTTCTATGTTCTAAATGGGCATGATGTACAGTGATTATGTTACTGGACTCGTAAACTGGAGGCACACATTAACACCTCAAAATGAAGGTTCAAATTCCAGCAAAAGCAGGTGGGAAATTTAAATTCAATTATAATTCAAATTCAATTCAATAAAATCTAGAATACAGTGTCCAGCATCAGGAATGCTAAAATGTTGACATTTGACAGCATTTGAAGTGATCCACAAAGCTTTTTGAGACTTTGTTAAGATTACTGCATTTAATTCTGGTCGTTATGTTACTGGAAGGATGTGGAGGCTTTGGAGAGAGTGCATATAGGTTTAACAGGATGCTGCCTGGATTAGAGGATATGAACTATAAGGTTAGGCTAAAAAAACACAGCATGTTTTCTCTGGAGCGGTGGCGGTTGGAGGAAACTTGATAGAAGTCTATAAAATTATGAGCTGTATAGATAGGGCTCACGGTCAGAATTTTTTACCTCTAGAGTTGAACCATCTAATAGGAGGGAGCATTTAAGGTGAGAAGGGGATAGTTCAAAGGAAATTTCTAATCAGGAAGGAAATCAGAGTTATAGGGGAAGAAGACAGAAAAAAGTGGATTTGAGGATCATCAAATCAGCCATGATATCACTGAATAGTGGAGCGTACTCAACGGAATGGATAGTGTACTTCTCCTAATTGCTGATACTCTTATCCTCTGTATAGTTGTTTTATTTCTTTGTTTGTTGCAGCTTTTAGGCAGGAATAAGCACAAACGAAACAAATGAGAAAGGTGCAAATTTTGTTCATTGCACTTAGGAGTACACCATTTGGTCACTGAAATCTGGTCCACCGTTTGCTATACCATGTGGTATTGCCTATGCAAATATAGATGTTTTTTCTAGGGTTGATTCCTTTCTGCTTTTCTCCATGCTCCAGTTATTTTATTATTCTATGCTTTGGAGAATTAGAGGGGGAAGGATAGGCAATAATCCACACTTTTGAACAATATATATATATCAAGCATAGTTATCCTTATGAAGGTAGGTCCATTGTTGTACAGCAACCCATGTACCTGTGGAGTAACACCCTGGATTATTAATCTCAACTGTTGACTTTTCATCAAATTCCATAACCAGGCGATTATCGTCTGCTTCCTTTCCTCCCAGATCAGGTCGTGATGTTGGAGAAAGCCACAACAGATGGTTATGTCGTCTAAGATGTCTGGAAAAGAAGAGGTCTGATCCAAAGGTTGAGATGTCATCTGGAAGATTTCCAATAGGAATATGATAATACCTGGAAATAAATTATGTAATTAGTATTAAATAACATTTATTTACTACATGAAAATTTATTAAAGCATGATTTCACGTTCTTACTTTGTTTTACGACATCAGAGACAAACCCAATACTGTACAAGTATCTTCAGGCAAAATGATAGAATGTGATCTATTCAAATTCTGTCAGCCTCAGGTCGTCACATGTGGGTGTGCACTCCCTCCCAATGTTTAAAGTTTTGCCTCTGAACTTTGAAACAGAAACTTCTCTATCTACTGGATGTAGAAGGTCATTGAAGAATGTTCTTGAGAACCTCTACCAATGTTACCATACAGCTTGAACTTGAAAGAATGCAAGAATAATAGATTAGATTACCTACAGTGTGGAAACAGGCCCTTCGGCCCAACAAGTCCACACCGACCCACCGAAGCGCAACCCACCCATTCCCCTACATTTATCCCTTCACCTAACACTATGGGCAATTTAGCATGGCCAGTTCACCTGACCTGCACATCTTTCGACTATGAGAGGAAACCCATGCAGACACGGGCAGAATGTGCAAACTCCACACAGTCACCTGAGTCGGGATGCGAACCCGGGTCTTTGGCGCTGTGAGGCAGCAGTGCTAACCACTGTGCCGCCCACATTATACACAGAGGATTATACATTTGCAGGCCTTTTCTCAAACAGACAGATAAGACGGCCAACAATGCAAATTTCAATGGCAGGTTCCTGCTGATTTCCCTCTACCTTATTCTCCCATTTCTAAAACAATGTCAATGAAATAGGGGCATTGCTAGGTAGTCCAGCGTTTATTGCTCATTCCCAGTTGACCCCAAATCTGAGTGGCAGCCAAGAGTGAACCACAGATTCTGGAGTCACATGTACGCCACACCAGGCAAGAACGGCAGATTTCCTTCCCAAAACGGAACATTACTGAAGCACATATTCTAACAACAATTGATAATGGTTACATGGTTGCCATTAGACTAGCTTTTAATTCCAAATTTCTAATGAATTCAAATTTCAACATGCGCCATGCTAGGATTTTATCCATGACCCCAGAACAAGAGCCTGGGACTCTGGTTTACTAGTCCAGTGACAGACATATTGTACAACCTGTTGTAGTCTACTTTTGGCAACTGTACGTTCTCTTACCTGGCCATCTCAAAAGCCTTGGACAAAATACTATCCAAGTTGAGGTAGTGTCTGATCATTCTGCGGACACCATGGCGCTGCCAATCCAGTACACCATAACTAATATCATCATTTACATGAACAGGCACCAATGGAAACTCATCCAAAACTGACATCCCGTTTGTCAGCCTCTTTAGCTGCCACTTTGATTGTACTGCAACAAGAGTTGGTCCTCTTTTCTCATCCTTTAAAAGAAAAAGAACTTAAAATCAATTAACTTCATGCCATCCTACTACAGATTGCAGCATTAATATTAGTTTCAATTTGCTTCCCTCCCTTATATTTAATAATTGACAAAGAACAGAGTTACTGGATCAGTGGTGCTGGAAGAGCACAGCAGTTCAGGCAGCATCCAACGAGCAGTGAAATCGATGTTTCGGGCAAAAGCCCTTCATCAGGGTGAAGGGCTTTTGCCCGAAACGTCGATTTCACTGCTCGTTGGATGCTGCCTGAACTGCTGTGCTCTTCCAGCACCACTGATCCAGAATCTGGTTTCCAGCATCTGCAGTCATTGTTTTTACCTAAAGAACAGACATATACAGTGGTTACACATTGCCAGGGACATCCTACTATTGTACGCCTACACTTTGCCAGCCACACATTTAAGAGAATTTCAATTCCTGCAATGCCTTTTAGCAACACTAAGATAAAACATAGCTGATAAATAGCAGTTGTAGCCAAACAACGAGTGCTGCATCCTCCTATGTTTTGCAATCTATCTCAAGTATAACAGTCAGCACATGGCTTGATGCTATTGTACAATTCATACAGATGGCTGTAAGGGTGGTAAAGGCATAAATCCTCAAAACATTTAAGTAGTATTAAGATGTGCACTTGTGATGCCAAAGCATACAAGGCTATGGGGCAAGTGCTGGAAAATGGGTTTGGAATTGTCAGGTGGTTGTTTCTGACAGGTACAGTTACAATGGGCCACAGGGCCTTTCTGTGCTGTAAATTTCAATGATTATGAGAATATATATTCAACTTGTGAGCAAATCCACCTCAAACAAAGATGATGGAATTGTAGTAGTCACTCATCTATTGTAGCAGTGTCCACAAGTGAAGATACCACACTAAGCAAATAAAGTCAAAAATTGCAATTATATTTAGAATATAAATAGATAAGAAAGTTTAAGCTCAGATCTGCTAAACTGATTCCGTTTAGTATCTATCCTTTAATTTGCTTGTCTGTCTATCTTGTAAGTTTGTAAAAGTGTTGGCATTTACTTAAATATATTTAGCTGCTTGCTTTGGATTATCATATGTATTAAATAAAAGGTGACATTTTATTCAAAACCTGGAAGTTCATTACAGTAAAATACAGATATGCAGAGCTGCATTGTGGACATAGCTTTTAAATGTGTGGTCCTGCATATTAGAGCATTAGTTTACATATCATATTCAAGATGCACTACACAACTCACCAACATGTCAGCAACACCTCCCAAACCCTGGCAGCTGTGTCACCAAATGCAAGAGAACAGCACCACCTTCAAACTCCATTCAAAGACATCCACCAGCTTGATACAATGCATCAACATTTCTCCATCACGGATTTGACTAAGATCTTGAACTCTCTACCTACCACTACTGTGGGGGTACTTTCACATTATATTCAATGATTTCAGCTGGTTATAATACAGAACGAGTAAGATCCCAGATAGAAACCTTCTTTGATAGACTGTAAGTTCTATTTTCTTTAGTTCTGTATGGTGGTCAGCTGTTTAACATATTTACAGAACCTGTCAATGTACTTTCAATAAAATAACCAAGTTTAATACATACAAAAGAAAAACAAAAAATATTTTACACTATGCAAGTATGATTTAAAATGTTCTTAATACAAAATTTCAGAAGGAAAGATTGAACTTTTCACTTAAATGTCAGGGAAGGGTCACCTTAAGTCCATGGTAAAGCTTTTATTCAGTTAACATGACTGTCACTTATTTGTTTTATCAAATTTTTGCATTCTCCTGATACTTTCTGCTTCAATTAAAGTCCCTCCCTGAGACCTTTAAATAAGGTACAAACTCATTTCACTTACTCCTTAACAAATGTTCCTTGAATGCACATCTTCAACATCCTAATAGCTTGCTGACGTCACTGGAGTTTTTCATCTACTGATTTCTAAGCCACTCAGGACTTGTTTTTAGATCAGACTGCAAATAATAGCACCTTGGCTTCAAAGGATTGCATCTCTCTGAATGAACCTGCACACTTCTTGATTTCTTCTGGATTGTTCTGACTGTGTCACAAGACTCTGGTTGACAGGCAAATAGCTTTTTCACATTTTTTATCTTTGCTTTCTAATGCACTGAACTGTATACTTTAAAGGTTCAAAAACTGCATGGTATCATTCATATAAACAATTCAGACATGACCACAGGGGGTATTGTTAATAAGTTTGCAAATGACACTAAAACTGGAGTTGCAGTGGACAGCGAAGAAGGTTTCCTCAGAGTAGGATCTTGATCAGATGGGCCAATGGGCCATGGAGTGACAGAAGAAGTTTAATTTGGATAAATGTGAGGTGCTGCATTTTGGAAAGTAAATCAAGGCAGGACTTATACAACTTAATGGGGACTGTTGCCAAATAAAGAGACCTCAGAGTGCAGGTTCATAGTTCTTTGAAAATACAATCACCGCTAGATAGGATAGGAGGAAGGCATTTGGTATGGTTTCCTTTGTTGGTCAGAGTATTGAGTATAGGAGTTGGGAGGACATGTTGCGGCTGTACAGGACATTGGTTATTGGAATACTGTGTACAATTCTGGTCTGCCTCCTATCGGAAGGATGTTGCTAAACTTGAAAGGGTTGAGAAAAGATTTGCCAGGGTTGAAGGGTTTGAGCTACAGGGAGAGGCTGAATAGGCTGGACCTGTTTTCACTGCAGCATCAGAGGCTGAGGGGCATGGATAGCCTTATAGAGGTTTAGGAAATCATGAGGGCCATGGATAGGGAAATTAGACAAGATCTTTTTCCTGGGGTGGAGGATTTCAGAAATAGAGGGTATAGGTTTAGGGTGAGAAGGGAAAATTTTAAAAGGGTCCTAAGGGCAACTTTTTCACACAGAGTTTAGTGTGTGTATGGAATGAGCTGCCAGAGGAAGTTGTGGTGGCTGGTACAATTACAACATTTAAAAGGCATCTAGATGCGTATTTGAATAAGAAGGGTTTAGAGGGTTATGGGCCAAGTGTTGACAAATGGGACTAGATTAGTTTAGAATATCTGGTTGGCATGGATGATTTGGACTGAAGGGTCCGTTTTCATGTGTTCATCTCTGTGACTCTAAATACTGTACTGAAATGCACTTAAATAAAACAAATCTCCAGATATCGTGTCATCACTCAAAAAAATTCTAGGATGAAACTAAAAATAAATTTTCCTTTTCTTAACACAATAAAAGTATAATTTCAAAATTAAGCTGCCATTTTTCCACTTCAGAACACAAGCTCTCAACCTTCACCATGTTATGGAACAGCAGTGTCTCAAGAGGGTGACTCACAACGATCACATTAAGAGAAAGAATGGTAACGCTCACATTTCATGTGTAAAAATTACTTTCAACTCCAATGAAACACTAAAATACGACGTTTTAAATTGTTCCTGTTGAACAGAATCCAGATGAATTCAGTAAACTATCATTCACATTTGAAAACTTCTAACAGCTCCCTCAAAATTAATGCAAAAATATTTCAGTTTAAAGCTCATATTATATTTTCCAGTCAGCCATAACTTTTGGTGCTTAGGTAAAAATGTCAAGCAAACCAATGGATTAGAAATGGGTGAACAAACCATTTTTGTACTGTTAAAAAAGGAATAATGCATTACCTTATAGTTCAGCAAAAGACGCTGAATCGCTCTGTAGATTAACTTTGGGTCTTTTTCTGCCTGAACTTCAAATGTGTGCTTATCAGGTGGCAGCAGTTCTTCATCTAATTTCTCCAGCATAGCAGTGCGTTCAGATGCATATAGATTATTCAAATTCGGCATTTGATTACTGCGCACCTAATGAAATATAAAAATGGATAGAATAAAAATAGTCACCACCAGATTAAAATCTTATGAAAATATTCTGGTTCCTAATATATCATATCATTTTAAATTATGAACAGTTGTTAGTCAGAAATCAACTTTAGATCAGTGAAAATCACCATGGACTAGACAACTGCTACTAAAATATATTAAAAAATATAAGAACATTCACTGAAGGATTATTGTATAATTTTAAATCAGTAGTCAGTCACTATCATCTGTAAAATTCAAAATTAGATTACATAATAGGTCTGACAGTCGTATTTCAACCAAGACTTATTTACAAAAGATCAATGCATTCCCAAAGATCCCTCATTCCATTTGAGAATAATAAAGATTAGAAGTCTCAACATTTGGTACTGTGCATGATCAACTATGTTTCATGGAAAATTCGGTACTCAAGAGGTGAAAAGTTAATTACAACTATGTAATATAGACCATTAGGCTTGTGCTAGCTCCATCAAAGAATCGTTCATCTGTCCTATGTCCCTGAATCCTGAACACCTTGCAACTGGAACAGTATCCTCTCTTTTTCTATCAAAATAATCCATAAAAGTGAACATTAACATTACAACATGGAACAATGTCTTTCCCAGAAAGCAAATAATTACAATACAGCAGCATAGAAAATCTAATTACTTCAAAATATTTTATATTAATATATTTTCCACACCATTGATGATTAATCTCAATTTAATGACAATTGTATTTGGCACCCAAATAGCAGCCCTCTGTATTCAAACACTAAAATGATACAGTTACGTCGTCATGTTGCAATGTAAGTGTCCAAAGTCTGATTTTTGAGCAACCCTTATTCCCAATGCAGGTGGTGATGAGGACATGCAACATTTAGTCTTGAAACCGGATGTACATTCCGAGTAGGTCTCAGTCATCTTATGTAGCTCAGCTTTCCAATCTGGACGGTTGCACATCTTCCTAACTTTCAGTACTTGGGTTAAAAGATTTTCGGGTTCTTTTGGCACGCGTTTTAAAAATTAGAGTAAAGTTCATCTGTACAACTTTGAAATGTACGAAAACTCTTGACAGAAAATTTATTTTGAAATATGCTCAACATCAATCAGAAAAACATGATTGTGCTTTTGAAGGCATCTATGTTCATAGAACATAGAACAATACAGCGCAGAACAGGCTCTTCGGCCTCGATGTTGCGCCAACCTGTGAACTATTCTCAACTTGTTCCTCTACGCTATCCCATCATCATCCATGTGCTTATCTAAGGATTATTTAAATCTCCCTAATGTGGCTGAGTTGACTACATTGGCAGACAGGGCATTCCACGCCCTTACCACTCTGCGTAAAGAACCTGCCTCTGACATCTGTCTTAAATCTATCACCCCTCAATTGGTAGTTATGCCCCCTCGTACACGCTGACATCATCATCCTAGGAAAAAGACTTTCACTGGCTACCCTTTCTAATCCTCTGATAATCTAGTATGTCTGTATCAAATCCCCTCTTAGCCGCCTTCTTGCCAATGAGAACAGGTTCAAGTCTCTCATCCTTTCCTCATAAGACCTTCCCTCCAGACCAGGCAACATCCTGGTAAATCTTCTCTGCACCTTTTCCAATGCTTTCACATCCTTCCCGAAAAATGGGGACTGGAGCTGTATGCAGATGTAAGGATCACCTAAATAAAAACTACACACCAGTCAAGTTAATTGTAGTGTTTAAGGAAATCCTAGAAACAATAATCTCGGATAAATTTAATGGTCACACAGATAAGTAAGGGTTAACTATGGATTCTTAAGGGAAAGTCATTCGATAAGAATATTATCATTTCCTTCCTTCAAGTACTTGTATGTTAGGATCTTCATTGTCCTATTTGATATTTTTCAGATACAACATGGAGACCAGGTGTAAGAAAAGATAGTCTTCTTTTATGCCTGACACAGATGGTCTTGCTTTTGTGAAATGGGGCAGTCAGGATGTTTCTTTGGCATAGCCATAGCTTGATGCCCAGTTTGAATTTCCTATTATCCCACATAGGCTTAGTCATATAAAAAATATTTTCTGATGCGTAAATGTAGCTACTTACCAAGAGAAAAGCTATTTATTAATATTGATTGTACATACAAAGCTTGTGTACATCATCTTCGATGTTATTGAAGCTTCAAGTGTAGTTTGCACAAATAGTGAGTCTTTAATGTGAATGTTGGTAAAGTCATGTTTTTTAAAATAAAAAAATTGTAGGCATAAACTCATGCTCCCACCATAAACAAACATTATGGTGGTTCGACATATTCTCCTCTGCAGCAATTGTAACGAGGTCAGCCAGAAGAATCTCAGAATATGAGTTCCCTTATTGGGGCTGTTACCTTGGTCCAATCAGGGAGCCATAGCTGACAGATTATAAATAGAAATTTCAGAGCTGACCCTGAAGAAGCTGGATCAGTATCAAGTATTATGCACATGTACATAAATAGTAACTTGGTGATGGGACAGTGGCCTTTGGAGTTATTTCATCCATCTTTCATAAAACGCATCTTTGAAAGGAAACTAAGGATACCACAGATGTCACTACTATTGCTAACCAGCAATTGAAATGAATCCTCAAGCTCAGTGACAAATAACAGCATTGAGAATCCATTTTTGATTTCATGATTCTCACTTCATAACTTTCATGGCCATCCACAATTATAATAAGCTGCACACACCACCCCTAGCTTGTTCCACAAATTGTCCCCCACTACTTTAACGTTTCTTGGTATGCAGTACTCTGACAAAGATAAACACTGACATGCATTCAGCTCTAATAATATTATCCAGTAACTAGCTTCCATGTTTTGTACAAGATCATTCCATCTAACAAATTCTGTCTAGACAACCCTTGACAGAGAAACCTTGTGTCCATCGAAAGTCCTTTTTGAAAATGTCCATTTTACTAAGACAGCAGCAATTGCCCTAACCTCAGAGGAAACAGAATATCAATTACAAAAGTGAAAAGGCATATTACATGGGGATATCACTTAGTTGCATCTCCACAAGTTATTCATTTCATGGCACTGGCAATGACATGCCATCCAACTACATAAACAATATCCATACCAGTTTGTTTTCCTGATCTGAACAGTGTTAATCCTGTATCTACTGAACACAATTTTCCTTAAAACACAGAATCTTGGAGCTATAGGCATTAGTAGGTCTTTAGTATCCCGAGCCAAACTGAAGGTTTCCAACAGACCCAAGTGGAATTTTGTTCAATTCCCATCAACCACATGGGTACACTTTTCAGCGGCAGTCACTTATCATCAGGGAAACTGTGGCTAACCACGAAGCTAGCTGGGTCATGATCAATTCTATTTATCGTAGTTCAGCTAGCACATCAAAAGAATTAAATAAGGCCCACTTTTGGTCTTTTACAATATTCTTAAAACAAAACACAATTTTATGGGATACAATATTCCTTCTTGATGTAGTCATCTGTACTTAACTCAATGGCTGATTGTTTTTTAATTACTTACAGTGTCAAGAACAAATACAGAAGCCTTCCTTTGAGAGGGGATGAACAAGCCAAATAAAGCCTTATTCCCTTGGGCATTGTGGTAGAAGTAAATATGTCGAATGCTACCTACAAAAAGAAGAAGCCAGGAATTATTTCAATTGTAATCATAATTGACATTTTTCCTAAACTCTAATTGACCAATGGCTCAGCTTCTTAAACTTTGTAAATGGGTGGAAAAACCTTTTTGAAATGGATGCCAGCATAAACACTTTGCTACAGAATTAAGCTGGTTTGAAATTATGATCAGGGTCAGAGCTTGCATATTCTGGTTTGAAGGACTAGTGCTTTGGGCTATTCTAAGACATCAAGTTTGCAGAAGTGCAACTTAAGATAGAGCCACACACTCCGTAAGTCTCTGCTAGTACAAGACACACAGACTTTAAAATAGCACTTGCCAATATAAGGAAGGACTGATTACTGTGATCTGAAACAGGTACCATAAGTACAACTTGAATAAAAGAGGAACTATTGTCAATCCACAGAAAGCTAAGAAAGTAAAAAGGTTTTAATAACACCATTCACCATCTCAGGTTGTTCCACAGTACTTCATTGGCTCTGAAATGAATACACTGAGGATGGACTCGCCATATGCTAATGCGCATTTTGGAAATGAGACTGCATATGCACAGCTGGTTTGCCCCACTTTAGCTTTTCAGATGATGGTCTTTTGATTCATACAAGTTTGAATTTCCATTCATCTTTAGATATAAATCCACCTCTATGCTGTGAATGAATTGGTATCACTGTCAGTACTGAAGGAGGCTGGGTTAGAAGAGGAATCAAACATGCCCAAATTGAAAGAAGTATGGTGTTCTCATCAAGGCAGGTTGGAAGTCTCTAATGAGGGGAGGTATTAGGGGAGAGGTGGGCGATCATAGGGCCTTAAATTGGGCTACAGACTGGTGGACACTCTGATGCCTTGCTCTACCCATAAAGTAATGGCAGGGGAGGGTGTACTGGCAGCAGAAACAAAATCAGAAATTGCTGGAAATGCTCAGCAGGTTTGGCAGCATCTGTGGAGAGAAATTAGAGTTAACATTTCATGTCGAGTGATCCTTCCAAGGTCCCTTCACTCAACCTGAAACATCTACTCTAATTTCTCTCCATAGATGCTGTCAAACCTGATGAGCTTTTCCAGCAATTTTTGTTTTTGTTTCAGCGTCGGCAGTTTTTAAAAAATTTTTTACTTGAAATTGTGAGGCTAACTTCAATTTTCAATATTGTAAAGCAGAGTAATCTGTTCTGAAAATCTAATCTGTGAAACCAAAACTATCAGTTGATTTTAATTTGTGTGAAATTAGAATTTGGTATCAAATCTTCTCTACCCAAATTTCTTTCACCTCATAGAATTGCACTTTTTGGGAACTTTAAACACCATCAATAGATAAACTGCTGAAAAGTTTAAACAAAAAAAAGTGAAAATTTTGTTAAAAATATGACTTCTGGTACGTAGAAAATTGGCAATTATTTCTAATTTACTAAATCAAGTAAATTTCCTGTTTCTCATACAAACTTAATACGAATTGAGAAATGTTTCTCTTGAAGCTTTGTTTGCAGTTAATTTCAGAGCTTGTGTAGTTTTGGTTCAAGAGGGATTAACCATAGAT
Source organism: Hemiscyllium ocellatum (assembly GCF_020745735.1). Taxonomy (NCBI): domain Eukaryota; kingdom Metazoa; phylum Chordata; class Chondrichthyes; order Orectolobiformes; family Hemiscylliidae; genus Hemiscyllium; species Hemiscyllium ocellatum. The sequence continues at coordinate 18,587,600 of NC_083424.1, forward strand.
TGAGATGGGTGGAAAAAATAACTTGAGAAAATTCTGTAATTTGTAACAAGTAGCATTGACTTTGTGGATGCAAGCCTGTGGAAATTTGCAAACATACTACCTTGTTGAGACTGAAAATAATCATTACATTACAGGTATTGTAAAACCAGTGACAATATCAAGAACACACTTATATCAAACCAGGACAAGTGAAAAAGCTACCTATGAATCAAAGCTTGTTCACTAATCAGTAATGTTTACAAATTTTATTTGGCTACTTCAGACTACTTGTCTTGTTACTAAAGGGATTAGCACTATTTAATTCAAACTAGGAAGCCCATTTTTAAGCATTCTTTTAGAGCTAAGAAATTTAATTTCAGATTTTTTTCTACTCCCTTGTGATACATCTTCAACTGACATATTGCTTTTAGTCAAGAAGCTAATGCCACTTAAGTAAATAGCTAAAGACTAAATATCCTCAATGTTGCATTTTAGCAATGCATTAGGTTAAACTCCCATCCAAATACTCGTTTACTTGAAATAAAATAAAATTATAGTCAGCACAGAGCTGAAATTGATCACTTATGTAGGAGTTTGCTGTCTTGACTGTAGAACATCCATTTCAGTTTCTCAAGTTTTATTAAATTGCCTTCCTCACATTTCCATGAAGCCTCCAACAGAGGAGATCAGAGATCATGGACTAATGGGAAGATTCTTGATAGTGTGGATGAGCACAGAGTTCTCATTGTCCATGTCCATAGATCCTTGAAAGTTGCCACCTGGGTTGATAGGATTGTAAAGAAAGTGCACGATGTGTTAACTTATACTGGTAGAGAGATTGAGTTTCGGTGCCATGAAGTCATGCTGCAGCTGTACGAAACTCTGATGTGGCTGCACTTGGAGTATTGCGTACAGTCTGGTCGCTGCATTACAGAAAGGATGTGGAAGCTTTGAAAAGGGTGCAGAGAAGATTTATTAGGATGTTGCCTGGTATGGAGGGATGGTCTTATGACGAAAGGCTGAGGGACATGAGGATGTTTTCGTTTGAGAGAAGGTTGAAAGGTGACTTAATTGAGACATACAAGAAAATAAGAGGGTTAGATAGGGTGGACAGTGAGCATTTTCCTCAGATGGCGATGGCTTTAAATTGAGGGGTGACAGATATAGGATAGATGTCAGAGGTAGTTTCTTTACTCAGAGAGTAGTAGGGGCGTAGAATGCTCTGTTTGCAACAGTGGTAGGCTATGTAAGTTAGCTCACTGAGCTTGAGTTTGTTTTCAGACGTTTTGTCACCATACTAGGTAACATCATCAGTGAGACTTCAGTGAAGCGCTGGTGGTATGTATCCTTTAGTTTCATTAGTTGCTGTTTAAGTGTTTTGATAGGTTTGTGGGCTACCATGCTGCCAAGGGGTCTGAGTAGTCTGGATTATGTCAATGATATAAGGTAATGTGGTTATAGATTTTGGTTGCATTGTGTCTGCTTGTTTGGGCTTGTTTCTGAGGAATCAGCTAAAGAACCTAAAGGATCAATTAGAAACTACCAGCAAAACAAACATCATTTACAAGATACAATGCAAAAATTGCAAAAAAAACACTACATCAGACAAATTGGCAGGAAATTTGCCACCAAGATACATGAACACCAACTGGCCACCAAAAGACACGACCCACTATCACTAGTTTCTATACATAGAGACAAAGAAGGACACCACTTTGACTGGGACAAAACACACATCCTAGCACAGGTGAAATAAAGACAACCATGAGAATTCTCAGAGGCATGGCATTCGAACCAGAATACCATCAATAAACACATCAATTAAGATCCCTTGAAAAAAAGAACCAGAAATGACATCACCCACCTTAAGAAACCAAGACCTATAAGTAGAGACTCTCACTGATGATGTATGGTGACGAAACATCCGAAAACAAACCTTCAAAGCTCAGTGAGCTAACTTACATACTTATCATCAACCGGAGCTACAAATATTCTCAAGAATCAGTAACACTAGTAGACTTGCCAGCTTTAAGGGCATTTAAATGGTCATTGGACATATGGATGAAAACGGAATAGTGTAGGATAGATAGGCTTCAGATTGATTCCATAGGTCAGCACAACATCAAAGGCCAAAGGGCCTGTACTGCGCTGCAATGCTCGATGTTCTAACTTTTTTTGAATCATGCATTAGGACACCCAGATTCTTTTGCATTTGAGTTACACAGGTTCTTGGTTTAGATAGTGCGTTTCATTTTTATTCCTGGTCAGTCACATAATGGAAAGAACACTGGAGCCTTTCTACCCTTAGCTTCAGACTATAAAATGCAAGTAAAAGTGCCTGTTGTCAAAGCAACTCAGATTTCATGAACCACAATAGAGTACTGCTGATTCAATGTAAAATCTTCCATTAGGAACAGCTTCATGAGACAAGACAAGGGCTGAGCTGGGGCTAAAGAAACAAAGCAGGACAAGAGACAGCCATCATCTAAAACGCCGAATCACTACAACTGCAAAACTACAGACTTATGCAACCCATGAACCAAAAATTAATAATGTGTACTGTATAGGTATTAATTAGAAAACCTATTTATTGAGCTAGTATCTTTTCCTTTAATATTTTCATTCCTTTATGAACTGGAATGGAGTTGTTTGAAAGCAACTTTTTCCATCTCACTAATGAGCCTATTCACGAGTTAATTCTGGCATCCAAAAAGATGATTCAATCCATCACAATATTCTTGACATACAAATGCATATTTGAAAGTTTGTGGCTTGCTCACTCTTGCCTACCTTCAAAACTGAACTGCATAATAACTCATTTTTCTTAATTGGCAAGACGTCAAATAAATGGAAGCACACTATAACCTATTATAAAATGATGTAAAATTAGAATCACTAAGAAAAACAAATTACACCACTAGATAAAAATCAGTGTCTATTCCACTTCTTGTTGTTGAAAGGTGGGCATTTTCATCTCTATACTTGTGAAGTAGTAATTTAAGGCAAGGTAAAGAAACATATTTGCACATCACACAAGAGCTGTCCAATAAATCTGAAGAACCTTTACTTTCAAGCTGAAGATATTATGGCAAGTTATCCTCGAAACTGGTAAATGCCTTTGACAGCAACTCTTGCTTTGCAATATGCAAGTTGATAATGGAAGGACAGGAGATACAAATGAGTCATTAACACACCATTAAATCATTCCTCTTCCAGAGAAAAAACCACAAATCTTACTTATCTAGTTTTTGATCATAAGGATTCCCAGAAATTGGTTGAAGCTCCTGAAGAAGACACGTAATTACCTGGTTCCAGATAATTAAATTGTGCTAATGAACGCATTTCCAGTTGTTCCAACTCAAAGGTGTCCACTTCTCGTCCTCCAAGGTGAGGTGATAATTGCCTATTCACCATGCAGATACATCCAAGCTGGATGAGGGCACGAAAGAGCAGGGGAATCTAGGAAAACACATACAAAGAAAACCTGGATAAAGTTAACTATTCTTTAAAATACTACAACTGATTGTTGAAATCCAGTTAATTGTGATAATTAATTAGAAATTAAATAAAATACCTAAAATACTTTGAGAATTAGACTAGATTAATTTGTGCAGAAATGGAGATTACATTGGGATAATGATGGGGCATCTTGACACATTTGGCACAGGATAATGATAGGGTACTGAAATAGATACTGCACAACTGATTTTTTTTAGCTGCATGACAATATGGGATGAAAGATCAAATTGCTATCATCTGGCCCCAAACAATCTGGAAAATAACTCAAAAGCATTGTCGAAGATGACATGTCCCAATCTCCACTTTTAGAATCCTACACATAGTGCACTGCCGTTCAAAATCCAGTTTCTCCTGCATTGAGCACTCCTACTCTACTGAATGCCTTATGATAATCATGCATTGAATGGGGTCAAAGTCTTACACCCAATGTAAGTTGATGCACATTTGAGAGAGCCATACAGAAGCTAGAGTATTACACCTGACCCTGCAATCATGAACTTGCCTTTCCCCAACAAATGTTGATAATGCCAACATTATGTGGTTTTATTTCAGTTGTTGAGAATGTGAGGCTTTTGTTCTAAACTTAAACTTTGTTCATATGCACTGCCTGCTCTTTAGTTAACTAATTTTCTTTCAATGGGTACATATGCATGGTTTACAGAACTTAAAGTGGAAAACTGCAAATTTACTTTCCATAATAAGTCAAAGCACACTGGCATTCTTGAACACTTTAAATGTTAAAAATACCTTCAATATTCAAACAGCACAATTGACGTTTTGAAAATAACCATTGCTGTGGGAATTTCATTGCTAAATTGGACAATGCCATATTTGCTGACATCAAAAAGGCACTATTCCAGAGGATGCAAGCTATGAACATGAAAAAAACTGAATACTTGCTAACAATTGGTTGGACCTTTGGTCTGAAATAGCAGAGTTACATTAAATAAAAAAAGACAAAATAAACCATGAAAATAAAAGGACCAAGGTTAAGCTTATTTGTAAAAATTAAACAAGCCCCAATCTCTACATAAACAGTCAGTCAGTCTCCATTCTCACATTCCCATTATCTATTAACGTCAATATCCAAAGCTTTGCTTGACTTTTTAAAAATAAGTGCACAGCAATTTTCACATTTTGTTTAAATTTAATTATGAGAACAATTGCTTGTATTTCATTTGTTTTAACCCTATACTTAGGGCACTGAGGGCTTACATATGCAAGCAAAATGTTGGGGGTGGGAGATGCTCTTAATTATCTGAACAGATTCCCCTGGGGAAGATAATAAAAATTCCATTGCCTCACACATTAAACAGCATGATAAAAATAAGAATTCTTCATCTGGTTTCCATGGTTTGAATGGTGAGTAATTAAAATCTGAGCTGTTCTTTCTTCGCCTCTCCCAAAGTGCAATGTTATGCACTAGGCATTTTCACTGAACATGGATATGGTCAATAATATAACTATTAACAACCACTCCGATGAAGGGGCAGGTGGTGGACAGCAGTACGATCAAACAAATGACAAATATAATTAATGTAGAATTTCGGACCACTGTACACTTTGTAGTTGCAGCCTTTTGCAGAGAAAGATTGAAATTGAAACAGATAACAAAAAAGTGTCACAAAATCCCCATTCATAAAAATATTTGCTTTGTTTGAGAAAATTAGGTTTTAGGTATACAACAAGAGTCAATAGTGGATAGATCTGCTTCTAGTGAGGACCTATTAGAGTTAATGGTCATGAAGCTCATATCCATGTGTAACATCTTATCTGAAAAGGAACGTTTTAAGATCATGTTCTACAAAGAGCCAGATAAGGCCCATTTAATACATTTAAAGAAGCTGCCCTACCCAAGCAATTAACGAACTAAAGAGCCATCCAGAAATGGTATTTAACCGTTTATGAACTGGTTTGAATTGTTGCATATTTAGACTACTAACGAACAAGTATAAACCGATCATAAACTAGGAATAAGCTCAGCAATTTTCTGCCCTCCCAGGAGGCATAATGAGCAAGCTAAATATTTCTCTAGAAAACATTTTACTGTGATTCAGGATAACAGATAGACTTGGGCTGTAGTAATCCTCTGCAGCAGAAAAACATGTTTCAATTTGTAGATGGGAATTAAATGAGTCCCACGCAATGAAGAAGTGGCAGCCTTGTTTGGATCACATCCACTCTTCTATTGACTTCAAGTGAATAGAAAACCAAACGATATAAAGTCAGCTGCTGATTTGTATAATCAGTTTGTCATCAGCACCCAAGACATTTGGTGTATTTTCAAAATCAGAGTACATCACAGAGGTTCTGGTTTTGGGGAAAAATTCAAGCTACAAGAAACTAAACCTAGCCTACTATATATACATTGCAATCATCACCAACAACAATTAAGACCTGTGTTTCATAGACTCCCTCAATGTCTGGAGCAGAGAGGTCAGCATTAATTTCATTGATGTGCTCCTGATACATGTCTTCTGGTACAGAATATTCATATAGGTTGTAAACAATATTGGAACGAGGAAGAATGCGGTTGACCTGTGAACACAAATAAATCTCATTACCTAAGGGAGCAGAAAATGGCAACATATAAAATATAACTTTTCAGGTATGCAAATTTCTAACTCAATCTGTCCTATTAAATGAGACTTGTATATTTCATCTTTATTTTTTCACATGATAAATCTGCCAAACTCTTGCAGTATTTAAAAAAAAATTACACCACAATGCAACTCTAGCCCTCCGCATTTATTCAATTTAATTTTCTTATTATCATGTAATAAACATGACATGAAAAAAATGATGCTTGGAGAAAAGCCAAACAAGAGGAAGAAATGGGCAGACTTACTTTCTTGTAAACAGCGCTATCATCCGCTTTAGGGATGCGCTGATTGACATAGAATACTCGAGGAATGTTGAGTTTAATGCAATGCAAATCGTGTCCAACAACAGCCCACAGTTTGAAGATGCCAGGCTGACTTGTTTCTGCAATCTGAAGCATTAAAAGACCAATTTACTTTTCATACTTCACATTCAACAGGAATACAGTGAAACTACTTGCAGGACCTTTCCATGCCAAGATCACATTCTTCAAAACAAAATTACAATTTCAGCATTTTCATTCACTGTTGGCACATGGATATTGTTGATAACTCCACTGTTTATTGCTTGCCCAAACTGCTAAAGGTGGCGATGGTGAGTTGCCTTTTTAAGCCACTCCATTTGTGTGCTAAACGGATTCATGTACAGCACAATGAGAGAGAGTTTTAGAAAAGCTACGGTCAAAATTACCTTATGGGAAGTGATTGCTGGGCCTCTTGCTGAGATATTTGTATCATCGAGAGCCACAGGTGAGGTGCCAAAAGTCTAGAGGTTGGCGAACATGGTGCTACTATTTAAGAAAAGTGGTTAGGAAAAGCTAGGGAACTATAGACCGGTGAGCCTGACATCAGTGGTGGACAAGTTGTTGGAGGCAATCCTGAGGGACAGGATTTTCATGTATTTGGGAAGGCAGAGGTTGGACATGATCTCTTACAGAGTTGAGTAACACATTTGACAAGGTTCCTCATGGTACACTAGTTGGGAAAGTTAAATCACACGGAATAGAGGGAGTTTGCCATTTGCATACAGAATTGGCTGGAAGGTAGACATTGGTGGAGGGTTGCTTTTCGGACTGGAGGCCTGTGGCCAGCAGCACGCCACAAGGATCAGTACTGAGTCCACTGCTTTTTGTCATCTATATAAATGATTTAGATATGAACATTGGAGGTATAGTTAGTAAGTTTGCAGATGGCACCAACATTGGAGGTGGTTGTGACCAGAGAAACTGTGAGCATTGCCAACTGACCTGTACAAAGGGGATGTGTTTTCTTTGCCCAGGCCTCTTTTGACTCGACTTCGCACATCTGCGAAGAGTGTCAAAGGGAGTCACCTAGCTTGAGCAGGCTTTAATAAACTAACTGTTTGCAGAGGTTGGTATATGCAAATTGCATCGCGTGTGAGAAACCTCAGGAAAAGAACCAAACAGTTAGGCCAATATTGGAGTATTGCATGCAATTCTGGTCTCCCTGCTATAGGAAGGAAGTTGTGAAACTTGAAAGGGTTAGAAAAGATTTACAAGAATGTTGCCAGGATTGGAGGGTTTGAGCTATAGAGAGATGTTGAATAGGCTGGGGCTATTTTCCCTGGAGTGTCGGAGGTTGAAGGGTGACCTTATAGAGATTTATAAAATTGTGAGGGGTGGATAAGGTAAAAAATAATGTCTTTTCTCCGGGGTGGGGGAGCCCAAAACTAGAGGGCATAGGTTGAAGGTGAGAGGGGAAAGTTTTAAAAGGTATCTGAAGGGCCATTTTTTCAGGCAGAGGGTGGTGCTTGTATGGAATGAGCTGCAAGAGGAAGTGGTGGAGACTGGTACAATTATACCATTTAAAAGACATCTGGAAGGGTATATGAATACAAAGGGTTTAGATGGCTATGGGCCAAATGCTGGCAAATGACAAGATTTATTTAGAATATCTGGTCAGCATGGACAAATTGGACCTAAGGGTCTGATTCTGTGCTTTATACTTCTATGACTATGGCAGAAATACAGACAAGGGGAAGACAAATTAGTAGGAAATCAATAAACTTCCATTTATCAAGTATCTTTAACAAAGCAATTTAGAAGAATGCTATCAACCAAATGCAAGGTGAAAATCAGTACTGCAGATGCTGGAGATTAGAGTTAAGAGTGTGGTGCTGGTAAAGCACAGCAGGTCAGGCAGCAACTGAGGAGCAGGAAGATAGACATTTCAGGCGAATGCCCTTCATCAGGAATGAGGCTGGGAGTCTCGGTGGTGGATTAATAAATAGGAGGGCAGAGTGGATAGTTGGGAAGGAATATGGACAGATGGGACGGGTCAAGAGGGCGGTGCTGAGCTGGAAGGTTGGAATTGGGGTAGGGTGGGGTGAGGGGAAATGAGGAAACTGGTAAAATCCACATTGATACAATGGGGTAGGAGGTTCCCTAGGTGGAAGATGAGGCGTTCTTCCTCCAGGTTCTTCGTTCTCACCTATCCACTCCACCCTCCCCTCCGACCCATCACCTTTACCCCCACCTCCATCCACCTATTGCACTTGCAGCTATCTCCCTCCCAGTCCCACACCCCCTCTATGTTATCTCTCCATTAACTAAATGCTGACAATAAGCCTTGCAAGGAGATATTAGGGAGATATCAAACATTTGGTCAAATCAGTTTTAAAGGAATGCCTCAAAAGGCTATGTGATCATGATTTAAACAGGAAATTTCAGAGTTTGGAATCTCGGCAGCTAAAAGTATAGCTGTTAATAGTGGAATGATTACAATCAGGGATGCATGAGTCCAAACTTAGACAAGTCTAGATATCTAGTAAGGATGCACAAGATTAGAAATAAGGAGGTACGGTGTTATGGATGAATTTGAAAACAACCATACCAATTCTAAAATTGAGGCATTGCTTGATTAGAGCTTGTGGGTCAATAAATAAGGAAATGGAACCGAACAGAAATTTGGAAGCCCAGTTTGAATGACGAGCTTTTGTTTTCTGGAAAAGGGTTGGAGGTGATGCATGTCGATTTTGAAATATGCTGATAACAAAAGAAAGACATGAGTAAAAGTAAATTTGTGCAAGTTAGGATGCCGCAGGAAAGGTTTTAAGGTAAGCTTACATTTATAGTGAACAAGGTTATAAACCAGACAGAAGTGTGTTGGAATATTTCAATCTAGAAATTACAAAGGTACAAACAAAGGTTTTAGCAGATGAGTAGAGGAAATGGAAAAAGAAAAGATTTTATAAAAGAATACCAATACTAAGATTTAAAAGGGAGGCAATTCAGTCAAAAATGGTCATAGATCTGCTAACCCAAAGTTGAACTTTGATAAGTTCAACAGATAATTGTATATATTAAGGAAAAGAAGTCAATGCAGTGTGTATGGTCTTTCAGAAGAATCAATTAAAAAGAAGTGTCAAGAGGTATGTTTGAAAAATTCAGGCATTCAGTAAAGGACACATAGCAGAGTTCTGAGAAAATCTTAAGTTTAGTTAGGCATGGATAAGTGTTTTCAGTCTGGGAATGATTGAAATGGTGTATGTGCATACTGGATAGAAAATAACATCTTGAAATATGGTGACAACATAAGCACAAGTGTCTTGCAAATGTGGAGTAATGTATATCAGCCTAAAGTCCTCCTCGCACAAGGCAGGCTGATGCAATTTAATGGGGATAAATATGCAGCTTTGGGATGTATAAGGAGGCATGGAGAAAATATAGCAAAAGTTCCCCAGATTCAAATAGGAAACTAGTTATTTGAAGAGACTCAAGTTACTGGGCCATTTTGACTGAAGTAAAGAAGGTTAATAAGCAAGCAATTGGGATTCTTAATATTATGAACAGTCTTGATCGACAAACATTTAGACTTTTTTCTCATCTTCCAATAACTATCATCATTATGAGGAATCATTTTATATATGGAAGCTTGCTTGAAAACAGAGTGGTTGAGACAGTGTCTAGATCCTTTAAGAGGCAACTAGACAAACATTTCAAGCAAAGGAAGATGCAAAATTGTTGACAGAAAGATTAGTTTTGGTTTCACAAGAAGATCTACCTCAAGAATGATGAGTTGAATAGCTTTCTTTTGTATATTTTAATTCAGGAATCTGAAATTTGATCCAGTTAGGTTAATGTTTACTGTCTGTCAACACAACCCAAACCCAGAGATCCAATTGCACCAATTCCACAGCTTACCTGTACAATTTGCCATGGCATGTCAAGAATGGTACGGGCAGTTCGACGCAAAAAGCTGCCAAGACTGGTTGTGGGACCATCTCGAATAGGTCTACCTGGTGCATCTGCACCATCAGCAAGCTTTCTTCTCTTTCTACGTGCCTTTCTTTGCTTTGACTGAAGCTCCCACTTCTTCTTCTGGTACCTCAGCCACACTAACTGTTCATCCTGAATCAAAACAATATGAAAATAATTTAAACTTGTTGCCTTAACTAAGTCTCAGTGCTAAAATGTATGGTCAGCTTTTGCTCTGCTTTCCAAATGGGTAATGATCTCAAAACGCCATTTGATGTTCTAGGCACTACATCAATCTGGATCAAGTTCAAACTGTTTTCAAAAAGGAAACAGTTCAAATGTAAAGCATGAAAAACTTAAGTCAGGCTACTGTGAACATCCAAGTGATGAGAGATTAAGTGTATTGCTATCCAGCAGTGCTTAGTTTAATGGACTGTTTAGAAACCATGGAATGTGCTTGTGACAGAGTGCCTTAAGCGAACAAAATACTATTTTAAATGCATAGAGAAAGGAACTCGTACCAGTAACACTGAAAATGTTTAACAGGGAGAAAAACAGAGTTAATGTCACAAGTCACAGTAACTGGTTAGTCAGAACAAAGATGGGAGGAACGAAAGAACAAACAAACCACTGCTCATTGACATTCAATAGAGTTACCGTCATTGAATGCCCACTATCAACAGCCTGGGGGTTAACACTGACAGAAATTAAACTGGACTCACCATATAAATACTGTGCCTAAAAGGGCAGGTCAGATGCTAGGCATACTGTAGCGAGTAACTCACCTCCTGATTCCTCCAAGGCTGTCCCCACTTGCTTGGATGAATGCAGCTCCAACAATACTCAAACATGACTCCATTCAGGACAAAGCAGCCCATTTGATTTGCATCGCATTCACACACATCTACCACTGAAACTCATATCTACAAGATGCACTGCAGAAATTCACTGATGATCCTAAGACAGCACCTTCCAAACCCATGACCATTTCCAACTAGAAGGAAGATACATTGTAAAACCATCACCTCCAAGCCACTCACCATCGAGATTTGGATTCCTTCACGATCACGGAGTCAAGATCCTGAAATTCTTTCCATACCAGCACATGAGCTGCCACAGTTGAGAAAGCACTCACCACCACCTTCTCCAGTGCAACGGAGGACAGGAAATAAAAACTGGTCCAGCAGCAAACTCTCATAATGAGTTTAAACCAGAGTGTTGGTGTAATAGCATCAACTAGTTTTCACTCCACAGATATTGCCTAAGCCGAGTATTTGTAATAACTTCTGTTTCCATGTCAAATTGCAGCAATTTGTAATAGTAACACTTGAAATATGCTTGAAGAGAGAAAATTCAGTGCAATGGCAGCATTTTTCTACCTTACGAGTGTTGAGAAGTTGGCAATGAAAGTATAAAATTAAGGAATCTAATCGTAAATTTGACTTTACAGTGTGTAGTAGAATCCATCCAGGTCATCACAATAGACAAGAAAACAGTCCACCTAATCCTAGGCTACCCAGAGCATATAGCCTTGCACTAATCTCAAAATAAATGCGCTCAAATTAGAAACAGCAGTGAAAATCACTCAACAGGAGTTAATAACTATATTTTACAAAGAATTTCTCGAAGTGCAATGCCAAATGTCGTTTTGTATGATGCTTCCACATAAAAGGTCAAAATCACACGAATCCAGGTCAGAGTCCAATAGGTTTATCGGAAACCATTAGCTTTCCGAGCATTGCCCTTTCATCAGGTGAAGTCAAGTAAACTTGAACTATAACTTGGTTTTGTGTGACTTCTGACCTTGTCCATCCTAGTCCAACACTAACACCTCCACTCCATATAAAAGGACAACCTGCAGACCCAAGAAACAAACAGGTAGACAAGGATCAAACATATACATGAGGGCTATGGTAAAAATATGGATTTGAGAGGATATAGGGAATTTACATGTTAAATGAGTTAAACGTTTTTTCAAACAGTTGTTCAGCAAAATCCTTTGCTTTCTGACTTAATTACTGCATAATATGGAGTACAATTTCCAAATTCATAAACACTGCAGTAGCCTATGTCCATTTGTCGAAGACATTCAGATCAACATTAGTTATGGAAAAGGACAAAGCTGGTCCACAAGTTCAAGCTCTAAACTGGACAAGGCAAATGTAGATGGAATTAGACAGGTGCTTACAGGGATCAATTGGAGTAATTTGTTTGCAGGCAAAGGGACCTCTGGCAAATGCTACGCCTTTAGAAGTGAGATAGCTAGAGTTCAAGGTCTATATGTTCCTGTAAGGGTGAAGGGCAAGGTTGGCAGGAATAGGGAATATCTTGGATGACAAGAGATATTGAGGTTTTGACCAGAAAAAATGGAGGTGTATCTAAAGTACAGACAGCTGGGATCAAGGGAATCCCTGAAGGTAAAAAGGAAATACAGGAGTTCACTGAAGGAGGGAATCAGGAGGGTGAAAAGGAGACATGAGATAGCCTTGACTGAATCCAAGGATTAGGGTGAATCGAGAGGTACTCAAGGAAAATGAATAACTTGAGAGAGAATAGAACCCCTCAAAGACCATGGCGGACATTTACGTGTAGAACCGGAGGAGATGGGTGAGGTTCTCAATGAATATTTCTCCTGTGTTTACCATGGGGAAAGACAAGATGATTTGGGAACTTGGGGAAGTTAGTGGTGATATCTTGGAGATAGTCCATATTTCAGGAGAAAAGATGCTGGATGTATTAGAAAGTATGAAGGTGGATAAACTCCCTGGTCCTGACCACATATATCCAAGAACACTGCAAGAGGCTGGAAAGGGAACTGGCTGATATTTATGCATCACTGTTGGCCACAGGCGAGGTCCCAAAAGACTGGAGGGTAGCGAATGTTGTGCCATTATTCAAGGGCTGCAAAGAAAAGCCTGGGAACTATAAACCAGTAAGCTTAACATCTGTGGTGGTTAAGTTACTTGAGAAGGGTTCTGAGGGATAAGACATATATACATTTGGAAAGACAGGATTTGATTAGGATTAGTCAGCATGGCTTTGAGAGTGGGAGATTATGTCTCGTGAAATTGTTAGAGTTCTTTGATGAAGTGACCAAGAAGGTTGAAAAGGACAGGGTGGTAGACATAACTTATATGGATTTCAGTAAGGCCTTTGGTAAGGTTCCACATGGTAGGCTGCTCTGGAAGGTTCAATTGTATGGAATCTAGGGCGACCTAGCAAATTGGATACAAAATTGGCTTGATGGTAGGAAGCAGAGGGTAATAATGGAAGGATGCTTGCCAGACTGGAGGTCTGTGACTATTGGAATGCCTCAGGAGTTGGTGCTGGGTTTATTACTGCTTGTTATCTATATCAATGATTTGGATGAGAATGTACAAGGCATGATTAGTAAGTTTGCTAATGACGCTAAAATAGGTGGCATCGTGGACAGCGAGGAAGGTTATCAGAAATTGCAGCAAGACCTTGATCATATGGGGAAGTGGGCTAAGAAGTGGCAAATGGAATTTAATATAGATAAGTATGAGGTCTTGCATTTTGCAAAGTCAAATCAAGGTAGAAGTTTCATGATGAATGGTAGAGTCTTAAAGAGTATAGTGAAACAGAAGAATCTTGGAGTTCAGGTTCACAGTTGTCTAAGTGGAGTCTCAGGGAGACATGAGGCAGTGAAGGTGGCTTTTGGCACACTGACCTTCATTAATCAGGGCATCGAGTACAGAAGTTGGCAAGTTATGTTGCAGTTTTAGAGGACGTGGGTGAGGCTGCACTTGGAGTATTGTGTTCAGTTTTGTTTACCTTGTTACAAGAAGGATGTTATTAAATTGGAAAGAGTGCAGAAGAAATGTATAAGGATATTGCCTGAACTAAATGGTCTGCGTCATAGGGAGAGGTTGGACAAATTAGGACTTTTATCTTTAGAGAGTAGGAGACTCAGAGGCAACCTTTTAGATATATAAGATCATGAGAGGCGTGGATAGGGTAAATGCACTCAGTTTTTTTCCCAGGGTTGGGGAATTGAGGACAAGATGACATCAGTATAAGGTTAGAGGGGAAAGAATAAAAGGGATCCTGAGAGTCAACTTTTTTTTAACACAGAGAGTGATACACATATAGAATAAGCTGCCAGCAAAAGTAGTGAGGCAGGGACATTAACAACATTTAAAAGGCATTTGGACAAATGCATGGATTGGACAGGTTTAGAAGGATATGGGCCAAGTGCAGGGAAATGGGGTTAGCATTGACAGGCATTTTGGTCAGCATGGATCAATTTGGGCCAAAGGGCCTGCTGTCTCTGTGCTGTAGGATTCTATGACCCTATAACATTCAGGCTTGGGCTGTTAAGTGACAAATAACAGTTAAGCCCCATAAGTGCTAGGTAATAATCATTTCAAACAAGAAAGAATTTAATCTCCATTCAACACTTGATGGCATGACCATTGCTGACTTTGCACAATCAACACCCAGGGAGCTTACCATTGATCAGAAATTGATTGAACCAGCCATGTAGAGCTACAACAGAGGGAAGGAGGCTGCGAATTTTGTTAAGTAACTCACCTCCTATCTCCTCAAAGTCTGTCCACTACCTACAACCCACAAGTCAGGTTTGTTGGAATACTCTCTACTTGCCTGACTGAATGTATCTACAATAACATTCAAGCAGCCTGATATTACTCAGGACAAAGCAGTTTGATGGATTAGCAGCACCCACTACCAACTGAAAACAGTCACACTCCCCATCTCAGATGCACAGTGGCAGCATGTACAAGGTGCACTGCACAAACACAATCCTCTTTCAAAAGCACCTTCCAAATCAATGACCATAACTGAGAAGGACAAGGGTAATAGATGCACGAAACAGCATTATCTGCAAGGCATACACCATTTGGACTTTCACTGTCTGCAGGTCAAAATGCCAAAAGTTCTGCCAACAGCACTAAGTGGAGTACAGTGGTTCAAAAAATCAGTTCACTACCACCACAACAAAGCTAGTTAGGGATGGGTAACAAAATGGTGTTGCAACCAACATTCACATTCAATGGAAGAACCAAAACGAAAAAGGGATAATGCACAGATATCTATTCTTTTCTTACAAATACATTGTAAGAACAGCAAGAATGAACGGCACTATCTTTTGGTTCTCCGGTCTACAGGAATTTGCTGAGAACTCATATAATCAAAACAACTTTTTCTCTAATTTCCACCGCCGAATTTTGCTAAATTGCAGTTTGACACTAGACAGCAAAGCTGCAAGTTTAGTTAGATGTATTTCCCATGTTCAAATCAGTGAAAAGTACAATAAAATTTAGATTTTTTTTAGTACAGTTAGAACTTTTGCCAAGGTCTTGGATTAAATAATCAGTGGAAAAGAAAATAAGCACAGCAAAAGCCTGTATCAAGGCTAAAAAGCAGATAGGGAAATTGAAAAGAAGGAACAGATGCAATATGCCTATGACTAAAGATGGAATATGATGCACCTATGATTCTTCATAATTCTGATATATTTGACAGTATAATGTCCTGATGAGTTAGAATCATTTTCTGTACAGATAGGCCAGGAGGAACATCAGACAGCTCTAAACAAATGTGTGAGCAGAAGCAACAATTTTAAAAAGTAGGTGATTCACTTCTAAACTATTATTTGTACACAATGCACTTAAGTATTTGAGCAGCAAAGTTGCACTTAAACTGAAATGAAAATCAAAGCTGATCCCATATTACTAACTGTTTTGGACTACTGAATAGAGTCCAAAAGAGGTACAAACCTATAGTGCTATATATGTTGGCTCTCCTTCAATTAAATAAACATCCTATGCAAGCACCAAGGCTCCTTTTGCACCAAGGGTCCAATCTGCCTCCCTCAAAATATTAGCTCTCAGCACACTGAGGTCCTAGTCTCTCCTACTTGTGGAAACATCTCCGCATCTACGCCTATCGGTATACTGTAAGCTTCAGACTCCCTCTCATCCTTGTAAACTCCATCAAGTACAGACACAGAGTTCTCAACCACTCCTCATACGAGGAAACGTTCCTTCCCAGGATCATTTTTGGTAAATCTCCTCAGGACACCCTCCAACCCCAGTACAACCTTCCTTAGATACAGGGCCTGAAACTGCTCACAGTAATCCAAATGGCACTTGACCAGAGCCTTTTACAGTCCGAGCAGTATATTTTTGCTCTTGTATTCTTGCCCTCTTGAAATAAATGCTAACATTTAATTTGCATTTCTCATTGCCAAATGAACCTGTATGTTAATCTTAAGAGAATTCTGATCCAAGACTCCCAAGTCCCTATTGTGCTTCAGATTTCCAAAGCTTTTCTCCATTTAGAAAATAGTCTGCCTATCAAAGTACATAACCTCATACTTGGCTACATGCATCCTTCTGCCAATTATTTTCCCGCTCTGCTTGCCTGATCAAGTCTTCCTGCTTTCTCAAAACTACCTGTTATCTGTAAATGGAGCACTAATGCCTTCAGTTCCATCATTCATGTATAATGTAAATAGTGATGGTCTCAATATGGATCCCTGCAGAACTCCACTAGTCACTGGCTGCCAATCTGTGAAAGACCTCTCTATCCTTACTCTCTGCCTTCTACCAGTCAGCCAAT
Organism: Hemiscyllium ocellatum; assembly: GCF_020745735.1. Lineage (NCBI taxonomy): Eukaryota > Metazoa > Chordata > Chondrichthyes > Orectolobiformes > Hemiscylliidae > Hemiscyllium > Hemiscyllium ocellatum. The sequence goes on from NC_083424.1 coordinate 18,604,521, forward strand.
TCTTTATGCATGCCAGTACCTTGCCCCTAACATCACAAGCTCTTATCTAATTTAGCAGCCTCCTGGGCAGCACATTGTCAAAGGCCTTCTGGAAATCCAAACAGATCACATCCACTGGTTCTTCGAACTGCTAGAACTATTTTAACGCAATAATTACAAATAGCTGTAAGTAGAATTTTAAGAAAACTGAAATAGCAGTTCGACAAATATTCATCTAGTCAAACAGATCGATAGATTCATGGAAGTAAAATAAAGACAGAGTGCTGGAGAGTCTCAGCAAGTCTGCCAATAGCTGTGAAGAAAGAAACAGAGGTAATGTTTCAAGTCTGCTACAACTCTCATTTCTGAAGAAGAGTCGCATCAGATTCGAAACACCGACCTTATTCTGTCTGTATTTCAGATCTGTAGCTCCACAGTACTTTTCTCTATTAGGTACACATATGTACTATAGCTTCATTAATAACAATTGTTATCTTTTTCAAGTGTTAATTGATGAAGAGCAACAGCATTTTGTCAAGAACTTAGTTGAGCCTCTTACGTGGAAGGCAACACCCTGATGGTTCAATATCCTAGAATTCCCAAAAGCAACATGCGTGCCCCAACACCAACTGCAGGGTTCAGGAGCTTCCAATCACCTTCTGCAGGGCAATTAGGGATGGGCAATCAGAGCTGGTCTCGCCAGTAACATCCACATTCCATGAATGAAAGATATAGTCATGTGATGTGGAGCTTGTATTTTTCATTCTGACAAATGTGCTATCACTGAGTCAAGGTTACATTTCTTTGCGTACTTTAATATCAGCTGGTAGCCTTTATTTTACTGCCTACTAACATTTCTATTCAGCGTTTCTGACTGATAAAATTAAAACGATAGCAAAAGCAAGTCCACTTAATTTCAGCATTCCAGTAAGGGTTACCTTTGTCTTTCCCAATGGTGGTGGAGGACCCAGTATCTCTCTCCAAGATTGGGTTAATTCTAGGTCTTGAGATTGTTCCTGACTCTCATCATTCATACCACGCCTTCGCTTTGTACTGATCGGGATAACTGGCTGTGCTCTGCGCTTGGGAACACCAAAATCTTCTAAATCACTAATTTGCGATTGTTGGTCTTTCACCAGACGCTGGTTAGATGTCACCTGAAACATATGGATGATATTTAGAACAGAATTTGAACTGGTTCCAGCTCACCTTGCTCTTAACCTCAAGAGAATTCTTTGAATCTGAAATAAACTGATTCAGGTTGAAGTTATTTAATACCATGTTTTATTAAAATAAAAGCTACTTGAAAAATAAGTAGTTTATCGATGAAAAGAAAAACAAGGAATCGTAAATAAGCAAAGTGCCAAAAATACATAACTGAACTGCCACTACTGAAACACAGAGGGTAGTAAATGGGGAAGCTATTTACCAAACACCAACTAAATTTAAAATCTGATTGAAGATTTGTAGCTCGGGTATCCGTTGTGGTTCTGCTCGCCGAGCTGGAAGTTTTTGCTGCAAACGTTTCGTTCTCTGGCTAGGGAACATTATCAGTGCTGTTGGAGCCTCGTGTGAAGCGCTGCTTTGATGTTTCTTCCTGTATTTATATTGGTTTGTTCTTGCCGCTTCCGGGTGTCAGTTTCAGCTGCAGTGATTTGTATGTGGGGTCCAGGTCGATGTGTCTGTTGATGGATGTTCTTGCCGTTTCCGGGTGTCAGTTTCAGCTGTAGTGGTTTGTATATGGTGTCCATATACAAGGACAAGCCAGACAGAGAACAGCCAGAGAATTCCTAGAAGCATGGCATTCATCCCCAAACTCCATCAACAGACACATTGACCTGGACACCATATACAAACCACTACAGCTGAAACTGACACCCGGAAACGGCAAGAACATCCATCAACAGACACATCGACCTGGACCCCACATACAAATCACTGCAGCTGAAACTGACACCCGGAAGCGGCAAGAACAAACCAATATAAATACCGGAAGAAACATCAAAGCAGTGCTTCACACGAGGCTCCAACAGCACTGATGATGTTCCCTAGCCAGGGAACGAAACGTTGGCAGCAAAAACTTCCAGCTCGGCGAGCAGAACCACAACAACCAACTAAATTCATTTCACTATTGGAGAATACATACCTGCCTGACTCCAGTGTTAGTGAATAGTTCACTAATTTTCTTTTGTTTGTAAACATCATTCTTTTCCAAAAGTTTCTTGTGAAGCCAGTCAGGGTGTCGGACTCGTGGGACTGGATTCTTTACCTGGAAGGGAATGATTCACATTTAACCAAACTTGGGACAAAGACAAGATCAGATAAACCAAGATGTTTTTCTGTCGTTACACAAAGTTGTATGGTGGGTTGTACAGCTCGGCCACTGGACATGTACTAGCATTTGCAAAGCCAGCAATTAAACATAGCACATTTAGCAGCTTTCATTGGATGTTATAAATAAACAGACTAATCCACAATGGTCAGCAGAGTACTCTTTACTAGTAATTTAATATAAGATGCTGAAAGTAGTACCAACTGGGTTATTAATTGCCACAAAGGAAAATGGACACCATTATAATGTAATTACATTTCATTTAATTTTACCTAGCACCATTGCACCCACAACTGAATGAGGTGCCATTGAAAGATCCAGTAATGAAAAAAAAACCTTTTTCCTAACAGAATTAAGTATTTTGCTTGGGCAGTAAAACAACATGGGCAGCAATCTGCAAAATACTTCATTGCTGTTTTTCTGATCAAAATAAGGTAATAATGTTGGGGAATGGAACAATATATTTTGTCCACCAAGTGCAAGCATTGACCACTGCGCAGTCAGATAAAGCAGAACTGTTTCCAAAATGCACTTAATTTCATCAACACACCTCAGCCAGATTTGTATTATTTCTAGATTTAATGTGATATTTTAGCACAGTGGACACTTTGTGAACTGAGTGAATAAGTATATTAATGCATCAAAATAAGAAAAATTTGGCACTCAGGTAACAGCCCTCCTTTTTTTTTGAGTTGAGGCTGCTCAAACAACTCAATAAGATTGCATAAATAATACAGCACATTTCTATTATTAATTTTGACTAGAATAGAATCCAGGTTTCAAAAAGTGAATTAAGTGTATCCAAATTATTATTGTAATATGTTATACTGGTTATTAAATATTCACTATCAGCTATACAAGACTGAGCCTGTTGTGGATGCTGACTCACCTTAGTTTACAGAAAACACATAACTAGTTGGCCTCAATTTAACACATTTCCATTAACAACTAGTCTAAGTCTGGCATCTACATGTTTCATACTTCACCATTTACAGCAGTGTTATCCAAATACATAGCTGCAAATGAACTTGTCTCCCTCTCTCTGCCATCAGTTTTAATCACTGCAGGCTTTAAACACACTTTTTTAATTATTAGCGATGCAGAATTAAATGATTTGAAAACGAAACTTTAGAATCAAGTGGAATTAAGTATTAACCTGCTGAAGGGCTGCTGGGATAGTGATAATCTTCTGGATGGCACTGCCAAGTCGCTCAATGTAATAATCCCAGTCCAGAATCTAGAAGGAACAGAAGTGTGTTATAAATGGAGGTGATCTCCACAGCCAAATTGGAATGGGTGAATACTTCTATTAATTTATATCCTATTCTTTTGTCCAGAATTTGTGGAGAAACAGCTGCTACTTCCACTTTGTCTGCCACCTTCAGTGTAAACGATTCCAGGTTTCCATTATTTCTACAGCTCTTTAATATCTTTACTTCAAGTGTCCATTAGCTAACCAAAAACATTGAAAAGGCCATCTAGAAATCTCTGGAACAGTACTGAGCAATATTCATTCCCTGTAAGGAAACTGTTTCATTTGTTCTGGATTCTACAGAGAGAGAAGCAATTACTCCCTTGCCAATTCTTCAAGAGTTTAAACTGAGATCTTTCTTTAAGATCTCATCTTCATCAGAGTCAACCTCTTCCTTATAATGGACAAATCCCTTCATTTCAGGTCAATTCTGGCACTGTCATTGCACATAAATCAAGATTAGTATATTCAGACCAGAGCACAGCATTTAAATACAAACCAACAATAAACTGCATAACTGCAGCAAAAGTCATTGCTTTTATATTCCATATGTAATGCCAAGCCTCAGTAACATGTATACCCGTTTGTTTACTTTTGATGACTGCAAGTTTGCTTTCAATGGCATATGTGCACTTGAACCCCAATGACACTTTCTCATTTCGACTGTATTCAAATCACAGTGAATTCTCACACTTTGATAGATTGAACTATCTTTAATCTACTCCTTTTTCAATTTCTGTTTCCTTGTTGTCAATTCATCACACTCCCTAGCTGGTTATCCATCATGTGTAAATCTGGATATGCCTAAACTTTAAATACTGAGTTCAGCGGGCTTAAATGTAACCTGGTCAAATAATCATATGGCAGTTAGGGAACACTTGGAGTAAAAGCTCAAAATTAAGCACCAAGTAATTACCAAAATGGGTGTGATATGGAAGAAAGTTGTCTCCAGTAAAAAACAACTTACTAATCGAATATCCAGGTCCTGTAATGAGGGATTCTTCAACCACTTCTTCAGATAGTACTTTTTAACACTTGGCTCCGCCTGGAAAATGGCCAGTGGAATTGCTCTGAAAGAGAATAAAATTTGAATTTGTATTGTGCCTTGCATATATTTATAAAATGTCTTACAGCCAATGGATTACTGCTCATTAATTCCACAGGATGTATTAATTTTATTTTGAGTGATGTTAATTGTGGAAAAATGCTAGCCAAGACATAGTCTTTAAATTGTTATGATATACTGCGTCTGGGCATGCCTGCATTTAATATGCTATCTGAAAGATGATATCTCTGAAAAGGAAGCACTTCGGTGTCAGTTTCAGTCTAGATAATGTTAAAATCTACAGTTTCCTTAAAAATCCATCACCTTCAACTTAGACAGTCAGTGACTCCAATTGCATGGCTTCAATTCCTGAGGTTACCATGAAGGCCTCACCTTCTAAACTTCCACCCTTCTCCAAAGCCTGGTGATATGCAAGTTAAGCAAACACCAGTTACGTTCCTCTAATGGGAGAGCAACTCAGTGGCCACTTTACCTTTACTAGCTCAGTCAAGCTGAAACTTGCATTCATGGGTACACTAATTTGAGCTTAGGTATTTAGTTTTCTCTGGCAAAAACTGAAAATCATGGATAACTAGTGACAAAACACATTCCTACCACAACTGACATATGACTTATTTTATTGATATTATGAAACTCCAAACTTTTCTTTCTATTTATTACTGTAGGTATTTTCTCCAATTTGAGTCTTTTTTTACTTATATGGTCTTGTGGTTTTTTTCCACATACAGATAATTACTGCAGGATGCCAAGGGTACAAAATTTAAGTTTATCTAATTTAGGAAGGGACATTATATGTTGGCCAGGATTTTCTTTCTCTTACCTTTCAGTGACTGGGGCACCCTCAGGTTTCTTGGAGATGACAAAACGGCAACTCAGCCCTGCATCCTTCACCATTTGGTCCCCAAGAAATTCAGCAAGCCTTTTGGCAGTACTTATTGAGGTAGACTTCTGTTCTCCATAATCCTCTAATTTACGTGACATTGATCTATTCTCAGAGATCAATTCAAATAGCTCGGAGTCAGGCATATTAGCTGCCTATAAATCAAGGAGAGAAGTCTGCTTATTTTCAGGTTCGCAGGTTGCGATTAATGGGCAATGCCAAAGATCAGAGCTTGGACTGAAAGAAATTACTCTCTAAATTAACGGCTGAGTTGAGAGGACAGAGAAAAATAATTGATTATGTAATGACAGGTGGAAAGACAATCTGTGAAGAGGAAGCAATAACAATTGCAAAAGGTACAGAGAAGGATTAAGTAAGTGGCAAAAATGGAATTTTAGTGGAGAACTGGAAAATTATCAATTTTGATAGGAAGGAAAGATTGGGAAATGTTTGGCTTTGAGAGGGACCTGGTGTCATTATACACAATGTTGTCCTGCAAGGACAGCAAGGAACCAAGACAGCAAATAGTATGCTCCCCTTTATTACTAAGGTTGGAGTGAAAAAGTAACGAAGTTGTGGTGAGAGCACATCAGGATCACAGTGTACTGTTGATCCGTTTATCAAAGGAAGGATAAGCTTGCTTAGGACAGTTTATATTGCCTCCTAATCTTCACTAGCCCAATTCCTGGGATGACACAGGCCTTGTCTAATCAATCTGAACAGCAAAGCATGTTCGGTCAGATTATACTCTGCTAGAGAATCAAAAATCTAACAAGGGTTAATTGGTATTTTGTAGGAAGCCCAAAACTGAAGCAATTGATTCGCCAAGACCTAACTATTCAGTGGAAGCAGTTGAAAGGAAGGAATGTCCTAGTTCTGTTTCTGTTTTTTGTTATGAGATTGCTTACATTTACAGTTCAAACAAATCTAACTAGTTGAGGCTTTAGAAGAAATTCAGTCTTTTACCAAAGGGCTGCAAACCAACATTTTTTTCATCTTTAAGTCTGGAAAAAAAGGTTGTAATCATAGTTAACTTTTTTGGGAATATTATTTCAAATCTGAACAGTGTAGTTAACCAAAAATAATTTATAAAGCATTAGTAACAAATTGCACGGAGAAGAACTGAGTGAACTCTTTGAAGGCATTAAACAGCCTTCAATTAATTTAACAGAAACTTTCACCATACCTCTTTTAATTCTATTTACCTGCAATCATGGTTCAAGTGCTTAACATATACTAAATGTACTACTCTGTACAGAGTTAACAGTTCTCTGTATGAGAACTTAAAAATAGAGATGCGAACTTTTCCAATCCATCCTATTCGATTCCATCACTTCAAATTAGTAATTTTGGTTAATGGTAGTTTGTTCTACTGTTTTATGGCAAGTAACAACAGGAAATGAACTTCAAATGAATAGCGAAAGCAATCCTCAGCTCAAAACACAGACTGCAGTTTAAATGGGGGGCACTAGAGAGATTAGATTAGCATAGCTTCACTATCAGTTCATTTTGTTACTCATACCTTGCTGTATAATACGTCCAACCAGTAATCTGCTACCTTAGCAACAGATGCATACACTTCCTCCAGCGTGGTACCTTTCAGAAAGGCCTCAAAGACAGAAGACTGAAAAATTTTAATGAGCTGCAATTCCCCACGTCGCTTCACTTCAAAGCCTTTTAGTTCAGCCAGAGAGCCATCCTCATTAAACACTGCATATCTGCCAAAAACAAAGTGAACAATATTTCTCAAAAACACATTGATAATAGTGGTTACTGAGCACATGAAGTAGACTTCCAAACTGTTTGTTGACTGAATGAATCTCCCTCAAGAAATGGATTAAGTCTACAGTCCACATACCCAAATTGCCCATCAAACTCATTGTTTAGGTGTATAAAACAAATATATAAGATATAAGAGGGCTACCAGTACCTGTGAAACATATTCTACTAGCAAAGATCAAGTGGAGGTAAAAACTGCTTATGTATTCAGACTTCCACTGCTGAGATTCAAAGATTTGCCAATCTTTACTGGGTCTTTGGGAGGATGAGCATCGATCAATAATTATTGCTGATCATCAGAGGACGAACGAACCATCAACACAAAGGATTTATTGGGTTTTGAAAAATGCAGGGAGCTATTAATGTGCAAATCAGCCAGAAATTAATGGCAGACAGCACATGAACAGCAATTTTCCACAAGATGCTGCACAACTTGTCCTGCCCTTAGCTTCCTCCAAAAAAACTCACCTCTCAGTTCCTCAAGTTTCGTGGAATTAACTGTATTTGCCCATTCTTTGTCCACTAAATTTGCTCCAAAGTTCAGTAATTAACAGTGTAACGAGGTGTCAATTGTTAACAGATGCCAAGCAACCTCTCTGGACTGGATTTAAAAACATCTTACTTTGCTTTTTTCTTTCCTCCATTATCCAAGCTAGTCTTTAGATTGATCTCTTTCTGAATCAACTTGAGGGTCACCACACCTCAGGCAAGAGTAGAGGTTGAGAAGGAGAATTCCTTATGGACTTCAGACGGTGTGGGCATTGAACTCACATTGCTGGCACCACTCTGCATTGCCAACCAGCCCCATCTAGTCAACTAAGATAAACTGACCCCTGACATTAAATTAGCTCAGTCTAAATCATTTAATTCCAGATGTTCCTTTGATTAAGGACTCTCACTTTACAGTTATTACCGTGCACTATCAGCAATTTCAAAGGCAAAATAAATTTGAGATGACGAGCGGGAGAACAGAAAAACAGCGAGCCAATCAAGCACACAGCAAATTGCAGCCCAATAGATATTAAATGTTAGGTATTATACACAATACAGAGTGCCGTTCAGGTCAAAGCTGCTCTGACCTACTTTTGGACTGACTAGTTGAATACATATTGCTAAGAAATTCCAAGAAACATGAACCACTTGCAATTAACAGCTGAAATATTTACATAATCTGAAACAACCAAACAAATCACTTTATTTAAAAAAAGATTTTTCAGTTCCTGAGTTTAACGGATGACAAAAATTAGCTATTTTATATGGGTAAACCTAAAATTCTTTTATATCTGACTATCCTCACTATCATTTTTATTTTATGATTATGGTTTCTTTTAGGAATCTGGTCCTGGGTTGAACTTTCCATTTTCCATAGCCCTTCTCCAATGCATCACCCAGAAAGCTGTAGAAATCTTCAATTGACAGACTTCTTTTCTGTTGAGGGTTCTCTTAAAGTAAAATGGACTTCTTGTTTACAATAAAGGAATTCAGATGTACAACCAATGCATAATCTTTCTTCCAAATGAAACTGAAAAGTGTAACATCAGTTGCATGATTTTATTTCTAAGTGCATGGTAGACTGGTCAGCAAGGTTTGATCACACGGATTACAGGGAGTACTAGCCATTTGGATACAGAATAGGCTCGAAGGTAGGAGACAGAGGTGGTGGTTGAGGATTGACTTTCAGACTGGAGACCTGTGACCCAGAGATGTGCCACAAGAATCTGTGGTGGGTCCACTACTTTTTGCCATTTATGTCAATGATTTAGATGCGAACATGGGAGGTATAGTTAGTAAGTTTGCAGAAGACATCAAAATTGGAGGTGCAATGGACAGAGAAGAAGGTTACTTCAGACAGAACCTTGATTGGATGGGCGAGTGAGCCAAGGAGAGGCAGATTGAGATTAATTTAGAAAAATGTGGAGGTGCTGCATTTTGGCAGGGCAAAGCAGGTCTGGACTTAGACACTTAATGGTAAGGTCCCGGGGAGTGTTGCTGAACAAAGAGACCTTGGAGTGCAGGTTCATAGTTTCTTGAAAGTGGAGCCACAGGTAGATAAGATAGTAAAGGCAGCTTTTGGTATGCTTATTAGTCAGTGCATTGAGTATAGGAGTTGGGAGGTCATGCTGTGGCTGTACAGGACATTGGTTAGACCACTTTTGGAATAATGCATTTAATTCTGGTCTCTCTATGGGAGGGGTGGGAAGGATGCTGTGAAACTTGTGAGGATTTAGAAAAGATTTACAAGGATGTTGCCAGTGTTGGAGTGTTTGAGCTACACGGAGGGGCTGAATAAGCTGCGGCTATTTCCCACTAGAGGGCATAATTTTAAGGGAGAAAGATTTAAAAGGGACCTAAGGAGCAACTTTTTCACATAGTGTGGTATGTATATAGAATGAGCTGTCAGAGGAAGTGGTGGAGTAAGCACAGGTTTAAGTCCAATCTGCTGCAGAGGTGCATAATATTTCTGAACGAGTTGATTAGATAACATGCACAAGTTTCCTGAAATCAGCAGCAGTGGACATTCATTAGTTCTGAATACAATTTTTGCAATGATAAAGTTTTGAGGTGGAATTTTCTCCTCTCTGGAGATGGCAAGGAGGCAAGTTTCCTTTTAGGAAAAACACTCTCCATTATTTCTTCATCTTGCCACCTCTACATTTAAATGTTTGGTGAGAATGTCCATGAGTTGCTTGACTTGCCAATAATAAAAAAAACTAAGAGATCAATCAATGTACATTTAAGGGCTTTAAACTCGGCATTGCTCTGGCAGGCAAAAAATGTGGCTAGCTTCTCAACTTGTAAATCATGCAAACTGCTACGTTTGGGTTGAGGAACAACCTTGGGGGCATAGATTGATGTCTTGGGATGCCCTCACCTTAGCTTCATAAGAACCTTCCTTATCAGATTAGATTCCTCCAGAGTAGGTCTTGACTGGCTAAATTTTAGGATCCAGAAGCTGACAGTCTCTGAGTGGCCAGGTTGCCAGCGTCAAAACACCCAAGAGGGAGATGCATCTCCCCAAATCCATAGCCGATTGACAGGCAATCTGCCAAGTTACCTTAGCCACCATCTAATACACTCACAAGTTGATAGGGATGTTAAGAGGGAATTCGGTGTGTTAGCTTTTATCAGTAGAGAGATCGTGCTGCAGCTGTACAAAAGCCTGGCGCGGCTGCACTTGGAGTACTGCATGCAGTTCTGGTCACTGCATTTTAGGAAGGATGTGGAAGTTTGAGAAAGGGTTCAGAGGAGATTTACTAGGATGTTGCCTGGTATGGAGGGAAGGTCTTATGAGGAAAGGTTGAGGGACTTGAGGCTGTTTCTGTTCAAGAGAAGAAGGTTAAGAGGTGACCTAATTGAGACAGAAGACAATCAGAGGGTTTGGTTCGGTGGACAGTGAGAGCCTTTATCCTAGGGTGGTGATGGCTAGCACAAGGGGGCATAACTTCAAATTGAGGCGTGATAGATATAGGACAGGTATCAGAGGTAGTTAGGGCACCTGCAACAGTAGTAGACTCGCCAACTTTAAGGGCATTTAAATGGTCATTGGACAGGTATATGGACAAGAATGGAATAGTGTAGGTTAGATGGGTTTCAGATTAGTTTCACAGGGTGGCACAACATCAAGGGCTGAAGGGGCTGTACTGCGCTGTAATGTTCTATGTTAAGAATCAACCCTACTAACACTAATGCTTCCAGCAGGTGACCTGGCCAACAACTAGTGTGTGAAGTGGTCATGTAATTGGCAGGAAGCTAATGAAGTGCCTTTTCAAGGAAAATATTTAATTGCACCATTCTATTCCTTGTTTATGTTTTAATTGCATATTTCAATAATTGCTGTCTTTTTCTTGTCATTAGCAATTTGTGTACTATATTGCTTGAATACATAACCTATTTGAGTCAAAATAACTTCACATTCAGAAGATTGGATGAGTTGTGACAGAAATCAAAAATAGACAATCTGACTGACAATTGCATTGAAAACGCAGACCTGTTCAGACCTATAGCTTCCTATTTACATTTTCTCTCAGCAGTTAAGACTCAAAAAGGATACATCCTCACCTTAGCACAAGAATACTACAATAAACGACACCCTGCATTATAACTCAATATGGTGTTTTGGAAGAGCTCTTGTAGTGCAGTGGGTCGCAAAAGTAACGGTAAAGTCACCAGTCTTAGGAAACTGGAGGGCTGCTCTCTCAGACAGAAATGATTGGTGATGGTTTATTTGGAGGGAAACTGAAGAGTTGATGGAGAAGCAAAAAAAAGGCACCAACTTCTCATGTGCCATGACTTCAACAATTCTTAAACCTGCTTTCTTTAGCCAAGGCTACGAAATTCACGAATCTTTACACACTTCCAGATTCAAATCAAAGCAAGCCTAACGATGTGACTGCTTTGTCTTCCCACTTAGCTTTCTAATTTTGGATATCAGCCACAGAAGTCCTAAATATCAAATCCCAAAGGAAGATGAGTCATTTATTGACTACTTTACTGGCCTGGAAGACTTGCTGTTCAGTCAGCAACAGAAATCCACTTCCAATCAATGTCAATGACTTGTGAAATAAAAATTCTTTCCCACAGGGAGTAGGATGAGACTTGGAGAACTGCAGTGTCACCTTAGCTCCACGCTCAAGCCATAGAACTCAGAACCAATGAGGTCACTTAAGGAGATCATCTAGTTTTGCAAAACATAGCAACATTGGAAAATTGGAATTCTACTTCTGTTACCTTTTTTTGAGCTTCTTTCCTTCCTCTTTGGAAGCTGGCAGAATCATGGCCAGATAAGGACCATCAACCTCAAAAAATATGCTGTTTTCTAAGCGGGTGACATAAGTCAACGATGCAGGGTCCACCAACTCCTGGTACTGCTCATTCGTGAATCGCTCCTAAAGCAGCAAAAAGCAAAGTTTAGCTGCAGCAAGCTAATTCTTCCATTCAGCAACGTTACAAATTCAATACACTGAACAGACAAGATATATATGTGTATAGCCCGAAAAAAACAGGTAACTGTAAAATTGTGAACACTATTTGCTATTCTGGAGAATGCCATTTAAAGGATAGTACTCAAGAACATCATTGCTGAATTTCACATTTTGTTATCAAATTAAACATGATAAGCATACAGCTCTTAATTACACCAATGTAGCTCTTTATGTGTAGTCAAATGAAACCCTAACCACTCACATACAAACAAGTATAAATGGTATAAAATTACAGTACAATCCAAAATTCTCTTCCTCCAAAATTCCAGCCGAACACATATATTCTAATCACATTACATTTAAGATTGCTCCCAAGGTGGGTAAATCCTTACCTTCACTAGGATATTAAGCATTGCACCAGGGTAAGAGATTGTAACCTTGGGTTTTTTAGGATTGTTTGACTTGATGACAAAGTTCTCTGGGAAAGAATTAGGAATGACACACCAAATACCATCAGTATCCAGCTCTAAGGGTCGTCTGTTAACAAAAAGAAATCAGTTGAATGCTCTTTCTTCATACTGAAAAAGAGCTGATGTCATAAATACTAAACTTTAACATAGGATAAAAATCAGACACTCTTTTCCTTGTGTTACAAAAACAGCCACACCTTTTCACATTTAATAACAGACTGAGGTCAGGAAAACTCCCTCCCTCAGGCAAGGCCAAATGTTAGTGTACTCCGATTCCAATTCACTTTCATTAATTCCCCTCTTATCCCATTTGAGTATAATGTCACTCAGAATCATGGTAGTTCAGAGTGGGATTTGGGAGCTGGCTCCATGCTCTGTCCACAAGTGGGGGAGGGGCCAATGGTAAACCACCAATGACAAAAATATTCAAGAAACCAGCTCAAGGTCAAGCCAGCAGACAACAAGCCAAGGACTTTCCTTCAACCAGAGCACATGGCATGATGGTATTTCATATTTATATTTAATTTCCTAATTATTTCTATCAATAGAGTCTTAATTTCAAGAAACTTTAAAATTATAAATTCTATCAATTCCTGAAGAATCTTGATGCCAGCCATAATCTGTTGTCTTTTGTTCTAGAAATAATTAAACTGGAAAGCTCAGATAATATCATTGTATGATTACAGCATAGTAGGAGTCACAGACTAGAAATGTGACTGCCAACTCTCTGCATGAGACACTCAGCTGACCTTGCTCTCCAGCCTTTTTCCATAGTCCTGTTATTGTGGCATAAGGAACAATGTCCTTATATTCTTTTAAGGATAGAAGTGAGAATTTTATGACATCTAGGAGCCAGCTTGAACTTTATCAAATGGCCTCTTTTCACATAATTAATGACTCTGACTCCAGAAGACATTATAAAACCTAGCTGTACCTGAAGTCAAAAAGTCACCAAAGTATTAATTTAGTATTTCAACCATGTCTTCAATCTCCTTGCACAAAATCGCCTTTTCGATTCCAAAATATTCCCCATTCACCTTGCCCTTCTGCTTTGCTCTCTCTTTTTCCAAAAACCTCGTACTTAGAACATAGAACAATACAGTGCAGAACAGACCCTTCGACCCTCGATGTTGCGCCAACCTGTGAACTATTCTCAGCTCTTCCCCTACACTATCCCATCATCATCATCCATGTGCTTACCCAAGGATTGTTTAAATCTCCCTAATATGGCTGAGTTGACTACATTGGCAGGTAGGGCATTTCACATCCTTACCAATCTCTGAGTAAAGAACCTACCTCTGACATCTGTCTTAAATCTATCACTCCTCAGTTTTTAGTTATGTCCCCTCGTACAAGCTGACGTCATCATCCTAGGAAAAAGACTTTAACTGTCTACCCTATCTAACCTGAGCAGATCTATAGTTCCCTGCAGACAGGTTTGCAGGCTGAGGTACATAAAATTTCCTGAGTGACATTCCCACTGTGCTCATGCTTACCCTCGCCTGTCTACTACTTTAAAGGGCATAGTGAGGCTTAAGTGAGCCCTCTTGCACTTGTCTCAGTTGTGGCCTACTTTGGGCAAAAAGAGACAACTGAAAGGCTACTTCTTGTCAGGCTTTAATTGTGGATGTGGGGGAAGGCATTTAGGACAGGAGACCCACAAATTACCCTTCCAGCGCCTTGGGTATACCTTCAACAACAGCCTTCTTTCCACATCAGATTCCCATCCCCATCCACCCAACAAGTCTTTCCATCAAAACCTCTGACTCGTCTCTCTATTTTCCTGGACCACAACATCCCACTCTACTGCAGGTCCAAATTGACTTACCTGGTATTGAACTCTGGTCACAGTCCTGGACATCACTGCTACTGGGGCACAGACAGACCAGCCAATCAGGGAGGCTAGCACTCTCTGCAGCAGAGCATCCCCTCAACTGAGCAACAGAGTTGATGCCTCGAGCCAAACATTAAGTGATTGAAGGGCAACTGGTATCAATGGGAATGTGTTCCTTGTTGACTTGTAGGTTGACAAAGCAGGTAACCCTACCATCCAAAAAAAATCTAGTACTCAGTCCTGCCCTTTTGTGTGCAGGCTTCAGTTATGACGACAGAGTCCTGACTTGGATATTTGCACCTTATCTTCAATTATCTGTCCTGAAAATGTGTTGCTGGAAAAGCGCAGCAGGTCAGGCAGCATCCAAGGAACAGGAAATTCGACGTTTCGGGCATAAGCCCTTCTTCAGGAATGAGGAAAGTGTGTCCAGCAGGCTAAGATAAAAGGTAGGGAGGAGGGACTTGGGGGAGGGGCGATGGAGATGCGCTAGGTGGAAGGAGGTCAAGGTGAGGGTGATAGGCCGGAATGGGGTGGGGCGGAGAGGTCAGGAAGAAGATTGCAGGTTAGGAAGGCGGTGCTGAGTTCGAGGGATTCGACTGAGACAAGGTGGGGGGAGGGGAAATGAGGAAACTGGAGAAATCTGAGTTCATCCCTTGTGGTTGGAGGGTTCCCAGGCGGAAGATGAGACGCTCTTCCTCCAACCGTCGTGCTGTTATGGTCTGGCGATGGAGGAGTCCAAGGATCTGCATGTCCTTGGTGGAGTGGGAGGGGGAATTGAAGTGTTGAGCCATGGGGTGGCTGGGTTGGTTGGTCTGGGTGTCCCAGAGGTGTTCTCTGAAGCGTTCCGCAAGTAGGTGGCCTGTCTCCCCATTATTGAGGAGGCTACATCGAGTGCAGCAGATGCAATAGATGACGTTTGTGGAGGTGCAGGTGAATTTGTGGTGGATATGGAAGGATCCCTTGGGGCCTTGGAGAGAAGTAAGGGAGGAGTGTGGGCGCAAGTTTTGCATTTCTTGCGGTTGCAGGGGAAGGTGCCAGGAGTGGAGGTTGGGTTGGTGGGGGGTGTGGACCTGACGAGGGAGTCACGGAGGGAGTGGTCTTTTCGGAACGCTGATAGGGGAGGGGAGGGAAATATATCCCTGGTGGTGGGGTCCATTGGGAGGTGGCGGAAATGACGGCAGATGATACGCTGTATATGGAGGTTGGTGGGGTGGTAGGTGAGAACCAGTGGGGTTCTGTTCTGGTGGCGGTTGGGGGAGCGGGGCTCAAGGGTGGAGGAGCGGGAAGTGGAGGAGATGCGGTGGAGGGCATCGCTGATCACGTCTGGGGGGAATCTGCGGTCCTTGAACGTAGGTGGGGAGTTCTTGGACTAAGGGGGACAAGACCGTGTCGAGGTATGCAGAGATGAGTTCGGAGGGGCAAGAGCAGGCTGAGACAATGAGTCGGCCGGGGCAGTCAGGTTTGTGGATTTTGGGCAGGAGGTAGAAACGGGCGGTGCGGGGTTGTGGGACTATGAGGTTGGAGGCGGTGGAGGGAGATCCCCTGAGGTGATGAGGTTATGGATGGTCTGGGAGATGATGGTTTGGTGGTGGGAGGTGGGGTCATGGTCAAGGGGGCAGTAGGAGGAGGTGTCCGCGAGCTGGCGTTTGGCCTCAGCGGTGTAAAGGTCGGTGCGCCAAACTATTACCGCGCCTCCCTTGTCTGCAGGTTTGATGGTGAGGCAGGTCCTTGGTGATTCCTTACCAAACTACTACAAAATGCCATGTTTTTTTTTTAAGTATGGGGAAGTGAAGAGGTAGGACCCAAGCTTCCCTCAGCCAGATTGGAAATCAAACCCTGAGTCTTGGGGTTAACCAGATTTATATACTAACTGTTTAACCAACTGAACTGATCAGTTCTCCTACTTGCATCTCACCAATTTCAGCATCAGGATGGTTCTAAGTAGAAGAGAAGGATTTAAACGTGAATTAACAACCATGAAATTCACTTTTTACAACTCCCTTACCCAATCTGTTCAATCAGTTCTCTGGCCTGTGTGATGATATTGGCTCCAGTGTGACAGACAATCCCAGCCATTTCCATGGAATACCAACGAGCCCTGTTAAGAACGCAGTACAAAAAAAAGTTCCCTGAATTATATTCAGGAGCAAATAGAATTTCAGAACCAGTGAAGTATCCTCCTCAGGTTAATTAGAGCAGTTTTAAAGCTTCTACTGAAGCTACAAAGACCATTTTAAACTGGTGCAGTCTGACCCTAGTGGCTATAAAATACATTACTACATTTATCATAGGTGGGGACAGAGTCAATTACATATAAACGTGACAAAACTAGCAAACGTCAACTGTGGGCTAGAGCAATGTACAAATTTATATAACAAAGGAACAAGCAAATCAGCAGATATTTTGTTGGTCACCCTTCTAATATAAAGGTGTCAGAATATACATTTCTGGTGGAGTATATATTCTACCTCAGTTTTTAAGAGAGGATAATTCACCAAAAATGTTTTCATTCATTATTTCCCGGTTCAACTAATCACATCAAGTCAAAATTTTAAAAAGCAACAACAAATTTTTATATCACTGCGATTAGTGACAGAAACGACTCTGGAAAATGAGACTGGATTAAAACAAGCCATTTAGGTACAGGAGACCAGGAATGATTCAAGGTTTGCACGTCCTGCAGAAAAGCTGGTTGATAAACCTGGTTGAAATTGAGCAGTGACAGTAGGTAGGTGGTATCAAAATTAATTGCATTTCCTGTAATTTATGTGAATTTCAAGAGAATCCAGGTACTGAAGAGATTAAAAAAGCCTGACCTAATAATTCAAGTAGACTTCAGCATTGGGCACTTCACAAAGTAGGACTTGAAGAAAAGATTTTTCATGAATTTAAAGCTTACTGGGCAACTTTAAGCAATAGGTTGAAAGTGAGGACTGCAGATGCTGGAGATTAGAGTTGAGAGTGTGATGCTGGAAAACTATAGGGACCTGATGAAGGGCTTTTATCTGAAATATCGACTCTCCTGCTCCTCGGATGTTGCCTGAGCTGCTGGGCTTTTCCAGCACCACACACTCAACTCTAAGCAACGCACAGCGCTGTATTCACCATTATTTAATGTTATGTGGCTTTAGAATATTTTAATGTTATTCTGACTGATATATTTATATTCAGCTCGTGACA
This sequence comes from Hemiscyllium ocellatum, assembly GCF_020745735.1. Classification (NCBI taxonomy): domain Eukaryota; kingdom Metazoa; phylum Chordata; class Chondrichthyes; order Orectolobiformes; family Hemiscylliidae; genus Hemiscyllium; species Hemiscyllium ocellatum. The sequence continues at coordinate 18,622,215 of NC_083424.1, forward strand.
TATATTCAAGATGCCAATTTCAACTAATTTAAAATACTTGAAGTCTTTTGATTTGTGTTCGTTGCCAATATCTACAATAATTCAGCTTGATGCTAGCATTCATTGGAACTAATTGACCAAATCAAAAGCAGCATCAGTAATTCATATTTGGTTAATTGTACATTTAGTAATTTAACAGATAAATCTTCCATTTCAGTCAGTTAGTTAATCACATCCAACTTGAAGATCTGGGATGAAATATCTTTCAAAAGTCTTGCTGTAATAGATATGTATCAAGACTCAAGATAATGGAAAGACAGATTTAATTATTTTGTTGAGTGGCCAAAAGGAAAAAGAATAGCAATTAGATTTACTGATAGAAAATAATTCCTTTTAAGCCGTGAGAATAGATTTCATTTTCAGCAGTAGCATTATCATTACACATTTAAGATATTGAGGGGAGAACAAAAGCTTCTTCCGTATAGTAATATTTTAGCAGTGAGTAATGGCATCATTTCACAGGATCACTGAATAGAAAGAGGCTTCATCAGGAAGGGTTTATGCACGAAACATTGACTTTTCTGCTTTTTGGATGCTGCCTAACCTGCTGTGCTTCTCCAACGCCACCTTTATCGTCTCTGACTCTCCAGCATCTGCACTTCTCACTTACTCCTTAAAGTCGGTTCTGTCTGATTCTCAATCTTTCTGGTGAAGAGATGTTTCTGTTTATGCACAATGTCCAGATTGTTCTTGAATTTGAATACCTGTCAAATGTGCTCTTCAGCATTTCATCAGTTAAAATATCCTCAATTTCCATAATCTATCCTCTAGCTAAGGTGTGATGCCAGGAACCATTTCCTTACATCTTTCTTATATCCTCTCAATGCCTTCACAACTTTTATAAATTTAACAATTTAAAAATCACACAACACCAGATTATAGTCTAACAGGTTTAACTGGAAGCACTAGCTTTCGGAGCACAGCTCCTTCATCAGGTGGTTGCGGATTACATAATTGTAAGACACAGAATTTATAGCAAAAGTTTACAGTGCGATGTAACCAAAACTTTACATTGAAAAATACCTTAATTGTTTGTTAAGTCTCTCATCTGTTAGAATGACCATGTTAGTTTCACTTCTTTCACATACATAAATCACAAAACTTTTTTTAAAAGTTACATTCTCAGGTTAACTTTAACAGTTGGTGTCAGTCCAGATAATATGTTGAAGGTGTTAGCCCTGTGTGCTGTTGTCTGTGCCATAATGTTTAGACTGATTCTAATCTAAAAAATTACTTAACAGAGTCTTACATGGATTCACACACACACACAAACCCACATGCACACACATACACAAACCCACATACTTATATAAGTTTGTGGGGTTGCAGAGTTACTCACAACACCCCCACCCAAAACACATGCACACACACAAACCCACATATACATACATGTTTGTGGGGTGAATTTGTACTTGCAGAGTTATATTGCACTTTGCTCAAAAACTGCATGAATCCATGTAAGACTCTGTTAACTCATTTTTTAAATTAGAATCAGTCGAAACATAATGGCACAGACAACAGCGCACAGGGGTCTAACACCTTCAACATATTATCTGGGTTGACACCAACTGTTTAAAAGTTACATTCTCAGATTAACTTTAAAAAAGTTGTGAGATTTTTATATATATATATATATATATATATAATATATATATATACACACACATAAAATATGAAAGAAGTGAAACTAAACTAGTCATGCTAACAGATGACAGACTTAAAAACAATGAAAGAATTTTTCAATGTTTAATTTCGGTTATATCACACTATAAACCTGTGTATTCCGCAACCATCTGATGAAGGAGCAGTGCTCCGAAAGTTAGTGCTTCCAATTAAACCTGTTGGACTATAACCTGGTGTTGTGTGATTTTTAACTTCGTACACCCCAGTCCAACACCGGCAACTCCTAATCAAATTTATAAATTTAAATATAAATCTAGATCTGAACCAACAAAAAAATTTAAACCCAGAATTAATTGGCTTTGCAGTTAAATTTTTGGGCATGGGTCTATATTTTAATCCATGATACAATATGCCAAATCAATGAGTGACTGGGATCTTATCATTTTAAATGGGCATTACTCTCCTTTCCTTCTATACCATGGATAAAAACTGAAGGCTCCACTAACTTTCTAACATCAAATCTACACTAAAATAAGCAATCAAGTAGCAGACGCAAATTCAATGTCATGAATATTACAGTGCAGTACAGGCCCTTTGGCCCTCGATGTTGGGCTAACCTGTGAAACCAATCTGATGCTCATCTAACCTACACTATTCCATTTCATCCATATGTTTATCTAATGACCATTTAAATGCCCTTAAAGTTTGCGAGTCTACTACTGTTGAAGGCAGAGCTTTCCACGCCCTTACTACTGAGTAAAGAACCTATCTCTCACACCAGTCGTATATTTATCAATCCTCAATTTAAAGCTATGTCCCCTCTTGCTAGCCATCACCATTCGAGGAAGATGGCTGTCACTGTCCACCCTATCTAATTCTCTGATCATCATGCATGTCTCTATTAAGTCACCTCTCAACCTTTGTCTCATTAACGAAAACAACCTCAAGTTTTTCAGCCTTTTGTCATAAGACCTTCCCTCCAGACCAGGCAACATCTAAGTAAATCTCCTCAGTACCCTTTCCAATGCTTCCACATCCTTTGTATAATGCGGAGACCAGAACTGTATGTAACACTTCCAAGTATGGCCATACCAGAGTTTTGTACAACTGTAACATGACCTCATGGCTCAGAAACTCAATTCCTCCACCAATAAAAGCTAATACACTGTAAGCTTTCTTAACAACCCTGTCAATGTGGGTGGCAACTTTCAGGGATCTATGCACATGGACACAGATCTCTCTGCTCATCTACACTATCAAGTATCTTACCATTCACCCAGTACTCTGCACTCCTGTTACTCCTTCCAAAGTGAATCGCCTCATGATTTTCTGCATTAAATTCCATTTGCCACCTCTCAGCCCAGTTCTACAGCTTATCTATGTCCCTCTGTAACCTTTAACATCCTTCCACAATGCCCACAACTCCAGCAATCCTAGTGTCATCTGCAAATTTACTAACCCATTCTTCTGTGCCCTCATCCACCTGACAAACAGCAGTGGATCCAAAAGAGATCCTTGTGGTACATCACTAGTAACTGAACTTTAAGATGAACATTTCCCATCAATCACCACCCTGTCTTCTTCCAGCGAGCCAATTTCTGATCCAAACCGCTAAGTCACCCTCAATCCCATGCCTCCATATTTTCTGCAATAGTCTACCACGGGGAAACATATCAAACATTTTACTGAAATCCATATACACTACATCAACAGCTTTACCCTCATCCACCTGTTTGATCACCTTCTCAAAAAAACTTAATAAGATTTGTGAGGCACAACCGATCCTTCAGAAAACAATGCTGACTATCCCTAATCAAATTAATCATTTCTAGATGATTATAAATAATATCTCTTATAATCCTTTCCAACACTTTACCCACAACCAAAGTAAGGCTCACTGGTCTATAATTACCAGGATCTCTACTCCCCTTCTTGAACAAGGGGACAACATTTGCTATCGTCCAGTCTTCTGGTACTATTCCTATAGACAATGACGACATAAAGATCAAAGCCAAAGGCTCTGCAATCTCCTTCCCAGCTTCCCAGAGAATACTAGGATAAATCCCATCCAGCCTAGGGGACTTATCTATTTTCACACTTGTCAAGGAACCATAAATTGATATTCTGGTGCCCTAATTATTACTGATAAAATAAGCTTTATCTATAAACATTTTTCATCAATATTTATTTGGTTACGAACCCTTTACGCATGACGTAGCCATAGAAGGAGTTTAGAATACACTTGTGAGCCAGCTGCAGAGACTCATACAAAATTTCCATGTTCTTACAACGCTTGATTTCTGTAGCATCTCCAGATTCAATGGCAGCAGACAATTTTTTCTTCCAAACCTAGAAAATAGAAGTAGAGTACAAGCCTTAGTGAAATGTTTCACATACAATTAATTTCAAAGGCAGTGACCTGAGCCAATATGGAAAGTAGACGAGCCTCAAGTAAGAAGGACGATACTTCCACAGTAGAACACATTCTCAGTACTGTACTGGCTTATCTGTCAAGCCCTTGCTCAAAACTTTTAAATTTAAAGACAATGGCAGCAAACTCATATATGCATTAAGACTAATGGACAAAGTTAAAAACGTAGTTAAGATGAATCAAAGAAAATCAGAACTTAGTTGTAGTGAGAAGTCTGCAGATTTAAAATTCATTGTAACCAATTTATAAAGGAATGATATTGAATTACAAGACTTCAAACACAAAAAAAAAACAAAGTCAAGAAATTGTAAAATCTTGCCTTGTGTGAACCCTTAAATTCATATCGTCGGTCACGAAAAGCTCGTACTGTATCTACATAGAAAGAATTTTCACGTTGACAAATCGTAGTTACTCGTTCCTCTACTTTGGTAATATGGATTTTTTTGTAAGCTTTGCGGCAATAATCTAAAATAAATGGAGAGAGTGCATTACTGTAGAACTTGCAGGAACTGCACACATTTTTCCAGCAAGGTAGAAATGTTTGAGTTCATTTCTATTTAGTATCAGCAGCATTCACCAACTATATTTTGCAACTGTAAAATGTATAAACTAGGTTGATTTCAACCAGAGTAGTTTTGGGAGTGCTACAATTTACCTTATTACTAGATACTTTTTGTTCATCATAGGCTAAGTCTTGGGAGGAGACCATAAGGTCTAGGAAAAACAAATTAGGCCACTTGGCCCAAAAAGACTCCTCGACCATTCAATGAGATCATGACTAATCTGATAATCCTCAAATCCACATTTCTACCTTTTTCCATTAACCCTCGATTCTCATACCGATTACAAACCTGTTTACTGGACCGTAGAATATACTTAAGGACATAGTTAGTCTCTCCTGCCCTCTGCTGCAAAGAATTCCACAGATTCACGATCCTCCAAGAGAAGAAATTTTCCCCATATCTCTGTCCTAACTAGGCAACCATTAACATGGAGACTACACCTTCTGCTCTTTGACCCTCTGGGAAACCATCTTTTGGCATCTACACTGTCAAAATCCTTAAGACCCTTGTGTTTTAATGAGGTTGCCTCTCATTTTTCTAAATTCTAATGAGTACTATCCAAAGCTACTCACCTCAAACTTATTCCTCCATACCTCACATCAATTTAATCAATCTTCTCTGGACTACCTTCAATGCTAGTATATTTTTTCCTTAGAAAAGGGGGCTAAATCGGTTCAGTTTACTATAATAGGTCTAACTAGTGCCTTATATAGTTTAAGCAAGTCTTCCTTTTTTTGAATCTCTATTCCCTTCAAACATTCCATGTTTCTTCCCTGTTACCTGAAGTTGTATGCTAGTCTTTTCTTGCGATTCATGCACAAGCACACCCAAATCGCTCCGTGCTGTCATTTCCTGTAGTGTTTCTAAGCTAAGTAACATTCAGCTCCTCTTTTCCTTCATCCAAGTCACTAATATATATTGTGCACACAATTTGGCCTGAGCACTGATTCCTGTGTCATTCCATTCATTATAAGTTACCATGCTGAAAATGCACCCCTTGTCCTAATTCTGTTAGTTAGCCAATCCTTTATTCATGCTAATAGACTACACCAACACTATCTTAATAAGTAGTCCTATATGGTAGCTATCAAACACCTTTTTGGAAATCCAAATATATTACATCAATTAGTTTCCCATTATTTATTTTGCTTTCAGGCATGTGTTATGGACCAGACGCTTTTCACAAAGTATTATAAGAGGACAGCCTAGACCTGAATTTATATATTTATTTAAAAGAAAGAACAAGGTGCAGTGTTTTACATGTGATTTGATTGGTCCATTATTAGGCCTTAATCAAAACACACCCTGTAGTTACCACACAGTTAAAATATGAAAAAAAAGAGAACTGGCTTAACAAGATAAGGTATTATTCAACTACTAATCATCAACTTTCTAGAAGTAACATCCTATAATATTCCGCCTCTCTCTCTCTCTCCAGTGTAGAAGGAGGAAACAATCTGCCTCTTTTAGATTTTTAAGTTGGATTTATGGGTATGGGTCTGTATTTCAATCCATGATACAATATACGAAATCAATGAGTGACTGGGATCTTATAATTTTAAATGGGCATTACTCTCCCTTCCTTCTACACCATGCAGAGGCTTTGCTAACTTTCTAACATCTATTCAACACTAAACTTAGAAATCCAATAGCAGATCCAAATCCTCTGTCATAGAACCATTAATTAATAATCTGATGCTGTAGTTATTACTGGTAAAACAAGCTTTATCTATAAACATTTTTCATAATATTTTATTTTAAAATATTGTATTTTAATCCATGACTTCACTGTAGCAGTCAGGAATTCAAGGTTTTTGCTCAGCAGCCAGCAGAAACCTTCTCATTAACTGAAAGGAAAACTAAAAACTTTCCTGAGTGTGTCAAAGCCCTGACCAGGTCCATTTATGATTCTTTTGACTCATTTTAGAAAATAACACTCTGAGAACTCAAAAGCTGTTTGCCAACTGCCTGTCTGCAGCAGACATTTTGTCACTACTGTGGTAACACCCTTCTGCAAGAAAAACAGCACAAGACACAGCTCTCAAAGGCACAGTACCAGCATATACAGCTTCCCCTTCAAGAAGCCATGCTGAATTGCTGGATCATATTGTGTTTTTAAATACTCTGCTATTACATCCTTTGTAATAAACACTAACATTTTCCCAATACCAGATGGTAAACTAACTGATCTACAGCTACTTATTTTTCTTTGCTTCCTTTTTTGAATAAGGATGTTACATTGGTTTTCCAATCCTGTGGGACTTTTTCCAAATCCACCGATCCTTGGAACATAACAACAAGGAGCAGGAGTAGGCAATTTGGCCCTTCCAACCTGCTCCACCATTCAATAAGATCACGGCTGATCTTTTCATGGTATCAGCGCCACTTGCCTGCCGTTCAATATAACCCTTAATTCCTTTAGCGTTCAAAAAATTATCTATCTTAGCTTTGAAAACGTTCAATGAGGAAACGTCAACTACTTCATTGCGCAGGGAATTCCATAGGTTCACAATCCTCTGGATGAAGAAGTTCCTTCTCAATTTAGCCCTAAATCTGCTCCCCCTAATTTTGAGGCTATGCCCTCATCCTAGTTTCACCTGCCAGTGGAAACATCATCATTACTTCTATGTTATCAATTTCCTTCTAAATTCCAATGAATATAATCCCAACCTACTCAGTCTGTCCTCATAAGCCAAGCCCCTCAACTCCAGAATCAACCTAGTGAACCTCCTCTGCAACCTCTCTAGTGCCATTACATTCTTTCTCAAGTAAGGAGATCACAGTACTCCAGGTGTGGCCTCACCAGCACCCTGTACAGCTGCAACATAACCTCCTTGCTTTTAAACTTAATCCCTTTAACAACGAAGGAAGATTACTACTAGCACATCTATTATATCTGCATCAACTTCTTTCAACATCATACGATGCCAACCTTCATGGTTGGAGACCTTTTGGCTTTTAGTCCAATTAGGTTCAGCAGCAACAAGTGCTGTAGTTGTAATATCTCCCCATTTTGCCCCTTGATTTAGCTTTGTAGAATGCTATTAGTGCCTCTACCACAAAAACTGATGCAAAGTATTTATTCACTGTCAATTCATGGTTTCCCATTATTATTTGCCCTTGACTCATTCTCTAAGGGGGCTACGTTGGCTTTGCAGCTCTTCCTTTTTTGATCTCTCTTCCTTTTTATGCATGTAAAAAAGCATTGTGATATTATCTGGTCAGTTACATCCAAACCTTTTTCCTTATGACTATGGTGGCTTCATAACCTTTAAACAAAGCATGCCTGTGGTCAATACATATGAATATAAGAAACTCAAACATACAAAACTGACGAGACTGAATCACGAACAGCACTGTTGAGTTGGTATTACCTGCCAATCGTTTCTTTTCATACTTGGCTTGCTCTTCACGGGATAATTCATGGAAAGCTTGTGGTGGTCCATTTGGGAAAGAGGGTGGGAACTTCTCAGACTCAAGCTGCTGTTGAATACGATGGTACTCACTGCGAGAGGCTGGCACTACAAAGATAAACTGCAAAATCAGCATGTCAAATTAAGCAACATTGGTGCACATGGGTGTGCACATGGTTGAGGATGGGGGAGGTTGGGGGATGCTGGCAGGATAATGGAACTAAAGTGCAAAATCAGCCATGATCGTATTGAATGGTGAAGCTAGGTGATCGGATCATGCTTTACCCATGCTGATATTTGCGTTCTTGGAAAATCACTGTTTGGGAGAATTTAAATCTTTATGATAACATTATGCTACAGTCTCAGTAAGTGTGAAAGAATGGTGTGCCAGGTAAAATAAACAGAGAAAAAATTTTATTTTTCAAATAGTAGTTAAAGTTGACCAATAATCTCTCGTAAGTTTCACATGCTTTACAAAATAGTAACTGCTTCCACAACTTTTCCACTAAATGAGCTGCAATTTGAAATACAGAAGTTGCATCTCTTCTGTTTTTCTTATTTTTGAAGGTACAAAGGAGAAAACAGATAAAAATGGAAGGCTGAGAAAAAAAAACCCAAAAAAGTTACAGAGACACGTAGCATTTTGAAGGAATTGCTGCCAATAGTAGGATTGAATGGGCAAGGTAGAGTAGGTCATGCAGCAAAAGTGTATCTGGACCATAAAGGAACAAACAACCTGAGAGGGGTCTGATGAAGAAAAACAAGACAAAGCTATATGGAGATATGAAGGAGGAGAATAACACAGGACATAAGGAGCCAGTAGAGTTAAACAAGGACTGGCATCACATTTGGAATAACTTGCACATCATAGGAAAAGACAAGCCCAAACTAGAATTTTAACAACGCAGGGGCAAGTTATGAAAAAATCAAAGCAAGTTTCTTTAATACAAGTTATAAATTCAGCGAGGATTAAAATTCCATATTGACAAACTGATGGCAAACCTGGAGTATACAAAAAAATTCAAATATAATCAGAGTTTGGGCTTAAATAATACCCAAATGAAAATATGATCGTATCCTATTCAAGGGCCATGGTGAGGACTTTTTGTTACACTTTCATGACTTAAGTTGTTTTGTTATGAAATTACCAGAATCATAGAATCAGAACAGCATTTGAAGGATCTGAAATGTAACAATAGCAACGCATATCTTGAGAAGGACGTTTACTTTAATAGAAAATAATTTTAAATGGACTTTCATCAAAGAGGAAACCATTTTTAATCAATATTCATTTCACTAAATGAGACTTTTGGAAAATGTCTTAAGTAGGTTCCCAGGTTCAAAGGGGTAAGTCATTTTAAGTGCAATGCATGCTGCGCCTTACTTTCATAGAATAATAGAATCAGTAAAACAGGAAGTCCTGTACAACAAAAATGAAAGGATAAAATGAAATTAAATTAAATTATTATAGGTTAGTGAAATGTAGAAAATAAGCAGAGGCCCTTTCATCCCTTTAAGCCTGCTTCAACCGTTTACCCTGATCAACCAACTCAATAGCCTGTTCCCTCCTATCCTTTGATTTCCTTAGTTCCAAACACTATATTTAACTCATGCAGGATATGCGAGAGATAGTCTATATGCCAGAGACAATCCTTATGATTATTTGTACTCACTAAACTCTCCTCGCCATGTCCAGGTCATCTTGCGTTGGCAGAATGCACCTGGTTTGTTGAAATCACAGGCTGCACAGGTCGCTTCATCCACAATGGCAGAAGGCTGCATTAAAAATTTTTTTACCAACTTATGAATCAATATACACAATTTGAAATTTTATTTGGAGGTATTATGCAATTGACTATTCAACAATAAAACCAGCAATGGACAACAAATCTATCTCCACTTACATTCTTGAAGATAACTCAATGATGGAATCTACTTGAGATTTTGACTAGATTCAACCATGTGCTCCTGTGAAAATGAGGATAGAAATGGAACCATGGATGACAGATGAAAATGTGAGACTGACTAAGGGCAAAAAGGAAGTATACATAAAGGTCTAGGTGACTGAAGACAGAAAAAGCTTTGGAAGAATATTGGGAATGTATGATCAATCTGAAACAAGAAATTAAGATGGATAAAAGGGATTGTGAAATATCATGAGCAAACAGGATTAAGGAAAATCCCTTTTATTCATAAATAAGGAGCAATAAGGTGACTAGAGAAAGGGTTTGCCCACTCAAGGACAAAGTAGGAAAGTTATGTGTGTAGTCAGAGAAAATGGGTGAGATTCTTAATGAGTACTTTGCATCAGTAGATATTTGATAGATATTTGATTACTCTAGGTCAAGTCAGCATAAGGAGGGAGCAAGTGTTGGGTAATTTATAAAGGCATTAAAGTGGATAGGCCCAGATTGGATCTATCCCAGGTTACTGAAGGAAATGAGGGGGAAATAGCCGGAGCCTTAACAGATCTCTTTGTAGCATCCTTGAACACGGGTGAGATCCTGGAGGACTGGAGAATTGCTAATGTCGTCCCCTTGTTTAAGAAGGGTAGCAGGGATAATCCAGGTAATTATAGACCGGTGAGCCTGACATCAGTGGTAGGGAAGCTGCTGGAGAAGATATTATGAGAGAGGATCTATTCCCATTTAGAAGAAAATGGGCTTATCAGTGATAGGCTACATGTTTTTGTGTAGGAGAGGTCATGTCTTACCAACCTAACAGAATTCTTTGAGGAAGTGACAAAGTTGATCAATGAAGGAAGGGCTGTAGTTGTTATATGCATGGACTTCTGTAAGGCATTTGATAAGATTACCCATGATAGGCTGATGGAAAAGGTGAAGTTGCAGGGGTGCATGGTGTACTAGCTAGTGGATAAAGAACTGGCTGGGCAATAGTAGACAGAGAGTAGTAATGGAAGTGATATTCTCAAAATGGAGACCTGTGACCAGTGGGGTTCCACAGGGATCTGTGCGGAGACCACTGTTGTTTGTGGTTAAAGCATAAATGATTTCAAGGAAGGTACAGATGGTCTGATTAGCAAGTTTGCAGTTGACACTAAGATTAGTGGAGTAGCAGATATTGAAGAGGACTGTCAGAGAATACAATAAAATATAGACAGACTGGAGAGTTGGGCAGAGAAATGGCAGATGGAGTTCAATCCGGGCAAATGAGAGGTAAAGCATTTTGGAAAATCCAATTCAAGACCGAGCTATACAGTAAATGGAAAAGTCCTGGGAAAAATTGAAGTACAGAGAGATCTGGGTGTTCAGGTCCATTGTTCACTGAAGGAGGCAACGCAGGTCAATACAGTGGGAAAGGCGGCATACGGCATGCTTTCCTTCATCGGACAGGATATTGAGTACAAGAGTTAGCAGGTCACGTTACAGTTGTATAAGACTTTGATTTGGCCACATTTGGAATACTGTGTACAGTTCTGGTCGCCACATTACCAAAAGGATGTGGATGCTTTGGAGAGGGTGCAGAGGAGGTTCTCTAGGATGTTGCCTGGTATGAAGGGCAATAGCTATGAAGAAAGGTGGAGTAGATTATTAGAAAGATGGGGGCTGAGGAGGGACTTGATTGAGGTCTACAAAATCATGAGAGGCATAGACAGGGCGGATCGCAAGAAGTTTTTCCCCCAGAGTGGGGACTCAATTACTAGGGGTCACGAGTTCAAATGAGAGGGGAAACGTTTAGGGGAGATATGTATGGAAAGTTCTTTACGCAGAGGGTGGGTGCCTGGAACACGTTGCCAGCGGAGGTGGTCTAGGTGGGCATGATAGCTTCATTTAAGACACATCGTGACAGACACATGAATAGGCAGGGAACAAAGCAGTACAGACCATTAGAAAATAGGCAACAGGTTTAGATTGAAGATCTGGATCGAAGCAGACTTGCAGGGCCGGAAGTTCCTATGCTGTAATTTTCTATGTTCTTTGTTCTACTTGGATTCATTTGAGTGTGACCATGGTGGATCTCTGCTCAAGAAAGGTGCAAAGATTGTGTCATGTTAAAATATTGATCCCTCATGGTGAGGGATACCACTGCAGTACAGTAATAAATTTTTCCATTTTGTGACCGTATGTTGCGACATCAATTGCTTCCAGGAACAAGCAAACCTTTTATAAAAGAAGTGTTGAGAATCCTAATGCATCATACCAACATCAACTATCTGAGGAGAACTAAGCAGTTAGTACTGCTCTTCATGCACCCCTTTCAGACACTTTTGTAAATATTTAAACACATTGCTTTAAAAGGCTATAATGAAATCCCTTGTATTAAACAATCTTGTGATTAATAAAAACAACCTCATCTACGAACAGTCTGATCCAAATACCGAGGAGAGAAGATGCTGTTAAAGAAACCTATTACTCCTCAACTGGTCGTCAGTTACTTCAAAGAACAAGGTATCACATTCCTGGGCTTCAACTAATGTGGCTCTTAAATGGGGAAAATTAATCATAAAAGTCAAAACATTTGATTCAGGATTTCAACACTATATACTCAAATAAAAATCTAGTTATATAGGAAGAAAATGCTACTAAAAGTTACACTGAATTACAAAAGTCAGAAAACAGGATGTACAAAATGATTAAGAAATAGAAAAGATGTTTTTTATGATGCACTTTTTAATAGATTACAATGTCAGCAGACAATGTTAATGCAGTAAGTGTAATACATCTCAAAAAGTAAAGCATATTTTACTCATGAAAGGTCACAGCATGTGAGACAGAGGACATGTAAGAGAACCCTTCTCACCATACAGTCATAGAGATGTACAGCATGGAAACAGACCCTGCGGTCCAACCCATCCATGCCGACCAGATATCCCAACCCAATCCAGTCCCACCTGCCAGCACCCGGCCCATATCCCTCCAAACCTTTCCTATTCATATACCCGTCCAAATGCCTCTTAAATGTTGCATTTGTACCAGCCTTCACCACTCCTCTGGCAGCTCATTCCATACACATACCACCCTCTGCGTAAAAAGGTTGCCCTTTAGGTCCCTTTTATATTTTTCCCCTCTCACCCTAAACTTAGGCCCTCTACTTCTAGAATCCCCGATCCCAGGGAAAAGACTTTGTCTATTTATCCTATCCATGCCCAACAGTGGCCCAACCAATGTCCTGTACAGCCTCAACATGACCTCCCAACTCCTGTACTCAATACTCTGACCAATAAAGGAAAGCACACCAAATGCTTTCCTCACTATCCTATCTACCTGCGACTCCACTTTCAAAGAGCTATGAACCTGCACTCCAAGGTCCCTTTGTTCAGCAACACTCCCTCGGACCTTACCAGTAAGTGTATAAGTCCTGCTAAGATTTGCTTTCCCAAAATGCAGCACCTCGCATTTATCTGAATTAAACTCCATCCGCCACTTCTCAGCACTGAGGATGGCTTAAAGGGGAGAAGTGATGTTCCACAAGGATTGGTGATGGAATTGTTATTCAAAAAACTTATAATAATGATTTGGACACAGGAAGTGTACACACAATTGCTAAATTTGTCCATGAGACCAATCATAGGGTGTAGTTTGCAGAAGAAAGTTTGGAACAAAATATAGAAAGACACTGTTAAACTTGTAAGATGTAATAAATAAAATAATTTCATATAGACACATGGTGAGGAGGTGCATTTTGGTAGATGGACTAAGTAGGTACATTGTTGCCTTTTGCTTAAATAGTAAAACGTCTAAATGGATTACAGAAGCAAAGGGATCTAAAGGTACAGTTTAACAAACCAAGTATAACAAAAATTAAAACATTATAAAATTAAACACTGAAGGTAAGTTCTGATACAAAAACATAAATTAATGGAGAAACTCAAAAGGTACTGACAGACTTGCAGAATTTCTCTAGCAATTTCCTTTTTTTGTTTCAATCTCCAGCAGCCTCAATTCTGTTTTATTTTTGGAGTTAATTTCAAGATTTTAGAAGTATAGCACTTGTGCTAAACTTGCACTGAAACTCAGTTAGACCATATTCTAAGCAGTTTTAATCTCCACATTAAAGAAAAGATATGGAGTGTATCACAATGTGCAAAGACTCAAAAGATAACACCCCAATAGAGTGGATATAGTTATCAAGAAAGGCTGAACAGACTGGTGGCGCGTTTTTCTAAATAAGAGAAGATGGCAGAGATGGTGAAGATAAATACATGAGTTTCCTAAATGAGTGTGGGGAAAAAAATGTTTCCTAGCTTGCAGACAAGTTCAAAACTAAAAAAAAGTTCATTGTTATTAACAAATCCAATAGGGAATTCAGAATAAAGTTCTTCATCTAAGAAGTACACCAAAAACAGCAACTCAGGCAAGGTGACAATGATGAGTTAAACGAGGACAAGATGAACACTGAGACAAAAAGAAACAGAAGATTATGCTGACAATGTCAGACAAAGTTGCATGGAAAGTGGTTTACGTGGAGCACAAATACCAGAATAGACAGTCACTGGATCTGTTTTCTTTCTACACTTTTAAAACAGAAGATTATTAAGTTAAACAGCCCTTGGGGGAGTACTTGGTTTGTTTCTATAGTGTTGATATGTTCTATTCAACCTGTTCAGAAATGCAATTGCACAACTCTGGAGCAGGTGAGATTTGAACCTAGGCTACCTAGTCTAGAGGTAGAGAGACTACACTGTCACAACAGTCCTTGTTGCTATGTGGTACACGTGAATGCAGAAGAAACCTGAATAAAAACTATACAGATGTAATTGACATAATTACTAAGGGCAAACAGATTCTAAGTAATTTTATCTCAAGACTGATCACTTGTCAACTCAAAGCACAGGATTTTCTCCTGCTTCAGGGCAAAAGTGAGGACTGCAGATGAGGAAAACCAGAGTTTAGATTAGAATGGTGCTGGAAAAGCACAGCAGGTCAGGCAGCATTTGAGGAGCAGGAAAATCGACGTTTCGGGCAAAAGCCCTTCATCAGGAATAGGGCTTTCCTGATGAAGGGCTTTTGCTCGAAACGTCGATTTTCCTGCTCCTCAATGCTGCCTGACCTGCTGTGCTTTTCCAGTATCACTTTTTCTCCTAATTCAACAGAGTGCTGATTATTTTGGAGCCCAAGATCTGAAGGCATGATCAACTTTTGAGTAACTGCTAACTGTGCAGCAGCCTGTTGGAATACAACATTAGCAATGCTGCTTGCACTGAATGACTCAAATTATACACCATATTGGACAGAGGTCATGTTGTGGCTGTCGAGGACACTGGTGAGGCCACTTTTAGAATATGTACATACAATTCTGGTCACCCTTCTATACGGAGAATTTTGTAGAACTTGAAAGGTTGCAGAAAAGATTTACAAGGATGTTACCAGGATTGGAGAATTTGAACTATAGGGAAAGGTTAAATATACTGGGGCTTTAATCCCCTGGACTGTCAGAGGCTGAGAAGTGATCTTATAGAGGCTTATAAAATTATGGAGGGCACATATAGGGTAAACAGCCAAAATCTTTTTCCCAGAGTGGGAAAGTCCAAAACTAGAAGGCATAGAATTAAGGTTAGAGGGGAAAGATTTAAAAAGGTCCACAGGAATAACTTTTTCATGCAGAGGGTGGTGT
This sequence comes from Hemiscyllium ocellatum, assembly GCF_020745735.1. Lineage (NCBI taxonomy): Eukaryota > Metazoa > Chordata > Chondrichthyes > Orectolobiformes > Hemiscylliidae > Hemiscyllium > Hemiscyllium ocellatum. The sequence continues at coordinate 18,637,859 of NC_083424.1, forward strand.
ACATATGGAATGAGCTACCAGAGGAAGTGGTGGAGGCAGGTACAATTACAATGTTTACAAAATTCATCTGGATGAATATATGAATAGGTAGGGTTCAGAGGGATATGGGCTAAATGTTTATGGTACTAGGGCAGATTGGGATGTCTGGTCAGCATGTATGAGTTGGATTACGGTTTATGTTATGGTTATGACAACTACGCTTAGGCAACAACTATTAGAAATCAGATAAAGAGCCAAATTTGAATATAATGCAAAGATCATTCATAACTAATAAATCACAAAAACTACATCTCAATATTACCTTAATAAACAAACAGTACCTGCAAGCGATTGGTCAGAATGATGTTCGGGTACATTGCCCCAACATCCAAGTGGTAAATGAGTGGACATTCAATCCTGTTAGGAACTTCCTTCAAACAGTTCAGTTTCTTTTTAATCTCATCACAGACCTACAGGGAAGAAAATTCACCCATCTGAAATTCCTCAGAAGCAAATTATCATTGAGCATGAGCTACTTGGCAAGTTTGCTTAAGATTCAAGATATCCAACTGATCATGAAATTTGACTTCTTTACTCCTTCAGTAGCATTGGTTTGTATGTACACTGACTATATAAAAAAATCTATTCACGAACACCAAGGAACGTGTATTCAGTTACTTTTTGTTACTGTGTGGGATACAAAAGAATCGCAAGAAAAACTGCAAGGAAAGACTATAACAAGTTAAAAATGGTCTCAACAGTACATTCATTTAAACATATGATATTTGCTACTGATAGGATGAAAACTTTGAAAGATTGGTAATTTGAAGTGCAGTCTTAAGCAATCACCTCAGAGGATAAACTGGCTGTGGAAAAGGTCATAAATGATGCCCTAAGATCTTAGCTAAGGTTCTGGACTAAACTGAAATGAGGAACTAGATAAGTGGAGTTACCTTCGCTTGGAAATAATTATGTCACTCCAAAACAACGAATGATTGAATAAAAAAGGAATAACTTTCCAACTGGTTGAAAACTCCAGAACAATGGGAGCCATAATTCAGAATTCTAACTAAAGCAATCAACATAAACATTAAAAGAAATGTGTGCAAGAATGGGAAATAGGTTTCACCACGACAGCATATCAGGGCCACCCGATGTAACTAACTGTTAGTGGAAGATGAAATGGATGAAATGAAAGCAGGTACAAAGCCACAAAACAGCAACAATACTCACTTCTTGGAAATTAGTAACCTGGTCCATGGGAAGTTTCTCCTCTTCCTCAATGGCATGCCGCATGGTATGCTCCACTCTTTGCAGCAAGAAATCAAATGCTGCTGGGTTCTAGAAACAGGAAGACCATGAGAAAACAAAAAACAAAGAGTCAATAATGTATGTCTTAACAAACAAAACTTCAATACAGGATGACACATCCTACTAAATTTTATTGTAAACACTTCCTAGCTATCACAGATTTACTCCTAATGTACAAGACTGACCAAGAACATTTTATAAAGAAAAGAAACAGTTTCTGACATGATAGGCAGAAAATTATGCTGATAACTGAAAGTAACAGAACTCCTAACAGCAAATACCTATGGAAGTTTGTCAGAGGCAGCAAACGAAAAAAAATAGGAAAGGAGGTGGATCATCCCATGTATTTCTCATCGAGTCATAGAGATGTATAGCACAGAAACAGACTCTTCAGTCCAACTCATCCATGCCAACCAAATATCCCAACCCAATCTAGTCCCACCTGCCAGCACCCAGTCCATATCCCTCCAAATCCTTCCTATTCAGACCCATCCAGATGCCTTTTTAGATTAGATTACTTAAAGTGTGGAATGAGGCCCTTCGGCCCAACAAGTCCATACCGAACCTCCGAAGAGGGACCCGCCCAGACCCATTCCCCTACACCTGACACTACGGGCAGTTTAGTTTGGTCAATTCACCTAACCTGCACATCTTTTGGTCTGTGGGAGCACCCGGAGGAAACCCATGCAGACACGGAGAGAGCGTGCAAACTCAACAGTCGCCCACGGTGGGAATTGAACCCAGGTCTCTGGCTGTGAGGCAGCAGTGCTAACCATTGTGGCACCGTGCCACCCTTTCTGCAATTGTACTAGCCTCCACCACTTCCTCTGGCAGCTCATTCCATACACATACCACCCTCTGCGTGAAAAGGTTGCCCTCTCACCCTAAACTTATGCCCTCTGCTTCTGGACTCCCCGACCCCAGGGAAAAGACTTTGTCTATTTATCTGGCTCACTGGTCTATAGTTCCCTGGCTTGTCCTTAGCACCCTTCTTAAATAGTGGCACCACATTAGCCAACCTCCAGTCTTCCAACACCTCACCTGTGACTATCGATGATACAAATATCTCAGTTAGAGGCCCAGCAATCACTTCTTTAACTTCCCACAGAGTTCTATGGTACACCTGATCAGGTCCTGGAGATTTATCCATTTTTATGTGTTTCAAGACATCCAGCATTTCCTCCTCTTTAATATGGATATTTTTCAAGATGTCACCATCTATTTCCCTACATTCTATATCGTACATGTCCTTTTCCACCGTAAATACTGATGCAAAATACTTGTTTAGTATCTGCCCCATCTCCTTCAGCTCCACATAAAGGGGCTCTTTTCTCTCCCTCGTTATCTTTTGTCTTTAATGTATTTGTAAAAGCCCTTTGGGTTCTCCTTAATTGTATTTGCCAAAGCTATCTCATGTCCCCTTTTTGCCCTCCCGATTTCCCTCTTAAGTATATTCCTACTGCCTTTATACTCTTCTAAGGATTCACTCATTCTATCCTGTCTATACCTGACACATGCTTCCTTCTTTGTCTTAACCAAACCTTCAATTTTCTTTTTAAGCCATCTAGCATTCCCTATACCCACCAGCTGTCCCTTTCACCCTAACAGGAATACATTTTCTCTGGACTCTCATTATCTGACTTCTGAAGGCTTCCCATTTTCCAGCCTTCACGCGAACATCTGCCTAATACCGTCAAATTTAGAACTTCAACTTTTAGATCTGGTCTATCCTTTTCCATCACTATTTTGAAACTAATAGAATTATGATCCCAAAATTCTCCCCAACTGACAACTCAGTCACCCGTCTTGCCTTACTTCTCAAGAGTAGGTCAAGTTTTGCACCTTCTCTTGTAGGTACATCCACATACTCAATCAGAAAAATTTCTTATACACACTTAAAAAATTTCTCTCCATTTAAACTCTTAACACTATGGCATTCCCAGTCTGTGTTTGGAAAGTTAAAATCCCCTACTATAACCACCCTATTATTCTTATAGATAACTGAGATCTCCTTACAAATTTGTTTCTCAATGTCCCTCTGATTGGGGATCTATAATACAATCCCAATAAGGTGATCATCCCTTTCTTATTTCTCAGTTCCACCCAAATAACTTCCCTGGGTGTATTTCCAGGAATATCCTCCCTCAGTACAGCTGTAATGCTATCCCTTGTCACTACTGTCCCTCCTCTCTTGCCTCCCTTTCTGTCCTTCCTGTAGCATTTGTATTCTGGAACATTAAGCTGCCAGTCCGGTCCATCCCTAAGCCATGTTTCTGTAATTGCTAGGATATCCCAGCCCCACGTTCCTAACCATACCCTGCGTTCATCTGCCTCCTTATGATCTCATGCAAAAACTTCTGACCTTTGCTCAGTCATATTAATGCTGACAATGAAGTAAGGCATCTAGTTTAGAACCTAACTTGATTTCTAAACAGGTCACTAATTTGATTTACTGCCACAACCCAATTTTCAAACTCCCCTGAGGAAGTAAACACAGCCAGAGGCTTCATTCTCAATGAGAAAAATCATGCAAGACTGGACTTGCCTCATAGCAGCATTCCTGCTGTCAAGTAATTATCCAGATTGAAATCTTCAATCTTAAGAGTGATCATAATTAATTGCTTTTAACAGGTAAATGAGGATTAAAAAAAAATCAAAATTTTAAAAAAGGGGAATTTGGAAAGATAATTAACTGCATAAGTTGATTAGAATGCTTTTTTTTTGAAAATTGAGGCTAAAGCAGTCTATAGATTCTATAAAATGACATCAGACAGTTTCATAAAGAAAATATTAGTTTGTGGTTAATTTTAGGACTCCAGAAGACTTTATAAAATTGCACAGAAATGATGGAGTTAATCACCTGTTTGTAATATACCACTAATTCCAATCTCACAGAAAAGTGTACCATGAGTGGGAGCAGCGAACTTATATCTATCCTTCACCACTTCAGCAATTGTCTGGATCGTGAAATTTGTATGGAGCTGTACAAGATTGGGATACAACTCAGCCTGATTTTAGCTGCAACCAGCCAAATACTTTAGTGTCAGTTTGCCTTCTGTGCTATAGGTGTAATTTCATGCAGATTTCACATAAACAATACTTCTGTGGTGCATTTAAGTGAGGCAATAGAGGTATGCACACCATTTTAAATCGGCATGGTATGTCACTACGAAAAACTCCCGATTCCAAAGCCTCCACATGTCCTCCTACGTAAGTCTCTGAATCAAGCACATGACCATCGTTTGTTAGTTTATTAAAGACTTGTTCCTGCTTGTTTGGGAAGATTATATTGGCATGAAAAGCCTGCACCATGAGGAGTGCCTCACAAAGTGTTCCAGAACCTTTTCTGAGCACCTGATGGAGACAAAGCAGAAATAACAATAAGGAATGAAAATATGTTTTATCATTTGATTACACAGAAACTTAGTACAGAAAGGTGGAAACTGACTGCATCAACCTTACTAGATACTTGTGGGCGGCACAGTGGTTAGCACTATTTCCTCACAGTGCCAGAGACCTGAGTTCAATTCCCACCTCGGGCAACTGTCTGTGTGGAATTTGTACATTCTCCCCGCGTCTGCGTGGGTTTCCTTCGGGTGCTCTGGTTTCCTCCCACAATCCAAAGATGTGCAGGTTAGGTGAATTGGCCATGCTCAATTGCTCGTAGTGTCAAGTGAAGGGGTAAATGTAGGGGAATGGTTCTGGGTGGGTTGCTTTTTGGAGGGTCGGTGTGGACTTGTTGGGTCGGGGGGCCTGTTTCCACACTATAAGTATTCTAATCTACTTTCTTCATATAAAATGCAAAAACTGCCAAATTATTGACTTGTAAAACATTAGAGCCATCTTGTGGCAGTAACTGTGCATTGCAAACAACACCTTGATGATAACTCCAACCAATGTGGAAACAAGTTTGAGCCACTGTCTCATCATACAACGGATTGTTGATCTGCTTTTCAAACCTATTTATTTGCCTTTTATACAAATTTCTTGATACTTGTATCACCAAAATCATCAGTCACTGAGAAATGTGAATTGAAATATTCAAAACTTTTTGGGATTGGATTTTCAGATCTTCATGAAGTAGTGCTTTCAGATTTCCTTCTGATCTGCTGAGCTCCATTCACATTATGCCTCCTTTTTGTGTGTAACCCCACCAAAGGAAAGGGTTCTTTCTGTATCTACCCTATCAAATACTTTTATTCCAAATACTATTAGAGATTAATATTTTTATAAATTAGATCAGCCTTCAAAATTTAAACAGGGCAATTTTATGCTAACTGCTCTCAACTACCCTTTCAACTGATACACTGGTGAATCTGCACTGTGCCCTATCCTGAAGTTTAGTGCCCAAAACGTACAATTCTCCAGCTGGTGTGGTTTGCACAACTCAAACACCACTATTATATTCCTGTCCATCATGGATCACATTTTGTATCTGAAAATTACCTTTTCATGATCTGCACAATTCTCTACTCCTCCACATCCATTCCAATTTTTTTTCACAACTCAAATGGATGACCTTACACCTCTCCATGTCATTAGATTTGCAAATTTGTCACAAGCCAAAGCTTTCAACTTACTGGAAATTGAATTTTTAATATTGCCAAGTCTGTTTTTAGCTAGAAGTAACCCATGTACCTTAACTGCTTTTTAAGTGGAAAAAATTCCTTCCTATCTTAAATCTTTCTGGGCCCTGAAACGTTCTGGTTAAATAAAAATAAAGCAAAACTTAGAAGATTTGTAGTTGAACAAGAGCAGATCCAGGTGACCTCTGAATTTCTCCTGTCCTTCCATTTTTGACAACGTGCAATTTTCATTTATGGTGACAAACAGATACTTGGCTTGGGAAATCTACAGTTTTACGAGAAGGCACAAGGACAAACTAATATGCCATCGCTTCTTGGAACAACATGCTAACTAAGGCACTGGGGTATTATTTTTACTTTTTTCTGTAATTATGTAATATTTAATCTCTTAAAATGGTACAAGGAAAACCTCCTCAAGACTTTATATCCATACCTCATCAGGTTCCATAGGGATGATTGTACACAAGGCAAAAATGAAGGGGTGCACATACTTCATGTACATGTAATAGGTAGCCACAGCATCAGACACGGAGTATGTGGCTAAAGTCTGCAATAGAAAATAAAGTTCCATTAATAATTAGCCATGCATAATTCCACTACTGTTGGTTGTAGGTCATCACTTTAAAACTTTTAAGAAATGAAACAACATTGATGATTTTAGCAGTACATATTTCTACACTTCAATGAAACTGCAACTTGCATTTGTAATGCAAACTCTTCCCTCCACCAGGACAATATCATATACCTTCAGGTGTATTATAGTCTCCTCTTCACAACTACTATTATCTTGGGGTCTCAGCGTGCTGTCTTCAATCCCGAGAATTGGGTTCCCCTACATGCCTACCACAGTGGTAGCCCATGTTAAACCAACAATCAACCCTTGCAACTTTTCCTGAGTGGACTGACCTCCACTTCTGCATGTTTTTCCCAGTTCCCTTATCAATGCCAACACCATTCAGTGCCTTAAAATTTTATGCTTAAACTTGAGTGTGTGTTATAATTTCCTGGCACTCAGAATTCCGTGCAAAAGGTTGAAACCTTGTCTGCTTTGTTGTGTGTTTTAGGATTGTTACAATTGTCTTCTACAATTATATAGCTTGGGTTTTTTTAATTCTTGTGTGATGATCTTATGTTCTGTTGTTCAAGACAATCTGCAGCCTTGTATAAATAGGTTTCAGTGACTAATTACCACATTAACTAAAGAAACAAAAAAAATCTATCAAACCAAGCTTTTATTCTGGGACCTGATTTATAGTATCATCAAGTGGGATCATAACATTGGCCACTTTACCTCAGTCAAAGTACATATGCTAATTTCCAATGTCTCCACCCTCAGTGATAAAGTTATTGCCTTCAGATTCTTCACTGCTGGCTTCCACATCAGTTATATCATTTTAGAGTCAGAGGGATGTACAGCAGGGAAACAGACCCTTCAGTCCAAGCCGTCCATGCTGACCAGATATCCCAACCCACCTGCCAGCAGCCAGCCCATATCCCTCCAAACCCTTCCTATTCATCTACCTATTCAAATGCCTCTTAAATGTTGCAGTTGCACCAGCATCCACTACTTCCTCTGGCAGCTCATTCCATACACATACCACCCTCTGCAGGAAAAGGTTGCCCCTTAGGTCCCTTTTATATCTTGCCCTCCTCACCCTAAACCTATGTCCTCTACTTCTGGACTCCCCCATCCCAGGGAAAATACTTGTCTATTTATTGTATCCATGTCCCTCAGGATTTTAGAAACCGCTATGAGGTGACCCCTAAGCCTCCGTGCTCCAGGGGAAACAGCTCCAGCCTATTCAACCTTTCCCCATAGCTCAAATCTTCCAACCCCGACAACATCCTTGTAAATCTTTTCTGAAACCTTTCATGTTTCTGGGTCCAAATGGCTAGTTCTCCTAGTCTTCAATGAGATCTAACCTTGCTAACCAGTCTCTCATGGGGAACCTTGTTGAACGCCTTATTGAAGTCCATATGGAGCACATCCACTCCTTTGCCCTCAACAATTGTCTTTGTTACTTCTTCAAAAAACTCAATCAAGTTTGTGAGACATGATTTCCCACGCACAAAGCCATGTTGGCTATCCCTAATCAGCCCTTGCCTTTCCAAATACATGAAAATGCTGTCCCTCAGGATCCCCCCCCAAAAACTTGCCCACCACCAACGTCAGGCTCACCGGTCTAGAGCTCCTCGGCTTGTCCTTACCACCTTTCTTAAACGATGGTGCCACATTAGCCAACCTAGAGTCTTCTGGCACCTCACCTGCGACTATCAATGATACAAATATCTCAGCAAGGGCCCCAGCAATCGCCTCTCTAGCCTCCGACAGAGATCGAGATGACACCTGATTAGGTCCTGAGGATTTATCCACCTTTATGCATTTCAAGACATCCAGCACTTCCTCCTCTGTAATATGGACATTTTTCAGTATGTCAGCATCTATTTCCCCAAACTAATGCAAAATACTCGTTTAGTATCTCCCCCATCTCCTGCAGCTCCACACAAAGGCTGCCTTGCTGATCTTTGAGAGGCCCATACTCTTCCTATTAACTTTTTGTTCTTAATATATTTTGTAAAAACCCTTTCGGTTCTCCTTAGCCCTATTTGCCAAAGCTATCTCATGTCCCCTTTTTGACCTCCTGATTTCCCTCTTAAGTATACTCTTATGCCTGTATACTCTAAGGATTCACTCGATCTCTCCTGCCTATACCTGACATATGCTTCCTTCATTTCTTAACTAAACCCTACCATATTTCTTACAACCAAGCACATTCTTCTATTCCACCAAGTTTCTAGTGATACAACCTCCTCAGAGATATACTTATTCATTCTTTTAACTATTGATCTCCTTGTCACCTTCTAGTGCTGGTCATTTCAGCTTTTCTGAACATGTATTATTACATGTTGTTACTACCTGTGGTTCTTCAGTGGCCATTCGACACATATCTTCAGGATCTAATTCCACAGGGTCATATCCAAGTTTGGCTTTAGCTGCAGCTTTCAAGTTCTGGCTACCTACAGGGAGGTAGCTGTCTCGTTTCACCCACCTGGTTTGAAAGGGGCATCAAATTTAAAAACATTATTTCAGTCTAACAAAAATCCAAGGGGAAAATGAAAATATTATGAGTACCAATCTTAACATATGGAATGAAGAATCTTAGCAACTTGTTTTTATTGCTCATTCAAGACAACATAGGCGTTGCTGGCTGAGCTAACACTTATTGATCATTCTAAGTTGCTGTGGAATAGGTGGTGTTGGGGTGCATTTTAGAACTGCTACAGACCTTCAGATTTAGAAACGTAGTTCCAGGATTTTGCCCCAGTGACTATGAAGGAATAGTGATGCAGCTCTAAATCAGGATGTTGTGTGGCTTGAAAAAGGGATTTGTTAGTGGTGGTGCTTCCAGACATCTGCCTTCATCATTCAATGTGGTCAAGATTGTAGGTTTAGCAATTGCTTTCGAAGAAGCCTTGGTGAGTTATTGCAGCAAATCATGTACATGGCACATACTGCTGCTTCTACACATTACTGGTAAAAGGAGTCAATACTGAAGGGGTTGGATATGATTTGAATTGATTTATTGTCATGTGTACCTAAATACAACGAAAAGTTTTGTTTGCAAACATTACAGGCAGATCACAGTAAGCAATGACATACAAATCCTAAGGTGAAAAACAAACTTGGACAGAGTGAGATATACAGATTACACCGCACAGGACCTGTGCGAGGCAAGAACATTAACTTCAAATAATAATGATAATGTTAGAGAGCCCATTCATTAGTCTAATAACAGCAGGGAATAAGCTGTTCTTGAACCTGCTGGTGCATGTGTTCTGGCTTCTGTATCTTCTGCTTGGCAGAGGAGGTTGTAAGAGATCATTACTGGGATGGTAGGGGACAAGAGGTGTAAATGGAGTTCATGGATGGGAAGTTGGATTCCATGATGGTCTGGCCTGTGCACACAACCTTCTATAGTTTCTTACAGTATTGGATAGAGCAGTTGCCGTACCAGGCTGTTGTGTACCCAAATAGTATGCTTTCTGTGGTTCATCTTCAAAAGTTGGAGAGTGTCCTTATGGACATGCCAAATTTCTTGAGTCGCCTGAAGAGGAGACGTGTTGTGCCTTCTTAATTACTGCGTCAACATGGGAAGTCCAGGACAGGTTTGTTGGTTATCATCACTCCTCGGAACTTGATGCTCTCAGCCTGCTCAACCTCGGCTGCATTAATATGGCGGGGGGTGGGGGGAGCATGTTCTTATCCTCCCTTCCTGAAGTCAATGGTCAGTTTTTGGTTTTGCTGACATTCAAAGAGAGGATTTTAATCAATGCATCACGACATCAAGCCCTCTATTTCTTTTCCGTGTTCTGACTCATCATTGTTTAATATCCGTCCTATCACGTGTAGTCATCAGCAAACTTGTAGATGGTATTTGTTCAGAATTTGACTACACATGGAGTGTACAGGGACTATGGAAGGGGGCTGGGCATGCATCTTTACGGGTCTCCAGTGTGGAGTGTTATCAGGGAGAAGGTATAGTTGTCTACATTCACAGGTTGCGGTCGATAGATCAGGAAGCCGAGGATCCAGTTGTTAAGGATGGGACAAAGACCAAGGTCTCCGAATTTTGAGTTCAGTCTGGAGGGTATAATGGCGTTGAAGACAGAGCTGTAGTCAATGATCAAGAGTCTGACAGAAGTGTCCTTGTTTTCCAGATGTTCCTGGGACGACTGCAGGGCGAGAGAAATGGTGTCCATTATGGACCTGTTACATCAATAGACAAATTGCAGGGGATAGGGGCAGGCTGCTTTGTTCTGAATGGTGTCAAGCTTGAATGTTGTTAGTGCAGCATCCATCCAGGAAAATGGAGAGCATTCAATCATGCCACTAGCCTGTGCTTTGTAGATGCTGGACAGGCAGTGGGGAAACAAGAGCGAAACGTTCCTTGCTACAGACCTATCCCGCAGCCACAGTATGCATTTCACTCGTCAAGTTCAGTTTCTGGTCAAATGTAACCCTGAAGATGTTGATCACTGGGAAGATATCGGGGGAGAAATCTGTAATGACAATGCTGTGAAAAGTCAAAGAGCAATGGTGTTTCTCATATGGGAGATAGTCATTGCTTAGAAAGAAAGTCACTTGCTGCTTATTAGCCCATGCTTGGATGATAATTTATTCTTGCTGCATATGAAAAATCGCAAATGACGAACAACATTTTGCAATCAATGAACATGCTCATGTCTGACTTTATGGTGTCTCTCCAAGCCATTCACCATCCTGACTTAAAAATGATCACCATTCCTTCATTGTCAGTGGGTCAAAATCATGAAATCTCCTCGCCAGTGGCTGACCGACATCAAATGCACTGCACTGGCTTAAGGAGGCAGCTCACTGCTACCTTCTCAAGGGCAACCAGGGACAGGCACAGCCAACAATGTCTACATTCCATGCATGAATAAAACAAAATTCAATGAGGCTGGAAAATGAAAGGCGAGGCAGGAGGAATATACTGAAGTTAACCCTATAGGCATCAAAGGTGTGGATGAGAGTTTCAGCTGATAAGGTGGGGTGGGCAGGATTCAGTCAATGTTACAGAGTTGGAAATAGAAAGCTTGCTGTTGGTGCAGATGTGGCTGGAATTACATCAAGATTTTCCTGTTATTTCAAAAATAAACTTTGTATTTTAGGAGCCTTTTTGGAGCCACCTGTGTGAATTCACCATTTAAATAACAAGAGCATTTCATCCCAATGCTTTAGCCACAGTGAGTTGCCAGGAAGAGGACTGGGTGATACTTTGCTAAAAATAATAATTTGTAATTAGTAATATTTTGTAATTTATCTAACTACAGCAATAATCAGAGGCAGGCGCTGACCCATACCGTTAACTCTCTTCTTCTCTCTCGAAAGACAGAGATTGACCAGTGTTTGTACTTTTTTGTTTTTAATTTCAGAAATAAAAACTTCATATTTTAGGAGTCTTTTTGGAGTCAACTGTGTGAAGTCACTGTTTAAATAGCAACAGAATTTCATCCCAATCTGGACACAGTCACAGGCAAATCATGTACAGATTTTCTTGATAATTCAAAGTTTGTGAGAAGATTTGCAGCTCGGGTGCTCGTTGTTGTGGTTCTGTTCGCCGAGCTGGGAGTTTTTCTTGCAAACGTTTCGTCCCCTTTCTAGGTGACATCTTCAGTGCTTGGGAGCCTCCTGTGAAGCACTTCTGTGCTGATTCCTCCGGCATTTATACTGGTTTGAATCTGCCGCTTCCGGTTGTCAGTTGCTGTCCGCTGCAGTGGTCGGTATATAGGGTCTAGTTCAATGTGTCTGTTGACAGAATTTGTGGATGAGTACCATGCCTCTAGGAATTCCCTGGCTGTTCTCTGTTTGGCCTGCCCTATAATAGTGGTGTTGTCCCAATCGAATTCGTGTTGTTTGTCATCTGAGTGTATGACTACTAGGAATAGCTGGTCGTGTCGTTTCGTGGCTAGTTGGTGTTCATGGATGCGGGTTGTTAGCTGTCTTCCTGTTTGTCCTATGTAGTGTTTTGTGCAGTCCTTGCATGGGATTTTGTACACTACGTTGGTTTTGCTCCTGCTGGGTATCGGGTCCTTTGTCCTGGTGAGTTGTTGTCTGAGAGTGGCTATTGGTTTGTGTGCTGTTATGAGTCCTAGTGGTCGCAGCAGTCTGGCTGTCAGTTCAGAAATGCTCCTGATTATGGGAGTGTGGCCAGTCCTTTGGGTTGTGGCATGTCCTCATTTCGTTGTCTTTCCCTACGGCATCTGGTGATGAAATTGCGCGGGTATCCGTTTTTGGTGAATACCTTGTATAGGTGTTCTTCTTCCTCTTTTTGTTGTTCAGGTGTGCTGCAGTGTGTTGTGGCCCTTTTGAATAATGTCCTGATGCAACCTCGTTTGTGTGTGTTGGGGTGGTTGTTTTCATAGTTCAGGACTTGGCCTGTGAGAGTGGCTTTTCTGTATACCTTCGTGGTAAATTCTTGATAATCCCAGGCAACAGGAAGAAGACTTTTCCTTGACAATCATCCTGCTTACTACTCAGGTGGGAGGACATTTCTGTAGAGGTGAAGTGATCTGTTTGCTGCCTGAAAACTCAGTTGGTTAATGCTCAGTATGGAATTCAGCCACGTAGACTAGAGGGCTCTCTTTTTACATTCCTCCTCAATGCTGGTTGAAGCCTGGCTGAAGTCAGACAATTCATCTCAGGATTTGGAGATGCCGATGTTGAACGGGGTGTACAAAGTTAAAAATCACACAACATCAGGTTATAGTCCAACAGGTTTATTTGGAAGCACTAGCTTTCGAAGCACTGATCCTTCATCAGGTGGTTGTGGAATATACGATCGTAAGATACAGAACTTACGGCAAAACTTTACATTGTGATGTAACTGAACTTATATATTGAAAAAGATCTGGACTGTTTGTTCGTCTCTCATCTTTTAGAATGAACTGGTTTCAGTTCTTTCATATGTAAATCTCAGAACTTTTTTGAAGTTACATTCTCAAATGAACTTTAACACTTGGTATCATGTTGGCCCAAATAATGCATTGAAGGTGTGAGCTGCCCTGTGTGGGACTATCTGTGCCACAATGGTCAGACTGATTCTAATCTAAACAATGGATTCACAGAATCTTACATGGATTCATGCAGTTTTTAAGCAAAGTAAAATGTAATTCTGCAAGTAAATTCACTACACAAACTTATAGGTGTGTGTGCGTGTGCGCGCGTGATTGTGTGTGTTTATGCGTAGGAGTGTCTGTGCATCTGTTTGCATTGCGTCAGTCTGTTTGCATAGTGCAATGGGGTCACCTGTAGTGGGACATGAACCCAAAGTCCTAGTTGAGGTAATCTCCATGGATATCGAATTTGGCTATCAGCCTCTGCTCAGCCATTTCTCATTGTTGCCAAAGTCTGCCTTGGAGGACGGTCAACCGAAGGTCCGATGTCAAATGTCCTGGACCGCTGAAGTGTTCTCTGACCGGTAGGGAACACTCCTTTTAGTTAATAGTTGTACAGTGTCCATTCATCTGTTGACATAGCCTCTGCTTGGTCCCGCCAATATATCATGCCTAGCGGCATCCTTGCCTGCAGCGTACAAGATAGACAACATTGATGGAGTCACATGAGTACCTACATGGTGAGAAGTGTCCCCAAGCATAATGGTGGCATCCGTGTCGACACTCTGATACGTCTTGCAGTGTCCACCATGACAAGGCTATATGGTGTTGTCCTGAAAGCCGGGCAGTTTGCTATGAACAATGATCTGTTTCAGGTTTGGTAATCATTTATAGGTGAGACGTGGAGGTGTGGGGAAGGTCTTGGCGAGGTGCTCATCACATTGATAATGTGCTGCAGGCTGCGAAGACCATGGCATAGTTTTGCGGCTCCCGCGAAGTACTGGACAATGAAGGGTACCCTGTCAGTTGCATCCAGTGTCTGTTTCCTGAGGGGATCATTACGGTTTCTCGCAGTGGCATGTCAGAACTGGCAGTCGATGAGCTGAGCATTGTACCCTGCTCTTACAAGAGCATCCTTGAGTACTTCCAGGTGCCTGTCATGTTCCTCCTCATCTGAACAGATCCTGTGTATGCATAGGGCTTGCCCATAGGGGATGGCTGTTTTAATGTGTTTTGGGTGGAAGCTGGAGAAGTGTAGCATTGTGTGGTAATCTGTGGGTTTGTGGTAGAGTGAGGTGCTGAGGTGCCCATCCTTGATGAAGATGCTACACAACTTCCAGGAGTCCTGGGAGATGTCACTGAAACAACTACGAAGTGATATCAACGAGTTTCATCTCACCATGGGTTACTCTCTACTATCTGTCTCATTCTTGGATCCATGCATCTGCATCAATGATGGGCACCTCACACTACGCAAACCCATGGATAACCTCACGATGCTACACTTCTCCAGCTTCCACTCGGTACTGGCAACAATGAAAAGTGGCCGAGCAGAGGCTGATATCAAGTTTGGTACCCAAGGGGATGGCCTTAACCGGGACCTTGGGTTTGTGTCACACTACAGGTGACCCCATTGCGAGAGCGAGAGCGCGAGAGAGAGAGACACACACACAAAATATAACATCTAAACGGCAGGTATGTAGTATTGAATGAGGAAACTGATTGAGGGAAACTGTGTTGCTCTCAGTTAAAGCCAGCAGATGTTCATGACTTTGACCAACATGAGTTATTGGAGGTCAAATATTTTCTTCCTCCTTGTGCTAATTCTCACTCTTATCTGACAGAATGCATTGATATCTTTCTAGATGAAGATCTTTAGTGTCACTGGTTTCAATGCTGTCTGTGTTCAAACGAGGACTGGAGAGCAGTTAATATGCCTTCATTTAAGAAAGGCTGTAAGGAGAAGTCTGGGAACTATAAACCTGTGAGTCTGACATCCGTGGTTAGGTAGAATTTTGGAGGCACCTGAAAGATAGGGTTTACATGCATTTGGATGGGCAAGGAATGATTATGGATATTCAATAGGTAGGCTAATTAGTAAATTTAGGTCACATGGAATTCAGGGTGACTTTGCCAACTGGAGATGGTAGGTGTCAGAGGGTAATGGTGGAGGGTTGTTTCTCAGACTGGAGGCCTGTGACCAGCAGTGCTCCACAGAGATCAGTACTGGGTCCACTTTTGCTGGGCATTTATAGAAACAATTTGGATGAGAATGTAGGAGGCATGGTCAATAGGTTTGTGGATGACACCAAAATTGGTGGTACAGTAGACAGTGAAGGTTATCCTAGATTACAAAAAGATCTTGACCAATTGGGCCAATGGGCTGAGGCATGGCAGATGGAGTTTAATTTGGATAAGTGCAAGGTGTTGCATTGCATTTTGATTAATGGTAGGGCCCTGGCAGTGTTGTGGAACAGAGAGACCAAGGGTTCAGGTACATAATACTTTGACATTTACATCACAGGTAGACAGGGGTTTAGGCATTTAGCATGCTTGCCTTCATTGCTCAGAAAATTGAGTATAGGAGTTGGGACATCATGTTGAGGCTGTACAGGGTGTTGGTGAGGGTTCTTCTGGAGTACTACATGCAGTTCTGGTCACCCTGTTATAGGAAAGATATTACTAAATGTAGAGGGTTCAGAAAAGATTTACCAGTATGTTGCCAGGATTGCAGGGCTTGAGTTGTACAAATAGGCTGGACAGGTTGGGGCCTTTTTCCACTGGAGGAGAGGTTAAGGGATGACCTTGCAGAGGTTTATAAAAACCAGGAGGGGCATAGATAAAATAAAAAGTAAAGGTATTTTCTCAAAGGTATGCGAGTTCAAAAGTGTGGGGGCATATTTTTAAGGTGGGAGGAGAAAGCATGTGAGGAGCAACTTTTTTTTAAAAACAGAGTGGTTAGTACGTGGTATGAACTGCTGGAGGAAGTGGTGGATGCAATTAGTTTACAATGTTTAAAAGACATTTGAATCAGTACATGAATGGGAAATGTTTGGAGGGATATGGGCCAACTGCTGGCAGGTGGGACTAGTTAGTTTGGGAATGTGGTCAGCATGGACTAGTTGAACCAAAGGGTCTATGACTGGGATTCATTTCCTCTGGGTACACTTACATGAAGATTTATCGTAGCACACAGATCGTCACATTTCTGATTATTGAGAAAGAAATTGGGTTTTGCTTATAGGACAGCAGACAATTGTCCTCAATCTCAGGATGACACAATAATGAAGGTCACATATATAATAATTACTGCTAAGAATGGAATACGTTAATAAGATTTGTTTTCAAATATATTACTGGTAGGAAATGGAAGTTTCCACTTTGACATTACCACTCAAATGGTGAAATTACCTTTTCAAATGCACAATTGAAGACAACTTCATCAACTCATATCTCCTACCTGTAGCAGTCCATGTGAATGCTCTGACTAGCTTTGAACTCGCCCTGACTATCCTTCTGAAAGCCAATCTCCTTGTACATGTTCAAACCATGCACAGCAGCTCGTGCCTCCACAAAAGGCCTGGAAAGCAGATATTAAGTAAATATTAGTTCTAAAAAACATATTATAATCACTCTTCCACTTCCCATTGCAAAGTAAATGGTTTCAAATGATACAGTGGATTGTATACTCTCCATGCAAAATACTGGAGACATCTGGTGTCGAAAATTAATATTGCAATTACCATTAAAATGTTTTCCTCTCTGCATCTGTTCATCAGATTTACTCAATTCCTACCATGTCAAAACAAGATTAGAGAAAGCTTGGGCTGGAATAACTATTTTCAAAAGGAATTATGTTTTGGAAGAAAGATTAAGCATAGCCAGAAGTAAAACTATCTAGAAATTAAAGCTTTAATTCCTTTGTATTATAAGGATACATTAAATTGCATGACAGTCAGAAAGGGCTATTAATCAATGAATTGTAAATTACTATAAAATTGAAACATTAGCCAAAATTATACATAGAAAACTTCTCAACTTTTGATGAACATGCCAGGCAATTATAGAATATGTAATGCAAAGCAGGTCATTTGGCCCAAACACTCCATGATCCATCTAAAATCTTCCATCTTTTCTCTTAGCCAAATGTGTAAATCTTTCCAATCTTTTCTCTCTCATAATTACATAAGAACGTAGAGTTTTCTGTAGGCCTCCGAAAAATTCCAGAGATGTAGAGGAAAGGATAGCAAAGCGATTCTAGATAGGAGTGAGTGTAACAGGGTAGTTGTTATGGGGACTTGAACTTTCCAATATGGACTGGAAATACTTTGAGTACTTTAAGTGGGTCACATTTTGTCAATTGTGGGCAGGAGGGTTTTCTGACACAGTATGTAGACAGGCCAACAAAAGGCGTGGTCACAATGGATTTGGTACTGGGTCATGAACCAGGCCAGGTGTTAGATTTGGAGGTCGGTGAGCACTTTGGTGATAGCGACCACAATTTGTTTATGTTTACTTTAGTGATGGAAGGGGAGGAGGGCAGGAGGTAGTTGTGGGAAAGGCAATTATGGTGCGATTAGGCAAGATTTCAGATGCATAGTTAATTAAAACTTCAGCATCAATTTGCTTTCATTATCTATCATTTGCTTTCATTATCTTTCAATTTGCTATCATACTTTACTGATGTGTGTCACAACTTTGGGAGATTCTGTATTTATAACCTTGTGTCTCTATGAAATTACTTGATTTGGCAATTACATGCACATTTTACAAAATCTTATCTTCCTGTATTGTGCAGTAGCTGTACCCCACCAATGTGAAGTCTGCAAATTTAAAGTTGTGTTTTAATTCCAAGTTCTAAATCATAAACACAGACTATGTACAAGCTTCCACCAACACTAATCTTTGTGGGGCTTCCACTTCTCACTCTGCATACCAAATAGAATGTTTGGGATTAATTTTTGTTCTCTGCATCATAATATTACAACACTGCTAACCTACGATAGCTGATTTAATGTGGTTAAGCATGATATAATTAAGCTTATAAACCTTCAGATTTTATTTTCTGCACTGTAATTTGCTGCTTAAATAATATTTACTGTTATTTAAAGGTTACGTGCTGTGACAGAGTTCCACAAAAGGGATAGTAAGTTAAAAGAAACCTCAGTGAGAAGACTAGAAACAGTGAAAATATCACTGGCAGCAAATCTGGACACAACCATTCACTCCAGCTATAAACACTCCAGAGCTATCACTGTTGTATGAACAATAAAAACACTCACCAATCAAAAGAATCACCATTATATGTCACAAGTATGTTAGGCTTTGTTTCTTGAAGGTGTTCAAACCACCTACGAATTAAGCTTGCCTAAACAAAAAAAAAACACTATTTGAAAAGACAACTTTTACAAATGGCTGAAATATTTTCTGAAAAACAAGGAAGTCATGTGCTGGACAGAGCTGGGATCTGTGAAATTGGGTCTCCAGCCCTAAATAGCCAGCATTGGATATTGAACCATGAGTACAAAATGTTAAATTACTGAACAAAACAATTCCAAATACAAAAAGGTATGAAATCAACTAGTAGCTAAATCAAACAGATTTCACTGACCTCATCTGGTTCATTAAAAACACAAAAAGGGCCCTCATATTCTGGCTTTGGTGTAAACTCAAAATCCTCAATATCTTCAGACACAATTTCCCTGTTTGTAATCAAATAACCCTGTAAAAAGAGAGACAGAAGTAAGTATTATGTTTGCTAAGTCATTTCTAAGCATACATGAATTACTGTTCTGTAGAACATCAGCAGCACTTGGCAAGAGTCCAACAACTTGCATTTATCACCTTTAACATGTAAAGACTAATATATATCAGAGGCTTAACTAGAAGCTGCACCAAAAATGGATACAATGGAGGAACCTAATGCTTGGTCAAATAGGTGCATTTTAACAAGGATCTTAAACCAAAAAAAAATCAGAGGCTGGGTGATTAGAACATAGAGCATTACAATGCAGTACAGGCCCTTTGGCCCTCGATGTTGCACCAACCTGTCATACCAATCTGAAGCCCATCTAACTTACACTATTCCATGTACGTCCATATGCTTGTTAAAGGCACAGGTGCTTATGTTTGAGAGTTTAAATAAGTGCCATAGTTGGTTGAGCTGAGAATTGTGAGAGAGAGAGTAAAAGTGAAGGGAGAATTACAAGATGAAGAGTTGAGGCTCAAATGTGACTGGGAAACAATAGGAAACAGCAGGACTGGAGTAATGGCTGAGTGATACTTACTACAGGTTAAGATAGAGACGTCAGAGATTATGAATGAACTGAAGTTTAGCGTCAGAAAGGAAAGTAGTGAAATAAACTACTTTCAGTAATGTGAAGACATACTCTTGGATGAGTTTTTTTTTAAAACGCAGAAGATTGGCTGCTATAAAGGTGAAAGCGAACTGTGTAGTGACATGGTTAAGAAGCTCATTTTTCAATAGGATGCAAACTTCCCAACAGTCCAATTTAGTGACAAAGGAGGAGAGAAAATGGGTGACAATGTTGTGGTGTTTGCAGAGAATACCAAAAGATGACTATACACCCTAAATGCTGCTGAGCCATAATTCAAGTAAAATTTTGTAGATTCATACGGTAGCGTTGGATATTGGTCGACTTAAAATTGGTCTCTTGTCCATCTGCATTCCATTATTGGTTGTGTTATCTTCTCTGTCTGACTCCACAAACACTAAATTTAAAAATCTACTAGGTCTCATACTATTCGAAATTGTAATCAACCTGCTCTGCATTTTAATATTTGCAGATTTGACTTTTATTACAAACACCTAAACAAACCTGTCCATCGATCATGTAGGAAATCATCATGATCTGGTCATTCTCAGCATCTGGAAACTTTAATGGCAATTTTGTAGTCTCAATATCAAATGCCAAAACAACAGGATCCTGGAAAAGACAAAAGTGGCGTTAACAAAATTTAAACCACTGACAGAGTATGCTGTTGGAAAAATCCATCTGGCTCACTAATGGCCTTTAGCGAATGTCCTTATCTGGTCTGGCATTTATGTGATTCCAGATCCACAGCAATGTTGTTGGTTTTTAACTACCTTCTGAACAATTGGAGATGGGGAATAAATGCTAATCTAGTCAGCAATGTCAACATCCCACAAATGAATAAAATATTAAAGAATTTGTATAAAATAAAACAACTTTGGGTTTCATTATTAGGTGGATATTTATGCAAGTTTTCATAAAGGATAACTACATGTAAATAGCTCTATTTTAAAAATAATTTTAATTGGGTCACTAGAAATTAAGTCTCAAATTGTTTCTCTTTAAAAGGCATAAATACAATTAAGTTTTACTGGCAAAAGGGTCTTGGTTAACTGTAACTAGAACTGGTCTCTATCACATTTACATGAACCAAAATATTGAATGTATTACTTACTGGTCGCTCAACCAAGTCATCCCTACGTATAATCTCAGGAGGATAGGCACCGCCACGAATTCGTATATTGTACCAATGTGCCTAGGAAGTAAGATGAGTTAACCATAAAGAATCCTAATTATCTATAATCAGGTCAACACTATCAAAAATCAACTACATAATCTTCCTGATTGAAGCTTTCAAACCTTACATCACTCAGGTGTCATCAAGCCAAATACCTTTAATTTTAGTAGTAATCATCTAACAGGAGTCACCAGTGGGACATGAGCACTAGAATAAACTTCAGGAAGAACCAGAGTTTTATCTTTCAATATATATGTTCGAAAAAGATCTTTCCCACGTGTCCAAGTTATTTAAAATCAAAAGGGAAACTAACCTAAGGAATGCTTCCATGTACCACAAGTTGCTTACTCAAACGCTATTGGAACAAGACTGGGAACAGGGTATCAGCTAAGCTCTGGGACACAAATTGTACAAGTCCCAAAATGTGTTCTCATGGGGGAGGATGGAGAGGATGGGAAGGTATTCACAAGCTTGAATTTCAAATTAAGTTTACACTTTCCATCATCCCAGGGAAATCATTGCTTTTTACTGACCGTAAATAAAGCAAGCAAATTTAAAATGTACATGCGGCATTGTGGATAGGAGGATGCTGCCACAACTCCTCTTTCTTTGATTGTACCTAAGGGCCTATTTGGTTACTACGGTAGAGAAGCAACCACTGGTGAGGCTTAACAAGAGGAATCTCCTGTCTTAACAAGCAGCAGCTTCTGCCATGATTGCTATTAGGGTTAAAAAAAATGAAATTAGCTAGTTAGAAATCATTATCTTGGGAACAATCTTCCAAACCCCTGAATGGGCAAAGACAAGAAAGTTGGGACAATTGTGAGAGATGGGTCCTGACAAACATCTTGTTGCTAAGGACAAAAAGTCCCATTTTTCCATTCAAATATTGAATGATGAGATGAGATTCTTGCCCATCAGTGGAGAGGAATCCAGTTGTATCCTCATGATTATACCATCTTGCTTCAATAATATGCAGTTTCCTATTTTTCAAGCCACTATACAGAAAGGTGATAATTCCCAAAATGAATGTTACACCATTTCACATCATTTCACCAACTGCTCCACATCTCAGGGCACGTCCCACGGGCAGCAACTGCACGCATTCCCTGTCAGCAAAGTGAGTTGCCACGTACCCTCTATCTGATATTTCTGGGACAAATAAAAACAGTGCAGTTCAGGTGCAGGTTGCTAGCACTTGACTTGGTGTACAGCTGGTCTTTAAAGACAATGCCAGGAATACCAGATGTCCAAGCAATTGCTATTACCTCTGCCTGTGGCGAGTGGGAGAACATGATGAGTGAGTGCCACTGGGGTATGGTGCATAATTAACAAGGTGGGTTTGGATACATTATGCTTGAAAACTTATGAGCTCACACACAAACCTTCCTTGAAACTTGCCTTAAGTCATACTTAGAGGAGAAAGTGAGGTCTGCAGGTGCTGGAGATCAGAGCTGAAAATGTGTTGCTGGAAAAGCGCAGCAGGTCAGGCAGCATCCAAGGAACAGGAGAATCTCCTGTTCCTTGGATGCTGCCTGACCTGCTGCGCTTTTCCAGCAACACATTTTCAGCTTAAGTCATACTTAGCCAATTATTGGCAAGATTCAGCTTTAAGGCTATTAGCAGACACAGATAACATATCTGATCCCTTCAAGATCCAAAGCTATTCTTCAGCTAATTCGCTCAAGACAGTAGGACATTAAATATCACATATAACAATTAATTATCTGGTAAGGTGATCATACTTCTGATATGATAATCAGCTGAAGTTTAATACACAGCCGCCAACATTATCCCTTTCAGAACCATTACCATATAAAATAGTACTCACCACCTGAATCTTCAAATCAATAGATACTCGAACATGGTAAGGGACATCATATTCTCGGATGTCAATTATGTTTTCCATTTGATCAGAAATTTTTTTTGATGTTCCTTCCTCTTCAGTCACATTGCCCCCAGCCAAGGCACTACCATTACAAACAAATATCACCAAACGTAGCAAGAATTGTCACAAGATAGTATCCAACACAAGAATAACTTAACTGAAACTTACCTGATCAAAGATTCTGTTTTTTTATTAATATACAGTAAACAAATCACAAAAATTTTCTCTAAAAACATGACAATCTTCTATTTATTGGAGTTTCACTCTGCAAACTTACTTTGCATTCTACTTAGCCCAGATAATTTCACAGGAAGTTCAGTTGCCCTATCCCAATTACTAAAATCTTTCAGGAAAACAGGAGAAGCAAAGAACTATCTCACTGTAAAGCACCATTATGCTGCACCTTACAATTATAATTGCATAAAATGGATTATGTCTATTCTTTGCTTTCTTCAACTTTATTGCAGGGTGGCAAATAAAATTGTTGATTGTTTCTAACCAATATAGCTTCCTTATATCAACAGATAAAAGAGCTTTGAAAAGATTTATAAGAACGTTGCCAGGGTTGGAAGATTTAAACTACAGGGAGAGGCTGAATAGCTGGGGCTGTTTTCCCTGGAGCATCAGAGGCTGAGGTTTAGAAAATCATGAGGGGCATGGATAAGGTAATTAGACAGGGGTAGGGGATTCCAGAACAAGAGGGCAGAGGTTTAGGGTGAGAGGAGAAAGATATAAAAGAGACCTAAGGGACAACTTTTTCACAGAGGGTGGTGTATGCATAGAATGAGCTGCCAGAGGAAATAGTGGAGGTTGGTACATCAGGATGGGTATATGAATAGAAAGGGTTTAGAGGGATATGGACTAAGTGCTGGCAAATGGGATATCTGGTCAGCATGGACGAGTTGGACTGAAGGACCCGTTTCCGTGTTTACATCTCTAAAATGCTATACCAGCACTTATTACAAAATTGAACTGAAGCAGGTCATAAAATTAATTTAGGTTTTAATGTTAATATCGAAAGTGGATTCAACAAAATGGGGTGTGGGGAAGAGTCATTGCATGTCATTAATTTTAAAAGTATATTTTCCCTTAACACTCCAATCAGACACTGGGTAATCTTGCAGCCAAGAAAGCAAACAAGTTAAATTATACATCTTTATTTGTGACCTCTTTACATGTTGTACCAATACAGTACCTTCCTGAAGGTTTCAGTACCATTTATCAAACCCCAGATGTTGGTGTACTTGGCAAATTCCAAGGATATGGTCCACAAGTCAGGCTCAAAAAAGAGCAACAGCCATTTATCTAATTATCCTCTTGGTCTGTCAACTAATTTTTAAGAAGTCAGAGAATTTTGGTTGCATTGGTATTGGCAATCACCAGGTGTGGGCAAGTGTTCTTCACCTTCTTTGCAGCCATAGTTGAAGCCACTACCAAAGCTATAATACAATGTTCAGCAGTAGTAATTTAATGTTCTCTTCAAATCGCAGAACACACTAAATCCTTAAACACCTTTCCTGGAATAGTTTATTTTTGCATTTCACTGCTTGAAAATCAATCATGAGATACAGAAAAGAAACTGGAATATAATATCTTTCAAAGCTGAAGGACATCCAAAACACACTTCATGAATGAAGTGCAGTTACTGAAGGAAATACTGAACTCCCACAAACACCAATATGACAAAGTAATTCATTTTTGTGATGCCAATGAGGGGAAAATATTTGGCATGACACTGGGCTGACTCCTTTGATATTTTACTTATTTTGCCTTGAAAACTTTTGGACAAGAATGATGAAACCTCTTGTTCACAGTCTTTTATTGAATATAGAAAGAAAGTTATTCTCCATACAACTTTTTCCACAATTCTTTTTCGAAAATGTTCCATAGAATCTTTTACACACACCTGACAATTCAGTCGGGGCCTCTGTTAAGAAAGTGAATTCTTCAAACATACCTCTTATTGTAGCTTAATAGTTCTGATCAAATAAAACATTTCAGAAGAGAAAAAAAGCCTTGCATTTTGAAACAGGAGAAAACTGAAAGTATGATTAGCTGTTGCATTCCAGGCTGTAAACTGACCAATATCTGAATTGAGAGATTGAACCTTGATGCAGAAAAGTATTTGCAATGTGCTGATACTTATCTTGGTTGTTTATTAGACCCCTAATCAGAACCTAACAATGTCAATTCTTTAATACTAGGTTTGAAATAAACAAGAAACTACAGGAGATGGCGAGCCAAGAATAGCAGCATTGTAACAATGAAAACACCGCATAAAGCATCAATGGTGAAATTACCTGGATAACATAACAGTATAGGCATCATTTGATTTCTCCCGTTCTTTATTTTTCTTTACAGCCGAGGAAATCTCCTTTCGGACTTTTATCAGGTCATCAACTGTATTAAAAGCGAGCTTAACATAGAGTCTCTTCAAGCCAACCAAGTGGTTAGGCTGTAGAGAAAAAAGTAATTTAGGAGATTAAATTATTATTACCCAAACTTTATTTTTGTGGGGCAGGATAATAAAAACAGTAATAGAACAAAAACTCACCAGATCCAAGTCCTCTTTTGGAATGGTTGATATTTTACTTATTTTGCCTTGAAATTTTTTGGACAAGAACGATGAAACCTCTCTTTCACAGCCCTTTTTTCAATATAAAAAGAAAGTCATTCTCACGACAATTGAGTCCATAATTTAATTATAATAGTTTTCAATATATAAATATTTTAATGAGCATCAAGGTGATTATCCAAAAAAGTCCTGCTCTTCAAAACTGTTGTTTTGTCCAATTACGGTGCTAGCTTTATTTGGAACAGTTATCAGAACTCAGTCATCGCACATTAAATTGCTTTCATGTACAAGCATTTACATTTTGCATTTCGATTTAAAGTTAGACTTTAGAGTTAAAAGCATAAAAATTTGTTGGTATAGTTTTGTGTAAAGCACATTCATACAAAAAAATCATATTGAACACGTTTTCACGTTTTTGGCTAATTCATCTTCTACAAACCTTTTTTGTGGCAACATAGAAATAGGGTTCAAAAGGTAGAGCAACCTGAAAAAGAAGAAAATTTCATGAAAAAGTGTTTGATACTTATTTAAAAAGTTTGTCAAAGAAAATGCATACTCCAGTTCTGTGTTCACAAAGGATAACAGAGTCATTGAGATGTACAGCACAGAAACAGACCCTTCGGTCCAACTCGTCCATGCTGACGAGATATCCTAAATTAATCTAGTCCCTTTTGGCCCATATCCCTCCAAACCTTCCCTAAATATACACCCACTCAGATGTCTCTTAACTATTGTAATTATACCAATTTACACCACTTTTTCTGGCAGCTTATTCAATAAACACACCACCCGCTATGTGAAAAAGTTGCCCTAACAGTCAGCTGTGCAGATTCACTGCTTAGTCATACAGCAGTGCAGGTTTACTTCTTCATTTGATTCACTTCCCATGTGGTCACTGCCTGTCTTTCTCCTTTTGAAAGTGCCGTTGTTTTAATCGATTTTTCTCCCGAAGTTCCAAAACAATGCAACATGAATAACATGTCATAAATGTTGGGAAACACATTTAGAAAGAGACAAGAACCGAGACAAATCAGTATTAGTGGGTAAATGGTGTCAGGGAAAATTATGGGATTGAAGGCAGATACGTTCTCAGGATGTAGTATTTTACATTCTAGGGCCTGGTATTCTATATTCCAGAGTAAATGGGAGCTAGAAACAGTGGATTCATTACGGTCATCTTCTGAGATTCTATAGCCTTTGCAAGAGTTCTTATGGAGCAGAGGATAGCTCATGTAAACTCTGTATTTAAAATATGAAGTAAAGAGAAAACTGAGGGTGGTGGTGGAGGGTTGTTTTTCAGACTGGAGGCCTGTGACCAGTGGAATGCCCCAAGAATCAGTGCTGGGTCCTCTACTTTTTGTCATTCAGATAAATAATTTGGATGCAAGCATAACAGGTACAGTTAGAAAGTTTGCAGATGACACCAAAGTTGGAGGTGAAGAGGGTTACCTCAGATTACAAACAGGATCTTGACCAGATGGGCCAATGGGCTGAGAAATAGCAGATGGGAGTTTAATTCAGATAAATGCGAGGTGCTACATTTTGGAAAAGCAAATCTTAGCAGGACTTATACACTTAATGGTAAGGTCCTAGGGAGTGTTGCTGAACAAAGAGACCTCGGAGTGAGGGTTCATAGCTCCTTGAAACTGGAGTCGCACATAGATAGGATAGTGAAGGAGGCATTTGGTATGCTTTCCTTTGTTGGTCAGAATATTGAGTACAGGAGTTGGGAGAACATGTTGAAACTGTGCAGGACATTGGTTGGGCCACTGTTGAAATATTGCGTGCAATTCCAGTCTCCTTCCTATCGGAAAGATGTTGTGAAACTTGAAAGGGTTCCGAAAAGATTTACAAGGAAGTTGCCACGGTTGGAGGATTTGAGTTATAGGGAGATGCTGAACAGGCTGGGGCTGTTTTCCCTGGAGCGTCGGAGGCTGAGGGTGACCTTATAGAGGTTTACAAAATTATGAGGGGCACGGATAGAGTAAATAGGCAAAGTCTTTTCCCTGGGGTCAGGGAGTCCAGAACTAGAGGGCATAGGTTTAGGATGAGAGGGGAATGATATAAAAGATACTGAAGGGGCAACGTTTTTACACAGAGGGTGGTACGGGTATGGAATGAGCTGCCAGAGGAAGTGGTGGAGGCTGGTACAATTGCAACTTTTAAGAGGCATTTGGATGGATATATGAATAGGAAGGCTTTGGAGGGATATCGGCCAGGTGCTGGCAGGTGGGACTAGATTGGGTTGGGATATCTGTTGGCATGGATGGGTTGGACTGACTGGTCTGTTTCCATGCTGTACATCTCTATGACTCTATGAGAACTGTAGACCAGTCAGTCTGATGTTGGTAGTGGGGGAAAATGCTACAGCCCATTATGAAAGATTTAATAGCTAAACACTTGGAAAACAGCAGCAGAATTGAACAGAATCAGCATGGATTTGAGAAAATGAAATAATTCTTGATAAAGCTGCTGTTATTATTCAAGGATGTAACCCAGAATTGATGAGGGGGAGCCAGGAGATGTGTTGGTAAAAATAGGAAGGCAGGCTATTATATGAATGGTTATAGATTGTGGGGAAAAATGTACAATGAAACTTGGATATCCTCATAACAATCGCTGAAGGTAAGTATTAGAGTTTAGCAGGCAGTCACGAAGGCAAATAGTATGTTGGCCTTCAGTGTGAGAGGATTTGAGTATAGGAGCAGGGATGTCTTACAATAATTATATACAGTCAGTTCTTCTATAACGTGATGATTTGTGTCCTTGTGCAACCCATGTTACAGAAAAATGGTGCTTTACAAATTGTTATACGATGTTATACAACCAACACAGCCGAAAGGTTAAAAGCTTGCAGTTTAGATTCAGTTTTCCCAGCTTGTCAATCATGTTACAGTGAATTAGTGTTGACAAAACGTACATTATAAGAGAATGACCTGTACAGACATATAAACACTATGGTTATTACAGCAAGTCAGAGACTGGGAGTAATTTACTTGCTTACTTGCCAAAGTCTGTTCACCATTTACAAGGCAACAAGTCGTGAATTTAGTTTTTAAATTCACTCATAAGGAGTGAGCATCGCTGGGTGGCCAGCATGTACTGCCAAGCCTAATTGGCCTTGTCACAGTGTTGGCGAGCTGTCTTATTGAACTGCTCAGTCGATGTGCTGAGAGGGAGAGAATGCCCAATGACAGTGAAGGAACGATCATATATTTCCAAATCAGGAAGGTGAGAGGCTTAGACGGGAACTTGCACATGTTTCCATATATGTACTGCCCTTGTCCTTCTAAGCGTAAGTGATCCTGAGTTTGGAAGATTCTGTCTAAGGATTTTTGATGAATTCCTACAATGTATCTTATAGCTAGCACCAGAGACCCGGGTGCAACTCCCACCTCAGGCGACTGTCTGTGTGGAGTCTGCACATTCTCTCCGTGTCTGCGTGGGCTTCCTCCGGGTGCTCCGGTTTCCTCGCATAGTCCAAAGATGTGCACGTTAGGTGATTTGGCCATGCTAAATTGTCCATAGTGTTAGGTGAAGGGGTAAATGTAGGGGAATGGGTCTGGCTGGGTTGCGCTTCAGCGGGTCGGTGTGGAAAAAAAAAAGGGTGGCATGGTGGCTCAGTGGTTAGCACTGCTGCCTCACAGCACCAGGGTCCCAGGTTCGATTCCAGCCTCGGGCGACTGTCTGTGTGGAGTTTGCATATTCTCCCAGTGTCTGCGTGGGTTTCCTCCGGGTGCTCCAGTTTCCTCCCACAGTCCAAAGATGTGCAAGTCAGGTGGATTGGCAATGCTAAATTGCCCATAGTGTTAGGTGCATTAGTCAGAGGGGAAATGGGTCTGCGTGGGTTACTCTTCGGAGGGTCAGTGTGGACTGGTTGGGTTGAAGGCCTGTTTCCACACTGCAGGGAATCTAATAGCACACACTGCTGCTACTGAACCTGG
Source organism: Hemiscyllium ocellatum (assembly GCF_020745735.1). Taxonomy (NCBI): domain Eukaryota; kingdom Metazoa; phylum Chordata; class Chondrichthyes; order Orectolobiformes; family Hemiscylliidae; genus Hemiscyllium; species Hemiscyllium ocellatum. Next base: position 18,667,070 of record NC_083424.1, read on the forward strand.
TGGTGGACAGTGTGGATGCTTGTGGATGCAAAGCCAATCAAGTGGGTTGCTTTGCCCTCGATGATATCAAGCTTCTTGAGTGTTGCTGGAGTTGCCCCCATGCAGGCAAGTGTGAAATATTTCATCACATTCCTGATTTGGTGGACAGGCCTTGAGAAGCAGAAGGTGAGTTACTCACCACACTATTTCTAGCCACAGATCTGCTCTTGTAGTCACTGTCATTATTTGGAGAGTCCAGTTGAGTTTCTGGTCAATGGTAACCTCAAGGCTGTTGATAGCAGGGGATTCAGTGATGAATTCATTAAATGTCAAGAGGCAGTATTTAGATGGTCTCTTATTGGTGATGATCATTAACTGGCATTTGCATGGCACAAATGTTATTTGCAATTTGCCAGCCCAAGCCTAGATATTGTCCAGATCTTGGTACATTTGAACTCAGACTGCTACAGTGTCTGAAGGGTCTCAAATGATGTTGAACAGAGTACAACCATTGGTGTACATCCTCATTTCTGAGCTTATGACAGAGGGAAGGTCATTGACGAAGCAGCTGAAGATGGTTGAGCCTTGGACACTACTCTGAGGAACCCCTGTAGAGATATCCTGGAGCGGAGAGGACTGACCTCCAACAACCACAACTATCCTATGGTACAACTCTAGGTTGGATGCCAACCAATACAGCGCTTGCCCCTGATACGCTTTGATTACAGTTTTGTTGAAGCTTCTGAATGCCACATCTGTCAAATGCAGCCTTGATGTCAAAGGCTCGCTCGTCTGGAATTCAGCCCGTTTTCTCATGTTTGAATCAAGGCTGCAAAGAGGATAGCAGCTGCATGGCTCTGGTGGAACCTAAACAGGTGAAACTGAACAGGTTATTACCGAGAAGAGACTGCTTGATAGCACTAGTGATCATTTTACTGTGGCATACTCCCTACTTGCCTGGTTGACAACTCCAACATTCAAAAGGCTTAACACCATCTACCATCAGGGAATAAGCAGCTCACTTGATGCTCTCCACATCCACCATTAGGTCAAAACCCTCAACCTCTTTTCACAACAGCACTGGGAGCCTAACTACACCACATGGACTGCAGCAGTTCAAAAAGCAGATGACAATCATGTTCAAAGCCAATGAAGATGGGCCAGACAGTCAAACTAGCAACATGCTCATCCCATGAAGGAGAAAGAAAATCCTTACATAAATTGTTACACACCTTAAATCTGCTCCCATCTTCTTCAATAAAATAATAATCCACAGCACTGATCATTCGTTTATCTTCATCCAGGAGTTCTGTCTGTAAATCAAAATCAGCATACGTTCAGAGCAAATAAATGTTGCAATTTACAAATACATAAAAACAAGTCATGTCCAATAACTTTTAGTATAAAGTTTAAAAATTATGATTCTCTGAACAGCTTGAAAGATGAACAGGCACTAAACCACATGGAACATATTTGTGAAACCTATATCATCAATACAGTCAGTTCTGTTAGAATGCAGTAGTTCCATTGTCACACAATCCTGTGTTATAAGAAAATCAGTAATAGCAGCACCATTGGAACTACTGGGCCTGGAATCAAGTTATAACCAATTCATGCTTTAACCGTTCGCGCTATAGAAATATTGTCCCCAATTCGTCAATCGAGGAATATTGAATTTACATGCAGCAGAAACTCGCATTATACCAGAATGACCTATATATCACAACATAGGTGATCCCAAGTTGTGAGCAGGTTCCGTTTTATAGTCCATTCACAATTCATGTATCGCTGGACATTGGAAACCGTCTAGGAAAATTAACAAACCATAAAATTCACAACTAATTTTGGAGGAACCTGTTTGGGAGAGGTCACAGCACAGATACAGATAAGTGATTATAATTAAGTGCAGCCTGACAGTAAATCTGCAGTAATGAGTAGAGTGGGTTCTTCCTTGAGAATATGTTTTATTGAGATGTCTCTTCATTAAACTTAAAAATATAAGCTACAAGTATCAAGTCAGCCCGGAGCAGTGTTTCGTAGAGGAATAAGACAGTGCTATTTTCTGGATCTGTAGATTGAAAGAAGCAAAAAATGGCCCTTGGTAGAGTGATATGCTCTTCTTTTCAGATGTGCGAGTTTATGGAGAGTTTACATGCTACTGAGGATTGTATCTGCAATAAATGCCATTGGCTGCGAATCCTATCAGATCGAATGGATCAGTTAGAGAGACAGTTAGAGGCATTGAGAAATTTACAAGAGCAAGGGGATGTCATGAATGGCAGTTACAAGAAGGGAGAAAAGTTGCAGATACAGTTACATAGATGGGTTAACTCCAGGAAAGGTAAGAGAAGTAGACAGGTGGTGCAGAAGTCTTCTGTGGCTAGCCCCATTTCCAACAAGTATGCTGTTTTGGAAAATGTAGGGGGTGATGGATTCTCAGGGGAATATTGCACGAACAACCAAGATTCTGGTATTGAGACCTACTCTAATGCAACGAGGAGTATGTCAGGTTCCAAAAGATCGATTGTGTTACGGGACTCTCTAGTCCAAGGCCAGAAGCAAAAAGTCAGAATGATGTGTTGCCGCCCTGGTGCCAGGACCAAGGGTGTCTCAAAGAGGTTGCAGAATGTTCTCAAGGGGGAGAAGGACCAGCAGAAGGTCATTGTACACGTTGAAACCAATGACATAGGAAGTGAAAAGGATGAGATTCTGAAGGCTGGTACGTGTAGGGAATCCTGAAAAAGAAGCAAGCATATGTTAGGTTGAGACAAGACAGATCAATTGAATCCTTGGAAGAGTATAAAGGCAGTAGGAGTGTACTTTAGAGAGAAATCAGGAGGGCAAAACAGGTACGTGAGACAGCTTTGGCAATCAGAGTAAAGGAAAATCCAAAGGGATTTCATAAGTACATTAAGGACAAAAGGATAACGAGGGAGAGAATAGGGCCCCTCAAAGAACAGCAAGGCGGCCTTTGTATGGAGCCACAGGGGATGGGGGAAGATACTAAATGAGTGTTTTGCATCAGTGTTTATTGTGGAGAAGGATATGGAAGATATAGAATGTAGGGAAAAATGTCCATATTACAGAGGAGGAAGTGCTGGATGTCTTAAAACACATAAAAGTGGATAAATCCCCAGAACCCAGGTGTACCCAAGGAGTCTGTGGGAAGCAAGGGAAGTGATTGTTGGGCCACTTGCTGAAATATCGATATCATCAATAGTCACAGATGAGATACCGAAAGACTGGAGGTCGGCTAACATGGTGCCACTGTTTAGGAGAGCGGTAAGGACACGGGAACTGTAGACCAGTGAGCCTGATGTTGATGGTGGGCAAGTTGTTGGAGGGAATCCTGAGGGACAGGATGTACACATATTTGGAAAGGCAAGGACTGATTAGGGACAGTCAACATGGCTTTGTGCGTGGGAAATCATGTCTCACAAACTTGGTTGAGTTTTTTGAAGTAACAAAGAGGATTGATGAGGGCACAGTGGTAGATGTGATCTATATAGACATCAGTAAGATGTTCAACAAGGTTCCCCATGGGAGACTGGTTAGCAAGGTTAGATCTCATGGAATGCAGGGAGAACTAGCCATTTGGATACAGTACTGGCTCGAAGGTAGAAGACAGAGGGTGGTGGAGGACGGATGTTTTTTAGACTGGAGGCCTGTGACCAGTGGAGTGCCATAAGGATCGGTGCTGGGTCCATTACCTTTCATCATTTATATAAATGATTTGGATGTGAGTATAAGAGGCACAGCAAGTTAGTTTGCAGATGGAGGCATAGCGGACAACGAAGGTTACCTCAGACTACAACGGGATCTTGATCAGATGGACCAATAGGCTGAGGAATAGCTGATGGAGTTTAATTTAGATAAATGCAAGGTGCTGCAGTTTGGTAAAGCAAATCTTAGCAGGACTTATACACTTTATGGTAAGGTCCTAGGGAGTGTTGCTGAACAAAGAGACCTTGGAGTGCAGGTTCATAGTTCCTTGAAAGTGGAGTCACAGGTAGATAGGATAGTGAAAAAGGTGTTTGGTATGCTTTCCTTTATTGGTCAGAATATTGAGTACAGGAATTGGGAGGTCATGTTACAGCTGTACAGGACATTGGTTAGGCTAATTTTAGAATATTGTATGCAATTCTGGATTCCTTCCTATCAGAAAAATGTTGTGAAACTTGAAAGGTTTCAGAAAAGATTTACAAGGATTTGATCCATAGGGAGAGGTTGAATAAGCTGTTTTCCCTGCAGCGACGGAGGCTGAGCGATGCCCTTATAAAGGTATATAAAATCATGAGGGTCATGAATAGGATAAATAGACAAAGTATTTTCCCTGGGATGGGGGAGTCCAGATGTAGAGGACATAGGTTAAGGGTGAGCGGGGAAAGATATAAAAGGGACCTATTGGGCAACTTTTTCATGCAGAGGGTGGTACGTGTACGGAATGAGCTGCCAGAGGAAGTTAAGGCTGGTACAATTGCAACATTTAAAAGGATGGGTATATGAATAGGAAGGGTTTGAAGGGATATGGGCCGGGTGCTGGCTGGTGGGACTAGATTGGGTTGTGATATCTGCTCGGCATGGGTGAGTTGGATCGAAAGGTCTGTTTCCGTGCTGTCCATCTCAATGACTACGTCAATTGGTTCACAAGTCAGGACACAAAGCACTGGAAACATTTGTATGCCACATCATTTAAATTACACCTATGTATGGGTTCATATTCCTCGTCTCAACATTCAAGTCAGGCATTTATAAATCAGGACCTTCGCTGGGACAATATTAGCTTAGAAGGACAACTGACTGGGTGCATGTTGATAAGCCAGCCAGTCTTCTCGCCTGGATCTTTGAGACGGTCAAATCCAAATCGTGCATCCATCTCATCTGTCCACTGACTGCGCTCCAGGCGCTTGAGTGCAGGAAGGGAGGAGCCATCCTCACTGTGGAAACAAAAGCACGAGAGATACATTTAAATCAAGTGCAAAAGGACTATTTTATCATTAATAGAGGAATGGACTGATCTTTACTTGCTCCTGCCACTTTGGATTCAAGGCAACATTGAAAGATGCAATTCCAATCTTGCACTACAACAACAAACACACTTGAAAAATACTACAATGGCTGCAAAATACTTAGGGACATCATGAGGAAAGAATTATATAGATGTAGATCTTACTTCATTCCCAATAAAAATGAATTTACACAATAACTTGGTGTGTTCTACTCTGTATACTGTACAACTAATCAGCACATCTCTATGTGATGCAAACAATAAATCAGAGGTTCTATACTCAATAGCATCAAGAACTGCTAAAAGGTTGTTGGCCTGAAATGCACATATTTTTTCTCCATTGCTGTTTCCTGAACCAAGTGCATCACAGCATCTTGGGCATTCACTAGTGGTTGTCACAAAGAATTTCACTCAAGTTGAGCACAAATGAGAGAACCTTGGAAAGAAAAGTAGATGTAGATGGAACTGTAGATCATGTCAAGGTTAGTCAACAATTTTGATTTTAAATTTGAGGATGATGGCTAAGTATTACAAGTGTAAAGGGCAGAAGAATAGAGACGTGAGAATTCATGTACACGAGTCTGTGCACATAGCATGACATGTTAACAAGGCTTTAAAAGAAAGTACTAACAAGATCCCTGGGTTTTATGAATGAGGCATTCAGTACAGACAAAAATAGTTTAGACTAAATTCGATTACCTACAGTATGGAAACAGGCCCTTCAGCCTAACAAATCCACACCGACCCTCTGAAGAGTAACCCACCCTGACTCATTCCCCTTCCCTGACTAATGCACCCAAGGCTATGGGACAATTTAGCATGGCCAATTCACCTGGCCTGCATATCTTTGGATTGTGGGAGGAAACCGGAGCATCCAAGGAAACTCACGCAGATATGGGGAGAATGTGCAAACTCCACACAGACAGTCGCCTGAGGCGGAAATTGAACTCGGGTGCCTGGCAATGTGAGGCAGCGATGCTAACCACTGAGCCACCATGCTGCCCACTTAGCAAGGTAAGTTACTGGTTCAGGCCCAACAAGAGGTACAATTCTGTCACAATGTTTCAGGAAGGGTGCAGCGACGTACGCATGCCAGGGTGAAAGGATTGCATTTATGACTAAAAACTAGAGAGTCTAAGATTCTTCTCCTTAAAGCAGAGAAGATTCACTCCTCACAATCAAAATGAATAAAGGTGGATTAATTCTTTGTACCTGAACAGGTGTATTCCAGAAATTTGTGGGAAGCTAGGGAAGTGATTGCTGGATTCCTTGCTGAGATATTTATATTATCCATAGCTAAGGGTGAGATGCCATGAGACTGGAAGGTGGCTAATGTGGCACCACTAATTAAGAAAGTTGGTAAGGAAAAGCCAGGGAACTGTAGACTGGTGAGCCTGATGTCAGTGCTGGCTAAGTTGTTGGAGGGGATTCTGAGGGACAGGATTTACATGTATTTGGAAAGAGTCAAAAAGAGTGGAGCTGGAAAAGCACAGCTGGTCAGGCAGCATCTGAGGAGAGTCAATGTTTTGGAAAGGCAAGGATTGATTAGGGACATTTAACATGGCTTTGTGCATGGGAAATTGTGACTCACTAATTGACAGAGTTTTTTTGGAAGAAGTGATAAATAAGATTGATGAAGGCAGAGTGGTGGACTTCATCAAGGTGTTCAACAAGATTCCACATGGTAGAGTGTTTAGCAAGGGTAGTTCACATGGAATCCAGGAACAGCCAGCCATTTGGATAGAAAACTGGTTTGAAGGTAGGAGACAGAGGGTGGTGGCGGAAGGTTTTTTAGGACTGGAGATCTGTGACCAGTGGTGTGTCTCAAGAATTGGTGCTCGGTCCACTGCTTTTTGTCATTTATATAAACAGATTGGATGTGAATATAGGAGGAATGGTTTGCAAGTTTGCAGATTACACCAAAATTGGTGATGCAGATTGAGTTTAATTCAGATACATGCGAGGTGCTGCATTGTGGTGAGGCAAATCTGGACAGGGCTTATATACTTAATGGTAGGGTCCTGGGGGTGTTGCCAAACAAAGAGACCTTGGGGGTGCAGATTCATTGTTCCTTGAAAGTGGAGATGAAAGTAAATAGGGCAGTGAATGAGGGTTTGGTACACTTGGCTTTATTGGTCAGTACACTGAGTTGGGAATTTCATGTTGAAGCTGTACAGGACATTTGGTCAGGTCAATTCTGATAAACTGCATTCAGTAAAGGTCTCCCTGCTATAGGAAAGCTGTTGTTAAACTTGAGAGGGTTCAGAAAAGATTTACAAGCACAGTGTCAGTGTTGGAGGGTTTGAACAAAAGAGAGATGCTGAATAGGCTGGGTCTATTCTTCCTGGAGCATTGGAGGCAGAGGGGTAACCCTATAGAGGTTCATAAAATAATAAAGGGGCAAGGATAGGATAAATGGACAAGGTCGTTTTCCCAGGGAAGATTAAAACTAGAGGGCATAGTTTTAAGGTAAAAGAGGAAAGATATGAAAGGGACCTAAGGGTCAATGTTTTTTTTTAACAAGAGGGTAATGTGTATGGAAGGAACTGCCAAAGGAAGTGGTGGAGACTGGTACAATTACAACATTTAAAAAGCATTTGGAAGGGTATATACATAGGAAGAGTTTACAGGGATATAGACCAAATGCTGGCAAATTGGACTAGATTAATTTAGGATATCTGGTTGGCATGGATGAGTTGGACTGAAGGGTCTGTTTCCACACTGTACAACTCTATAACTATGTGTGTTTTTGACAGAGTAGACAGAAACAGTTTACAATAGCACCAAGTTCAGGAACTGAAGGAGACGAGCTACAATAATTGGCAAAAAGATTGGTTTGGTGACTAAAAGACCTATAAATAAATACAGCAACTTATTGCCTTTACCACAGATGGAAGCAGATTTAAGAATATCATTCAAAGGGAATTGGTATTGACTTAGTATATTTAAAGTCACATGGAGCAAGAGCAGGAAAGTTGAACAAACTGAATGTTTAAGAATCAACATGCTGAGATGATTGAAATTGCTTGCACAGAAATAGGTATGATGTTCATTTTAAAAGTAGCAAGGTAGCCTGAGGGTAGCATTTTTGACATGGACTAAAGTTTTAGTACTGAGAAATAATTTTGACATCATGTGAAACTGAGGCTTTCAATGATATGACATCGAAGCTACAAATTCAATCTTCAATTAATTAACCATTATAAAAATTATAATATTCAATATTTTTGAAGCTTTTTTTAAAAAAGGATTATGGAAAATATTGGTTTATTTCAAATTTTTCCTAGCTGAGATGGTATTGAAATATCTGGTTGTCATGGACGGTTGGGACCGAAGGGTCGGTTTCCATGCTGTACATCTCTATGATTCTATCTTAAGCAAAGCTTCCTAGAACTCAAGAACAGCTTGCATTTCCATAAACCCATGCTGAGGCTATTTTGAACTGCCATTTGGCTTGGAGAGTTTCCATTTTTATATCTGGAATTCCTTTCTTAACAGCATTGTGGGTTGATCGACAGCATACCGAGTCAAGCAGTTCAAGAAGCTGCCTGCCGCAACCACCAGAGGACAACTAGGGACAGACAATAAATGTTAGCTCAGCCAGCGACACCCATGAATGAATAAAAAAGTACTTCATTACTCTTTGTAATTGGAAAAATGTTTTTGTCGTGATCTGTGAAGTTGCAAACAGAGCAACAGTGCACTCCATCTTCAGCTACAATACTAGGCAAAATGATTTGACTGATCACATTACATTAATGTGTAGAACTTGGATAAAGCAGTCTGAGAATCATTTTGAGAAATCACATTTCCAAGGCTCCACATATCAAACCACCATAAATCCTGCTCATATCTTTTCTACGGATGGCCCCGTTGTCCATCCCAATATAATCCAAACCGTCTAATCACATTAGAATGCATATTATTCATCTCTTAAAAAATGAGTGCTTTCCTAAATTCTAGCGATTTGATGAAAAAAAATTACAAATTTTTGTTTAAGATTCCACTCTAACTTGCCAGACATCAGAATTAAATACACATAATTATAAACAGGCAGCACCAAAACCCACTTCATGCATTTATGGATGGGCGCATATGTTTTCTTCGATGCAACAATCTGTTGTTAAGTCGAGGACTGCAGATGCTGGAGATTAGAGTCGAGAGTGTGTTGCTGGAAAAGGACTGCAGATCAGGCAGCATAAGCCAGATGAAGGGCTTATGCCTGAACGGTCGAATCGTCGATTCTTTGGATGCTACCTGAACTGCTGTATTTTTCCAGCAACACACGGCTGTTCAGTCAAATCAGGCAAGAATCCAACTACATTCAAACTATTTAGATGTTTTCGCACAATCTCAAGAAAGGCAGGCGCAACATATATAAATTGCATACATTAAATGCTTCCCACAAGTATTGTAGACTCAAAAGTTGGGTGTTTTTTAGTTTCAACGATCAATTGCTAGTAGACAAAGTCAAAAATCACACAACACCAGGTTATAATCATATAGGCTTATTTAGAAGTGCAAGGTTTTGGAGCTTATTCAACATATCGTATTAGTGTATGACATTATGATCTTTTGCTATAAATTGTGTTCTATGATCACTGGCTATCTGATGAAGGAACATCACTCCGAAAGTTTGTGATTCAAATAAACTTGTTGGACTTAACCCGGTTTCATGTGATTTTTAACTTTGTCCACCCCCGTACAACATCGGCACCTCCACATAATTGCTAGAAGAGGCAGCGCAAAATAAGGCAGAAGTGAGGTGCGGAAAGGCGTGAGCTGCACTTACTCAGTGCATTCCAGTTCTAACAGTGAAACAACACGATCAGACCGAACGGGAACACACAGCACCGAAAACAATAAGCACTGGAAATCACATCGGATCTGGCAACATCCGTGAACAGAGAGCAAGGTAAAGCTCAAACTCGAAACGTTAGTTTGCTCTCTGTCTGCGGATGCTCTCTGACTCCCTGTGATTTCCAGCACTTTTTGCTGTCAGTACAGGTTCCAGCATCGGCTGTAATTCGCTCCGAGAACACAGCACGAACTGGATCACAGGTATAGTGAGTGGTCAGCCTGCAGTAACTGCACCAGCTGCAGCTCTCAGAGGCCTGCTTCATGTCAGTGTGATTGTGCGGAATGCTGGTATGTTTTTGACCAGAGATGTCCTTCATCTCTCGGGAGTTGCAGCTAAAACCTGTTGCTCAGTAGTTGCATTCACCACTGCCCGCCGGTCACAACAGTGAACAATGCTGAAACTCACGAGTAGCTGGTGTCGGCCACCGGCTGTCTGTCCGCTCTCAGCTTCCCACTGTTCTGCAGCACCATATCTACCGCTCCTCCACTCAATTGGCGCGCTCTACTGCCTCTCGCGGGATCTGACAACCGCGTCACCGCGAGACCAACCACGCGCTCACTGATTGGACAACATCGGAAGGTTTCTGATTTGATGAAAGCGACGAAGACATCTTGACCCCGCCCACTCCATACCGTACCTCTGCGAGTCGAAGGGCAGCTGTGGTGCGGTGGATCTTCACTAAAAGGCATCTTATTGCTCGCTACAAGGTTTCAGCGAGAGGCTTTCACTTCTTGATTTGTCTGTAGGCAGCGATTGTTTAATAAGTTAAAAATTACCCAGCGCCAGGTTATAGTCCAACTTGCAGAATTGCATTTTGTTTTGCTCAAAAACTGCATGAATCCTTGTAAGATTCTGTAAATACCTTTTTTAGAATTAAAATCAGTCTGAACATTGAAGGTGGGAGACTGTGCCCCAATGCATTATCAGGGTCAACATGGCATCTGTTGTTAAAATTAACGAGGCGAAAGTGAGGACTGCAGATGCTGGAGATCAGAGTCAAGGTTGGAGTGGTGCTGGGAAAACACAGCAGGTCAGGCAGCATCCGAGGAGCAGGAACGGTTTTTGCCCGCAACATTGATTTTCTTGCTCCTATTGTTAAAGTTCACTTGAGAATGTAACTTTAAGAAAGTTCTGGAATTTATATAAGAAAGAACTGAAACCAACATGGCCCAGTCGAAAAGATGAGAGACTTAACAAATAATCCAGGTCTTTTTCAAAATATAATATTAGTTACATCACACTGTAAACTCTTGCTATAAATTCCGTATCCTATGATCTTATACTCCACAACCACCTGACGAAAGACCAGCACTCTGAAAACTAGTGCTAAATATAGTCCAAATTGGATTATAACCTGGTGTTGGGTGATTTTTTTTATAACTTTGTACACCCCAGTCTAATGCCAGCACCTCCAAATCATTGTTTAATTAGTTAATGTTTATAGTGTTTTGAATTTGTGAATGGCCACAGAAATAGGATGAGTACCCATAATCTGCCTTTTCTTGAAAAATGAAATCAGATAATGTTGGAAATAGCCAGTGGGTCATACAGCAACTGTGGAGAGAGAAACAGACAGAGCTAATTTTTCAGGTAGTTTTCAGGGAAAGTTAGGCTCCTATTCACTGAAAAAGCTGTGGGTCCACAAGCTGTCAGGAGAATTACTCACTGAATTTCATCTGCTCCAATGTCAATACTTTGAAAAAATAACATATTGTTTCCAGATTCTGGGCCCAGTCTTAGATGGCAGGATCAAATAAGTCAAGCTTCCCAAATAACAGCATGATTCCAGAAATATGTACCTCATTGACTGTTGCAAGTGAATTTCTTCAGGAGCATGCTTTTCTCTTCTCATCACTGAAATAACTCAACAGATGCTGGTGACCCATTACCAAATCACCTTTTACTTATCCGTAGACAGTCCTTGACACTAAGCCAGCTCTCAGATTGAACAGAACCTCTGATATTTCTGTTTATATCTGTCAGCCTGAACTCCCCAATTGGTCCAGATTAATAGGAGATAGTGAGGACTGCACTTGCTGGAGATCAGAGTCGAGAGTGTGTTGCTGGGAAAGCATCCGAGGAGCAGGAGAATTGATGTTTTGGGCATAAGCCCTTCGTCAGGAATGTGGCTTGTGGGCTGGGGGCTGAGAGATAAATGGGAGGTAGTGACGTTTGGGGAAGGTAGCTGAGAAGGCTGATGAAGGTGAGGGAGAAGGTGATAGGTCGGGGGGTGGAGTGGATAGATAGGAAAGGTGATGGACAGTTCAGGAGGGAGGTGCTGAGTTGGAAGCTTAGGACTGGGATAATGTTGGGGGGAAGGGAAATGAGGAAGCTGTTGAAATCCACATTTATTCCGTGTGGTTGCAAGATCCCAAGTCAGAATTTGAGGTGTTCTTCCTCCAGGCATTAGGTGATAATAGTTTGGTGGTGGAGGATGCCCAGGACCTGCATGTCTCTGACGAAGTGGGAGGGGGAGTTGAAGTGTTCAGCCACGGGAAGGTGAGGTTGGTGGGTGTCGGTATCCCAGAGATGTTCTCCGAAACAATCTGCAAGAAAGCGACCTGTCATCCCAGTGTAGAGGAGACCACACCAGGTGCAACGGATACAGTAAATGACATTTGTAGAGGTACAGGTAAATTTCTGATGGATGTGGAAGGATCCTTTGGGGCCTTGGATGGAGGTAAGGGGAATGGTGTGGGCACAGGTTTTGCACTTTCTGCGGTGTATGCCAGGAGTGGCGTGGGGGCTGTTTTTGGGGGTGTGGACCTGATGAGGGACCAAACTAACAGCCCCAATCAAGGAATTAATATTCTATGAGGACACATATCCTGAAGTTTGCTGTATGAAACATGGGAATGGCCCTGCATGGGTGAGAGGCATAGTCGATATTAAGTCAGGTCTGGTGATGTATAAAATTTGGGTAGGTGCGATGGTGCTGAACAAGCACATGAACATAATGAAAGCTGCAAACTTGCAAACAGTGCAAGAACAAGATGTGCCCAGCTCCACAACTGGCTTTCCAGCTGTTCTGGAATCCGTGGGTTCTTCCTCTGCTTCAAGCATTGAAGAAACCTCAGAATCTGAGATGTACAAGGTGAATGTCACCACCTCAATGCATTTGCCACCAGAAGAGGAGAATGAATTTCTTCCAAGATGTTGTATGTACAGGTGTGAGTTACTATACAGTACACAGTGCCTGTTTCAGAGGCAGAGTTGGAGGAACCTGGCCTGGTGACAAAATCTCCTGAGAGGAACTAAAAAAAACATTCTATGGCCTTGGACCAGATTAACTGCCCCAATAAGGGGGCCTTGGCTGACAGGTATAAACAGGAATGTCACTATGAGAAAGCTAGAGCATGTAAATAAAGAGTTACTTGGTGACAGGATAGCAGCTGCTGTAGAATTATTTCAAGTGGCAAAGACCTTTTCCTTAGGTTAGGGGAGTTCAAACTAGAGGGCATAATTTTGAGGTGAGAAAAGAAAGATTTCAGAGGTTTTTTGTTTCAATGTTAATGTACTGCTTTTTTAAAGCATCCTATCTCGTGATTTATTCCTTATTGTACAATATAGCTACACTTAGGAGGGCTATAAACCACTCCAATGGTGTCTTCTTCCTTTTTAACTTCCAGTCATATGAACTCTGTATCTCTGATCCAAGATAATCCCATGCTATTAGTGTAGGTTAGATGGGCTTCAGATTGGTTTCACATGTCGGTGCAACATCGAGGGCCGAAAGGTCTGTACTGCACTGTAATGTTCTATGTTCATTGTTGTATTGTAATAAGCTAACAAAGCTATCCCACCACACTTTGCTTCTTCCAGTCCTTTCAAAAATTCATATATCACTGAATATTTAGTTCCCAGTTTTGATACCCTTGTAGCCTTATCGGATATTAATTTCTGTTTGTGTCATGAATTCATTTATTTTGTTCCAAATACTACATGTCTTTTGTTCCAAATACTACACCCCCCAAACCACCACCACCTATTTACTGCAGTTTAGCTATGTTTGTACACTCTTTTCTTCCTCTCCCACTTTGGGTAATGCTGTCCAAGTGACTATCCTTCAGTGCTACCATACCCTTTTGCTTAGTAAGGTTTCTCCCTCCCAAACAACACTGCCCTCCCCCACACTTTGGTTAGCTTAAAGTTCACTCTGCAGCCCTGGTTATTCAATTTGACAGGACATTAGTCCAGTTTTATTAAAAATGAAAAAGGTCATTTCTGTTCCTATAGTTTAAAGTATATTACCTATAAAAAGTGTATAGTCAATAATGCTTTCATTCTATTTATAATAAAATTGTTAGAATGTGAAATCTCATATCATCCTTTAAACTATCAATTAGAAGTTTAAATGTTTTTAAAGTTATTGGTTTGTACTATGTAACAAAATTGGTTACAATTTGTTATATTGCTATTGGATTAGTTACAAAAGCTAAGAATAAAAAATGAGGTCTGCAGATGCTGGAGATCACAGCTGCAAATGTGTTGCTGGTCAAAGCACAGCAGGTTAGGCAGCATCTCAGGAATAGAGAATTCGACGTTTCGAGCATAAGCCCTTCGGGCTTATGCTCGAAACGTCGAATTCTCTATTCCTGAGATGCTGCCTAACCTGCTGTGCTTTGACCAGCAACACATTTGCAGCGACAAAAGCTAAGAAATCAATTTAGAAGCATTGGATGGTCTTGTCAGTGGATATGTATCCTTCAGGTGATAGAACACTTCTTCCTAATCTTTTGTGAAACATCCTTTACAGATTTCCCATATTTTGTAGAAAAATGCCAAGCAAATTGTAATTATGCTTGAAGTATCATTTGGTAATGCAATGGAATTGTAATGGTGCAGGAGACCATTTAATCCATCCAGACAATATCAGCTTTCTGTAATGTAATTTATTCTCCCATGTATTATTCCCAATACATTATGATTACTGTGCATTTTCACCAAAACAAACAAACTTTAATTTTTTTAAAAAAGTTGCAAGTGCATAATCTGTATAGTTCTTATTCATATTGCCATTTTTGTATGAGGAAACCATTAAGCTCTTGTACAAGCCACAATGCAACCTTAGGGATAGGAACTTTTAGCCCTTCAAGCCCGCTTTATTATTCAAGGGTAGTGGTCAAAAATTACACAACACCAGGTTATAGTCCAACAGGTAACCTGTCACCTGATGAAGGAGTGACGCTCTGAAACCTAGTGTGCTTCCAATTAAACCTGTTGGACTATAACCTGGTGTTGTATGATTTTTGACTTTGTACACCCCAGTCCAACACTGGCATCTCCAAATCATAAGTAGTGGTGTCCACTGCCCACATCAGACCAAGTTAAAAAATCACACAACACCAGGTTATAGTTCAACAAGTTTATTTGGAAGCATTAGTTTAAGGAGCACTGCTCCTTCCTCAGATAGCTAGTGGGGCAGGATCACTAGACACTGAATTTATAACACAAGATCATAGTGTCATGCAACTGAAACTACATGTTGAACAAACCTAGATTGCTGTTAAGTCTGTCATCTTTTAGAATGGGTTGCAGGTTTCGATTCATTAACATGTAAATCCCAGAGAAAAAAAAACCTCTTTAGTCGGGATACATACTCGGAGTTTAAGAAAACGCTCAGAGCAATTACATGAATCTAGAATAATGTTCTGCCAGACGGCGCTGGTTTCCAGTGATTTCTTGGGAAGTAGTAGGACAGGATCTGTGCGTAACCAGGTGCAGTTATTTACGGTAACCGCCGAGGCGTTTTGTGTTCAATCGAAAGTAGACGTAAGTGGCGTCAGTACAGGCTTGCTGCAGCTAAACTTGAATTTAATGATGTCGGGACATTCAACGCCCGATAGGCCTTTCCATCGACTCTTACTACACCAATACTTGTTTCTGTTAAAAAAGTATCCAATACTAACCAAGTCAATCACCAGGTAAGCACCACCCAAAGAAATGCTGCGAGATGCCAGTGTCTGTGAAGCTTGTCTTGAGATTTATTCTTTGCAATTTCATGACATTACAAATCGGCAACATATTCTCAGATCTGTCTGGACATTTTTCCGTTGTTCCTGTGGTTCATGGAGGTAGTGAATATAAACATTTGCAAGCATTAGTTGCCAATGTGAAAGTTAAAATGTGATCGACTTCGTGGGAGCGGATCGTGTGAGTCATTTTGGTTGAGACGTGACATTCACGCACGGACGTTCCGATAGGCTGACCATGAGTCGCATGGAAACACAGAATTATCAAGCACCTTTGATGGATTTTTGCCGAAGTTCTAATCAGACTATGCATTTTTAATTACTTATTGTGTAAATCAAAATCATTTCTTAAATTTACTGTCGGGAGAAATATTGTTTCTCTGCTTAGTCTGGTAGGGCTGCTTGGTTTATCGTAACTAAACTGTCGTTTAGTTCACTTTAAAAAAAACCTTGGCACCGTAAAACCATCTCCGAAGTCTCTCTGAAGTAGGCTTTTCATTCACTTTTGTAGTTTAGGTAACCAATTGATTTTTATGTATCCTTTCCAAAACTATACCGTAGACCAGTGTCATCCAATAGAATTCGTCGATAAGTCGTACAGTTTCCTAATTTCCCCTTCCTCCACCTCACCCTAGTTCCAAACTTCCAGCTCATCACTGTCCCCATGACCTGTCCTACCTGCCTATCTTCCTTTCCACCTATCCACTCCACCCCCGACCTATCACCTTCATCCCCTCCCCCACTCACCCATTGTACTCTATGCTACTTTCTCCCCAGCCCCACCTTCCTCTAGCTTATCTCTCCACGCTTCAGGCACTCTGCCTTTATTCCTGATGAAGGGCTTTTGCCCGAAACGTCGATTTTACTGCTCCTCGGTTGCTGCCTGAACTGCTGTGCTCTTCCAGCACCACTAATCCAGAATCTGGTTTCCAGCATCTGCAGTCATTGTTTTTACCTAGTCCTATACGCTGACAGCAGGAGAAAACGCCCCATGTCTCGTCATTGGTTGTGTCTTGCTTCCTTATCAAAACCCTGGGCAGTAATTCCGATTAGGATGATTTACCCTTTCCATAATCTTCCCTTTCTTAGGGGTGTATAATAACATTTCTGAACAGGTTGATTAGAAAATATCAATAACGTGTTTCCATGCTTACACCCACTTGGAATATCATTGAGCAATGGAACACCTTGCATTGATACGGTTGTCTTCTGCACAGGGAAACACTCCCAAAGCATTCAGCAGCAATCCTCGCAAATTATCATGGCATCAAAAGAACACAGCAAGCCAGGCAGCATTAGGAGATAGAGAAGTTGACCTTTCGGGCCTGACCTTTCTTCAGGACTGGGGTTGTGTGTAGGGGGAGCTGCAAATAAAGGGGGACAGGGAGGTGAAGTGGGAATAAGTATCTCCTAAAGGTTGACTTCTCTACCTCCTGATGCTGCCTGGTTTGCTGTGTTCTTCCAGCCTCCTGCCTGTCTACTATGGATTCCAGCATCTGCAGTTTGTTTGTCTCTATGGCATCAAAAGAAGCAAAGTTGATCAGTGGAAGGCTTTGTGGCACATTTTGGAAAGAGATGTATAAAAGGAGAATTCCAGAACTGAAAAGGATGTGTAGCTAGTCTCAGAAATGTTGGAAACACTTGGCAATTCTTGCAGGATCTGTGAAGAGGTAAAGGGTTAATGGCCTTTTATCAGAAATGTGAACCAGAAGGTTAACGACCAGCATGATTAAATCAGGTTTCTCTTCACAGGCAGTGAGACCTACTGAATATTTCACAATGTTCTGTTTTATTTAAAATTTCCAACATTCACAGTATTTTTCCACTCAACTCTGCAAAGTTCTTCATGTTAATATCCAGACATTATTGCCAAAACTGGGAGAGCTCACCCACAGACTAGTTAAGTTATAGCCCATATTACTGTGCTAAACAGTCAGATAAGTTTAATAGTAATAATATGTTCCCAATATTCATTCTGGAACCATTGACATGTCCTGACATTTGTCCAAACATGATGTGGCACATTAGCACTACTGCCTATACCATCAGGGATATGGGTTCAGTTCCACCCTTGGGTGACTGTCTTTTTAGAGTTTGCATGTTCTCCCCATGTCTACATGGGTTTCATCCAGGGTACTCTGGGTTCCACAGTCTAAAGATGTGCAGGTTAGGTGGATTGGTCATGCTAAATTGCCCATAATGTCCAAGGATGTGCAGGCTGGGTGGATTAGCCAAGGGAATTGCAGGATTACAAGGAATGGGCCTGGGAGGGATACTCTTTAAGTGTTGGTGTGGACTCGATGAGCCGAATGGCCTACTTCTGAATTGTAGAAATTTCTATGGTCATGGGAATATTTGCTGTTTATCACTTACTACCTTAACCCAACTTATGATCAGTATTCGTCTTGTGGTCATAGCTCAGTACTTGTGGCTGCATGGTTAAGCTGTTGGACTTGAGAGATTTCCCTGCATAAATTTGAATCACGCAAGTACATTTGAGGCTCTTGTGGATCAGTGGTGATGTCCTTCCCTCAGAGCCAGAAGATTTAGGTTGGAGTTCCAACTGTCCCAGACCTGTGCCGCTGCACGTCCAAACAGACTGATTAAATAACTATGAATTGGTATTCTTTTGGATTGATCATCATTTGGAACTAACACTGACATTGTCAAAGGCAAAGAATGTATGCTAGATAGGGAATTTGCATGCCCCTCACCAACAGTGGTTTGGTAGCAACACTAGAAGAAAGTGAGGACTGCAGATGCTGGAGATCAGAGCCGAAAATGTGTTACTGGAAAAGCGCAGCAGGTCAGGCAGCATCCAAGGAGCAGGAGAATTGACATTTTGGACATGAGCCCTTCTTCAGGAATGAGGAAAGTGGGCCAAGCAGGGTAAGATAAAAGGTAGGGAGGATGGACTTGGGGGAGGGGTGTTGGAAATGTGATAGGTGGAAGGAGGTTGGAAATGACGACGGATGATACGATGTATATGGAGGTTGGTGGGGTGGTAGGTGAAGGACCAACCTCCATATACATCATATCATCCGTCGTCATTTCTGCCACCTCCAAACGGACCCCACCACCAGGGATATATTTCCCTCCCCTCCCCTATCAGCGTTCCGAAAAGACCACTCCCTCCGTGACTCCCTTGTCAGGTACACCTCCCACCAACCCAACCTCCACTCCCGGCACCTTCCCCTGCAACCGCAAGAAATGCAAAACTTGCGCCCACACCTCCCCACCTTTACTTCCCTCCAAAGCCCCAAGGGATCCTTCTATATCTGCCACATATTCATCTGCACCTCCACACACATCATTTACTGCATCTGCTGTACCCAATGTGGCCTCCTCTATATTGGAGAGACAGGCCGCCTACTTGCGGAACATTTCAGAGAACACCTCTGGGACACCTGGACCAACCAATCCAACCATCCCATGGCTCAACACTTCAACTCCCCCTCCCACTCCACCAAGGACATGCAGGTCCTTGGACACCTCCATCGCCAGACCATAGCAACACGATGGCTCATCGTGGCCTCATCTAGGCCTCATCTTCCGCCTAGGAACCCTCCAACCACAAGGGATGAACTCAGATTTCTCCAGTTTCCTCATTTCCCGTCCCCCCACCTTATCTCAGTCCCAACCCTCAAACTCAGCACCATCTTCTTAACCTGCAATCTTCTTCCTGACCTCTCCACCCCCACCCCCACCCTGGCCTATCACCCTCACCTTATCACCCTCACCTTAACCTCCTTCCACCGCCCCTCCCCCAAGTCCCTCCTCCCTACCTTTTACCTTAGCCTGCTTGGCCCACTTTGCTCATTCCTGAAGAAGGGCTTATGTCCGAAACGTTGATTCTCCTGCTCCTTGGATGCTGCCTGACCTGCTGTGCTTTTCCAGCAACACATTTTCGGCTTTGGTAGCAACACTGTTGACTGAGCTGGCTGACAGATATGGGTATCATGCTGGGCTTTTAAGTACATGGTGAATGAGCATGAGGAAAAATCTCATTGACCTTGTCCTCACTAATCCAGCTGTCGTAGATGCCTTTGTCGGTAACAGTATTGGGAAGGGAGTGACCACTGCACAGATTTGAGAAGAGATTCATCTTCACACTGAGGACAAACTTGACTGCATAAAAGGGACCATGCGAAGATTCAGAAATCTAGCAATTCACAAATGTGCATCCATGAGGCATTGCAGACCACCACTATTTTTAACCATTTGTCATCAACTTCAAATAAAAGAAACAACTCAAGCTCAAAGTGTGGGAGAGCATGCCAAAAGTAGCACCAGGCATACCTGGAAATGACATGTCACATGCTGTTGCTTTATCAGGTTCACCATATGCATGCTGAACAATGGAAACAACATGCTATAGAAAACAGTGATTTTACAAGCAGTAGGTCAAATTAAAGTTTTGTCTAATTGGTCTGGGTAGATAGTGACAAAGCAATAAAATCACTGTGCTAGTAATCCACAAGCCCAGGTCTGGGAATGTGCACTAAATTCTACCATGGCAGCTGGTTGAATTTTTAAATTTGATTAATAATTCTGGAATTGTAAAGCTAATCTCAGTTTCATGGTCACCGCTATTACTTTGTGGTAACCACTCATCTGGTTCACTAATATCCATGAAGGAAGGGAACGTCCCACCTTACCCAATATGACCAACATGTGGCTCTGGACTGACAGGAACATGGTTGATTCTTAAATGCTGTGTCTGAGATGGTTTAGTAAACCACTCTGTTCAAGGGTAGTTGGGATAGAGAACAAATGCTGATTTTGTTAGTAACACTACATCCCATGAAAGAATAAAGGAAAAAGGAAGATGAGATTCCATGAGCAACACCATCCTACTGATGGAAGGGTCCAGCAGATGTGTAAATGACAAGACAAATATCTGCAACAAATTTGAGTATGCTAAGTGAATGATTCATCTTGGTTTGCTCCTGAGATTCCACCATCACAAGTCAATCTTTATTAAATAAATAAATACATTCCATGTCATAACAGCTATGACAAAGACATGGGGTCTGTCATCATATGCCCATAATGCTGATGATTTGTGTTCTGGAAATTGCTGCACATCCAGTCTAGCTGTCTTGTGTTAACTCTTTCACCTACTGATCTGGTACGGCTGTTGGGTCCTTCAGGATCAGTTGTGGAGGCAGGGTCACTGGGGACATTTAAGAGACTCCTGGATATGCATATGGTCACAGAAAGTTGAGGGTCTTTAAAGCATTTAATTTAATTGTGTTGTAAATGCAAAGGTAGATTTGGTTTGGCTATCTATAACATTTGTAATTCCCTTACATGTTGAAGCAATTTTTTAACTCATGCTGGATATCCCAAAAAACATAAAGGCTTAGACAAGTTAGTGGCAAAATGTCACACAGGTAATCGACATTTTCAACAATAGAATCAAACCATCTTTCATTGGTATTTCAATGGTATTACCAGTTTGGAATTTCCCATTATCAAGATTCTGAAATGTCACCATTGACCAGAAACCTAATCACACTAACCACATAAATGCTGTAGCTACAGGGATGTCAAAAAGCTGGGTATTCTGCAGTGAGCATCTTAGCTCCTACTCCATCCAGGGCAAACTTTCACTGCCTTTATTATCAAGAAAATGCACAGGGATGAACTAACCAAGGCTCCTATGACAACACCTTCCGTATGTATGAACTGTATCACCTAGAAGGACAAACATGACAGGTGCACGGAAACCCCACCATTCTAACTTGAAAACTTATTGCACTTCCTTCATCATCAATATCCTGGAATTGATTACTGCCGTGGTGATATTAAATAGTTTCACCACGGGGATCCAAAATGGCGGCGATCTGAGAGGATCGTGCTGCAGAGCTCTGCACCACAGCACAAATGGGACAAGCTTTTAACCTGCTTATCCCAGAATATCGCGATATCCTGGGACTCTAGAAAGGTTGTGGAGTCCCAGGAAGCTGTGAAAAATTAACTTATCCATGTTTCTTGCCATCCAGAGATGCCAAAGAAGCGTTCAAGGCCAGGTGCGCGGTCAGGCCTGCAGGATCCTCAGACTCAGTTACCTACCAGGCCCTGGTGAAGGAGCTTGTGAAATCTTGCGAGATGTTGGGTAAGCAGATAGAGGAGAAGCTGGCCTCGATCTCTATCATGGCTGCAGAAGCATGAATAGCAGCTGGGAGACTTGGGAAAGAGGACGAATGAGATTGAGCACAGAGTCACAACGGTGGAAGCTGAAGCCAGTTCCTCCAAGGATAGGATCTAAGCTCTGGAGATGCAGGTCCATACTTTGCACGACCAAGTGAATGATCTTGAGAACAGGGTCAGAAGAAAAAATATTTGGATCATTGGTCCGTTGGAGGATAAGGAAGGTGAGCGGCCTGTGGAATTTATTGAAGATTGGCTGCCGAAATTCCTTAACATGGAGGCTGGCATGAGAGACTTGAAAATTGAGTGGGCCCACCGGATCATGGCATGGAGATCAGGTTTGCGTCAATGTTCTTGACCTCTCCTAGTGCAGTTCATCACTGCAGAGATAAAGAGAGAATTGTGGAAGCTTCCAGAATCCAGGGGAAAGATCTGAAGGCCCTAATTTATGAGGGCTGTAAGATCTCAATGGTGATGATCCAGAAAAGAAAGTCTTATGACAGTGTCAAGAGAAGACTGAGGGAGTTTGGCATTCAATACTCTCTTAGGTATCTAGCAGTGCTTCAGATCACCTTTGATGGATCCGTACATCTCTTTGACACATCGGAGAAGGCAAGTGACTTTGTAGACAAATTAACCTAAACTGAACTATAGTACGTACAAATAGTAGTGTTGTTTGGGTGTGTCTTTGTTGTTTTTTTGAATAAAACAGAGGAAGATCGGTTGGAGCTTTCTTTCCCTACTTTTTTCTCTACTGGTAATAATTTGGTTTAAACTATGTTTGATGGCAGTTGAGTTGTGTACTTTCAATTTCGAAGTTAAATTATACCAAAGGATGGGTGAGGTATTTACCCCCTTTTTTTGCTTTAAAAATACACTTTTCTCCCAGGAGGAGGGAAAATGGTTGGGATGGCTAGATGCCTACTTATGGGCAGTTTTGAATGGATAGTTGCCCCTTTTGTGCAGGGGTTGAGTTCCTGTATTTAGTGCTGTTGGCGCTTTATATGTTGGTTTGTTTTTTAGTTTTTGTTGTTTTTAATTTTTGATAGTTTTGTAGGTTTGTTAAATGTAATGGTTTTAGTTTATATTGTCTTTATGTTTGATGGATCACATGACACTAAAGCTTAGCGATTTGTGGTTTGAGTTCCTCCTTTCTGGAATTTGAATGGCACTGCAGAAGGTTATGGCGAATGATTTGACTACATGGTGTACCTGGAATATCAAGGGAAGTCGCTTACCAATTAAGAGGAAGAAGGCACTTTTTCGCTCTTAGAAAGGAGAAGGTGGATATTGCTTTATTACAGGACACACACTTGGATGATAGGGAGCATTTGACTGGCAGTAGAATGGCTTTGTTCGGGTTTACTTTACATCATTTAATACCAGAAGTAGGGGAGTGGCTATATTGGTTAGGAAGAATCTCCCATTTAAGTTACTAGAGTGTGTTAAAAACACACAGAGGAGGTTTGTAATTCTTAAAACCTTGATAAATGAGGAAGAATATGGTGTTTTAAATGTTTATTGCCCTCCAGCTCATCCCCTCAAAGTTTTCATAGATGCGTTTTCTGACCTGATCAGTCTCGAGTCTCGGCATATCATTATAGGGGGAGATTTTAACTGTCTCATGGATCTCATAGTAGACAGGTTGCCCAAAGGCCCCTCGATACCCTCTGCACAAACGAAACAATTAGTAGATCTGCATGTGGAGTTAGAGTTGGTGGATGTTGGAGGCATCTCTACCCTACAGGCAGGGATTTTACGTTTTTTTCCAATCCACACAGATGTCACACCAGGATTGATTTTTTTCTGACCCCTGTGGCAATCCTGGTGGCATCTTGTACAATTGGTAATATTACCATCTCTGATCATGCTCCAGTGTACCTTATAGTTAAGATTAAGAATGTTACAGTGGGTCCGAGGTACTGGCGACTGGATCCCTTTATCCTCAAGGATAACAAGTTTATGGACTATTTCTCTCGGGAATTTCGGGTGCTCCTGGACATTAACTAAGGTTCGGTCAGTAGTCCATCTGTCCTTTGGGAAACTGCCAAAGCCTATGCCAGGGGGTTAGTTATTTCCTACTCTGCTAGTAGGAAGCAGCAGAACGGTGAGCAACAATGTCTCCTCGAAGCACAGTTGAAGGCAACCAAGTAGGCTTCCTTTGACAGGCCCTTGTTCATCAAACGACAGAGGATCATGGTGCTGCATCTGTATTGAATTCCGTGCTCACACAGATGGCAAAGAAAGAGCTTACCTTTGCAAAGCAAAGGTTATATGAACATGGTGACAGGCCAGACAAATACTTAGTATATGTCACCAGGAAAAGGAGCGCCCCTCAAGCCATTACGGCGATTAGGGAAGGGTCTAAGATGTGATTCTAAAAAGATTAATGTGGCATTCCAGAGATTTTACTCTAAGTTATATCAATCTGAGGGTTGTGAGGAGGGGTGGACCAAAATGGAATCTATTTTTAAGGATCTGGAGCTCCCGGGCATGACTCCCTGAGCAAGAGTCCTTTCTCAATGCCCTCTTATCAGAGCAAGAGGTGCAGGAAGCTGTGAGGTAGCTTCAGAGTAGAAAAACGCCCAGTCCTGATGGACTTCCCTAGTGAATTTTATAAGGAATTTATAAGCATACTGTCAGGCCCGATGCTCAATATGTTTAAAGACTAATATGGCCATGATTGTCTCCCGCCATTTAGGGCGGTACAGTGGCTCAGTGGTTCCTGCTTCCTGCTACCTCACAGTTTCAATTCCAGTCATGGACGACTGTCTGTGTGGAGTTTGCACATTCTCCCCGTATCTGCATGGGTTTCCTCCGGGTATTCTGATTTCCTCCCACATTCCAAAGATGTGCAGGTCAGGTGAATTGGCTATGCTAATTTGTCCATAGTTGTTAGGCGCATTAGTCAGCGGGGGGGGGGGGGGGGGGGGGGGTAGGTTACTCTTCGGAGGGTCTGTGTGGACTTGTTGGGCCGAAGGGCCTGTTTCTACACTGTAGGGAACTGAATCTATTCTAATCTCTGAGAGAGGCCAATATTTCACTTATTCTTAAAAAAGGGAAGGACCTGGAGGCCTGTGCTCCATACAAGCCTATTTCACTCCTAAAAGTGGACTTTAAAATCCTCCTCTAAGACTCTTGCATTAAGGCTGGAGACTGTGTTAAAGAGGATCAGACAGACTTCATAAAGGGCCACAGATCCTCCAATAATGTTAGGAGGCTGCTTAGTGTAATTCAAGCATGCTGACAACAGTCAATACAGAGATTGGTGATTTCTCTAGCTACAGAGAAGGCATTTGACCGAGTTGAGTGGCCACACCATTTCTATACTCTGGAGTGGTATGTTTTGGGCGAAGTGTATAAGTTGGTTCTCTGCAGTGGTCCTCTTGCTGCAGTCATCAACAATGGGGTATGATCAAGTAATTTTAATGTTCCTAGGGGAAGTCGGCAGGGCTGTCCCCTCTCGTCACTGCCTTTTACGTTGGTGATTGAACCATTGACGAGGGCCATTTGTAGAGATCCTAATATATCAGCTCCAGAAGTGGGGTCAAAATTACAAAAGATTTTGTTGTATGCAGACGATGTCCTAATTTTTTTTTCAAATCCATCAGTTCCAGTGCCTCGCCTGATACAATGCATCTGCAAGTTTGGCGCCGTTTTGGGTAAAAAATTAATTTTGCAAAATCAGAGGCTATGCCTATGGGTGGTCTTACGAAAGATCTTGAGGACGAATATCGATTTCCATTTCGGTTGTCACGGGGTGGGGGGTGGGGGGGGATTGTGTATTTGGGCATATTTATTACTGGATTGGCTGTTCAAAGCCAATTTTGTTCAATTACTTGACAACATTTGATCGTGCTTATTAAGATGAATATTCTCCCCTGTTTGCTGTACTCTATATGGATGCTCCCTCTGATTTTCAATAAGCGAATATTCAGGAGATTAAATGGCTGGTTCAGCTCATTTATTTGGCATCGTAAGCAACCCCTAAACTGCAACTGCCTCACAGATTAGGGGAAGTGGATCTCTCAGACATTAAAAGCTACCAAACAAGCTCACTTTTATCTTACATGAGTGATTGGGCTCTTGGGGAACCCTGTTTCAATATGGTTAGACATCGAAACCTCCCAGCAAGGTGCCTCCTTACTAGCTTGAGAGGATTTTGGGTGTAAGGGTGGAGAAGGACCCCATCTCTCTTCTTCTGGGCCTGCCCAGTGTGTTCCCTGCAGATGTGCATAAGAAAAAACTTTTCAATATTCTCACTTTTTCCGCAAGAAAGAATATCTTGCTAGGTTGTGTATCTGAAAACCTCCCCGGGCCTGTCGGGTTGGTGGAAGGTTGTTATGGAGCATGTTCCCTTGTATTTTCTCAGTATGGTACACCACAAAACTGAGAATTTTTATATGACATCGCAGCCCCTTTTGGAATACCTGGACACAGATTTATCTACCACACTAACAAGGGCTTTTATATAGCAGTAGAGATTGTGTTTTATGAGTCCAGTATCTGGGAAGGAGGAACTGTGAATGTATGAGTGTCTTATTTGGCTGAATTGAGTGTTACTATTCATTAGTTTGTTGGTTATTGTTTATTTAGTTTAATAGTTAGTTGGGTTTTCTTTATTCTGTATTTTTCTATATTGTACATGAGGGTGGGTTTTTTTAACTTTTTGTACTTGTGTTGTTTTGTACTGTTTTGAATTGTATAATATTGTTTTGTATTTGTTGTAATATTAAAAAATATATTTTTTCAGTAAAACTATATTTTTTTAAAAAGGTAATTTCACTACATGACATGCAGTGATTGCAGGAGGCAA
This sequence comes from Hemiscyllium ocellatum, assembly GCF_020745735.1. Taxonomy (NCBI): domain Eukaryota; kingdom Metazoa; phylum Chordata; class Chondrichthyes; order Orectolobiformes; family Hemiscylliidae; genus Hemiscyllium; species Hemiscyllium ocellatum. Next base: position 18,693,862 of record NC_083424.1, read on the forward strand.
CTTACCACCTCTCAAATGCAGTTAGGGGGGGCAATACATGCTAAAGTGTCGATATCTGTGAATGAATTGGGAAAAGTTCTATTCCTATGTTCTATCTCCTATTCAACAGCAATAGAGGAGAAAGTATTTGAATTCCAATGAAACAACTTATTTTATTATGAACTTACTCTCCAGGACACAGATTACTATCGCTATAATTAATTATTTACCTACAGAGTTACTGACAAAGTTTGTAGAAGTAAAGTAAAGCTATCAATATTGCACAAGAAAGCAGGGCTTTCAGCCTTTGTTTAGTGTCAAGGTCACTCTAGTTATTAACTTCAAGTATTAACTCTGCGATGGATCACAATGACTAAAGGTCAGCGTTGACATCCTTTTTTGTCTCCCACTCAGTATATTCTGAGGATATATTTGCAGAAAGACCTCTCTCCAGTCTTGAATCTGGGTGCATCAAATATTGAAAAGATTAGATGAGTGAAGGTTTTGTATATCCTACCTTCTTGGTCAAGTACAACATGACTAATCTAGCAGAGGAAAGAGTGAATGAGTTTATATATAGTCCAGTAGAACATCTATCCTATTGCAATCGCAGCCTATTCATTCATTATTAATTTCATGACAGTAATACATTCCTAAATTTTATTGAACTTGCATTTATGTATTACTTTGTGTTTTCCCAGAATATCTCAAAGTGCATGACAATCAATGAAGTACTTGTAAAGCATTCATTGTTGCAATGTAGGAACCGTTGTAATGAAGTGAATCCGTGCAAAGTTTCACAAACTGCAATGAGATGATGATTTGGTGATGTTCATTGAGGTAAATACAACTTTAAGAACTCACCCACCCTGCTTCAGATAGTGCCTCAGGATCTTTTTTATAATGCCTGAGAGAATTGATATTTCATCATATGAACTGAATTCCTTAGGAGCATCTACAATTTTATAATAAAAACTCTAAAGTGGGGCTTAACTCATAATATTCTTACTTAAAGGTGATTGTGCCATCACTGAAGTTGACACCTTAAAATAAAAAAAATGATGAACAGTCTAGGTGGGAACAGCAAGTTAGACACGGATATTATTGTAAATTCACCATAGTTCCAGAGGACTGTGGAGCTGCTCCCGCCTTAGGGATGATTTGGTGGTGAGCTTAACTTGCGAGTCACCATGCCTCAGGTGAAGGCTGAGGATGAGAAGGTGAGACTTTCATTGATAGTTTATGTGAGTGAACACTATTATGACAGAGGTGCCAATATGAGATCGGCCACTTTATATCAAGAAAGATTGATAAAAGCCAATACCCCGTCACTAAATCACCATTTTATTTACTTGTGCACATTACACTGGCTGCAGCAAGCCAGTTTGGAATCTGAACTAAGACAGTCTAATCTTCTGATTCTAATCATCAGCCAGGGCTTTCCTGATTGGTCCAGGTTAACAACCCCAATCAATGATAAGTATATGTTTAAACGGTGTGAAGCTAGAAACAAAGAGCAGGGATAAATGGATGTTTTTCTAGTTGGTGAGCTGTGGCGAGTGGTGTGCCTCACAGATCAGTATTGGGACTGCAATTATTTACGATTTACATGGATGATTTAGAGTTGGGGACCATGTACAATGTGTCAAAGTTTGCAGATGACACTATCATCCATTTTGATCAGAATAACAGCAAAGTGGACTATTATTTAAATGCTGAAAAATGCAGCATGCTGCTGTGCAGAGAGACCTGGTGTCCTTGTGCATGAATCATAAAAAAGTTGGTTTGCAGGTATAACAGGCAATTAAGAAGGCAAATGGAATATTGTCCTTCACTGCTAGAGGGATGGAGTTTAAAAACAAGGAGGTTACACTGCAGCTTTTTCGGGTGATGGTGAGGCCACACATGGAGTACTGTGTACAGTTTTGATCTTCATACTTGAGAAGATGTATTGGCATCGGAGGGGGTGCAGAGGAGGTTCACTAAATTGGAATTGAGAGGGTTAGCTTATGAGGAGAGATTGAGTAGACTGGGACAATATTCATTAGAATTTAGAAGAATGAGGGACAATCTTTGAAAACTACACAAAATTATGAAGGGAATAGATAAGATAGAAGCAGGGAGATTGTTTCCACTAGCAGCTGAAACTAGAACTAAGAGGCATAGCCTCAAACTAAGGGGGAGTAGATTTAGAATTGATTGGAGGAGGAACTTCTTCACCCAAAGGGTTATAAATCTGGAATTCTCTGCCCAGTGAAGCAGTTGAAGCTACCCCGTTGAATGTTTTTAGGCAAAGGTAGATTTTTAAACAGGAAAGAAATTGACGGTTATGATGAGCGAGTTGGGTAAGTGGAGCTGAGTCCATGAAAAGACCAGCTATGACCTTATTGAATGGTGGAGCAGGCTCGATCGGTCAGATGGCATACTCCTGCTCCCATTATTTATGTTATTGTGTTCTAAACTGTGGATCAGAAAAGAGAGGTTTTGGAGTTCAAGAGCAGCAATAGCTAAAAACTGGTACACAAAATAAATTTAAAACACTGTTGGAATGTTTGGTAACTCAGAAGGGTTTGGGAAGTATTGGCCCAAACGGTCAAAACAGTTGTAATGTAAATCCCCTCTGTAACACACTCCAAAGAATTCCCCAGAAAATTGAAGATACCACTGGGTAATTCCTCTACTCTTGGAATCCTCCAAGACTCTCTATTTTAGATCAGAAAACCTGAAAGGTGTCGATGAAATCAAGTAAATAATTATGCAGAAAAAGATAAACTATTTATTGGAGCTGGGAGGTCATGTTGTAGGTGTCCAGGACATTGGTTCAGCCACTTTTGGATGCAATTCTGTTCTCCCTCCTACAGGAAGGATGTTGTGAAACTAGAAAGGGTTCAGAAAAGATTTATGAGAATATTGCCAGGGTTGGAAAGTTTAAGCTATATAGAGAGGCTGGAGCTATTCTCCCTGGACCGTTGGAGGCTGAGGGGTGACCTTATAGAGGAGCATGGATAAGGTAAATAGGTAAGGTCCTTTCCCTGGTTTGGGAGTCCAGAAGTAGAGGGCATGGGTTTAGGGTGAGAGGGGAAAAGGGATCTAAGGGGCAACTTCTTCATGCAGAGTGGTGCGTGTATGGAATGAGCTGCCAGAGGAAGTGGTGGAGACTGGTGCAGTTACAACATTTAAAAGGCATCTGGATGGGTAAATTAATAGGAAGGGTTTGGAGAGATATGGGCCAAATGCTGACTAGATTTATGTAGGATATCTGGTCAGCATGGATGAATTGGATTGAAGGGACTGTTTCATGCTGTATATCTCTATGACTTAATTACATAATCTATTGAACAGACACCATACTTTCTTCTCTCACCCCTAACCTACCTCCTACCCGGGTGCATACACACACATCCTGGCAACCCTTACTGCCACTAGGACCTGACAACACCCTCCACTCAGGATAGAAATCCTCTCCTCATCTGCCTATCCTGATTCACATCCCACCTCACTGATGTTCCATGCACTATGATTATTGTCGGCATTCTGATCACAGCATTGACTTCTGGTTCTGGAAGTTGCTACCTTGCTCAGATTTCAGAGATATGACACCAAAATTGGAGGTGTTGTGGACAGCGAAGAAGGTTATCTCTGATTGCAATGGGATCTTGATCAGATGGGCCAATGGGCTGAGAAGTGGCAGACAAAGTTTAATTCAGATAAATGTGAGGTGCTGCATTTTGGGAAAGCAAATTTTAGCAGGACTTATACACTTAATGGTAAGGTCTTGGGAGTGCTGCTGAACAAAGAGACCTTGGAGTCGTAAGTTGGTAGGATAGTGAAGAAGGCATTTGGTATGCTTTCCTTTATTGGTCAGAGTTTTGAGTACAGGAGTTGGGAGGTCATGTTGCGGCTATACAGGACATAGTTATGCCACTGTTGGAATATTGCTTGCAATTCTGGTCTCCTTCCTATAGCAAAGATGTTGTGAAACTTGAAAGGATTCAGAAAAGATTTACAAGGATGTTGCCAGGATTGGAGGATTTGAACTATAGGGAGAGGTTGAACATGCTGGGGCTGTTTTCCCTGGAGCGTTGGAGGCTGAGGGGTGACCTTATAGAGGTTTATAAAATCATGAGGGGCATGGATAGGATAAACAGACAAAGTCTTTCCCTAGGGTGGGGATTCCAGAACTAGAGGGCATAGGTATAGGGTGACAGGGGAAAGATATAAAAGAGACCTATGGGCAACTTTTTCACACGGAGGCTGATATGTATATGGAATGAGCTGCCAGAGGAATGGTGAAGGCTAGTAGAATTGCAACATTTAAAAGGCATCTGAATGGGTATATGAATAGGAAGGGTTTGGAGGGATACGGTGTGGGTGCTAGCTGGTGGGACGAGATTGTGTTGGGATATCTGGTCAGCATGGACAAGTTGGACCGAAGGGTCTGTTTCCGTACTGTATATCTCTGACTCTATATGCACAGCTGGTAAGAAAATTCAAGGGAACACAACCCAGACCTAAGATGCACCCTCTCTTGCACTCCAGGTAATGTCTCCCACCATCACCGCCACACCACCTGCCCTCCATTTATCTTAAACTCTGCATCATTGAACTGATCCCTTGTCACCTTGCAGTGCTATTCTACTCACTTGCCATCCTACTGACATGGCAACCCACCCCTACCCATCAGACATCCAGCACCTGTAGCCCTATCTTTTTGGTATTCTCCCCATCTGGTACCCTATCCCTGCTTACCAGACATTTTGCCCCCCTTTTCTTCCCCCCTTAAAAGCAAATCTATTTGGTTCTGTACCCTAATCTCTCAGTCATCTTATGTACTTACTATTTGATAGCAGCTGTCAAAGTGGCTGTGATTCTGGACCTTTACATTTTAGAATTCTGGATTTCACTGCTGTGAAATGGAGGCGCGGTTTGCCTTATCCCATCAGCTTGAAACGAAAAAGAGCTGTCAGAAAAGAAGTATGGCTCCCTATTTCTAAAGAAGGCTTGATTGGAACATCCTGTCAGACATGTGGAGCTTTCTCCATCCATAAAAGCAAGGGGCAGAATGGTAATCTTTTTTGAGATTGTCAATCCTCACAAAATCCAACCCATTGTGTTCAGTTTTTGGGCACTATACTTGAGGAAGGGGCTTTTGGCCTTGAATGTTGTATCATTCTATTGAATCTTTGCTGCACAGTGGTTGAAATAGTTAAGTTTTGAGAACTCTTTGGAATACAGTGTGGTCTATGCAATGAATATGTAAGGTGATGCTGAGACAGTGTTTACTGAGATAAGGGAGTTCTAGAATTGTGAAGGGAGGAGTTCAGGGCATAGACTTAAAATTAGAACAAAATCATTTAGGATGATGCTGAAGTACATTTCTTCAAACAAAGCATGTGAAAATCTGGAACACTTTCTGACAAATCATTTATTAAAACTATTGTCAACTGACAATTTTGAAATTGAAAAGGATAATCTTTTGTTGGGCAAAGGTATTAAGGAACCAAGGCAGGTAGATGGAATTAAGATACAGACCAACCAGGATTTTGGGGTGGCACAGTAGCTCAGTGGTTAGCACTGCTGCCTCACAGTGCTCTGGACCTGGGTTTGATTCCAGTCTTGGATTTTACATGTTCTCTCTGTCTCTGCGTGGGTTTCCTTCAGGTGCTCTGGTTTCCTCCCACAGAGGTAAAAACAATGACTGCAGATGCTGGAAACCAGATTCTAGATTAGTGGTGCTAGAAAAACACAGCAGGTCAAGCAGCAACCGAGAAGCAGTAAAATTGACGTTTCGGGCAAAAGCCCTTCATCAGGAATACAGGCAGAGTGCCTGAAGGGTGGAGAGATAGTCCAAAGACATAGATGTTATAAGGATTGGCTATGTTAAATTCCCCATAGTGTCCAGGGATGTCCGGCTAGGTGCATTAGCCATGGGATAGAGTGGGATGGGGGGGAAGTGGGGTTGGGGTCTGAGTGGGTCGCTTCAGAGGGTCAGTGTGAACTTGATGGGCTGAGTGGCCTGCTTCCTCACTGAAGGGATTCTATGATTCAATGAATATTTCAACATAATTACTACACCTTCACTTCAGTAAATTCGAAAATGAAAAATGTACTCTTGGTCCTGTTTGTATTCACCTATTTTACAATTTAGCTTGCCTCGATTCTCCTAATGTTAGAAAGGGGAATTGGCTTCAGAAGCCCATAGTGTTGGGTGCATTAGTCAGAGCTGAAAATGTGTTGCTGTAAAAGCGCAGCAGGTCAGGCAGCATCCAAGGAGCAGGAGAATCGATGTTTCGACCATGAGCCCTTCTTCAGGAATGTAGAGGGAGGAAGAAAGCTTCTTCAAGGAAGGCATCCTTGTAAGAGGATTCGCAGTAGGTTAAAATCTTCTAGGAGAAAGTGAGGACTTGCAGATGTTGGAGATCAGAGCTGAAAATGTGTTGGTGGAAAAGCGCAGCAGGTCAGGCAGCATCCAAGGAGCAGGAGAATCGACATTTTGGGCATGAGCCCTTCTTCAGGAATCTTTGAGGAATCCTGATGAAGGGCTCATGCTCGAAACATCGATTCTCCTGCTCCTTGGATGCTGCCTGACCTGCTCCTGCATTAGTCAGAGAGAAATGGGTCCGGGTGGGTTACTCTTTGGAGGGTCGGTGTGGACTTGTTGAGTTGAGGAGCCTGTTTCCACACTGTAAGGAATCTAATCTAAATTAACATTTTTCCTTTTGCTCACAGTGGTATTCTGTCAGGACTTGGAAATGTTTTATCTCAAATTATGGAGCAACGAGGCAAGGGCCCAAACGTGAAGGCTCTCACCTTTAATGGTCCAGTCAGATTTGGAATATTTGGGTAAGAAGAACTGGTCTACCAATGGTATTTTGTTTTTAATTCTGTATTTAAGTGGAGTAGTTGAATTTGCTGATCAAATAGTGCAATAGTATTACATACCTTTTGTATTTGCCCACTGTGACAGCATGTCACCAGTGCTTTGATAGTTATTCGATGTGAATAAGTGATTATTTTGATTCTGTGACCTGTCTTTGATGCTAATTTATTTGAATAATTTAAGAAATTTGAGGATTAAGATTTTCCTCATTTTATTGTCCATTTTCAGGTAGTTTCGAGGTGACTGTAAGATGAAATAGGTCAGATGGCAGAAAAAATGTTTGTGTTCCAACATGTGCAGCCAATGCTACTGTGAATCAATCATAGTTTAAGTAATATTAAATGAAAACACAACTAAATGACGAGCTTATAGGTAGTAGGAAATGCCTTGAAGTATGTGGAGTTTAATGTGTTATAAAAATTGTATAATTGGTTCTATTCTTTAAATTAACACATTTGTTTCCTATTTCTTGTATTGCACAACTGAGAAATGCATAAGCAGAACTTTCAACACAGAACAGACCATTGGATTCCACCAGTTGATGATGCTTTTTCTCCTGTGTGAGAAAATAGTCTAAACCACATTTGCTTGCTCTCTTCCTATAATCCTTGTCACATTTTCTTCATCAAATTATTTAGTAATGTTGACATAGTTGTTGCTGTAACCATTAAACCTGGAAGTGAATTCTACAGCTCCTCTTGCTTTATTCTATATTTTTTGCTTTTAATTTTGCACTCATCATCTCTCATTATAGACCCCTTAATTATTGGAAATAATCTGCCATTTTATGCCCTGTTACACATTGTTCCAAGTGCGTTTCTTTCAATTTAATACATTAATCACCAGTGATTAGAGAACTCAGAGTTTACTCACACCTGTGCTATTAATAGATAAAAAAGGAAGATTAATATGATTTGTGCAGAGAGGCCAGGCTAATCAGGTGTTATAAGCTACTGTCCAATATATCACACTGTTCCTCCTTACCAACAACTTATGCTCTTGTGAAAACATATCCAAAACAACATGCATGTCACACAAAGCCATGTAATAACCATCACCAGCAAGAGAGAATCTAACCATAATCCTTTGGCGTTGAATCGTATTACCATTGATTATCCTTTAATATTCTGGGTTTACCATTGACCAGAAATAGAATTAAACCAGACATGTAAATAATGTTGCAACGACAACAGATCTGAGGCTGGGAATTCTCATCTGTCTTCTGAAGTAGTGAAATCTTGGCATTTGATGTATATTTATTATTTATGTCTTATCTTACACTGGATGTTGTTTTGGCATCTAAATGTGCCCAGATCAGGGAGTCCTACCCATTTTCCTAGTGAGACATATTGATTCTGGGAATCCAAGATGGAGGACGGGAAAAAATTGTGGTTATAAGAACTGCACCTGTTTTGAAGTATTTTAGGCATTGGAGGTGATTTCCTCGAATTCCAGGACCAGCAATTACTGTTTTATATATTGTTGCATTGTTTTGGAACTTTGGGGAACAAAAGATCAAAACAATAGCACTTTAAAAAGGAGGAAGACAGACAAAGGCAGTGGCCACATGGTCAGAGAAAGAAACCTATTCTGCTGTCTGACACAGCAGTGAATCTGCCCAGTTACTGCCTTAGCTATTTGAATTCAAGTGTCTCAGAGTGCATCCACGAAAAATGAACAAACACTGAAATTCACAGCTGACCTTGGAGGAACCTTGTGGGAGAGCTCACAGCACAGGAACTGATAAGTGTGCAGCGTTTGAGAGTAGCCTTGCTGTAATTCTACAATTGTGAGTACAATGAGTTCTTTCTTGATTACATGTTTTACTGAGATCTGTCTCATGATTAAAGTTTAAAAATATAAGCCATAAGTATTAAGTTAGCTTGGAGCAGTTTATTTTTAGAGCAATAAGATGGGGATATTTTCTGGGTCTGTAGATTGTGAAGGAGCAAAGATGGCCATTAGTAGAGTGATGTAATCTTCCTGTCGGATGTGTAAGTTTAGGGAGAGTTTCCATGTTACTGATGATTATGTTTGCAGGAAGTATCTTTGATTGCGAGTCCTATCAGATTGCATGGATCATTTGGAGCTTCAGTTGGTTGCAAGTAGGAATTGCTAGAAGGTACGTTGGATGGCAGTTATACGAAGAGAGAAAAGCTGCAGATACAGTCAGGTAGATGGATTAACTCTAGGCCCATATTACAGAGGAGGAAGTCTTGAAACACAAAAAAGTGGATAAATCCTCAGGACCTGATCAGGTGTACCCTAGAACTCTGTGGGAAGCTAGGGTAGTGATTGATGGGTTCCTTGCTGAAATTTTTGTAATTTTGATAGTCACAGGTGAGGTGCAGGAGGACTGGAGGTTGGCTAATGTGGTGCCACTAATTTTAAGAAAGGTGGTAAGGACAAGCCAAGGAACTATAGACCAGTGAGCCTGAAGTTGGTGGTGGGCAAGTTGTTGGAGGAAATCCTGAGGGGGAGGGTGTACATGTATTTGGAAAGGCAAGAACTGATTAGGGATAGTCAACATGGCTTCGTGCATGGGAAATCATGTCTCACAAACTTGACTGAGTTTTTGGAAGAAGGAACAAAGAGGATTGATGAGGGCAGAGTGTGGACGTGATCTATATGGACTTCAGTATGGCATTCGACTAGGTTTCCCATAGGATTCTGGTTTGCAAGGTTAGATCTCATGGAATACAGGGCATCTAACCATTTGGATAATGAACTGGCTCAAAGGTAGAAAACAGAGGGTAATAGTGGAGGGTTGTTTTTCAGGCTGGAGGCCTTGGACCAGTCAAGTGCCACAAGGATTGGTGTTGGCTCTACAACTTTTCATCATTTATATCAATGATTTGGATGTGAGCATAAGTGGTATAGTTAGTCAGTTTGCAGATGACACCAAAATTGGAGGTGTAGTGGACAGCGAAGAGGGTTACCTCAGATTACAGTGGGATCTTGATCAGATGGGCCAATGGGTTGAGGAGTGGCAGACGGAGTTTAATTTAGATAAATGTGAAGTACTGCATTTTGGGAACAAAGACACCTTGGAGTGTAGGTTCATAGCTCCTTGCAAGTAGAGTCGCAAGTAGATAGGATAGTGAAGAAAGTGTTTGGTATGCTTTCCTTTATTAGTTAGAGTATTGAGTACAGAAGTTGGAAGGTCATGTTGCACCTGTACAGGACATTGGCTAGGCCACATTTGGAATATTGCTTGCAATTCTGGTCTCCCTTCTGTTGGAAAGATGTTGCGAAACCCGCAAGGGTTCAGAAAAGATTTACAAGGATGTTGCCAAAATTGGAAGATTTGAGCTATAGGGAGAGATTAAATAGGCCAGGGCTGTTTTCCCTGGAGCGTCGGAGGCTGAGGGGTGACCTGATAGAGGAGTATAAAATCATGAGGGGTAAATATACAAGGCCTTTTCCCTGGGTGGGAGAGTCCAGAACTAGAGAGCGTAGGTTAAGGGTGGGAGAGGCAAAACTTCAAAGGGACCAAAGGGCAACTTTCTCACACAGAGGGTGATGCGTATATGGAATGAGCTGCCAATATGTAACCCCAACAGCATCAGCTTTTATTTTCTGCAATAAACTTTGTGACACCTTATCATAAGAACATAACAATGAGAAACAGAAGTTGGCAATTCATGGCCCTTCCATGTTTCACCGTTCATAGCTGACCTCATCTCAACCTTAACACCACTTTCCTACCTTGTTTCTATAACCCTTCAATCCTTCAGTAAGGAAAAATCTGTCAATCTCCTCATTAAATTTGCTCAGTGTACAAACATCTACCACACCTTTGGGGTAATGAGTTACACAAATTCATGATGCTTTGATGTAATTTCTTCTCATTTCCATTTTAAACATGATATCCTTTATCCCAAAACTATGACTTCTTGTTCCAGATTGCCCCACATGAGGAAACAACCTTTCTATGTCTACTTGGTCAATGCTTTTTAGCATCTTATATACCTCACGTAAATCTCATCTCATTCTCCTAATCTCCAGAGAGTATAGGTCTATACGGTATTTGGAAATCAAAGTATAATATATCCACTGTTCCCCTTTATTTACAGTACATGATTCTTCAGGGAAGTCCAATGAATTTGTTAAACATGATTCTCAAGAACACTTACCTCCATTAGCAATAGCACAATTCCAGTGGGAATCAGTTCGCGTGCTTCGTTCTGTGCATGTGCTTCAATGTCCATGCTGTTCTGAGGTTACATAGAACATAGAAAAATACAACGCAGTACAGGCCCTTCGGCCCTCAATGTTGCGCCGATCCAAGCCCACCTAACCTGCACTAGCCCACTTTCCTCCATATGCCTATCCAATGCCCGTTTAAATGCCGATAAAGAGGGAGAGTCCACCACTGCTACTGGCAGGGGATTCCATGAACTCACGACTCGCTGACTAAAGAATCTACCCCTAACGTCTGTCCTATATCTACCACCCCTTAATTTAAAGCTTTGCCCCCTCGCAATATCTGACTCCATCGTGGAAAAAGGTTCTCATGGTCAACCCTATCTAAACCCCTAATCATCTTGTACACCTCTATTAAGTCACCCCTAAACCTTCTTTTCTCCAATGAGAACAGCCACAAGTGCCTCAGCCTTTCCTCAGTGGCTCATTTGTCTGAAAATAGTTTTCAAAATCTGATGGAGAAGTAGAGATGTTGATCTTCCTCCAGCGAAGGGTGGCACAGTTGTCCAGTGGTTAGCACTGTTGCCTCACAGTGCCAGTTCTATTTTACCACCAGGTGTCCTTCTGGGCAGAATTTGCATGTTCTCCCCGTGTCTGCGTGGGTTTCCTCCTGCAGTCCAAAGAAGTGCAGGTTGGGTGGATTAGCCATGCTAAATTGCCCAAAGCATCCAAAGGATATGCAGTCTATGTGGGTTAGCCATTGGAAATGCAGGGTGACAGGGATAAGGTTCAAGGTTTGTGCGAAGATTTGTAGCTCGGGTGCTCGTTGTTGTGGTTCTGTTCGCCGAGCTGGAAGTTTTTGTTGCAAACGTTTCGTCCCCTGGCTAGGAGACATCATCAGTGCTCTGGAGCCTCCTGCGAAGCGCTTCTTTGATGTTTCTTCCGGTATTTATAGTGGTCTGTCCTTGCCGCTTCTGGGTGTCAGTTTCAGCTGTCCGCTGTAGTGGTTGGTATATTGGGTCCAGGTCGATGTGTTTGTTGATGGAGTCTGTGGATGAATGCCATGCCTCTAGGAATTCCCTGGCTGTTCTCTGTCTGGGTCAGATATGTCAATGACACGTTTGTAATCATCAAAAACACGGAAATAGAAAAAACACACCGGATCATCAACGCCACACTCACAGGAATCCGATTCACGAGAGAAGAAGAAAAGGATAGCCAACTCCCATTCCTAGACGTGATAGTACAGAGAACACCGACAGAGAATTCACCACAAGGGTACACAGGAAAACAACACACACAGACCAAGTCCTAAACTATGAAAGTAACCACCCCAACACACACAAACGAAGCTGCATCAGGACACTATTCAAAAGAGCTACAACACACTGCAGTACACCAGAACTGCGAAAAGAGGAAGAGGAACACCTATACTAGGTATTCGCCAAAAACGGATACCCGCGCAACTTTATCAACAGGTGCCTAAGAGATAGACCACGGAACGAGGACATGCCACAACCAAAAGGACTAGCCACACTACCATACATCAGGAGCATTTCAGAACTGACAGCCAGACTACTGCGACCCTTAGGACTCATAACGGCACACAAACCAACAGCCACGCTCAGACAACAACTTACTAGAACAAAGAAGCCAATACCTAACATGAGCAAAACTAATGTAGTTTACAAAATACCATGCAAGGACTGCACAAAACACTATATAGGACAAACAGGAAGACAGCTAACAATCCGCATACATGAACATCAACTAGCCATGAAACGACACGACCAGCTATCCCTAGTAGCCACACACTCAGACAACAAGCAACATGAATTCGACTGGGTAAACACTACTATCATAGGGCGAGCCAGATAGAGAACAGCCAGGGAATTCCTAGAGGCATGGCATTCATCCACAGACTCCATAAACAAACACATCGACCTGGACCCAATATACCAACCACTACAGCGGACAGCTGAAACTGACACCCGGAAGCAGCAAGGACAGACCACTATAAATACCGGAAGAAACATCAAAGAAGCGCTTCGCAGGAGGCTCCAGAGCACTGATGATGTCTCCTAGCCAGGGGACGAAACGTTTGCAACAAAAACTTCCAGCTTGGCGAACAGAACCACAACAGGGATAAGGTTGGGGGTGGGGCGTGGGTGGGATGCTCTTCGGGGGGTTGGTGTGAACACAATGGGCTGAATGGCCTACGCCCACACTATAGAATCACTCTATGATTGGTGAGGAAGTTAAATTTGAGGAACTTGCTGAGTGAGCCCAGAACCAAGGCCAGCACTTTAACCAAAGACTGGAGGATAGCAAATGCTGTTGCCTTATTTAAGAAGGGGAGTCCAGACAACCCTGGTAATTATAGGGCAGTGAGCCTTACTTTGATTGTAAGGAAGGTGTTGGAAAAGGTTACAAGAGATAGGATTTATAATCTTCTAAAAAGGAATAATTTGATTACGGATAGTCAGCATGGTTTTGTGAAGGGTAGGCTGTGCCTCACTAACCTTATTGAGTTATTTGAGAAGGTGACAAACAAGTGGATATAGGTAAAGCGGTTGATGTGGTGTATATGGACTTCAGTAAGTCGTTTGATAAGTTTCCACACGATAGGCTATTGCACAAAATACAGAGTATTGGGAGTGAAGGTGATTTGGCAGTTTGGATCAGAAATTGGCTAGCTGAAAGAAGACAGAGGTTGATGGGAAATGTTCATCCAGGAGCTCAGTTACCAGTGATGTGCTGCAAGGATCTGTTTTGGGGCCACTGCTGTTTGTCATTTTTATAAATGATCTGGATGTGGACGTAGAATAGGGAGGGTAATCTAGAATCCTTGGTTGCTGCCTGACCTGCTGTGCTTTTCCACCACCACACTCTCGACCCTGATCTCCAGCATCTGCAGTCCTCACTTTCACCTAATCCAAAATTTAAGGTAACTGAAGGCCTGGCTATCAACATTGGGGTGATGGAAATCAGGAACACGAAAGAGGCCTGATTAGTACATTCCAGGGACAGGATGAGAGTTATCGAGATAAGGGGGGGTGCAAAGGGACTGAGATGAGAGAAGAAAATTTTAAATTAGAGACACATTGCTGGACCAGGAGCCAATGTAGGAGACATGAGTGAACAGAACTTGTTGAGAATTAGAAAACATGCAATATTTTGGATGACTGTGATTTTACAGAGGAGTGGCAGTCATGTTAAGGCAGCGTTGGGATAATCAATTGTGGAAATGACAAAGAGATGGCTAATGATTTAAATCAGCTGAGGCCAGGATGGAGGAGTGCAATGTAAGGGAGGGGAAGATGAGCTGCTGTGACTGATACATCACTGGCAAGAAGCATGTGCGAGATTAACTGCATAACACTCACAGGTATTGGAGTGGGCTGAATTGGAACTTGGGGAAAGCGAGTGAGATAGGGAACAGCAGAAAGGTATTTAGGAAAGGATGATGAAAACTGTTTGCAAACACTATGATAAAATAACAAATAGGCTTAAAACTTGAACAGGTCTCATAACCATGTGATCACTGTGCCCCATCAAACTGTCCAAAGCTCAGAAACCTAGTGGGTGACAGCATGGACCAAATTTTTCCAACTCCATCCGACAGTCATTATAAACAATGGGAAGAGTATATGTTAATATTATAACACATACCTTCAAGTGCTGCCTCGTTAAACCCAGTGCAACAGGAAACAGAAATATTTTACAAATTGTAGAATTCAGGAAACTCTTAAATTCACATAATTTGAATAGGAAGGGTGAGGAGAAGGGCAAGCTGTGTTTGTCAGGGTTACCTGATAATAACAAGCTCTCGCCATGAAAGCACACAGCTTCCAGCAATGCAAGGCCGTTTCCTTTGTTGGAAGGCAAAAGAAAATACACCACAACATATCCCTCCCTGATTGTGTTCTGAACTTACACACATCCTTATGACTGAAGCAGTAGGGAGGTACAAAGAAACAAAAAATACAACAGCCTCATCCAAGTCTTAATATTATGGGCAAAATCTCAGGGTAGTGCAGTACCTGTGGTGCACTAAGTCTGGCCAAATCTTGCTGTTAGTCCGACTATATGCAAAATGTCAATTGAAAAGTTTTAGGCTTGTGACTCTGTTATCATACAATAAAGGAGAAGACCATTCAGTCCACTGTGCTTATGTTGACTCTGTAAAAGAACTGTCCAGTTAGTCGCATTCCCTAGTTCCTTCCCCACAGCCCTGTCAGGTTTCCCCTCTGCATTCCCGTTTTGGAAGCTACATTAGTTTGGCTCTCCTGAGTAGAGTCTACTAAGCCCACCATCTCTCCAAATTTTTTTTTGTTGTTTCATTCATAGGATGTGGACATCATTGGCTAGGCCAGCACTTATTACCCATCCCGAACTGGCCATAGGACAGGTAAGGGTCAACCACATTGCTGAGGATTTGGAGTCACACGTAGGCCAGACCTAATAAAATGAGCAGATTAGAGTGGTGCTGGAAATGCACAGCAAGTCAGGCAGCATCCGAGGAACAGGAAAATCAACGTTTTCGGCAGGAGCCCTTCCTGATGAAGGGTTCCTGCCTGAAACGTCGACCCTCCCGATCCTCGGACGCTGCCCGACCCGCTGTTCATTTTGACTCTAATCTCCAGCATCTGCAATCCTCCCTTTCACCAAGATGAGCAGATTGCCGTCCCTGAAGGACATTACTGAACTAGATGAGTTTTGAACAACAATTGATGGGAGGGGTACTTAATTGGCATTTGACTAGCTTTTCAACTCCATATTTTGAATTCAAATTTATATGCTGATCCGGTTCCGTTTCTGATCGCAATGATGATATTGGGGCAATGGCTATGCCATTGAATGTCAATGGGAAATGGTTAGAATCTCCATTTTGAAGATGTTATTGTCTGGCACTTTTGAGGGGTGATTATTAACCATTTGTCAACTTGCCAATTTGTCTGGCTGCACACAGACCTGGGCTGTTTCAGTATCTGAGGAGAACCTAGGGGTCGAGGTACATTGTCCCTTGAAAGTGGCATCACAGGTAGACAGAGTTGTGAAGGAGACATCTGGCATGCTTACCTTCATTATCACAGCATTGAGTACAGGCGTTGGGACGTCGTGGAGTATTGCATACAATCCTGGTTGCCCTACACAGGAAGGATGACATTAAACTTGAAAGGATGCAAAAATGATTCACACGGATTTTGCAGAGACTGGAGAGTTTGAGTTATAATGAGGCTGGGACGTTTTCCCCTGAGGTGTAGGAGACAGAGGGATGACAGTATAGAGGGACACAGATAAGGCAAATTGCAAAGGTCATTTCCCCGGGATAGGGGAGTCCAAAACTAGAGGATTTAGTTTTAAGGTGAGAGGGGAAACGTTTAGATGAGACTTAAGGGGCAACTGTCACCCAGAGGGTGGTGTGTTTATGGAACAATCTGCCAGAGGAAGTGGTATACGTTGGTACAATTATTACATTTAAAATACATTCGGACAGGTACAAGGTTTAGAGGGACATGGACCAAATGGGACTCGTTCAGTTTAGGAAACCTGGTCATCATGGACAAGTTGAGCCTAAGGGTCTGTCTTAGGGCTGTATGACTCTATGATTCAAGAATGGATTTGAAGCTTGTGCAGTCAGCAGCAAAGGTATCCAACATTGGGTTTTGTTCCATTTCCAACACTGGCAGTACTTTTCTCAGGTGACAATTTTTTTTGCTGGTTAACGGTTGTACTATACAGGGTTTGGAACTAATGCAGAACAACGGCACAGATCAGCCATGATTAAACTAATAGGCTCCAGGGACTCTACTGAACTAAATATGCTTCACATTTTTTTGCCATTCAGACACAGTACAAAATTTAGGTGACACATGTTTAAGCCATGAGGAGTTGGAGGTTTGGAGCAAAATCGCCCTACTATAGAAAACATATCACTAAACTAGAAAGAGAAGATTTACTAGGATGCTACAGTTTGAGTTACAAGGAGAGGCTGGATACGCTGGGACTTTTATCGCTGGAGCATAGGATACTGAAGGGTGACCTTATACAGGTCTGTAAAATCATGAGAGCCATAGATAAGATAGATAGCTTAGCTGACAGGATAGGGGAGTCTAAGATTGGAGGACATACAGTCCAGAGGGACACTCTTTTCCACACAGAGGGTGGTGAGTGTCTGGAATGGGCTGCCAGAGGTAATGGTGGAAGCAAGTGCACTTTCATCATTTAAGAAACATTTAGACAGGTACGTGGCTAAGATAGATATCATAGGATATGGACCAAATGCAGGAAATGGCACTAGTTTAAATTGTGAAAACTGGACGGCAAAGGCAAGTTGGGCCGAAAGGCCTGTTTTCATGCTGTAGACCTCTATGACACTAAGGTGGCTTATTGGATCCAATATGCGATCAGAAATTCAGCCACAGTGTGCAGTCCTGTCCTCATATATACACTTCCACTTCTAATAGCAACCACAAACATTTGAATGAGAAGTAGGAGTGGGCTATCTGACCCCGTGAACTGCTCAACCAATCAATACAATGATAATTAATTGCGCTGCAACTTCAAATACATATTTCCACCAAACCCCGATAATCTTTCACCTCCTTGCTTACCGAGAGATTATCTACATCTGTCATTAAATAATCCAACACATGGCTTTTGAGAAATATAGCTCTAAAGATTCGCAATTCTCAGTAGAAAAATTACCTAGTCGCTGTCTTAAATTCCCATTTTTTTTACACGGTGAGTCCTAGTTATAGATTCTCCCACAAGTGGAAACATCCCGTGCTTACCGAACCTGCCAAAACACCCACCCCTACCAAAGATTTTATGTTTCAAATAAATTGTCACTTTTTTTTAAAAATACAAGTGGATACAAGTCTAGCCTATCCAAATTTCCTTATAAGATAGCCTGTCCATTCCAGATATAAACCTTCTCTGAATTGTTCTCAATGTATTTACATCCTTCTCTAAACAGGAGAACAGTACTTTCTTTAATTCATTTGTGGGTTGTGGGCATCATTGGCTGGGCCAGTATTCATTGCCTGACCCTAGTTGCCCTAGTTACTGTGCACAGCACTTCAGATGCAATCTCACCAAGACCCTCAATAACTGAAGCACAACCTCCCTACATTTATGTTCAATAAACATTAAAAACTACAAATGGAAACCTCCTGTGAACATCAGAACTGCAGGGGTTTCAATAGAGAACATCTGTACTTATACTTTATCAAGTGTACATGGGAAGTTTTATTGCGAATGAGGAATTAATTGTCAAAAAAAGATATCAACTTGCATTCATATGATGTCCTTAATGTAGTTAAATTTTCATTGAACTTCATATATGCGATTATCAAACAAACTTCGAAGTCAAGCCTGATAGAGAAAAATGAGTTCCAGTTGATAAAGGGTTGTCAAAGCTGTAAGCTTTAAGCAACAGATAGATGCAGAGAGATTTAGGGAGCTAATACATAATTTAGCGCCCATACAGTTAAAGGCACAACAACCAACAGTGGAGCAATGAAAACTGGAGATGCATAAATAGCCAGAACTCAATCATGTAACTCCAGACCCATCAGACACAGGGAGATGGCTAATGCCTTCAGTACAGCAAGAGATGGGCAATAAATAATATCTTGCCAGTTTTATCTACAAGAAGGCTGATCAATTCTAAGGTTTACCACCTCAAAAGTATAGCCTATTCTCATTGTAATACTAATGACCAATTCGGAGAAAAGGATTTTGTGCCATTCTGCGCATTCGCCGATGTCTGCACCGCCATGCACATGCTTGGTGTCAGTGTTGGTCTTCACACCTTTGTGTGCTTGTGCTGATGTCCACGCCAAAGTCTTCATTGAAAGGTGTGGTGCTGGAGAAGCATGGCAGTTCAGGCAGCATCTGAAGAGCAGGAGAGTTAACGTATTGGACATCAGGAATGATGAAGAGCTTATGCCTGAAACGTCGACTCTCCTGCTCCTTGGATGCTACCTGACCTGCTGTGCTTCTCCAGCACCACACTTTTTGATTCTTAACTCCAGCCCTCCACGCCAAAATCTCTGCACCATTCTGCGCATGAGCAGTGTCAGCGTTGGTCTTTGTGCCATTCTGCACATGCGCCAATGTCAGCTGCCTATAGAGCAGCTTTCTGTGACAGGTACAGTACAGAGAGTAGCTTTCTTACTTTTTTTTAATGTACTGTGTTAAATTTACTTCAGTTTTGTTTATAAATATGATTTCAACCTTCATTCAGGCTGTGCTATACTTTGTGTTAGACGACTGGGTGATTCTTGAGTGATCGTGAGTGATTATTTTAAGCTGGCCTGCCCCAACCCCACTTTTCCCATTGATCCCTTTATTTCTATGAAGTGATTTTCTATTAAGCATGGTTTTGCTGGAACGCAACTATGGCATTATAGGAGAACTAACCTGTACTTGCCAGCCAGCTTCTTCCACTGTGCCACAGGAAGAACCAAAGACTGGACTGCAAAAAAGGTGGAGAAATAAAGGAGCACTTTCATTCACCAACTCCCTCATTCACCAAACTTTCAGCTTCATACTCAGTCCAAGTTACATTCTATGTTAAGCTGTACTTGGACTGCTTAATTTCTAATCCTGAAATGCTGTGCAGAGCTGTTCAACAGACACCAGTTTAAACTAGGTAGGAGCAAATTACTGCAGATGCTGGAGTCTGTACTGAAAACAATAAATGCTGTAGATCACAATAGGTTAGTTAACATTCACGGAGAGACAGAAAGCTAATCTTTTGAGTCTAGATGACTCATCATCAGAGCTAGGTAAAAACAATGACTGCAGATGCTGGAAACCTGATTCTGGATTAGTAGTGCTGGAAAAGCACAGCAGTTCAGGCAGCATCCGAGGACCAGTAAAATCAATGTTTTGGGCAAAAGCATCAGAGCTGAAGTGAAGTGTGGATGGGGTAGCATTTATGCTATAGTTGCGATAGGGAGAGGGTTGGGGGTGCATGGCTGTGGTGGGGTATAGAGTGCTGGTGGAGAAAAGATAGTGGTAGTTCTAACTGAGTGATCTGAATTTGAGAATGGTAGAACAATAGTTATTCTTGATGAAGGGCTTTTGCCCGAAACGTCGATTTTACTGCTCCTTGGATGCTGCCTGAACTGCTGTGCTCTTCCAGCACCACTAATCCAGAATCTGTTTTTTACCTAGAACAATAGTGTGTCTAACTGCCAGATTTGAAAGACAAGGCAGTCCTACTGAGGTGGGGGAGGAGAGAGAGGACATGGTAACAAAGAATGTAACAGGTAAAACTAAAAGAAATGGAGGAAATGGGAGTTGGTTCACAATTTAAAGGTATTGAACTCAATATTAAGTCCAGAAGGGTGGAAAGTGCCCTTATCTGAAGATGACACATTGTTCCTCCAGTTTGTGCTGTGATTCACTTGAGCACTGCAGCATGCCGAGTACAGACAAGTGGGCACACGAGCAGGACACTGTCTTGAAATGATCGGCTATGGGAAGATCAGGGTCATGCTTGTGCACAGACTAGGGATGTTCTGCAAAGCAGTCACTCAGTCTGCTTTTGATTTTTGCAATGTAGAGTAGGCCACATTGGGTACAGCGAATACTCTACACAAGATTGGAGGTGGTGCAGGTGAGATGCTACTTTACTTGGAATTACTGTTTGGGCCCTTGGATGGTGAGCAGGAAGGAGGTGAAGGTGCAAGTGTTGCACCTTCTGCAGTTAAATGGGAAGGTGTTGTGGAAAGAAGGGGTGGTGTTGGTGGTCATGGGATGGACTAGGGTGTCCTGGAGGGAACAATCCCTGTGAAATGCAGGAGTGAGGGGAAGATTTGTTTGGTGGTGGCATTCTGCTGGAGTTGTCTGAAATGGCAGAGAATGATCCTTTGACTGCAGAGGCTGGTTGGATGAAAAGTGAGGACAAGGCGGACCTGATCACACTGTTGTGAGTGATGGGAAGGAGCAAAGGCGGAAGCATGTGTGATAGGTCAGATGCAGTTGAGGACCCTGCCAACAATAGTGGGCAGGATACTAAAGGATCAAGGAAAACTAAAGTAATTAAGTACTGCTAATGAAGACAAGACTAAATGTTTAGAAAAAGATTGATCTTCAAGATTATCTCACTCACCAAACTCCCAGATTGATCTTCAAGATTACTTCACTCCCAAACTGCAAGCTATTCTCCAATAGTGCTGGTGGAGAGTCATTCCTACTGCTAAATGTACAAAGGAAACAAATAGCGTTAGCTGGAATGTTTGTTTGGAAAATTGCATTCAGCTGAGCTAGCACCAGAATTGTGAGATGTACCTGAATTGCCATTTTGGATTCAAAACAGCACTCATAGCCAGAAGCATGTGCTTTTCAACTGAATATTACCAATTTCATTCCTTTTTGTGACAATTTGCCTTGGGCTGAATATGATAAAATTATTTGAAATTGGGAGTTTATTTGATTTTGAGCTGGTTTTAGATCACACAGCTGCAGCATTTTTCAATTTAATTTGTCTCTTTTTCCAGACATTTTTGATGTTATTATTTCTGCTAAATACAGGGGAGCTTCACAACAGATTTGTTTTTGAGAAGCTACACTGAGCTAATTCTGTAACTGTTTATTCTCTCTGGCTTAGTCCATTGCTAAGCTATTGTGCAGACCAAAGATGTTTGAACTATTAACTTTGCTATGTCATCTTTGCCACAGGTGGATTGATTCCAGTAATTAAAGCTTATCCTAACTTCTTGAAGCCAAATCAGAAGCAAAATATTCTGAAATAATAATTTTCTTTCACTTAAAAGAGGTTTGTGCTTTTATTTTCTTTTTCAGGTTGGTTTTCACAGGTCCACTGAGTCATTATTTTTACCACTATATGGATAAACTGATACCATCCACTGTTCCCTATTCTCAGATCAAGAGACTTCTGTTGGATCGTCTGATGTTTGCTCCAGTATTCCTTGCTCTTTTTTTTGTGGTCATCAGTCTACTTGAGGTGGGTCCTAGTGAGCACTTAAGGCCAAAACAATTATCCTGGGATAGCTGTCATGGGTGGCTGACTGAAAGTTAATATGAGGTTAAGGAAGAGATGGTGGGTTTGTGAAATCTGTGACAAAAGGTTTGTAATGCTGAGATTTTAAATGGTGTAGTTATGGGCTCTGAAAGAGATTGCAGCACTGTTGTATTCTGGGAAGAAAAAATTATGAGAGTTTTGGAGGCCTGTCAAGAGAATCAACATTGGATTGATTTTTTAAAATTTTAATAAATCTTTTGTAGAGCAATAATGCTAATTTGCTCTTTTCCTACCATTCAGCTTTGTTCTTCTAACCAGAAGCTCTCGCAGAAGCTGCAAACATTATGTAAATTCTTCCTATTTCATTTTCCTTCAATATCTGTTATAACAGGAATGCATTCACCAAAACAATATTTTAATATTTCTAAACATCCATAAGCACCTAATGGCATATTCATAGATCCTCACAGACAAACCTTGACAAACTGGTGTAAGTCTAGATGTCTTCAGTGATCTAGAAAGAACAAAATCGTGTTTTGAGATCATTTCATTTAAATGTCTGATCCATCAAACCTCGAAAAAAAAACTGTGGATCTTAACTAATAAATCTGGTTTCTTGTTGTAACACTACTCTTCATAGACTAGTAGGTGTTTACAGCACAAAAGGAGGCTCATCATGTCTGTGCCAGTCAGCAGAGATCTGATTACAACAATCCCATTCTCCAGCTCTTGGCTCATAGCCATGGAGGCTATGGCAACACAAGTGAATATCTTGTAAATACTGTTTAATTGTAATACAAGTTCCTGACTCAACACCTTGCAGGCAGTAAATACAGATCCCCCACCACCAAATGGGTGAGAAATTCTCCCCTCAATTCTCCTTTTAGTTTCTAACTCTTCCTTAAATCTATGCCTCTTGGTTATTGACCTGAAGTGACTTCCTAACCATTCTATCCATGCCCCTCATAATTTTAGACATTTTCGTAAGGCCCCTCTCTACTTTTGCTGATCCAAGGGAAAACCCTAGCCAATCCAATCTTTCTTCATTGCTCACATTTTGCAGGCCAGGCAGCTTCATGGTAAACCCTCATTTGTGCAATCAACTTCTTCCTGCATTGTGGTAATCAGAATTGCACACAGTCCTTCAGTTGTGGCTAACCAGTGTCTTATGTAGTTCTAGCATAATCTTCTTGCCCTTGTATTTTACTAACAAAGGCAAGTATCCCATATTTCACCTTGATCATCTTATCTACCTCTCTGCTACTTTCATGAGTTGGTGGATATGAATATCAAGGTTTTTCAGTCTTCTGCATTTTCTAGGTTCTACCATTTATGGTGTAATCCCTTACCTTGTTTGCCCTCTCCTTGCATGTTTTTATGGATTCAATGTCATTTGCCATTGCCTTGCCCACTTGAGCAGTCCACTGATATCCTCCTGCAGTTTATGGCCATCATCCTCACCATTTACCACCCCACTAGTTTTCATGTCATCACTGAACTTTTTGATCATACTCTCTATATTTAAATCCACATCATTAATGTACAACTGAAATATTGCGTACAATTCTGTTGTGAAACTTGAAAGGGTTCAGAAAAGATTTACAAGGATGTTGCCAGGGTTGGAGGATTTGAGCTATAGGGAGAGGCTGAACAGGTTGGGGCTATTTTCCCTGGAGCATCAGAGGCTGAGGGGTGACCTTGTAGAGGTTTACAAAATTATGAGCGGCATGGATAGGGTAAATGGGTAAAGTCTTTTCCCTGGGGTTGGGGAGTCCAGAACTAGAGGGCATAGGTTTAGGGTGAGAGGGGAAAGATATAAAAGAGACCTTTTTCACACAGAGGATGGTATGGGTATGGAATGAGCTGCCAGAGAAAGTTGTGGAGGCTGGTACAATTGCAACATTTAAGAGGCATTTGGATGGGTATATGAATAAGAAGGGTTTGGAGGGATATGGACCAGGTGCTGGCAGGTGGTATGAGATTGGGTTGGGATATCTGGTCAGCATGGACGAGTTGGACCAAAGCGTCTGTTTCCATGCTGTATAACTCTATGACTCGATGACTCTACAACACAAACAGCAAGGTCCCCAGCTCTGGGTTTGTAGCTGTTTCCCCACTGGAAACAGATTTCTTGTCACAGAAGTGTCCTTCAAACCATGTATCACGCTCTATTTCCTGCCTCAGGACAAAATTTGGGTCCAATTCCCTTAGATACCATGGATTCTTACTTTCTTGCCATGAAGGACCTTATCAAAAGCCTTGCTAAAGTCTATGTAGACCATATGAAATGTATTATTCTCATCAGCACTCCTGGCAAACTCCTCAAAGATTTCAATCAAATTTATGAATCACCTTCACCTAACAAACAAAAACTGAAATTGCTAGAGAAACTCTGCAGGTCTGTGGAGAGTAAGCACAGTCAACATTTAGAGGGTCCAGTGACCCTTCTTCAGGAGTATCCCTCAGTATTAAGAAACTGCTGGAAGCGCTCTCCAGATTTCCATTAAGCTAAGGTTTGATCTGCCTGATTTGGAGATAGGTGGACATTAAAAATTCCATGGTACTACTCCAAAAATATTATTTTCTAACCAATCCTGCCTGTTTGTGGTTCACTGATTCCCTGTGTCCACAGATCAAAAGTCACTGTTATATAAAAAATATTCATTTTAAGGTGCTTTGAGATCATTTGTCTGCATCTTAGTTAGCAATGCTGGAAAATGTCATACACTAAAATGACTAAAAATATTGTTTGTAATAGGGGAAGAACCTGAAGTCATTGAAGGACAAAATGAAAGCTGGATACTGGACAGCACTAAAAATGAATTGGAAAGTTTGGACAATCTTCCAGTTTGTTAATATTAATTATGTGCCGGCACAGGTAAAGTATGTTTGGTTGCAGAAGCAAATATAATTGTTTCGAAGCTTGTGCAACATGTACGTGTTTTCCCCTGATTATTGAACTCTGACCAAAACATTAAAATGGTATCACCCGTTTCAAGGTATGTGTGTGAAATGTTGTAAACTGCCAAGCATGAATCAACACAGTTGCGCAAATAATTGGTACCATGCAATAGTGAATTCCATATTCATCTAGGTAAAGGGCATTCAAGTTACAATGGCAAATATGCAAATTCTGTCACTGTGATAACATCTACGATGCCCATGGTGAATCAATAACTAATCTTCCTGAGGAGCTTGTTGAATCTTGAGTTCTCTTGGTAACAGGCAATGGCCTGTCCAGCTAGAACTCATCAGTGACAGTGTCCTGGGAGGCTTGGATTCAAGTCCCACCTGCTCCAGAGGTGTGTAATAGGGCGGCACGGTGGCACAGTGGTTAGCACTGCTGCCTCACAGCGCCAGGGACCTGGGTTCAATTTCCACCTCAGGCGACTGACTGTGTGGAGTTTGCACGTTCTCCCCGTGTCTGCGTGGGTTTCCTCCGGGTGCTCCGGTTTCCTCCCACAGTCCAAAAATGTGCGGGTCAGGTGAATTGGCCATGCTAAATTGCCCATAGTGTTAGGTAAGGGGTATATGTTGGGGTAGGGGTATGGGTGGGTTGCGCTTCGGCGGGTCGGTGTGGACTTGTTGGGCCGAAGGGCCTGTTTCCACACTGTAAGTAATCTAATCTAATCTCTGAACATTTGATTATAAAAATAGGTTAAATTTAAAAAACAGACCCTTTTCTGTAGTTATGTTTGTGCCCAAGTGTCCTTTGAGAAGGAGCACTCGGTAAGCATGAATGCTGTTGATGTCTTTAGAAAGAGGTGGGTACCATTGGTATACTGTACTTTATTTCCCTCTCCAGCTCCATTTGGATTAGTTCCTTGCCACTCTCCCTACCCAGCCTCTTATCTTTTTTGATTTGCTATGTTTGTAAGTATTCAATTGGTTGTATAGGTGATTTACTGGTGATAGTAACTAATTTTTAAAAAAGCACATCCCTTGTCCCTCTTCTGTGGTTATATTCATGCCCAGTGGCTTTGGAGAGGGAGCACACAGTATCCATCAGTGTTTTTGATGTCTTCAGAGAGAGGTGGGCCTCGTGGGGATATGGTATTGTATTTTCTCATTCAAGTCTATTTTGATTTAGTCCCTTCCTGATCTCCCTATCCAATCCCTTCACCTGTGGTGGTTTGCATTGCCCATGGTGGGCTTTTCTTGTAAATATTTAATTGGCTATATGGGTAATTTATTGGTGGTAGTTAAAAGGAAACATGTTGCTAAAATTTCATTGTGATTTTGTTGATGGGAAGGTCACTTAGTTGTGTGTATTAGCACTTTGGGGTTTAAAAGAAAACAGATCATGTGTTCATGTCTAGGCGTTCTTGGAGATGGACTAAGCGGTATCCATCAATGCTTTTGATGCCTTGAGAGAGAAGTTGGCACTGTGGGGGATACAATGCTTTATTTCCCCCTCCAACTCTATTTTGATTTGATTTCTTCCCTCTCTCCCTATGATCTCTCACTTTTGATGATTTGCATTGTTCATAATGGACTTTGCTTGTAAATGTTTCATTGGCTACAAGGGATGATAACTAGTGGTAGTTAAAATGAAAAGAAAACAAAAAGAAGTCAGTGATTTTTGGTGGTGGGCAAGTTGCTCCATTTTGAGTGATAGCACCTCTGGGTATAGATGAAAACAAAAAAAAGCTTTGCATGTAAGTTTCTAATTGGCTACACTGGTGATTTTTTTGTGGTGGTTAATCATTTACACAAAAGCAAAACAGAAAAGTCTCTGATTTTGGTGTTGGGAAAGTTGCTCAGTTGTGCATGATAGCACTACTGGGTATAAGAAAAGAATTTAAAAATTTTAAAAATAAATCTGACCCCTTCTGGATAAAAAAGAAAATGGAGCAGGCCTATTATTGACTGTTATGGGCTTTGCATGTAAATTTCGAATTGGCTATATGATGATGTACTGATGGTGGTTTATAATTAAAAACAAACAAAATGTTATGGTGATTTGATGGTGGGAAAGCTGTAGTGTGTAAAAACTCTTCTGGCTATAAAAAGAAGTAGACACCTCTGACTAGCTCCTTCTTGCTCTCCGTTTACCTCTCTCACTTTTGATGGTTTGCATTGCCTATAATGAGCTTTGCATGTAAATATTCAATTGACTGCATAGTTGATTTATTGGTGTTGGTCAGTAGTTGGAAAAATAATGTCACAGTAATTTGGAGGTGGGAACATCATTCAGTTGTCTGTAAGAACGCTTCCAGATATAAAAAAAAGAATCAGATGCCTACTGCCTGTAATGGACTTTGCTTGTAAATATTGAATTGATAACATAGGTGATTTACTGATGGTGATTAATAGTTAAAATGTTAGTGATTTTTTTGATGGGAAAAGAAACCATTCAGCTTTGTTTAAGAACACTTCTTTTATAGAACAATAGAAGAAAAAAAAGTAAAGCAGAAGCCCCATTATCCATAAAGGACTTTGTATGTAAATATCTAATTGGCTATACAAGTGATTTACTGGTGACAGTATTTAAAAACAAAAAGAAATAATGGTGATGTGGTGATGGAAGAACACTATTCAGTTGTGTGTAAGAATATTTCAGGGTATGAAAAAATTGCAGACCCAGACTGCATTTTCATTTAGCCCCTTCCCACTCTCCCTAAGTCTCCCTTACCTTTTGGTTTGCATTGCCCTGAACATTCTTTGCATGTAAATTATCCAGTTGAAAACATGGGTGATTTACAGATGGTGGCTATTAAAAAAAAGTCAAAGGTGGTTATTCATTCAATTGTGTGCAAGAGCACTTCTAGAAAAAATAAAACACAATCAGGGATGGGTTTGCAGAGCTGTCAGTCCTAGGCTGGGACGAGCCTATATGTGCCATGGGTAGTGGCTCTATTTTGGTGTTCAATGCAGTTCCTTTCTGGTTGGGCTTCCTGAGCTACTATACTGGCGAAGAGGATGGGATAAAGTGGATCAGCGAATAAAAGTAATTCTCATTAGTGCTTGAGGGGCCTCAACTTTCAGCATCATAAAGAGTTTAACTTACCCGCCAGCCCTGGTGTTAAAATCTTTTGACAATCTGCTAGATAGAGTAGTGGAGCACTATGACTCCAAACCATGGGTTTAACACAGCAAGTAGACTTCCGAGGGAATGAAGAGTGAATTCTTCACAAGACAGTGAAAGTTGGCTGATCATTGTGAGTACGGGTCAGTATTCAGGAAATGTTAAGGAATTGCTTTGTTTGTGGAATCAATAATATTGTGATCAAAAGGAAGCTACTGATTGAACAAGATCTGGTCCTTTCCCACAAAAATGCAGAAAAAGGGTCTCATGAACTTCAGGAGTCCATAGAAGATATCATCTTCAGCTTTGGGCTACTCCCATATCATATAGCCAAGTCCCCAGCTTATGTTGGTTGCTAGGGAAGGGGGATTGGACTCAAAGGTTGCAAGTTCCAGAAGTGAAGGGATGTTCCTTCATAATACAGTAAGGATCAAGAATGTCTATGTCGCACTTGTAGTCATAGGGTGCATCCCAGACAAGGTCACTGAAACAGGCAAAATGCGTACTGCCCAAGCTAAAGTGGGAAGTTACTCTAAGACAGGGCTTTGCAAATAACTCATACCGAGAATAAGGAATTGATACAGCTAAATTGCACCATTGCTCCCAAAGTGGCCCCAATTAAGATAAAACTCCAAGTACCTGGCCACTCCCTTGACATGAAGGTAGACACAGGTACTGTTGCATTTATTATTGGGAAACAAGCCTTTAGAAAACTTCAATGCCTTTAAGCCTCTGAGACACCACAGCTAAGTTGCACTGGAGAGCCCTTGTGTATTATTGGGACCATTGTAACCCCAGTTACATGTGGACAGCAGACAATCTGACTCACTTTAAGGGTGATGCAAGACTCAGGTCCCAATTTTTTGGGAAGGGCCTGGCTTCAGAAAATCCATTTGAGTTGGCCATAGGTCTTTAAAACAGGTACTGGTGATCTATATGAAGTAATGAGGAAGAATCCCAAAGTGTTCCAAGAAGGCCTCTGAAAGATAAAAGGCACCAGGACCAAGATCTCTGGAGACCCAGATATCCAGCCTGAATACTTCAAGGCACGGCTGGTTCTCAACGTCCTATGTGCCAAAGTAAGGCTAGAAGAACTCGGCATCATATACTCAGTACAGTTTGCTAAAACAGCTGTGCCAGTATTCCCAGTTAGAAAACTTGACAACTTAGTCTCACTGTGGGAATTATGAATTGACAGTCAACAGACTTTCCTGCTTAGACTGATATCCTCCGTCATGCTTCGAAGATTTGTAGGAAGAGGGGTCAGATAGAGTCATAGAGATGTACAGCACAGAAACAAACCCTTCAGTCCAACTCGTCCATACTGACCAGATATCCCAATCCAATATAGTCCCACCTGCCAGCACTTGGCCCATATCCCTCCAAACCCTTCCTATTCATATATCCATCCAGATGCCTTTTAAATGTTGCAATTGTACTAGCCTCCATTACTGCCTCTGGCAGCTCATTCCATATACGCACCATCCTCTGCATGAAAACATTGCCCCTTAGGTCTCTTTTATATCTTTCTCCTCTCACCCTAAACCTATGCCCTCTAGTCTGGACTCCCTGATCCCAGGGAAAAGACTTTGTCTATTTATCCTATCCATGCCCTGCATGATTTTATATACCTCTATAAGGTCACCCTTGAGCCTCCAACGCTCCAGGGAAAACAGCCCTAGTCTATTCAACCTCTCCCGAGAGTTCAAATCCTCCAACCCTGGCAACATCCTTGTAAATCTTTTATGAACTCTTTAAAATTCCACAACATCTTTCCAATAGGAAGGCGACCAGAATTGCAAGCAATTTTCCAACAGTGGCCAAACCAATGTCCTGTACAGCTGCAACATGACCTCCCAACTTCTGTACTCAATACTCTGACCAATAAAGGAAAGCATACCAAACGTCGCCTTCACGATCCTGTCTACCTGCAACTCCACTTTCAGGGAGCAATGAGCCTGCACTCCAAGGTCTCTTTGTTCAGCAACACTCCCTAGGATCTTACCATTAAGGGTATAAGTCCTGCTAAAATTTGCTTTCTCAAAATACAGCACATCACATTTATCTAAATTAAATTTCACCTGCCACTTCTCAGCCCATTGCCCATCTGGTCAAGATCCTGTTGTAATCTGAGGTAATTTTCTTTGCTGTCCACTACATCTCCAATTTTTATGTCATCTACAAACTTACTAACTTATGCTCACATCCAAATCATTTATATAAATGATGAAAGGTAATGGACCCAGCACCGATCCTTGTGGCACTCCACTGGTCCACAGACCTCCAGTCTGAAAAACAGCCCTCTATCACCACCCTCTGTCTTCTACCTTTGAGCTAGTTCTGTATCCAAATGGCTAGTTCTCCCTGTATTCCATGAGATCTAATCTTGCTAACCAGTTTCCCATGGGCAACCTTGTCGAATGCCTTACTGAAGTCTATGTAGATCATGTCCACCGTTCTGCCCTCATCAATTGTCTTTGTTACTTCAAAAAACTCATGAGACATGATTTCACCTGCATAAAGCCATGTTGACTATCCCTAATCAGTCCTTGCCTTTCCAAAGACATGTACATCCTGTCCCTCAGAATTCCCTCCAACAACTTGCCCACCACCGATGTCAGGCTCACTTGTCTGTAGTCTAGATTACCTCGTCTACAGTTCCCTGGCTTGTCCTTACCACCTTTCTTAAACAGTGGCACCATGTTAGCCAATCTCCAATCTTCTGGCACCTCACCTGTGACTATCGATGATATAAATATGTCATAAGAGGCTCAGCAATCACTTCTCTAGCTTCCCACAGAGTTCTAGGGTACACCTGATCAGGTCCTGGGGATTTATTCACTTGTATGTGTTTCAAGACCTCCAACACTTCCTCGTCTGTAATATAGACATTTTCAAGATGTCCTCATCTATTTTACCTTCATTCCATATCTTCTATGTCCTTATCCACAATACTGATACAAAATCCTCGTTTAGAATTACCCCCCCCACCCCCATTCCCTATGGCGCCTTGTTGATCTTTGAGGGGCCCTATTCTCTCTCTCGTTACCTTTTTGTCCTATATGTATTTGCAAAACCCTTTGGATTCTCCTTAACTGTATTTGCCAAAGTTATCTCATGTACCCTTTTTGCCCTCTTGATTTCTCATATGTTTAAAACTGAACATGAACCAAACTTACCTCCAGCTGAAGCTTGAGGAGTCATCAGGAATTGTGTTTCTATAAATATTCATAAAGGATTGTACAAGTACATTTGCTTGCCTTTTAGGGTATCTTCAGTTTGTGCCATCTTTCAAAGGTATTGGAGAACATCCTCCAAGAGGTGCTCAGAATGGCAATCTACCTGGTGATGTTTTAATCTCAGGAGCTACTGCATGTGGAGAGCTTAGAGGAGGCACTGGGGCATTTTTGTGAGGCTGACAACCAGCTCAAATGAGGGGAAAATAGTGTGTTACAGGTAAACGAGGTAAAGTACCTCGCGTACAGCATTGACATGGATGGGTTAAACCATGTCAAAGTGAAAATGAAAGCTACATAAAGGGACTCCAATTCCAAGGAATATAGTGGGCTAATGTTTTGCCTAGGTCTCAAAAATTTCTGGGTGGAGTTACGTTCCACGTAAGAAACTTAAATGACATCTCTCCAATAATCCTGGGAGTTATTCTGAAGTAAAAGACTGGACTTTCATACATGGTCAAAACTGGGGAGTAGATAGCAAAACAAAAAGCATATTGACCACCTCCAGGGGACCACTCCACAGAGGCGATTGTTTTGATGGACATAGCACCAAAGATGAGCCCCCTTCTTTGATGATCTTCATTGAAGAAATGTTCATCGACTTACTGTATGCCCCCACCAGATACTGAAAGTAACTGGATCATCTTCAGTTGCTTCATCATTGACCTTCCCTCCATCATAAGGTCAGAAGTGGGGATGTTCACTAATGATTGCACAATACTCAGCATCATTCACAACTCCTCAGATACCATGTACAAATGCAACAGGATCTGGACAATATCCAGGCTTGGGCTGACAAGTGACAAGTAACATTTGCACCACACAAATGCCAGTCTATGACCATCACCAAAAGTGACAAACTAGCCACTGCCCCTTGACATTCAGTGGTGTTACGATCACTGGATCTCCAGTATCAATATCCTGGTAGTTATCATTGACCAGAAACTCAACAAGAACCACCACATAAACACAGTGGCTATAAGAGCAGGTCAGAAGCTAGAATAATACCATGAGTAATTCACGTCCTGACTTCCCAAAGCCTGTTCATAAATCAGGAGTGTGATGTAATACTCCGTAATAGTCTAGATGGGTGCAACAACACTCAATACTCAAGAAGCATAACACCATCCAGGACAAAGCAACCGACTTGATTGGCACTACATCCACAAGCATCTGCTGTTCAGTAACAGCAGTGTGTATTATCTACAAGATACACTGCAGTAGTTCACCAATGATCCTCAGACAGCACCTTAAAAACCCACAACCACTTCCATCTAGAAGGACAAGGGTAGCAGATAAATTGGAACACCACCACCTTCAGGTTCACCTCCAAGCCATTCTGCGTTGGAAATAAATTTCCATTCTTTCACTGTTGCTGGGTCAAATTCCTGGATTTCCTTCCTGAATGGGTGGACTGTAGATATTCAAGAAAGCAGGTCACCACTGCCTTCTCAAGGGCAACTAGGAATGGGCAATAAATGCTGGCCAGCCAGTGATGCCCACATTCCACAAATGAAAAGAAAATAGAATGGGGCCAAAACAGCTATAATGCAGACATGTGCCCTTTTGTGGCATAGTTGTAACGTCCCTGCTCTGGACCCCAGAGGCCTGGGTTAAAGTTCCACCTGCTTCAGAGGTGTGTAATGACATCTCTGAACAGGTCGATTAGACAAATAGGTTAAGTTTTTTAAAATGCAGATCCAGAATAAAACAGACTCAATCCCTCAGATTCCCTCTAATCTTTAGATGGTTTGCATTTCTCAGAATGGGCTTTGTTTGTAAATATCCAGTTAGGTACATCGGTGTTTAACTGGTGGTGATTAGCAAGTTTAAAAAAAACAAAAAACGTAATGTTGATTTGGTGGTGGGAAGGTTGTCGGTTGTGCATAATAGCACAATCTAAGAAAAAAAGAAATAATGCAAACTCAGAAATTAATGGTTAAAGGAAAAGAAGAAAACAATGCAGACCCAGAGGGGCTCTTGTGGTGCAGTGGTAGCATCTCTATCTCTGAATCAGGAGACCTGGGTTCAAGTCTCACTTGCAGAATAGTTTGCAAAATTGCCGAGCCACATCCCCACGATGGCTCAAATAAAGTTTATCTCTCTGTCCCCACACTAGAAGTTCCTGGTCAGATCCCACATGTTCAGCAATTATGCCTCAGCAAAAGGTGTGTCCAGGTCATGGACAGAAATTTAGGACCCATATCTATTTTTGTAGAACTTCCATGAGGGAAAGTTGCTTGTGTCTTCTTGAAGTGTTACTACTTCAAGGATTTTGTTGTGAAATGGTACTACTGTAAGCCCTGAGATATAAATTTCAGATCTGTGATTCTATTCTCTGTGCATGAAATTCTCAATTCCAGTTGCTTTTTTTATGGATATACTGAACTTTAGGGTGTGGTCACTTGGAGGAAGCATTGATAGAAAGGTGCTTCATGACAGTTAGGCACATCCCAATGCAGAAACCAATAATTTTAAACTTAGAGGGGGAACACAATTTGAGTCTGAGGAAGAGGTGGGTAACTATTTTATGAGTCTTTTGCTCTAGGGTTAAATAGGATCTTTATTTAAATATACTAGACACTAATGATATACAGGTCAAGATTTCACTATACTGCGAGGTTGCCAGAGAATATCATCACCTATTACTCACGTAATCTTATGTCACTTTTGAACAGTATTGTAAACGTTTGTATTTACATATTCACATTAATCCTTTACACTACACCTCCCTCAATCTTTGACTTGACCCATACATTACATTAGTATTTACATCTCTTCATCCTACACACAATGGGTCTGCTCAACCAGAAGGTGTTCACATAAGATGGGTAGAGAGATTCCTTTCACGTTAAGGATTCTATGACAATAAGATTTTTATAATTGTATACTGTTTTTAAACTGCTTCACCAGAACATGTTACAACAGTATGACCTTGAGCGAAATGAAAAATGTATTGGGTTAGATAACCAAGAGCTTGGTCAAAGGGGTAGATTTCAAAGAGAAACTTAAAGAAAGAAAATGTATAGACTGGTGGAGAGGTTTGAGGAGGAAATACCCGGGGTTATACCTAGGGCAGCTGAAGGCACAATCATGAGCATTAGTGCAATTGAACTTGTGTTCAAACGTCCAGAATTAGTCGAGTGCAGATATTTTGAAGACTTATTGGTCTAAACAAAATCACAGTGATATGGGGGAAGCAATGTCATGGAGGGATTTAAAAACATGAGAGGTTTAAAACTGAGATGTTGTTTGACTGGAAACCAGTACAAGCTACTGAGTACCTGATTGTGAAAATAACTCAACTTAGTGATGGCTAACCAGTCGGAAGCTCATCATGGGGTTGACTGATTTAATTTGACTATACCAAGGAGTGGAATGAAGTTGATAACCAGGGACTGGAGTTTGGAGTGGAATGGAAAACAATGATTTCAGTCCTGCGATGTTTAATTGGAGGCAGTTTCTGAACATCCAGTACTGGATGCCAAATATGCAAATCTGATAATTTAGCAATAATGATAGAGATGTTGATGGGGTCGTGCTGGATGTTGCCACCATACATATGAAATTATTGATGTTTTAGAGTGATGTTACTAAGAGAGTGCGCAGATGCAAAATAAGAGGGGACAAAAATAATTTCTTGATGGGGGCGGAGATGATAATTTTGAAATGAGAAGAAAGCCATTGCAAGTGTTTTTTGTCTATAACTGAATGATAAGAATAGAACCAACCAGCTGGATGACAATGGAGAAGCATGGGAAGAGACTGGTGTGGTCAATCATGTCAGTTGTTACAGTTGTCAGCTCAAGAAGGATGTGGAATGTTAGTTTACCTTTACTTTGCCATGACGAGTTTTATTATAATTCTATCATCCCCATCCAGATATGGTACACACAGAGCACTGACCCATTACCACCCCACCCCCAACCCCCACCCAACCCCTAATGGAATGTCCTGGACCACTAAAAACCCTGGGAAATTGGCCATACCTTTCAAAGGCTCCAGGACCCTGTGGTATTTCAAATACTTTTAATTCAAACTGATCCATTTTTTGTCTTCTATCATGATGTGCCTTACTTTCTGGATTCCATTTAGTTTGCTTGCAGAGAACTAGAGGGTTCTTATACTTATTGAATACTGTACATTAACAATCTATTCCAGAAGGTGCTAAATCTGTTGAAAGAAATGCTTCCTGATATTTAATTCTGATTCTTTGTCCGTTGTCATCTTGTCCTACATGAAAAAACAGGATTATAATTGAATGTTTATAAATTGGTTAAGTCAATACCAGACCATGGGGCTTCTTGTCAGTAGAGAGGAATGACTAGTCGTGGTTTAATCTGATGGTTTACCAAGCCTCAGATGAGGGGAGAGATAGAGAATGAGAGTCCCTCTTATTTATAAGAGATTAGAATTTATTGATTCAGATGTAAGTGTTAATTTACTTTCCAAACATTTTATCACATTGTTTGTGCACCTTAATGATGAATAATTGATCTTCACAATCCCAAATTTGTCAGAAATCTTCAGTATCTTTCATGGTATGCACTTGTCTGGAGTTAACATGCAAAACCAAATAACTACATTTACCAGGCTTGGTCCCTAACCTGTACAGCACTCTGTAACCTATTGATTTAGCCTAAATTACTCAAAATGGATTAATCTCCTGGAATCTTTCTTGACTTACTTTGGGAATTGGGGAATATTTCTCCTAAGGTGATTAAATGAGTTGGAATCTGAAAAGCCTTTTGAATTTCTCTCCCTGCCCACAATTACTCAAGTGAGAAGTTCTGCTTTCAACAGTTGTCTCTTCTGACAGACCATAGGAAACCAATTGATTTTTTTTTTGTTTCTTGAGTGAATTATATACAAAACCCATTAAGGCAAAGCTTTCAACCCACAATGACATGGGAATAATGCTAGGTCAGTCATGGTGTTAATCTGCTTCTAATTTAAAAACTAATGACTAGATGATGAATATTGTGACTGTTGCAATGAAATTTCCTGTTAATTTTTGGATTATTTTGTTTTTTTTTACAGTTCCGTGTGCTATTTGCTAATCT